>NW_028322237.1:14246666-14853333 GCF_059928025.1 Delphinapterus leucas | reverse complement strand
CAAGTTTACACTCCCTCTATTAGTGATATCTTATGATACTTATCTTTCTCTCTGTGACGTATTTCTCTTAGAATCATCATATTTAAATCCACTCAATTTGCTGCTACAGGCCTGATGACATTGATTTCATTGCTGAGTGATATTCCGTTGTACGTAAGTAGCACAACTCCTTTATCCATTTTTTTCTTTCTGAGATATTTAATTTGTACTGGACTCGAGTTTCTTGTAAACACAGCAGCCCTAAATTTTGTGCTGGCTGTGTCTTGTTGATTTTAATTTTCCTAAGCTATAGGGCTAAAAGTGGAAGTACCCTAGGCTCTGTAGCTTTGTTTTTCAGATGTTTCAGGATACACCATAAACATCTCCAGAGTGTCTGTTGGCAATTTACATCCCGCCCATCAGCATAACAAGGCTCCCTGTTCTCCATGGCCTGTCCTGTGTTTCTGGTTTTTACACTTTTTTCAGATGGCCCTTTTGACGAATGGGAAATGAGACTTCATTGTAGTGCGGATTTCCATTGCTGGAGTGCTTGGTTGGCCAAAAAGGGCATATGCGTTTTTTCCTGAATATATTCAGGAAAAAATGTTTACGCACTTTTGTCCAAGTGCATCAGTGTCAAAGATCTGCCGCTTTTCACATGCTTTAAATGCAATTCCAATCTACCTCCTGAAATATGATTCCTGCAATTCTGCCTCATTTTCAAGTCCTCTTTGCAGACTTACTTCAATATATTTTTGCCAATAGCTGTCATTTATATCTCTGCAGGTTTGTGAATTACAGTGCCCGTGATTTCCTTTCTTAACTCGTTTCCTTGAAAGCTGGCCACAGAACCGCAGGTTTGCTTTAGGCCATAATCAGGGTCCGACACGGCACTCTGAGCCTTTGGTTAATTCCTCTTCCTGGTGGGAAATTAGAGTTAAATGTGCCCCTCCGGACACCTGCCTCACTCCCAGCCCCTTGGTTATGTGTGTCCTGTAGTTTGAGGCCACATGTGCTGGGTTCCTCACCTTTGGCTGATGTGGCCCCACTGGTGTGAGGACACTCCTGCCTGGTTCCCATCCCCTTGGTGATGTGGACCCTCCGGTGAGAGTCTGATCCTGGCTGGGTTCCTCACACTTCTGAGAGGTGGGCCCTCTTCTCTGAGGTCACTCCTGCCTGGCTGGCCCACCCCGCCTTGACGACGTCGGCTCTCTCGTCGGAGTTGGTGCCTGCTGCGAGTCTCCTCCCCTTGGTAATGAGGGCCCTCTGGCGTCAGGCCCTAACTCCTGGCCTCCCCAAATTTTCTGATGTGCGCCCTGTGGTGCGAGTACACTCCTGCCAGGTTCCCAACACCATGGGAATGTGGGCCTTCTGCTCTGAGGTCCCAACGATGGGTTGCTCAGTTTCATGATGAGGGCCCTCTGGTGTGAGTTCACTCCGGCCTGGATCCCATAGCCTCGCTGCTCCTGGCCACCTGCGGGGAGGTTACAACTGCGGGATTCCTCACCTTTTTTCTTCTATGGGCCCTCTGTTTTGAGACTCCTCCTGCCTGCCTCACTCCCAGCCCCTTGGTGATGTGTGTCCTCTGGTTTGAGGCCACGTGTGCTGGGTCCCTCACCTTTCGATGATGTGGCCCCACTGGTGTGAGGACACTCTTGCCTGGTTCCTATCCCCTTGAAGATGTGGGCTCTCTGGTGAGAGTCTGATCCTGGCTGGGTTCCTCACCCTTCTGTGAGGTGGGCCCTCTGCTGTGAGGTCACTCCTGCCTGGCTGGCACACCCCGCCTGGGCAACATCGGCCCTCTTGTGGCAGTTGGAGCATGCTGGGAGCCTCCTCCCCTCGGTGATGAGGGCCCTCTTGCGTCAGGCCCTAACTGCTGGGTACCCACATTTTCTGATACGTGCTAAGTGGTGCGAGGACACTCCTGCGAGGTTCCCATCCCCATGGGGATGTGGGCCTTCTGCTCTGAGGTCCCAATGGCTGGGTTGCTCACAGTTTCATGATGTGGGCCCTCTGCTGTGAGTTCACTGCAGCCTGGATCACATAGACTCGGTGCTCTGGGCCGCCTGCTGGGAGGTTCCCACTGCAGGATTCCTCACCTTTTTTATTCTATTGGCCCTGTGTTGTGAGGCTACTCATGCCTGCCTCAATCCGAGCCCCTTGGAGATGTGGGTCCTCTGGTTTAGGCCTCATGTGCTGGTTTCCTCACCTTTCTATGATGTGGTCACCCTGGTGTGAAGACAGTCCTGCCTGGTTCTGATCCCCTTGGTGATGTGGGCCCTCTGGTGAGAGTCTTATCCTGGCTGGGTTCCTCACCCTTCTGTGAGGTAGGCCCTCTGCTGTGAGGTCACTCCTGCCTGGTTGTCACACGTCACCTTGTCGACATGGGCCCTCAGTTGGGAGTTGGTGCCTGCTTGGAGTCTCCTCCCCTTGGTAATGAGGGCCCTCTGGCGTCAGACCCTAACTTCTGGGCTCCCAAAATTCTCTGATGTGTGCCCTGAGGTGCGAGTACACTTATGCCATGTTCCCAACCACATAGGAATGTGGGCCTTCTGCTCTGAGGTCCCAAAGCCTGGGTTGCTCACAGTTTCATGATGAGGGCCCTCTGTTTTGAGTTCAGTCAGGTCTGGATCCCATAGCCTCGCTGCTCCTGGCCGCCTGCTGGGAGGTTCCAACTGCGGGATTCCTCACCTTTTTTCTTCTATGGGCCCTCTGTTTTGAGACTCCTCCTGCCTGCCTCACTCCCAGCCCCTTGGTGATGTGTGTCCTCTGGTTTGAGGCCACGTGTGCTGGGTCACTCACATTTCGTTGATGAGGTCCCACTGGTGTGAGGACACTCCAGCCTGGTTCCCATTCTCTTGGTGATGTGGGCCCTCTGGTGAGAGTCTGATCCTCCTTGGGTTCCTCACACTTTTGTGAGGTGGGCCCTCTGCTCTGAGGTCACTCTTGCCTGGCTGGCACACCCCGCATTGGCGACGGCGGCCCACTGGTAGCAGTTGGATCCTGCTGGGAGCCTCCTCTCCTCGGTGATGAGAGCCCTCTGGTGTCAGGCCCTAACTGCTGGGCTCCCCACATTTTCTGATGTGTGCCCACTGGTGCGATGACACTCCTACTTGGTTCCCTTCCCCATGGGGATGTGGGCCTTGTGCTCTGAGGTCACAACGGCTGGTTTGCTCACAGTTTCATGATGAGGGCCCTCTGTTGTGAGTTCATCACTGCCTGGATCCCATAGCCTCGGTGCTCTGGGCCGCCTGCTGGGATGTTCCAACTGCTGGATTCCTCACCTTTTTTATACAATGGGCCATGTGTTGTGAGGTTAATCCTGCCTGCCTCGCTCCAAGACCCATGGTGATGTGGGTCCTCTGGTTTGAGGCCACATTTTCTTGTTACCTCAACTTTTGATGATATGGCCCCACGGGTGTGATGACACTCCTGCCTGGTTCACAGCCCCTTGCTGATGTGGGCACTCTGGTGAGAGTCTGATCCTGGCTGGGTTCCTTACCCTTCTGTGAGGTGGGCCCTCTGATGTGAGGTCACTCCTGCCTGGCTGGCTCACGTCGCCTTGATGATGTGGGCCCTCTGTTGGCCACTAAAGCATTCTGGGAGCCTCCTACCCTCTTTAATGAGGGCCCTGGAAAAAACGCATATGCACATTTTGACCAAGTGCATCATTGTCCAGGATCTGCCTCTTCTCCTATGCTTTCAGAGCACTTCCCGTCTACGTCCTGAAATCATATTCCAGGAATACTGCCCCGCTTTCAAGTCCTCCTCGCAGCCTTACTTCAATATATTTTTGTATGATACCTGTCATTAATAACTCTGCAGGTTTGTTAAATACAGTGTCCCTGAGCTCCTTTCTTCAACATGCTTTCTTGTGAGCTGGCCGCAAAACCGCAGGATTGCTTCAGGCCGTAATCTGGTTTCGGCACGGCACACTGAGCCTTTGGTAAATTCCTCTTTCTGGTGAGAAATGAGCATTCAATTTGCCCGTGGAGACACCTACAGCTAGTCTCTCATTGGTTCTCCCTATTCCTGTTCATCTTGTGCAGAAATTGCAAACTGTGCCAAACAGGAGGTTAAAGGCACTGACTCTCCAAGTGGGTAGAGGGTTAGTAAAGCATCTGGAATGGTGAACCCGAGTACCAGGGAACGAAACCTGAGAGCCATTTAAAATGGTTTCCCAGTCTCACAGTGGACAATACTCTGGGTTTCCCATGCATGTTTTAGCTGAAGGAAGAATTCCTTAAACCTGGAGATTATTGACCCATGGAATGGGTACCATGCAGTATGACTAAAAAGGGTCTGAATTTGCTCACCGAACCTCACCAATGCTATCAGTTCGAAGTGTCCAGCCTTATGCCTCACCCAGCTCTGGGTGTAGATGTGGTAAATCCAGGTTTCATCACAAGCCCTGAATCAATTATTTAAGAATTGCTGTCTCTTTCACTGTCATTGTGTTTTGTTTTTGTAATTTAGTTTGATAATGGGATTTATCGGATTTTCACTGCTGCGTTCATGCCGCTGTACAAACGCTTGATTCTCCTACAGAGAAATATAAATCCACGGGTTTTAAGATTCTTACTAGTCAGGTATATTCCTAGGCGTTGAATATGTGGTGTTGAGTCCATGTCGTTGAACAAGGAGTAGGTCTTGACTATTACATATTTGGCTTATGGAACGGTATCTGTGCTATTTTCAATCTCTGGTTTTATGCAGCACCCCAACTCACCTTTGCCCTTAAGCAAGCATAAGTTGGTTTTCTAAATTTGAGTCCCTGTTCTGTTTTGTAATTCAGTTCATGTGTAGCCAAGTTTACATTCCGTGTATTAGTGATATCTTATGATGTTTCATTTTCTGTGTGACTTATTTCACTTAGAATCACTGTAGCTGAATCCACTCATTATGCCGTGATGGGCCTGATGACATAGATTTCATTGCTGAGTGATATTCCATTGTACGTACGAACCACAACTTCTTTATCCATTTTTCACATTCTGGGATATTTAACTTGTACCGTAGATGAGGTTCTTGTAAAGAGAGCCGTCCGAAAATTTGGGGTGGCTGTGTGTTTTTGATTTTAATTTCCCTAAGCTATAGGACCATAACTGGAAGTGCCGTAGGCTCCGTTGCTTTGTTTTTTAGGTGTTTCAGGAAACACCATACACTTCTCCAGGGTGGCTGTTGGCAATTTACATCCCGCCCATCAGCATAACAAGGCTCCCTGTTCTCCATGGCCTGTGCTGTCTTTCTGGATTTTACACTTTTTTTAGATGGCCCTTTTGACCAGGGGGCTGTGAGACTTCATTGTAGTGCATAATTCTTTAACATGCTTGCATGGTTGGCCAAAAAGGGCGTATGCGTTTTTTCCTGAATATATTCAGGAAAAAACGCATACGCCCTTTTTGGCCAAGTGCATCATTGTCGACGTTCTGCCTCTTTTCCTATGCTTTAAATGCAATTCCAGTCTACCCCCGAAATCGTTTTCTTGCAATTCTGCCCACTTACAAGTCCTCTTCGCAGCCTTCCTTCAATATATTTTTGGACGATAGCTGACATTTATAACTCTGCAGGTTTGTGAATTACAGTGCCCCTGAGCTCCTTTCTTCAACTCGCTTTCTTGTGAGCTGGCCGCAAACACACATGATTGCTTCAGGCCCTAATCTGGTTCCGGCACTGCATGCTGAGCCTTTGGTGAATTCCTCTTCCTGGTGGGAAATGAGCATTAAATTTGCCTGTGCAGACACCTCCAGCTAGTCTCTCATTGATTCCCCCTATTCCTGTTCATCTTGCGCAGATATTGCAAACTGTGCCAAACAGGAGGTTAAAGACACTGAGTCTCCAAGTGGGGAGAGTGTTAGTAAAGGGCCTGGAATGGTGAACCCGAGTAAAAGGGGACGAAAACTGAGATGCATTTGAAAACGTTTCCCGGTCACATGGTGCACCATACTTGGGTTTTCCATGCATGTTTTAGCTGAAGGAAGAATCCCTCAAACCTGGAGAGTTGGGACCCATGGAATGGGTACCATGCAGTATGACTTCAAAGGGTCTGCACTTGCTCATCGAACCTCACCAATGCTATCAGCCCGAAGTGTCCAACCTTATGTCTCACTCAGCTCTGGGTGTAGATGTGGTAAATCCAGGTTGCATCACAAGCCCTGAATGAATTATTTAAAAATTGCTCTCTATTTCACTGTCATTGTGTTTTGTTTCTGTAATTCATTTTGATAATGGGATTTATCGGATTTTCTCTGCTGCATTCTTGCAGCTGTACACACGCTTGATTCTCTTATGGAGACATATAAATCCATGGGTTTGAAGATTCTGATCAGTCAGGTGTATTCCTAGGCTTTGAATACGGGGTGTTTAGTCCATTTCGTTGAGCAAGGTGTAGGTCTTGAGTATTATATATTTGGCTTATGGAAAGGTATCTGTGCTAATTTCTATCTCTGGTTTTATGCAGCACCCCAACTCACATTTCCCCTTAAGCAAGCATAAGTTGGTTTTCTAAATTTGAGACCCTGTTCTGTTTTGTAATTCAGTTCATGTGTAGCCAAGTTTACATTCCTTGTATTAGTGATATCTTATGATGTTTCATTTTCTGTGTGACTTATTTCACTTAGAATCATCGTACCTGAATCCACTCATTATGCCGCAATGGGCCTGATGACATAGATTTCATTGGTGAGTGATATTCCATTGTACGTACGTACCACAATTTCTTTATCCATTTTTCGCTTTCTTGGATATTTAACTTGTACCGTAGACGAGGTTCTTGTAAACAGAGCCGTCCGAAACTTTGGGGTGGCTGTGTGTTTTTGATTTTAATTTCCCTAAGCTATAGGACCATAAGTGGAAGTGCCATAGGCTGTGTTGCTTTGTTTCCTACGTGTTTCTGGAAACACCATACACTTCTCCAGAGTGGTTGTTGGCAATTTACATCCCGCCCATCAGCATGACAAGGCTCCCTCTTCTCCATGGTCTGTGCTGCCTTTCTGGATTTTACACTTTTTCAGATGGCCCTTTTGACCGGGGGGCAGTGAGACTTCATTGTAGTGCAGATTTCCTTTACACGCTTGCTTGGTTGTCCAAAAAGGGCGTATGCGTTTTTTCCTGAATATATTCAGGAAAAAACGCATACGCCCTTTTTGGCCAAGTGCATCATTGTCGTCGTTCTGCCTCTTTTCCTATGCTTTAAATGCAATTCCAGTCTACCCCCTGAAATCGTTTTCCTGAAATTCTGCCCCACTTTCAAGTCCTCTTCGCAGCCTTCCTTCAATATATTTTTAGACCATAGCTGTCATTTATAACTCTGCAGGTTTGTGAATTACAGTGTCCCTGAGATCCTTTCTTCAACTCGCTTTCTTGTGAGCTGGCCGCAAACCCGCAGGATTGCTTCAGGCCCTAATCTGGTTCCGGCACGGCATGCTGAGCCTTTGGTTAATTCCTCTTCCTGGTGGGAAATGAGCGTTAAATTTGCCCGTGCAGACACCTTCACACGAGTCTTCATGGTGCCACTTTGCCCCGGGTATCTCTATGGAGGTTGGAGTTGGAGGGCCTCCTCACTCAAGGTCAGTGTGCCCATGGAGCCAACCCTGCAACTTCAGGGCATGGTTGGGTGTTAGGATCACCACGTGGGGTCCTTTTCCCTTCGGAGGGAGGTGGCCTTTTGGGCTGCTGATTTCCAGGTTTTCAGATACTGCCAGTATCTTGGCCAGATGTGGCGGTGGGCCAAGCCCCTTGGTGACCGTAGTTTATCCTACCTGGATCGCGTTCTTGCATTGTTCCATTTCAAGTGGTCCCAGGTTTTGCACTAATACTCCAATGGCGATTCACCGTTCACCAGGAATGTAAAGGTCAAAGGGTTTAGCTAAATTAGGGAGTTCCAGGGCAAGGGTCTGAATTGACTGCTCTTTCCATTCTTGAAAGGCCACTTCTGCATTCTATTCAAAAGGATCATCATCTTTTCCATTCAGTGTTTCATATAGAGGCCCAGCTAGTAGACTGTAGTTAGGGATCCAGAAGCAGCAAACCCTGGCCTCCCCAGGAGCCCCTAAGCTGTCTTCTAGTTTCAGAAATGGGTAAGGCTGTAAATTGTTTCTTCCCTTTCCTGGGATGGGCTTCTCGGACCTTCTGTGAGAATGAAGCCCAGGCAGGTCACCGTAGTCTGTGATATTTGAGCTTTTTCTTGGACAACTTGTATCCTTTATTGGCTTGGTAGTTCAGAGGTCTCCTTAGTAGGGCTGGCGATCAGAATGTCGTCTGCATATTGAAGGAGTGTTTCCTTTTCCAGAGGTAGAACTTTTAGTTCTTTAGCTGAGCTTTCCCCAAAGATGGTGTGGGAATTTTTGAACCCTTGGGGCAACACGGCCCGGAAGTATTGTTTTAGTTGTATGTTGAGTCCTGCCACTCACAAGCCAAAATTTCTTGTGACTCTGGGACTAATAGAATACAAAAGAAGGCATCATTGAAGACTAATACAGAATACCATGTCCTGGTGGTTGGTAGAATGACCAGCAGGGTGTAGGATTTAGGAACTACTGGAGGTATATCCTCGGTGGCTTCACTGACTGTCCTGACATCCTTTACCAGGACTCCAGCAGCCCATGGGGCTCTCGAGGTCAGGCCAATCCCAGGATATGGAGCTCACCTGGGCAGGTACCCCACCCCCACCCCAGCCCATGGGGCTCTCGTGTTCAGGCCCCTCCCAGGATATGGGGTTCCCTGGGCAGGTTCCCCTGCAGCCCATGGGGCTCTCGTGGTCAGGCCCCTCCCAGGATACAGAGCTACCCTTGCAGGTACCATGGCAGGGCTGGGAACACAGGAACCGTGCATATCGCCCTCATTGCAGAGCACTCCCAGCTCACCTGTCACTCAGATCTGACACAGAGCACCTCAGAGCAGGACTTGAACTAACAAACAGCAGCTCCGACAGGTCTGTGACCCTGGGCATCACTCTGTGTGGCCTCCCTCCACCTGGTCTTCCAGAGACTTCCACTGCACCCGGGGCACCAGGCCTCTGTCTCCACCCACCAGCCACCCCTCCTCTCCCTGACTCCTGGGTTCCTCTCATTAGGAGAGGGTTTTCTTGAAGTTGTCTCCCACTCATGGGCCAGATAATATAATTAGAAAACAAGCCAGAGCTGCAGCCCCTTGTCTATCCTGACTCTCAGGAGCCCACACCTGTTCCTTGGACCTGGCCGATTCAGCAAGTTCCAGTTTCTGCAACTGTGAGCCCCTGAGGGGTGATTATTGGCTGGCCTGGGAAGCCCGACCGTGCCGGCCAGCCCTCCCCAGGTGTGCCTGGGTTCAGATCAATATAAACACCGCTCCAGGCAGCAAGAGCCCCTGCAGCTGTGCCTGACGCCATTTTCTCTGCCCTGTCAGCAGTCTTGGGGCTGGACTGGTGGGAGGGAGTGAGAGGCCACGGCTTTGTGGGTGGCCCAGTGTGAGTGGGGCTCTGCTGGACTTTCTGCAGCAGTTGCCAAGATGCCACCTGCTAAAGAAGAGGATGTGTCACCCATACCTGCCGCTGGAATTTCTCCCTGGGCAGAGGTGAGTGAGGAAGAAAGCAGTGGGGGCCGGGACAGCAGGGGTATCACAGGCAGGGAAATGGAAAGCTTCCAGAAGAGCACCCAGGGCCAGGACCATCCTGGCTGGCCTGCAGGCACCAAGTCGGCTGGCATGCTGTCACTCATATGGCTCTATTGCCCTTCCTCTAGGCTTTCAAGTCCTTGTACATATTCAGGTGTTTTACCTGGGAAGGGTGGGAACATTTCAGCAGCAGCTGGCCTGGGGCTCAGCCCACGTTTACTCACAGATGCCTCGGCACTGTCCCCAAGCTTTGCAATGAGGACGCTTGTTGCGTGGGGCCTGCTGGCTGAATGGGAGATGATTCCCCACCACTGACCAACTTCAGAATTGTTTACAACTGGAGCAAGTGCCCTGATACGGTTTTCCTCTGTGTAACTGGTGGGTTCTGTTTTTTTTTCTTTTTTTCGTTTTTGGTTCAAGGTAGATTTTATTCCTCTTTTTTGTATTTACAGATATAAGCATGGAAATAATTTATTCATATAAATACATGTATGTGAAGGGAAGAATATTTTTTCTGTTTTACTTTTTGTAATTTGAATTTTATTTTATTTTTTTATACAGCAGGTTCTTTTTGGTTATCTATTTTATACATATAAATGTATACATGCCAATCCCAATCTCTCAACTCCTCCCACCACCACCCCCCAACAGCTTTCCCCCCTTGGTGTCCATACGTTTGTTGTCTACATCTGTTGCTCTATTTCTGCCTGGCAAAACGGTTCATCTGTACAATTTTTCTAGGTTCCACATATATGCATTAATAGACAAGATTTGTTTTTCTCTTTCTGACTTACTTCACTCTGTATGACAGTCTCTAGATCCATCAACGTCTCTACAAATGACCCAATTTCATTCCTTTTTATGGCTTAGTAATATTCCATTTTATATATGTACCACATCTTTATGCATTCGTCTGTCTGTGGGCATTTAGGTTGCTTCCATTACCTGGATATTGTAAATAGTGATGCAATGAACATTGCGGTGAATGTCTCTTTTTGATTTATGGTTTTGTCTGGGTATATGCCCAGTAGTGGGATTGCTGTATCATATGGTAATTCTATTCTTAGTTTTATAAGAAACTCCATAATGTTCTCCACAGTGACTGTATCAATTTACATTCCCAACAATAGTGGAAGAGGGTTCCTTATCTCCACACCCTTTCCAGCATTTGTTGTTTGTAGATTTTCTGATGATGCCCATTCTAACAGGTGTGAGGTGATACACCATGGATGAGTCTATTTCGTTGAGCAAAGAGTAGGTCTTGTCTATTACATATTTGGCTTATGGAACGGTATGTGTGCTAATTTCAATCTCTGGTTTTATACAGCACCCCAACTCAACTTTCCCCTTAAGCAAGCATAAGTTTTTATCTAAATGTGAGACTCTGTTCGGTTTTGGAATTCAGTTTATGTGTAGCCAAGTTTACACTCTCTCTATTAGTGATATCTTATGATAATTCTCTTTCTCTGTGTGACCTATTTCTCTTAGAATCATCATACTTAAATCCACTCAATTTGCTGCTACAGGCCTGATGACATTGATTTCATTGCTGAGTGATATTCCGTTGTACATAAGTAGCACAACTCCTTTATCCATTTTTTTCTTTCTGGGATATTTAATTTGTACTGGACTCAAGGTTCTTGTAAACACAGCAGCCCTAAATTTGGTGTTGGCTGTGTCTTGTTGATTTTAATTTTCCTAAGCTATAGGGCCAAAAGTGGAATTGCCCTAGGGTCTGTAGCTTTGTTTTTCAGATGTTTCAGGATACACCATAAACATCTCCAGAGTGTCTGTTGGCAATTTACATCCCGCCCATCAGCATAACAAGGCTCCCTGTTCTCCATGGCCTGTCCTGTGTTTCTGGTTTTTACACTTTTTTCAGATGGCCCTTTTGACGAATGGGAAATGAGACTTCATTGTAGTGCGGATTTCCATTGCTCGAGTGCTTGGTTGGCCAAAAAGGGCATATGTGTTTTTTCCTGAATATATTCAGGAAAAAATGTTTACGCACTTTTGTCCAAGTGCATCACTGTCAAAGATCTGCCGCTTTTCACATGCTTTAAATGCAATTCCAATCTACCTCCTGAAATATGATTCCTGCAATTCTGCCTCGTTTTCAAGTCCTCTTTGCAGACTTACTTCCATATAATTTTGCCAATAACTGTCATTTATAACACTGCAGGTTTGTGAATTACAGTGCCCGTGATTTCCTTTCTTAACTCGTTTCCTTGAAAACTGGCCACAGAATCGCAGGTTTGCTTCAGGTCGTAATCAGGGTCCGGCACGGCACTCTGAGACTTTGGTTCATTCCAATTCCTGGTGGGAAATTAGAGTTAAATGTGCCCCTCCAGACACCTGCCTCACTCCTAGCCCCTTGGTGATGTGTGTCCTGTGGTTTGAGGCCACATGTGCTGGGTTCCTCACCTTTGGCTGATGTGGCCCCACTGGTGTGAGGACACTCCTGCCTGGTTCCCATCCCCTTGGTGATGTGGGCCCTCCGGTGAGAGTCTGATCCTGGTTGGGTTCCTCACACTTCTGTGAGGTGGGCCCTCTTCTATGAGGTCACTCCTGCCTGGCTGGCACACCCCGCCTTGGCGACGTCGGCTCTCTGGTGGGATTTGGTGCCTGCTGGGTGTCTCCTCCCCTCCGTAATGAGGGCCCTCTGGCGTCAGGCCCTAACTCCTGGGCTCCCAATATTTTCTGATATGCGCCCTGTGGTTCGAGTACACTGCTGCCAGGTTCCCAACCCCATGGGAATGTGGGCCTTCTGCTCTGAGGTCCCAACCGTGGGTTGCTCAGTTTCATGATGAGGGCCCTCTGCTGTGAGTTCTCTCCGGCCTGGATCCCATAGCCTCGCTGCTCCTGGCCACCTGCTGGGAGGTTACAACTGCGGGATTCCTCACCTTTTTTCTTCTATGGGCCCTCTGTTTTGAGACTCCTCCTGCCTGCCTCACTCCCAGCCCCTTGGTGATGTGTGTCCTCTGGTTTGAGGCCATGTATGCTGGGTCCCTCGCCTTTCGATGATGTGGCCCCACTGGTGTGAGGACACTCCTGCCTGGTTCCTATCCCCTTGATGATGTGGGCCCTCTGGTGAGAGTCTGATCCTGGCTGGGTTCCTCACCCTTCTGTGAGGGGGGCCCTCTGCTGTGAGGTCACTCCTGCCTGGCTGGCACACCCCACCTGGGCAACATCGGCCCTCTTGTGGCAGTTGGAGCCTGCTGGGAACCTCCCCTCGGTGATGGGGGCCCACTTGCCTCAGGCCCTAACTGCTGGGTACCCACATTTTCTGATACGTGCTAAGTGGTGCGAGGACACTACTGCGAGGTTCCCATCCCCATGCGCATGTGGGCCTTCTGCTCTAAGGTCCCAACACTTGTGATGTTCACCATTTCATAATGTTGGCTCTCTGGTGTTAGTTCACCCAGGCCTAGATCCCATAGCCTCTGTGCTCTGAGCGGCCTGCTGGGAGGTTCCTACTGCTGGATTCCTTACCTTTTTTATTCTTTGGGTCCTGTGTTTTCATGCTCCTACTTCCTGACTCACTCCCAGCCCATTTGTGATGTAGGTCCTCTGGTTTAAGGCCACATGTACCGGTCTCCTCACCTTTATTGATGTGGCCCCACTGGTGTGAGGACACTCCTGCCTGGTTCCCATCGCCTTGGTGATGGGGACCCTCTGGTCAGAGTCTGATCCTGGCTGGGTTCCTCACCCTTCTGTGAGGGGGGCCCTCTGCTGTGAGCTCACTCCTGCCTGGCTGGCACACGTCACCTTGGCGATGTGGGCCCTCAGTTGGGAGTTGGTGCCTGCTAGGAGTCTCCTCCCCTCGGTAATGAGGGCCCTTTGGCGTCAGGCCCAAACTCATGGGCTCCCAAAATTTTCTGATGTGCACCCTGTCAAGCGAGTACACTCCAGCCAGGGTCCCATCCCCATGGGGATGTGGGCTTTCTGCCCTGAGGTCCCAACGGCTGGGTTGCTCACAGTGTCAGAATGTGGGCCCTCTGCTGTGAGTTCACTCCGGCATGGATCCCATAGCCTCGGTGCTCTGGGCCACCTGCTTGGAGCTTCCAACTGCGGGGTTCCTCACCTTTTTTATTCTATGGGCGCTCTGTTGTGAGTCTCCTCCTGCATGCCTCACTCCCAGCCCTTTCGTGATGTGTGTCCCCTTGTTTGAGGCCACATGTGCTGTGCTCCTCACCTTTCGCTGATGTGGCCCCACTGGTGTGAGGACACTCCTGCCTGGTTTCCATCCCCTTGGTGATGTGGGCGCTCTGGTTAGAGTCTGATCCTGTTTGGGCTCCTCACACTTCTGTGAGGTGGGCCCTCTGCTGTGAGGTAACTCCTGCCTGGCTTGCTCCCATTGCCTTGGTGACGTCGGCTCTCTGGTGGCATTTGGAGCCTGCTGGTAGCCTCCTCTCCTCCGTGATGAGGGCCCTCTGGCGCCAGGCCATAACTGCTGGGTTCCCACATTTTCTGATACGTGCTAAGTTGTGCGAGGACACTCCTGCGAGGTTCCCATCCCCATGGGGATGTGGGCCTTCTGCTCTGAGGTCCCACTGGCTGGGTTGCTCACAGTTTCATGATGTGGGCCCTCTGCTGTGAGTTCACTGTGGCCTGGATCCCATAGACTCCATGCTCTGGGCCACCTGCTGGGAGGTTCAAACTGCTGGATTCCTCACATTTTTTATTCTGTGGGCCCTGTGTTGTTAGGCTACTCCTGCCTGCCTCACTCGGAGCACCTTGGAAATGTGGGTCCTCTGGTTTAGGCCACATGTGCTGGGTTCCTCACCTTTCTATAATGTGGCCACACTGGTGTGAGGACACTCCTGCCTTGTTCCGATCCCCTTGGTGATGTGGGCCCTCTGGTGAGAGTCTTATCCTGGCTGGGTTCCTCACCCTTCTGTGAGGTAGGCCCTCTGCTGTGAGGTCACTCCTGCCTGGCTGGCACACGTCAACGTGGCGACGTGGGCCCTCAGTTGGGAGTTGGTGCCTGCTGGGAGTCTCCTCCCCTCGGTAATGAGGGCCCTCTGGCGTCAGACCCTAACTCCTGGGCTCCCAAAATTTTCTGATGTGCGCCCTGTGGTGCGAGTACACTCCTGCCAGGATCCCAACCCCATGGGAATGTGGGCCTTCTGCTCTAAGGTCCCACCGGCTGGGTTGCTCACAGTTTCATAATGAGGGCCCTCTGTTTTGAGTTCAGTCAGGCCTGGATCCCATAGCCTCGCTGCTCCTGGCCACCTGCTGGGAGGTTCCAACTGCGGGATTCCTCACCTTTTTTACGCTATGGGCCCTCTGTTTGGAGGCTCCTCCTGCCTGCCTGACTCCCAGCCCCTTGGTGATGTGTGTCCTGTAGTTTGAGGCCACGTGTGCTGGGTCCGTCACATTTCGGTGATGTGACCACACTGGTGTGAGAACACTCCTGCCTGGTTTCCATTCCCTTGGTGATGTGAGCCCTCCGGTGAGAGTCTGATCCTCTTTGGGTTCCTCACACTTTTGTGTGGTTGGCCCTCTGCTCTGAGGTCACTCCTGCCTGGCTGGCACACCCTGCATTGGCGACGTCGGCCTTCTGGTAGCAGTTGGAGCTTGCTGGGAGCCTCCTCTCCTCGGTGATGAGGGCCCTCTGGCGTCCGGCCCTAACTGCTGGGCTCCCCACCTTTTCTGATGTGTGCCCACTGGTGCGATGACACTCCTGCTTGGTTCCCTTCCCCATGGGGATGTGGGCCTTGTGCTCTGAGGTTACAACGGCTGGGTTGCTTACAGTATCACGATGAGGGCCCTCTGTTGTGAGTTCATCACTGCCTGGATCCCATAGCCTCGGTGCTCTGGGCCGCCTGCTGGGATGTTCCAACTGCTGGATTCCTCACCTTTTTTATACAATGGGCCATGTGTTTTGAGGTTAATCCTGCCTGCCTCGCTCCGAGACCCATGGTGATGTGGGTCCTCTGGTTTGAGGCCACATGTGCTGGGTACCTCAACTTTCGATGATGTGGCCCCACGGGTGTGAGGACACTCCTGCCTGGTTCCCAGCCCCTTGCTTATGTGGGCACTCTGGTGAGAGTCTGATCTTGACTGGGTTCCTTACCCTTCTGTGAGGTGGGCCCTCTGATGTGAGGTCACTCCTGCCTGGATGGCTCATGTCGCCTTGGCGACGTAGGCCCTCTGTTGGCCACTGAAGCATGCTGGGAGCCTCCTACCCTCTTTAATAAGGGCCCTGGAAGAAACGCATATGCCCTTTTTGACCAAGTGCATCATTGTCGAGTTTCTGCCTCTTCTCCTATACTTTCAGAGGACTTCCCGTCTACCTCCTGAAATCGTATTCCTGGAATTCTGCCCCGCGTTCAAGTCCTCTTTGCAGCCTTACTTCAATATATTTTTGGACGATAGCTGTCATTTATAACTCTGCAGGTTTGTGAATTACAGTGCCCCTGAGCTCCTTTCTTCAACTCGCTTTCTTGTGAGCTGGCCGCAAGCCCGCAGGATTGCTTCAGGCCCTAATCTGGTTCCGACACGGCATGCTGAGCCTTTGGCTAATTCCTCTTCCTGGTGGGAAATGAGCGTTAAATTTGTTCGTGCAGACACCTACAGCTAATCTCTCATTGGTTCTCCCTATTCCTGTTCATCTTGCACAGAAATTCCAAACTGTGCCAAACAGGAGGTTAAAGGCACTGACTCTCCAAGTGGGGAGAGTGTTAGTAAAGCGTCTGGAATGGTAAAACCGAGTACGAGGGGACGAAAACTTAGACACATTTAAAAAGATTTCCTGGTCACACGGTGGACCATATTCTGGGTTGCCCATGCATGTTTTACCTGAAGGAAGAATCCCTTCAACCTGGAGAGTTGGGACCCATGGAATGGGTACCACGCAGTATGACTTCAAAGGGTTGCCTTTGCTCACCGAACGTCACCAATGCTATCAGCCCGAAGTGTCCAGCCTTATGTCTCACTCAGCTCGGGGTGTAGATGTGGTAAATCCACGTTGCATCACAAGCCCTGAATGAATTATTTAAGAATTGCTCTCTATTTCACTGTCATTGTGTTTTGTTTTTGTAATTTATTTTGATAATGGGATTTATCGGATTTTCACTGCTGCGTTTATGCCGCTGTACACATGCTTGATTCTCTTATGGAGACATATAAATCCATGGGTTTTCAGATTCTTACTAGTCAGGTATATTCCTAGGCATTGAATATGGGGTGTTGAGTCCATTTCGTGGAGCAAGGAGTAGGTCCTGACTATTACATATTTGCTTATGGAAAGGTATCTGTGCTAATTTCAATCTCTGGTTTTATGCAGCACCACAACTCACCTTTCCCCTTAAGCAAGCATAAGTTGGTTTTCTAAATTTGAGACCCTTTTCTGTTTTGTAATTGAGTTCATGTGCAGCCATGTTTGCATTCCGTGTATTTGAGATATCTTATGGTGTTTCTTTTTCTGTGTGACTTAGTTAACTTAGAATGATCGTACCTGAATCCACTCATTATGCCGCGACGGGCCTCATGACATAGATTTCATTGCTGAGTGATATTCCATTGTACGTACGTACAACAACTTCTTTATCCATTTGTTGCTTTCTGGGATATTTCACTTGTACCGTAAATGAGGTTCTTGTAAGCAGAGCCGTCCAAAATTTATGGGTGGCTGTGTCTTTTTGATTTTAATTTCCCTAAGCTATAGAACCATAAGTGGAAGTGCTGTAGGCTCCGTTGCTTAGTTTTTTAGGTGTTTGAGGAAACACCATACACTTCTCCAGAGTGGCTGTTGGCAAGTTACATCCCGCCCATCAGCATAACAAGGCTCCCTGTTCTCCATGGCCTGTCCTGCCTTTCTGGATTTTTCACTTTTTTCAGATGTCCCTTTTGACAGGGGGGCAGTGAGACTTCATTGTAATGCAGATTTCTTTACAGGCTTGCTTGTTTGGCCAAAAAGGGCGTATGTGTTTTTTCTTGAATATATTCAGGAAAAAACGCATACGCCCTTTTTGACCAAGTGCATCATTGTCGACTTTCTGTCTCTTTCCTTATGCTTTAAATGCAATTCCAGTCTGCCCCTGAACTCGTTTTCCTGCAATTCTGCCCCGCTTTCAAGTCCTCTACGCAGCCTTACTTCAATACATTTTTGGACAATAGCTGACATTTATAACTCTGCAGGTTTGTGAATGACAGTGTGCCTGAGCTCCTTTCTTCTACTCGCTTTCTTGTGAGCTGGCCGCAAACCCGCAGGATTGCTTCATGCCCTAATCTGGTTCCGGCACAGCATGCTGATCCTTTGGTAAATTCCTCTTCCTGGTGGGAAATGAGTGTTATATTTGAACGTGCAGACACCTAGAGCTAGTCTCTCATTGGTTCTCCCTATTCTTGTGCATCTTGCGCAGAAATTGCAAACTGTGCCAAACAGGAGGTTAAAGGCACTGACTCTCTAAGTGGGGAGAGTATTAGTAAAGGGTCTTCAATCGTGAACCCGAGTAAAAGGGGACGAAAACTGAGATGCATTTGAAAAGGTTTCCCGGTCACACGGTGCACCATACTGTGGGTTTCCCATGCATGTTTTAGCTGAAGGAAGAATCCCTTAAACCTGGAGAGTTGGGACCCATGGAATGGGTACCATGCAGTATGACTTCAAAGGGCCTGCATTTTCTCAACGAACCTCACCAATGCTATCAGGCCGAAGTGTACAGCCTTATGTCTCACTCAGCTCTGGTTGTAGATGTGGTAAATCCAGGTTGCATCACAAGCCCTGAATGAATGATTTAAGAATTGCTCTCTATTTCACTGTCATTGTGTTTGTTTTTGTAATTCATTTTGATAATGGGATTTATCGGATTTTCTCTGCTGCATTCATGCCGCTGTACACACACTTGAGTCTCTTATGTAGACATATAAATCCATGGGTTTGAAGATACTTACTAGTCAGGTGTATTCCTAGGCGTTGAATATGGGGTGTTTAGTCCATTTCGTTGAGCAAGGGCTAGGTCTTGACTATTACATATTTGGCTTATGGAAAGGTATCTGTGCTAATTTCTATCTCTGGTTTTATGCAGCACCCCAACTCACTTTTCCCCTTAAGCAAGCATAAGGTGGTTTTCTAAATTTGAGACCCTGTTCTGTTTTGTAATTCAGTTCATGTGTAGCCAAGTTTACGTTCCGTGTATTAGTGATATCTTATGATGTTTCATTTTCTGTGTGACTTATTTCACTTAGAATCATCGTACCTGAATCCACTCATTATGCCACGATGGGCCTGATGACATAGATTTCATTGCTGAGTGATATTCCATTGAATGTGTGTACCACAACTTCTTTATCCATTTTTCACATTCTGGGATATTTAACTTGTACCGTAGACGAGATTCCTGTAAACAGACCCGTCTGAAACTTTGGGGTGGCTGTCTGTTTTTGATTTTAATTTCCGTGATCTATAAGACCATAAGTGGAAGTGCCGTAGTCTCCGTTGCTTTGTTTCTTAGGTGTTTCAGGAAACACCATACACTTCTCCAGAGTGGCTGTTGGCAATTTACATCCCGCCCATCAGCATAACAAGGCTCCCTGTTCTCCATGGCCTGTGCTGTCTTTCTGGATTTTACACTTTTTTCAGATGGCCCTTTTGACCTGGGGGCAGTGAGACTTCTTTGTAGTGCAGATTTCTTTAACATGCTGGCTTGGTTGGCCAAAAAGGGCGTATGCGTTTTTTCCTGAATATATTCAGGAAAAAACGCATACGCCCTTTTTGGCCAAGTGCATCATTGTCGACGTTCTGCCTCTTTTCCTATGCTTTAAATGCAATTCCAGTCTACCCCCTGAAATCGTTTTCCTGCAATTCTGCCCCGCTTTCCAGTCCTCTTCGCAGCCTTCCTTCAATATATTTTTGGACGATAGCTGTCATTTATAACTCTGCAGGTTTGTGAATTACAGTGCCCCTGAGCTCCTTTCTTCAACTCGCTTTCTTGTGAGCTGGCCGCAAACCCGCAGGAATGCTTCAGGCCCTAATCTGGTTCTGGCACGGCATGCTGAGCCTTTGGTTAATTCCTCTTCCTGGTGGGAAATGAGCGTTCCATTTGCCCGTCCAGACACCTACAGCTAGTCTCTCATTGGTTCTCCCTATTCCTGTTCATCTTGCGCAGAAACTGCAAACTGTGCCAAACAGGAGGTTAAATGCACTGACTCTCCAAGTGGGGAGAGTGTTAGTAAACGGTCTGGAATGGTGAATCCGAGTAAAAGGGGACGAAAACTGAGATGCATTTGAAAACGTTTCCCGGTCACACAGTGCACTGTACTGTGGGTTTCCCATGCATGTTTTAGCTGAAGGAAGAATCCCTTAAACCTGGAGAGTTGGGACCCATGGAATGGGTACCATGCAGTATGACTTCCAAGGGTCTGCATTTGCTCATCGAACCTCACCAATGCTATCAGCCTGAAGTGTCCAGCCTTATGTCTCACTCAGCTCTGGGTGTAGATGTGGTAAATCCAGGTTGCATCACAAGCCCTGAATGAATTATTTAAGAATTGCTCTCTATTTCACTGTCATTGTGTTTGTTTTTGTAATTCATTTGGTTAATGGGTTTTATCGGATTTTCTCTGCTGCATTCATGCCACAGTACACACACTTGGGTCTCTTACGGAGACATATAAATCCATGGGTTTGAAGGTTCTTACTAGTCATGTGTAATCCTAGGCGTTGAATATGGGGTGTTTAGTCCATTTCGTTGAGCAAGGGCTAGGTCTTGACTATTACATATTTGGCTTATGGAAAGGTATCTGTGCTAATTTCTATCTCTGGTTTTATGCAGCACCACAACTCACCTTTCCCCTTAAGCAAGCATAAGTTGGTTTTCTAAATTTGAGACCCTGTTCTGTTTTGTAATTCAGTTCATGTGTAGCCAAGTTTACATTCTGTGTATTAGTGATATCTTATGATGTTTCATTTTCTGTGTGACTTATTTCACTTAGAATCATCGTACGTGAATCCACTCATTATGCCGCGACGGGCCTGATGACATAGATTTCATTGGTGAGTGATATTCCTTTGTACGTACGTACCACACTTCTTTATCCATTTTTCGCTTTCTGGGATATTTAACTTGTACCGTAGACGAGGTTCTTGTAAACAGAGCCGTAAACACAAACTTTGCGGTGGCTGTGTGTTTTTGATTTTAATTTCCCTAAGCTATAGGAAAATAAGTGGTAATGCCGTAGGCTCCGTTGCTTTGTTTTTTAGGTTTTTGAGGAAACACCATACACATCTCCAGAGTGGCTGTTGGCAATTTACATCCCGCCCATCAGCATAACAAGGCTCCCTGTTCTCCATGGCCTGTGCTGCCTTTCTGGATTTTACACCTTTTTCAGATGGCCCTTTTGAACGGGGGGCAGTGAGACTTCATTGTAGTGCAGATTTCTTTAACATGCTTGCTTGGTTGGCCAAAAAGGGCGTATGCGTTTTTTCCTGAATATATTCAGGAAAAAACGCATACGCCCTTTTTGGCCAAGTGCATCATTGTCGACGTTCTGCCTCTTTTCCTATGCTTTAAATGCAATTCCAGTCTACCCCCTGAAATCGTTTTCTTGCAATTCTGCCCCGCTTTCAAGTCCTCTTCGCAGCCTTCCTTCAATATATTTTTGGGTGATAGCTGTCATTTATAACTCTGCAGGTTTGTGAATTACAGTGTCCCTGAGCTCCTTTCTTCAACTCGCTTTCTTGTGAGCTGGCCGCAAACCCGCAGGATTGCTTCAGGCCCTAATCTGGTTCCGGCACGGCATGCTGAGCCTTTGGTTAATTCGTCTTCCTGGTGGGAAATGAGCGTTAAATTTGCCCGTGCAGACACCTTCACACGAGTCTTCATGGTGCCACTTTGCCCCGGGTATCTTTATGGAGGTTGGAGTTGGAGGGCCTCCTCGCTCAAGGTCAGTGTGCCCATGGAGCCAACCCTGCAACTTCAGGGCATGGTTGGGTGTTAGGATCACCACGTGGGGTCCTTTTCCCTTCAGAGGGAGGTGGCCTTTTGGGCTGCTGATTTCCAGGTTTTCAGATACTGCCAGTATCTTGGCCAGATGTGGCTGTGGGCCAAGCCCCTTGGTGACCGTAGTTTATCCTACCTGGATCGCGTTCTTGCATTGTTCCATTTCAAGTGGTCCCAGGTTTTGCACTAATACTCCAATGGCGATTCACCGTTCACCAGGAATGTAAAGGTCAAAGGGTTTAGCTAAATTAGGGAGTTCCAGGGCAAGGGTCTGAATTGACTGCTCTTTCCATTCTTGAAAGGCCACTTCTGCATTCTATTCAAAAGGATCATCATCTTTTCCTTTCAGTGTTTCATATAGAGGCCCAGCTAGTAGACTGTAGTTAGGGATCCAGAAGCAGCAAACCCTGGCCTCCCCAGGAACCCCTAAGCTGTCTTCTAGTTTCAGAAATGGGTAAGGCTGTAAATTGTTTCTTCCCTTTCCTGGGATGGGCTTCTCCGACCTTCTGTGAGAATGAAGCCCAGGCAGGTCACCGTAGTCTGTGATATTTGAGCTTTGTCTTGGACAACTTGTATCCTTTATTGGCTTGGTAGTTCAGAGGTCTCCTTAGTAGGGCTGGCGATCAGAATGTCGTCTGCATATTGAAGGAGTGTTTCCTTTTCCAGAGGTAGAACTTTTAGTTCTTTAGCTGAGCTTTCCCCAAAGATGGTGTGGGAATTTTTGAACCCTTGGGGCAACATGGCCCGGAAGTATTGTTTTAGTTGTATGTTGAGTCCTGCCACTCACAAGCCAAAATTTCTTGTGACTCTGGGACTAATAGAATACAAAAGAAGGCATCATTGAAGACTAATACAGAATACCATGTCCTGGTGGTTGGTAGAATGACCAGCAGGGTGTAGGATTTAGGAACTACTGGAGGTATATCCTCGGTGGCTTCACTGACTGTCCTGACATCCATTACCAGGACTCCAGCAGCCCATGGGGCTCTCGAGGTCAGGCCAATCCCAGGATATGGAGCTCACCTGGGCAGGTACCCCACCCCCACCCCAGCCCATGGGGCTCTCGTGTTCAGGCCCCTCCCAGGATATGGGGTTCCCTGGGCAGGTTCCCCTGCAGCCCATGGGGCTCTCGTGGTCAGGCCCCTCCCAGGATACAGAGCTACCCTTGCAGGTACCATGGCAGGGCTGGGAACACAGGAACCCTGCATATCGCCCTCATTGCAGAGCACTCCCAGCTCACCTGTCACTCAGATCTGACACAGAGCACCTCAGAGCAGGACTTGAACTAACAAACAGCAGCTCCGACAGGTCTGTGACCCTGGGCATCACTCTGTGTGGCCTCCCTCCACCTGGTCTTCCAGAGACTTCCACTGCACCCGGGGCACCAGGCCTCTGTCTCCACCCACCAGCCACCCCTCCTCTCCCTGACTCCTGGGTTCCTCTCATTAGGAGAGGGTTTTCTTGAAGTTGTCTCCCACTCATGGGCCAGATAATATAATTAGAAAACAAGCCAGAGCTGCAGCCCCTTGTCTATCCTGACTCTCAGGAGCCCACACCTGTTCCTTGGACCTGGCCGATTCAGCAAGTTCCAGTTTCTGCAACTGTGAGCCCCTGAGGGGTGATTATGGGCTGGCCTGGGAAGCCCGACCGTGCCGGCCAGCCCTCCCCAGGTGTGCCTGGGTTCAGATCAATATAAACACCGCTCCAGGCAGCAAGAGCCCCTGCAGCTGTGCCTGACGCCATTTTCTCTGCCCTGTCAGCAGTCTTGGGGCTGGACTGGTGGGAGGGAGTGAGAGGCCACGGCTTTGTGGGTGGCCCAGTGTGAGTGGGGCTCTGCTGGACTTTCTGCAGCAGTTGCCAAGATGCCACCTGCTAAAGAAGAGGATGTGTCACCCATACCTGCCGCTGGAATTTCTCCCTGGGCAGAGGTGAGTGAGGAAGAAAGCAGTGGGGGCCGGGACAGCAGGGGTATCTCAGGCAGGGAAATGGAAAGCTTCCAGAAGAGCACCCAGGGCCAGGACCATCCTGGCTGGCCTGCAGGCACCAAGTCGGCTGGCATGCTGTCACTCATGTGGCTCCATGGCCCTTCCTCTAGGCTTTCAAGTCCTTGTACATATTCAGGTGTTTTACCTGGGAAGGGTGGGAACATTTCAGCAGCAGCTGGCCTGGGGCTCAGCCCACGTTTACTCACAGATGCCTCGGCACGGTCCCCCAGCTTTGCAATGAGGACGCTTGTTGCGTGGGGCCTGCTGGCTGAATGGGAGATGATTCCCCACCACTGACCAACTTCAGAATTGTTTACAACTGGAGCAAGTGCCCTGATACGGTTTTCCTCTGTGTAACTGGTGGGTTCTGTTTTTTTTTCTTTTTTTCGTTTTTGGTTCAAGGTAGATTTTATTCCTCTTTTTTGTATTTACAGATATAAGCATGGAAATAATTTATTCATATAAATACATGTATGTGAAGGGAAGAATATTTTTTCTGTTTTACTTTTTGTAATTTGAATTTTATTTTATTTTTTTATACAGCAGGTTCTTTTTGGTTATCTATTTTATACATATAAATGTATATATGCCAATCCCAATCTCTCAACTCCTCCCACCACCACCCCCCAACAGCTTTCCCCCCTTGGTGTCCATACGTTTGTTGTCTACATCTGTTGCTCTATTTCTGCCTGGCAAAACGGTTCATCTGTACAATTTTTCTAGGTTCCACATATATGCATTAATAGAGAAGATTTGTTTTTCTCTTTCTGACTTACTTCACTCTGTATGACAGTCTCTAGATCCATCAACGTCTCTACAAATGACCCAATTTCATTCCTTTTTATGGCTTAGTAATATTCCATTTTATATATGTACCACATCTTTATGCATTCGTCTGTCTGTGGGCATTTAGGTTGCTTCCATTACCTGGATATTGTAAATAGTGATGCAATGAACATTGCGGTGAATATCTCTTTTTGATTTATGGTTTTGTCTGGGTATATGCCCAGTAGTGGGATTGCTGTATCATATGGTAATTCTATTCTTAGTTTTATAAGAAACTCCATAATGTTCTCCACAGTGACTGTATCAATTTACATTCCCAACAATAGTGGAAGTGGGTTCCTTATCTCCACACCCTTTCCAGCATTTGTTGTTTGTAGATTTTCTGATGATGCCCATTCTAACAGGTGTGAGGTGATACACCATGGATGAGTCTATTTCGTTGAGCAAAGAGTAGGTCTTGTCTATTACATATTTGGCTTATGGAACGGTATGTGTGCTAATTTCAATCTCTGGTTTTATACAGCACCCCAACTCAACTTTCCCCTTAAGCAAGCATAAGTTTTTATCTAAATGTGAGACTCTGTTCGGTTTTGGAATTCAGTTTATGTGTAGCCAAGTTTACACTCTCTCTATTAGTGATATCTTATGATAATTCTCTTTCTCTGTGTGACCTATTTCTCTTAGAATCATCATACTTAAATCCACTCAATTTGCTGCTACAGGCTTGATGACATTGATTTCATTGCAGAGTGATATTCCGTTGTACATAAGTAGCACAACTCCTTTATCCATTTTTTTCTTTCTGGGATATTTAATTTGTACTGGACTCAAGGTTCTTGTAAACACAGCAGCCCTAAATTTTGTGTTGGCTGTGTCTTGTTGATTTTAATTTTCCTAAGCTATAGGGCCAAAAGTGGAAGTGCCCTAGGGTCTGTAGCTTTGTTTTTCAGATGTTTCAGGATACACCATAAACATCTCCAGAGTGTCTGTTGGCAATTTACATCCCGCCCATCAGCATAACAAGGCTCCCTGTTCTCCATGGCCTGTCCTGTGTTTCTGGTTTTTACACTTTTTTCAGATGGCCCTTTTGACGAATGGGAAATGAGACTTCATTGTAGTGCGGATTTCCATTTCTCGAGTGCTTGGTTGGCCAAAAAGGGAATATGTGTTTTTTCCTGAATATATTCAGGAAAAAATGTTTACACACTCTTGTCCAAGTTCATCACTGTCAAAGATCTGCCGCTTTTCACATGCTTTAAATGCAATTCCAATCTACCTACTGAAATATGATTCCTGCAATTCTGCCTCGTTTTCAAGGCCTCTTTGCAGACTTACTTCCATATAATTTTGCCAATAACTGTCATTTATAACACTGCAGGTTTGTGAATTACAGTGCCCGTGATTTCCTTTCTTAACTCGTTTCCTTGAAAACTGGCCACAGAACCGCAGGTTTGCTTCAGGCCGTAATCAGGGTCCGGCACGGCACTCTGAGACTTTGGTTCATTCCAATTCCTGGTGGGAAATTAGAGTTAAATTGTGCCCCTCCAGACACCTGCCTCACTCCTAGCCCCTTGGTGATGTGTGTCCTCTGGTTTGAGGCCACATGTGCTGGGTTCCTCACCTTTGGCTGATGTGGCCCCACTGGTGTGAGGACACCCCTGCCTGGTTCTAATCCCCTTGGTGATGTGGGCCCTCCGGTGAGAGTCTGATCCTGGTTGGGTTCCTCACACTTCTGTGAGGTGGGCCCTCTTCTCTGAGGTCAATCCTGCCTGGCTGGCACACCCCGCCTTGGCGACGTCGGCTCTCTGGTGGGATTTGGTGCCTGCTGGGTGTCTCCTCCCCTCGGTAATGAGGGCCCTCTGGCGTCAGGCCCTAACTCCTGGGCTCCCAATATTTTCTGATATGCGCCCTGTGGTTCGAGTACACTCCTGCCAGGTTCCCAACCCCATGGGAATGTGGGCCTTCTGCTCTGAGGTCCCAACCTTGGGTTGCTCAGTTTCATGATGAGGGCCCTCTGCTGTGAGCTCTCTCCGGCCTGGATCCCATAGCCTCGCTGCTCCTGGCCACCTGCTGGGAGGTTACAACTGCGGGATTCCTCACCTTTTTTCTTCTATGGGCCCTCTGTTTTGAGACTCCTCCTGCCTGCCTCACTCCCAGCCCCTTGGTGATGTGTGTCCTCTGGTTTGAGGCCATGTATGCTGGGTCCCTCGCCTTTCGATGATGTGGCCCCACTGGTGTGAGGACACTCCTGCCTGGTTCCTATCCCCTTGATGATGTGGGCCCTCTGGTGAGAGTCTGATCCTGGCTGGGTTCCTCACCCTTCTGTGAGGGGGGCCCTCTGCTGTGAGGTCACTCCTGCCTGGCTGGCACACCCCACCTGGGCAACATCGGCCCTCTTGTGGCAGTTGGAGCCTGCTGGGAACCTCCCCTCGGTGATGGGGGCCCTCTTGCCTCAGGCCCTAACTGCTGGGTACCCACATTTTCTGATACGTGCTAAGTGGTGCGAGGACACTCCTGCGAGGTTCCCATCCCCATGGGCATGTGGGCCTTCTGCTCTAAGGTCCCAACACCTGTGTTGTTCACCGTTTCATGATGTTGGCTCTCTGGTGTTAGTTCACCCAGGCCTAGATCCCATAGCCTCTGTGCTCTGAGCGGCCTGCTGGGAGGTTCCTACTGCTGGATTCCTTACCTTTTTTATTCTTTGTGTCCTGTGTTTTCATGCTCCTACTTCCTGACTCACTCCCAGCCCATTTGTGATGTAGGTCCTCTGGTTTAAGGCCACATGTACCGGTTTCCTCACCTTTATTGATGTGGCCCCACTGGTGTGAGGACACTCCTGCCTGTTTCCCATCCCCTTGGTGATGTGGGCCCTCTGGTGAGAGTCTGATCCTGTCTGGATTCCTCACACTTCTGGGAGGTGGGCCCTCTGCTGTGAGGTAACTCCTGCCTGGCTTGCTCCCATTGCCTTGGTGACGTCGGCCGTCTGGTGGCATTTGGTGCCTGCTGGTAGCCTCCTCTCCTCCGTGATGAAGGCCCTCTGGCGCCAGGCCATAACTGCTGGGTTCCCACATTTTCTGATACGTGCTAAGTTGTGCGAGGACACTCCTGCGAGGTTCCCATCCCCATGGGGATGTGGGCCTTCTGCTCTGAGGTCCCACTGGCTGGGTTGCTCACAGTTTCATGATGTGGGCCCTCTGCTGTGAGTTCACTGTGGCCTGGATCCCATAGACTCCATGCTCTGGGCCACCTGCTGGGAGGTTCAAACTGCTGGATTCCTCACATTTTTTATTCTGTGGGCCCTGTGTTGTTAGGCTACTCCTGCCTGCCTCACTCGGAGCACCTTGGAAATGTGGGTCCTCTGGTTTAGGCCACATGTGCTGGGTTCCTCACCTTTCTATAATGTGGCCACACTGGTGTGAGGACACTCCTGCCTTGTTCCGATCCCCTTGGTGATGTGGGCCCTCTGGTGAGAGTCTTATCCTGGCTGGGTTCCTCACCCTTCTGTGAGGTAGGCCCTCTGCTGTGAGGTCACTCCTGCCTGGCTGGCACACGTCAACGTGGCGACGTGGGCCCTCAGTTGGGAGTTGGTGCCTGCTGGGAGTCTCCTCCCCTCGGTAATGAGGGCCCTCTGGCGTCAGACCCTAACTCCTGGGCTCCCAAAATTTTCTGATGTGCGCCCTGTGGTGGGAGTACACTCCTGCCAGGATCCCAACCCCATGGGAATGTGGGCCTTCTGCTCTAAGGTCCCAACGTCTGGGTTGCTCACAGTTTCATAATGAGGGCCCTCTGTTTTGAGTTCAGTCAGGCCTGGATCCCATAGCCTCGCTGCTCCTGGCCACCTGCTGGGAGGTTCCAACTGCGGGATTCCTCACCTTTTTTACGCTATGGGCCCTCTGTTTGGAGGCTCCTCCTGCCTGACTGACTCCCAGCCCCTTGGTGATGTGTGTCCTGTAGTTTGAGGCCACGTGTGCTGGGTCCGTCACATTTTGGTGATGTGACCACACTGGTGTGAGAACACTCCTGCCTGGTTTCCATTCCCTTGGTGATGTGGGCCCTCCGGTGAGAGTCTGATCCTCTTTGGGTTCCTCACACTTTTGTGTGGTTGGCCCTCTGCTCTGAGGTCACTCCTGCCTGGCTGGCACACCCTGCATTGGCGACGTCGGCCTTCTGGTAGCAGTTGGAGCTTGCTGGGAGCCTCCTCTCCTCAGTGATGAGGGCCCTCTGGCGTCCGGCCCTAACTGCTGGGCTCCCCACCTTTTCTGATGTGTGCCCACTGGTGCGATGACACTCCTGCTTGGTTCCCTTCCCCATGGGGATGCGGGCCTTGTGCTCTGAAGTTACAACGGCTGGGTTGCTTACAGTATCACGATGAGGGCCCTCTGTTGTGAGTTCATCACTGCCTGGATCCCATAGCCTCGGTGCTCTGGGCCGCCTGCTGGGATGTTCCAACTGCTGGATTCCTCACCTTTTTTATACAATGGGCCATGTGTTTTGAGGTTAATCCTGCCTGCCTCGCTCCGAGACCCATGGTGATGTGGGTCCTCTGGTTTGAGGCCACATGTGCTGGGTACCTCAACTTTCGATGATGTGGCCCCACGGGTGTGAGGACACTCCTGCCTGGTTCCCAGCCCCTTGCTTATGTGGGCACTCTGGTGAGAGTCTGATCTTGACTGGGTTCCTTACCCTTCTGTGAGGTGGGCCCTCTGATGTGAGGTCACTCCTGCCTGGATGGCTCATGTCGCCTTGGCGACGTAGGCCCTCTGTTGGCCACTGAAGCATGCTGGGAGCCTCCTACCCTCTTTAATAAGGGCCCTGGAAGAAACGCATATGCCCTTTTTGACCAAGTGCATCATTGTCGAGGTTCTGCCTCTTCTCCTATACTTTCAGAGGACTTCCCGTCTACCTCCTGAAATCGTATTCCTGGAATTCTGCCCCGCGTTCAAGTCCTCTTTGCAGCCTTACTTCAATATATTTTTGGACGATAGCTGTCATTTATAACTCTGCAGGTTTGTGAATTACAGTGCCCCTGAGCTCCTTTCTTCAACTCGCTTTCTTGTGAGCTGGCCGCAAAACCGCAGGATTGCTTCAGGCCCTAATCTGGTTCCGACACGGCATGCTGAGCCTTTGGCTAATTCCTCTTCCTGGTGGGAAATGAGCGTTAAATTTGTTCGTGCAGACACCTACAGCTAATCTCTCATTGGTTCTCCCTATTCCTGTTCATCTTGCGCAGAAATTGCAAACTGTGCCAAACAGGAGGTTAAAGGCACTGACTCTCCAAGTGGGGAGAGTGTTAGTAAACCGTCTGGAATGGTAAAACCGAGTACGAGGGGACGAAAACTGAGACGCATTTAAAAAGTTTTCCCGGTCACACGGTGGACCATATTCTGGGTTGCCCATGCATGTTTTACCTGAAGGAAGAATCCCTTCAACCTGGAGAGTTGGGACCCATGGAATGGGTACCACGCAGTATGACTTCAAAGGGTTGCCTTTGCTCACCGAACGTCACCAATGCTATCAGCCCGAAGTGTCCAGCCTTATGTCTCACTCAGCTCGGGGTGTAGATGTGGTAAATCCACGTTGCATCACAAGCCCTGAATGAATTATTTAAGAATTGCTCTCTATTTCACTGTCATTGTGTTTTGTTTTTGTAATTTATTTTGATAATGGGATTTATCGGATTTTCACTGCTGCGTTTATGCCGCTGTACACATGCTTGATTCTCTTATGGAGACATATAAATCCATGGGTTTTCAGATTCTTACTAGTCAGGTATATTCCTAGGCATTGAATATGGGGTGTTGAGTCCATTTCGTGGAGCAAGGAGTAGGTCCTGACTATTACATATTTGCTTATGGAAAGGTATCTGTGCTAATCTCAATCTCTGGTTTTATGCAGCACCACAACTCACCTTTCCCCTTAAGCAAGCATAAGTTGGTTTTCTAAATTTGAGACCCTTTTCTGTTTTGTAATTGAGTTCATGTGCAGCCATGTTTGCATTCCGTGTATTTGAGATATCTTATGGTGTTTCTTTTTCTGTGTGACTTAGTTAACTTAGAATGATCGTACCTGAATCCACTCATTATGCCGCGACGGGCCTCATGACATAGATTTCATTGCTGAGTGATATTCCATTGTACGTACGTACAACAACTTCTTTATCCATTTTTTGCTTTCTGGGATATTTCACTTGTACCGTAAATGAGGTTCTTGTAAGCAGAGCCGTCCAAAATTTATGGGTGGCTGTGTCTTTTTGATTTTAATTTCCCTAAGCTATAGAACCATAAGTTGAAGTGCCGTAGGCTCCGTTGCTTAGTTTTTTAGGTGTTTGAGGAAACACCATACACTTCTCCAGAGTGGCTGTTGGCAATTTACATCCCGCCCATCAGCATAACAAGGCTCCCTGTTCTCCATGGCCTGTCCTGCCTTTCTGGATTTTTCACTTTTTTCAGATGTCCCTTTTGACAGGGGGGCAGTGAGACTTCATTGTAATGCAGATTTCTTTACAGGCTTGCTTGTTTGGCCAAAAAGGGCGTATGTGTTTTTTCTTGAATATATTCAGGAAAAAACGCATACGCCCTTTTTGACCAAGTGCATCATTGTCGACTTTCTGTCTCTTTCCTTATGCTTTAAATGCAATTCCAGTCTGCCCCTGAACTCGTTTTCCTGCAATTCTGCCCCGCTTTCAAGTCCTCTACGCAGCCTTACTTCAATACGTTTTTGGACAATAGCTGACATTTATAACTCTGCAGGTTTGTGAATGACAGTGCGCCTGAGCTCCTTTCTTCTACTCGCTTTCTTGTGAGCTGGCCGCAAACCCACAGGATTGCTTCATGCCCTAATCTGGTTCCGGCACAGCATGCTGATCCTTTGGTAAATTCCTCTTCCTGGTGGGAAATGAGTGTTATATTTGAACGTGCAGACACCTAGAGCTAGTCTCTCATTGGTTCTCCCTATTCTTGTTCATCTTGCGCAGAAATTGCAAACTGTGCCAAACAGGAGGTTAAAGGCACTGACTCTCGAAGTGGGGAGAGTATTAGTAAAGGGTCTTCAATCGTGAACCCCAGTAAAAGGGGACGAAAACTGAGATGCATTTGAAAAGGTTTCCCGGTCACACGGTGCACCATACTGTGGGGTTCCCATGCATGTTTTAGCTGAAGGAAGAATCCCTTAAACCTGGAGAGTTGGGACCCATGGAATGGGTACCATGCAGTATGACTTCAAAGGGCCTGCATTTTCTCAACGAACCTCACCAATGCTATCAGGCCGAAGTGTACAGCCTTATGTCTCACTCAGCTCTGGTTGTAGATGTGGTAAATCCAGGTTGCATCACAAGCCCTGAATGAATTATTTAAGAATTGCTCTCTATTTCACTGTCATTGTGTTTGTTTTTGTAATTCATTTTGATAATGGGATTTATCGGATTTTCTCTGCTGCATTCATGCCACTGTACACACACTTGAGTCTCTTATGTAGACATATAAATCCATGGGTTTGAAGATACTTACTAGTCAGGTGTATTCCTAGGCATTGAATATGGGGTGTTTAGTCCATTTCGTTGAGCAAGGGCTAGGTCTTGACTATTACATATTTGGCTTATGGAAAGGTATCTGTGCTAATTTCTATCTCTGGTTTTATGCAGCACCCCAACTCACTTTTCCCCTTAAGCAAGCATAAGGTGGTTTTCTAAATTTGAGACCCTGTTCTGTTTTGTAATTCAGTTCATGTGTAGCCAAGTTTACATTCCGTGTATTAGTGATATCTTATGATGTTTCATTTTCTGTGTGACTTATTTCACTTAGAATCATCGTACCTGAATCCACTCATTATGCCACGATGGGCCTGATGACATAGATTTCATTGCTGAGTGATATTCCATTGAATGTGTGTACCACAACTTCTTTATCCATTTTTCACATTCTGGGATATTTAACTTGTACCGTAGACGAGATTCCTGTAAACAGAGCCGTCTGAAACTTTGGGGTGGCTGTCTGTTTTTGATTTTAATTTCCGTGATCTATAAGACCATAAGTGGAAGTGCCGTAGTCTCCGTTGCTTTGTTTCTTAGGTGTTTCAGGAAACACCATACACTTCTCCAGAGTGGCTGTTGGCAATTTACATCCCGCCCATCAGCATAACAAGGCTCCCTGTTCTCCATGGCCTGTGCTGTCTTTCTGGATTTTACACTTTTTTCAGATGGCCCTTTTGACCTGGGGGCAGTAAGACTTCTTTGTAGTGCAGATTTCTTTAACATGCTGGCTTGGTTGGCCAAAAAGGGCGTATGCGTTTTTTCCTGAATATATTCAGGAAAAAACGCATACGCCCTTTTTGGCCAAGTGCATCATTGTCGACGTTCTGCCTCTTTTCCTATGCTTTAAATGCAATTCCAGTCTACCCCCTGAAATCGTTTTCCTGCAATTCTGCCCCGCTTTCCAGTCCTCTTCGCAGCCTTCCTTCAATATATTTTTGGACGATAGCTGTCATTTATAACTCTGCAGGTTTGTGAATTACAGTGCCCCTGAGCTCCTTTCTTCAACTCGCTTTCTTGTGAGCTGGCCGCAAACCCGCAGGAATGCTTCAGGCCCTAATCTGGTTCCGGCACGGCATGCGGAACCTTTGGTTAATTCCTCTTCCTGGTGGGAAATGAGCGTTCCATTTGCCCGTCCAGACACCTACAGCTGGTCTCTCATTGGTTCTCCCTATTCCTGTTCATCTTGCCCAGAAATTGCAAACTGTGCCAAACAGGAGGTTAAATGCACTGACTCTCCAAGTGGGGAGAGTGTTAGTAAACGGTCTGGAATGTTGAACCCGAGTAAAAGGGGACGAAAACTGAGATGCATTTGAAAACGTTTCCCGGTCACACAGTGCACTGTACTGTGGGTTTCCCATGCATGTTTTAGCTGAAGGAAGAATCCCTTAAACCTGGAGAGTTGGGACCCATGGAATGGGTACCATGCAGTATGACTTCAAAGGGTCTGCATTTGCTCATCGAACCTCACCAATGCTATCAGCCCGAAGTGTCCAGCCTTATGTCTCACTCAGCTCTGGGTGTAGATGTGGTAAATCCAGGTTGCATCACAAGCCGTGAATGAATTATTTAAGAATTGCTCTCTATTTCACTGTCATTGTGTTTGTTTTTGTAATTCATTTTGATAATGGGTTTTATCGGATTTTCTCTGCTTCATTCATGCCGCTGTACACACACTTGAGTCTCTTACGGAGACATATAAATCCATGGGTTTGAAGATTCTTACTAGTCATGTGTAATCCTAGACGTTGAATATGGGGTGTTTAGTCCATTTCGTTGAGCAAGGGCTAGGTCTTGACTATTACATATTTGGCTTATGGAAAGGTATCTGTGCTAATTTCTATCTCTGGTTTTATGCAGCACCACAACTCACCTTTCCCCTTAAGCAAGCATAAGTTGGTTTTCTAAATTTGAGACCCTGTTCTGTTTTGTAATTCAGTTCATGTGTAGCCAAGTTTACATTCCGTGTATTAGTGATATCTTATGATGTTTCATTTTCTGTGTGACTTATTTCACTTAGAATCATCGTACGTGAATCCACTCATTATGCCGCGACGGGCCTGATGACATAGATTTCATTGGTGAGTGATATTCCTTTGTACGTACGTACCACACTTCTTTATCCATTTTTCGCTTTCTGGGATATTTAACTTGTACCATAGACGAGGTTCTTGTAAACAGAGCCGTAAACAGAAACTTTGCGGTGGCTGTGTGTTTTTGATTTTAATTTCACTAAGCTATAGGAAAATAAGTGGTAATGCCATAGGCTCCGTTGCTTTGTTTTTTAGGTTTTTGAGGAAACACCATACACATCTCCAGAGTGGCTGTTGGCAATTTACATCCCGCCCATCAGCATAACAAGGCTTCCTGTTCTCCATGGCCTGTGCTGCCTTTCTGGATTTTACACCTTTTTCAGATGGCCCTTTTGAACGGGGGGCAGTGAGACTTCATTGTAGTGCAGATTTCTTTAACATGCTTGCTTGGTTGGCCAAAAAGTGCGTATGCGTTTTTTCCTGAATATATTCAGGAAAAAACGCATACGCCCTTTTTGGCCAAGTGCATCATTGTCGACGTTCTGCCTCTTTTCCTATGCTTTAAATGCAATTCCAGTCTACCCCCTGAAATCGTTTTCTTGCAATTCTGCCCCGCTTTCAAGTCCTCTTCGCAGCCTTCCTTCAATATATTTTTGGGTGATAGCTGTCATTTATAACTCTGCAGGTTTGTGAATTACAGTGTCCCTGAGCTCCTTTCTTCAACTCGCTTTCTTGTGAGCTGGCCGCAAACCCGCAGGATTGCTTCAGGCCCTAATCTGGTTCCGGCACGGCATGCTGAGCCTTTGGTTAATTCCTCTTCCTGGTGGGAAATGAGCGTTAAATTTGCCCGTGCAGACACCTTCACACGAGTCTTCATGGTGCCACTTTGCCCCGGTTATCTCTATGGAGGTTGGAGTTGGAGGGCCTCCTCGCTCAAGGTCAGTGTGCCCATGGAGCCAACCCTGCAACTTCAGGGCATGGTTGGGTGTTAGGATCACCACGTGGGGTCCTTTTCCCTTCGGAGGGAGGTGGCCTTTTGGGCTGCTGATTTCCAGGTTTTCAGATACTGCCAGTATCTTGGCCAGATGTGGCGGTGGGCCAAGCCCCTTGGTGACCGTAGTTTATCCTACCTGGATCGCGTTCTTGCATTGTTCCATTTCAAGTGGTCCCAGGTTTTGCACTAATACTGCAATGGCGATTCACCGTTCACCAGGAATGTAAAGGTCAAAGGGTTTAGCTAAATTAGGGAGTTCCAGGCCAAGGGTCTGAATTGACTGCTCTTTCCATTCTTGAAAGGCCACTTCTGCATTCTATTCAAAAGGATCATCATCTTTTCCTTTCAGTGTTTCATATAGAGGCCCAGCTAGTAGACTGTAGTTAGGGATCCAGAAGCAGCAAACCCTGGCCTCCCCAGGAACCCCTAAGCTGTCTTCTAGTTTCAGAAATGGGTAAGGCTGTAAATTGTTTCTTCCCTTTCCTGGGATGGGCTTCTCCGACCTTCTGTGAGAATGAAGCCCAGGCAGGTCACCGTAGTCTGTGATATTTGAGCTTTTTCTTGGACAACTTGTATCCTTTATTGGCTTGGTAGTTCAGAGGTCTCCTTAGTAGGGCTGGCGATCAGAATGTCGTCTGCATATTGAAGGAGTGTTTCCTTTTCCAGAGGTAGAACTTTTAGTTCTTTAGCTGAGCTTTCCCCAAAGATGGTGTGGGAATTTTTGAACCCTTGGGGCAACACGGCCCGGAAGTATTGTTTTAGTTGTATGTTGAGTCCTGCCACTCACAAGCCAAAATTTCTTGTGACTCTGGGACTAATAGAATACAAAAGAAGGCATCATTGAAGACTAATACAGAATACCATGTCCTGGTGGTTGGTAGAATGACCAGCAGGGTGTAGGATTTAGGAACTACTGGAGGTATATCCTCGGTGGCTTCACTGACTGTCCTGACATATTTTACCAGGATTCCAGCAGCCCATGGGGCTCTCGAGGTCAGGCCAATCCCAGGATATGGAGCTCACCTGGGCAGGTACCCCACCCCCACCCCAGCCCATGGGGCTCTCGTGTTCAGGCCCCTCCCAGGATATGGGGTTCCCTGGGCAGGTTCCCCTGCAGCCCATGGGGCTCTCGTGGTCAGGCCCCTCCCAGGATACAGAGCTACCCTTGCAGGTACCATGGCAGGGCTGGGAACACAGGAACCCTGCATATCGCCCTCATTGCAGAGCACTCCCAGCTCACCTGTCACTCAGATCTGACACAGAGCACCTCAGAGCAGGACTTGAACTAACAAACAGCAGCTCCGACAGGTCTGTGACCCTGGGCATCACTCTGTGTGGCCTCCCTCCACCTGGTCTTCCAGAGACTTCCACTGCACCGGGCGCACCAGGCCTCTGTCTCCACCCACCAGCCACCCCTCCTCTCCCTGACTCCTGGGTTCCTCTCATTAGGAGAGGGTTTTCTTGAAGTTGTCTCCCACTCATGGGCCAGGTAATATAATTAGAAAACAAGCCAGAGCTGCAGCCCCTTGTCTATCCTGACTCTCAGGAGCCCACACCTGTTCCTTGGACCTGGCCGATTCAGCAAGTTCCAGTTTCTGCAACTGTGAGCCCCTGAGGGGTGATTATTGGCTGGCCTGGGAAGCCCGACCGTGCCGGCCAGACCTCCCCAGGTGTGCCTGGGTTCAGATCAATATAAACACCGCTCCAGGCAGCAAGAGCCCCTGCAGCTGTGCCTGACGCCATTTTCTCTGCCCTGTCAGCAGTCTTGGGGCTGGACTGGTGGGAGGGAGTGAGAGGCCACGGCTTTGTGGGTGGCCCAGTGTGAGTGGGGCTCTGCTGGACTTTCTGCAGCAGTTGCCAAGATGCCACCTGCTAAAGAAGAGGATGTGTCACCCATACCTGCCGCTGGAATTTCTCCCTGGGCAGAGGTGAGTGAGGAAGAAAGCAGTGGGGGCCGGGACAGCAGGGGTATCTCAGGCAGGGAAATGGAAAGCTTCCAGAAGAGCACCCAGGGCCAGGACCATCCTGGCTGGCCTGCAGGCACCAAGTCGGCTGGCATGCTGTCACTCATGTGGCTCCATGGCCCTTCCTCTAGGCTTTCAAGTCCTTGTACATATTCAGGTGTTTTACCTGGGAAGGGTGGGAACATTTCAGCAGCAGCTGGCCTGGGGCTCAGCCCACGTTTACTCACAGATGCCTCGGCACGGTCCCCCAGCTTTGCAATGAGGACGCTTGTTGCGTGGGGCCTGCTGGCTGAATGGGAGATGATTCCCCACCACTGACCAACTTCAGAATTGTTTACAACTGGAGCAAGTGCCCTGATACGGTTTTCCTCTGTGTAACTGGTGGGTTCTGTTTTTTTTTCTTTTTTTCGTTTTTGGTTCAAGGTAGATTTTATTCCTCTTTTTTGTATTTACAGATATAAGCATGGAAATAATTTATTCATATAAATACATGTATGTGAAGGGAAGAATATTTTTTCTGTTTTACTTTTTGTAATTTGAATTTTATTTTATTTTTTTATACAGCAGGTTCTTTTTGGTTATCTATTTTATACATATAAATGTATACATGCCAATCCCAATCTCTCAACTCCTCCCACCACCACCCCCCAACAGCTTTCCCCCCTTGGTGTCCATACGTTTGTTGTCTACATCTGTTGCTCTATTTCTGCCTGGCAAAACGGTTCATCTGTACAATTTTTCTAGGTTCCACATATATGCATTAATAGAGAAGATTTGTTTTTCTCTTTCTGACTTACTTCACTCTGTATGACAGTCTCTAGATCCATCAACGTCTCTACAAATGACCCAATTTCATTCCTTTTTATGGCTTAGTAATATTCCATTTTATATATGTACCACATCTTTATGCATTCGTCTGTCTGTGGGCATTTAGGTTGCTTCCATTACCTGGATATTGTAAATAGTGATGCAATGAACATTGCGGTGAATATCTCTTTTTGATTTATGGTTTTGTCTGGGTATATGCCCAGTAGTGGGATTGCTGTATCATATGGTAATTCTATTCTTAGTTTTATAAGAAACTCCATAATGTTCTCCACAGTGACTGTATCAATTTACATTCCCAACAATAGTGGAAGAGGGTTCCTTATCTCCACACCCTTTCCAGCATTTGTTGTTTGTAGATTTTCTGATGATGCCCATTCTAACAGGTGTGAGGTGATACACCATGGATGAGTCTATTTCGTTGAGCAAAGAGTAGGTCTTGTCTATTACATATTTGGCTTATGGAACGGTATGTGTGCTAATTTCAATCTCTGGTTTTATACAGCACCCCAACTCAACTTTCCCCTTAAGCAAGCATAAGTTTTTATCTAAATGTGAGACTCTGTTCGGTTTTGGAATTCAGTTTATGTGTAGCCAAGTTTACACTCTCTCTATTAGTGATATCTTATGATAATTCTCTTTCTCTGTGTGACCTATTTCTCTTAGAATCATCATACTTAAATCCACTCAATTTGCTGCTACAGGCCTGATGACATTGATTTCATTGCTGAGTGATATTCCGTTGTACGTAAGTAGCACAACTCCTTTATCCATTTTTTTCTTTCTGGGATATTTAATTTGTACTGGACTCAAGGTTCTTGTAAACACAGCAGCCCTAAATTTGGTGTTGGCTGTGTCTTGTTGATTTTAATTTTCCTAAACTATAGGGCCAAAAGTGGAAGTGCCCTAGGGTCTGTAGCTTTGTTTTTCAGATGTTTCAGGATACACCATAAACATCTCCAGAGTGTCTGTTGGCAATTTACATCCCGCCCATCAGCATAACAAGGCTCCCTGTTCTCCATGGCCTGTCCTGTGTTTCTGGTTTTTACACTTTTTTCAGATGGCCCTTTTGACGAATGGGAAATGAGACTTCATTGTAGTGCGGATTTCCATTGCTCGAGTGCTTGGTTGGCCAAAAAGGGCATATGTGTTTTTTCCTGAATATATTCAGGAAAAAATGTTTACGCACTCTTGTCCAAGTTCATCACTGTCAAAGATCTGCCGCTTTTCACATGCTTTAAATGCAATTCCAATCTACCTACTGAAATATGATTCCTGCAATTCTGCCTCGTTTTCAAGGCCTCTTTGCAGACTTACTTCCATATAATTTTGCCAATAACTGTCATTTATAACACTGCAGGTTTGTGAATTACAGTGCCCGTGATTTCCTTTCTTAACTCGTTTCCTTGAAAACTGGCCACAGAACCGCAGGTTTGCTTCAGGCCGTAATCAGGGTCTGGCACGGCACTCTGAGACTTTGGTTCATTCCACTTCCTGGTGGGAAATTAGAGTTAAATGTGCCCCTCCAGACACCTGCCTCACTCCTAGCCCCTTGGTGATGTGTGTCCTCTGGTTTGAGGCCACATGTGCTGGGTTCCTCACCTTTGGCTGATGTGGCCCCACTGGTGTGAGGACACACCTGCCTGGTTCCCATCCCCTTGGTGATGTGGGCCCTCCGGTGAGAGTCTGATCCTGGTTGGGTTCCTCACACTTCTGTGAGGTGGGCCCTCTTCTCTGAGGTCAATCCTGCCTGGCTGGCACAACCCGCCTTGGCGACGTCGGCTCTCTGGTGGGATTTGGTGCCTGCTGGGTGTCTCCTCCCCTCGGTAATGAGGGCCCTCTGGCGTCAGGCCCTAACTCCTGGGCTCCCAATATTTTCTGATATGCGCCCTGTGGTTCGAGTACACTCCTGCCAGGTTCCCAACCCCATGGGAATGTGGGCCTTCTGCTCTGAGGTCCCAACCGTGGGTTGCTCAGTTTCATGATGAGGGCCCTCTGCTGTGAGTTCTCTCCGGCCTGGATCCCATAGCCTCGCTGCTCCTGGCCACCTGCTGGGAGGTTACAACTGCGGGATTCCTCACCTTTTTTCTTCTATGGGCCCTCTGTTTTGAGACTCCTCCTGCCTGCTTCACTCCCAGCCCCTTGGTGATGTGTGTCCTCTGGTTTGAGGCCATGTATGCTGGGTCCCTCGCCTTTCGATGATGTGGCCCCACTGGTGTGAGGACACTCCTGCCTGGTTCCTATCCCCTTGATGATGTGGGCCCTCTGGTGAGAGTCTGATCCTGGCTGGGTTCCTCACCCTTCTGTGAGGGGGGCCCTCTGCTGTGAGGTCACTCCTGCCTGGCTGGCACACCCCACCTGGGCAACATCGGTCCTCTTGTGGCAGTTGGAGCCTGCTGGGAACCTCCCCTCGGTGATGGGGGCCCTCTTGCCTCAGGCCCTAACTGCTGGGTACCCACATTTTCTGATACGTGCTAAGTGGTGCGAGGACACTCCTGCGAGGTTCCCATCCCCATGGGCATGTGGGCCTTCTGCTCTAAGGTCCCAACACCTGTGTTGTTCACCGTTTCATGATGTTGGCTCTCTGGTGTTAGTTCACCCAGGCCTAGATCCCATAGCCTCTGTGCTCTGAGCGGCCTGCTGGGAGGTTCCTACTGCTGGATTCCTTACCTATTTTATTCTTTGGGTCCTGTGTTTTCATGCTCCTACTTCCTGACTCACTCCCAGCCCATTTGTGATGTAGGTCCTCTTGTTTAAGGCCACATGTACCAGTTTCTTCACCTTTATTGATGTGGCCCCACTGGTGTGAGGACACTCCTGCCTGGTTCCCATCCCCTTGGTGATGTGGGCCCTCTGGTGAGAGTCTGATCCTGTCTGGATTCCTCACACTTCTGTGAGGTGGGCCCTCTGCTGTGAGGTAACTCCTGCCTGGCTTGCTCCCATTGCCTTGGTGACGTCGGCCCTCTGGTGGCATTTGGTGCCTGCTGGTAGCCTCCTCTCCTCCGTGATGAGGGCCCTCTGGCGCCAGGCCATAACTGCTGGGTTCCCACATTTTCTGATACGTGCTAAGTTGTGCGAGGACACTCCTGCGAGGTTCCCATCCCCATGAGGATGTGGGCCTTCTGCTCTGAGGTCCCACTGGCTGGGTTGCTCACAGTTTCATGATGTGGGCCCTCTGCTGTGAGTTCACTGTGGCCTGGATCCCATAGACTCCATGCTCTGGGCCACCTGCTGGGAGGTTCAAACTGCTGGATTCCTCACATTTTTTATTCTGTGGGCCCTGTGTTGTTAGGCTACTCCTGCCTGCCTCACTCGGAGCACCTTGGAAATGTGGGTCCTCTGGTTTAGGCCACATGTGCTGGGTTCCTCACCTTTCTATAATGTGGCCACACTGGTGTGAGGACACTCCTGCCTTGTTCCGATCCCCTTGGTGATGTGGGCCCTCTGGTGAGAGTCTTATCCTGGCTGGGTTCCTCACCCTTCTGTGAGGTAGGCCCTCTGCTGTGAGGTCACTCCTGCCTGGCTGGCACACGTCAACGTGGCGACGTGGGCCCTCAGTTGGGAGTTGGTGCCTGCTGGGAGTCTCCTCCCCTCGGTAATGAGGGCCCTCTGGCGTCAGACCCTAACTCCTGGGCTCCCAAAATTTTCTGATGTGCGCCCTGTGGTGCGAGTACACTCCTGCCAGGATCCCAACCCCATGGGAATGTGGGCCTTCTGCTCTAAGGTCCCAACGGCTGGGTTGCTCACAGTTTCATAATGAGGGCCCTCTGTTTTGAGTTCAGTCAGGCCTGGATCCCATAGCCTCGCTGCTCCTGACCACCTGCTGGGAGGTTCCAACTGCGGGATTCCTCACCTTTTTTACGCTATGGGCCCTCTGTTTGGAGGCTCCTCCTGCCTGCCTCACTCCCAGCCCCTTGGTGATGTGTGTCCTGTAGTTTGAGGCCACGTGTGCTGGGTCCGTCACATTTCGGTGATGTGACCACACTGGTGTGAGAACACTCCTGCCTGGTTTCCATTCCCTTGGTGATGTGGGCCCTCCGGTGAGAGTCTGATCCTCTTTGGGTTCCTCACACTTTTGTGTGGTTGGCCCTCTGCTCTGAGGTCACTCCTGCCTGGCTGGCACACCCTGCATTGGTGACGTCGGCCTTCTGGTAGCAGTTGGAGCTTGCTGGGAGCCTCCTCTCCTCAGTGATGAGGGCCCTCTGGCGTCCGGCCCTAACTGCTGGGCTCCCCACCTTTTCTGATGTGTGCCCACTGGTGCGATGACACTCCTGCTTGGTTCCCTTCCCCATGGGGATGCGGGCCTTGTGCTCTGAAGTTACAACGGCTGGGTTGCTTACAGTATCACGATGAGGGCCCTCTGTTGTGAGTTCATCACTGCCTGGATCCCATAGCCTCGGTGCTCTGGGCCGCCTGCTGGGATGTTCCAACTGCTGGATTCCTCACCTTTTTTATACAATGGGCCATGTGTTTTGAGGTTAATCCTGCCTGCCTCGCTCCGAGACCCATGGTGATGTGGGTCCTCTGGTTTGAGGCCACATGTGCTGGGTACCTCAACTTTCGATGATGTGGCCCCACGGGTGTGAGGACACTCCTGCCTGGTTCCCAGCCCCTTGCTTATGTGGGCACTCTGGTGAGAGTCTGATCTTGACTGGGTTCCTTACCCTTCTGTGAGGTGGGCCCTCTGATGTGAGGTCACTCCTGCCTGGATGGCTCATGTCGCCTTGGTGACGTAGGCCCTCTGTTGGCCACTGAAGCATGCTGGGAGCCTCCTACCCTCTTTAATAAGGGCCCTGGAAGAAACGCATATGCCCTTTTTGACCAAGTGCATCATTGTCGAGGTTCTGCCTCTTCTCCTATACTTTCAGAGGACTTCCAGTCTACCTCCTGAAATCGTATTCCTGGAATTCTGCCCCGCGTTCAAGTCCTCTTTGCAGCCTTACTTCAATATATTTTTGGACGATAGCTGTCATTTATAACTCTGCAGGTTTGTGAATTACAGTGCCCCTGAGCTCCTTTCTTCAACTCGCTTTCTTGTGAGCTGGCCGCAAAACCGCAGGATTGCTTCAGGCCCTAATCTGGTTCCGACACGGCATGCTGAGCCTTTGGCTAATTCCTCTTCCTGGTGGGAAATGAGCGTTAAATTTGTTCGTGCAGACACCTACAGCTAATCTCTCATTGGTTCTCCCTATTCCTGTTCATCTTGCGCAGAAATTCCAAACTGTGCCAAACAGGAGGTTAAAGGCACTGACTCTCCAAGTGGGGAGAGTGTTAGTAAAGCGTCTGGAATGGTAAAACCGAGTACGAGGAGACGAAAACTGAGACGCATTTAAAAAGTTTTCCCGGTCACACGGTGGACCATATTCTGGGTTGCCCATGCATGTTTTACCTGAAGGAAGAATCCCTTCAACCTGGAGAGTTGGGACCCATGGAATGGGTACCACGCAGTATGACTACAAAGGGTTGCCTTTGCTCACCGAACGTCACCAATGCTATCAGCCCGAAGTGTCCAGCCTTATGTCTCACTCAGCTCGGGGTGTAGATGTGGTAAATCCACGTTGCATCACAAGCCCTGAATGAATTATTTAAGAATTGCTCTCTATTTCACTGTCATTGTGTTTTGTTTTTGTAATTTATTTTGATAATGGGATTTATCGGATTTTCACTGCTGCGTTTATGCCGCTGTACACATGCTTGATTCTCTTATGGAGACATATAAATCCATGGGTTTTCAGATTCTTACTAGTCAGGTATATTCCTAGGCATTGAATATGGGGTGTTGAGTCCATTTCGTGGAGCAAGGAGTAGGTCCTGACTATTACATATTTGCTTATGGAAAGGTATCTGTGCTAATTTCAATCTCTGGTTTTATGCAGCACCACAACTCACCTTTCCCCTTAAGCAAGCATAAGTTGGTTTTCTAAATTTGAGACCCTTTTCTGTTTTGTAATTGAGTTCATGTGCAGCCATGTTTGCATTCCGTGTATTTGAGATATCTTATGGTGTTTCTTTTTCTGTGTGACTTAGTTAACTTAGAATGATCGTACCTGAATCCACTCATTATGCCGCGACGGGCCTCATGACATAGATTTCATTGCTGAGTGATATTCCATTGTACGTACGTACAACAACTTCTTTATCCATTTCTTGCTTTCTGGGATATTTCACTTGTACCGTAAATGAGGTTCTTGTAAGCAGAGCCGTCCAAAATTTATGGGTGGCTGTGTCTTTTTGATTTTAATTTCCCTAAGCTATAGAACCATAAGTTGAAGTGCCGTAGGCTCCGTTGCTTAGTTTTTTAGGTGTTTGAGGAAACACCATACACTTCTCCAGAGTGGCTGTTGGCAATTTACATCCCGCCCATCAGCATAACAAGGCTCCCTGTTCTCCATGGCCTGTCCTGCCTTTCTGGATTTTTCACTTTTTTCAGATGTCCCTTTTGACAGGGGGGCAGTGAGACTTCATTGTAATGCAGATTTCTTTACAGGCTTGCTTGTTTGGCCAAAAAGGGCGTATGTGTTTTTTCTTGAATATATTCAGGAAAAAACGCATACGCCCTTTTTGACCAAGTGCATCATTGTCGACTTTCTGTCTCTTTCCTTATGCTTTAAATGCAATTCCAGTCTGCCCCTGAACTCGTTTTCCTGCAATTCTGCCCCGCTTTCAAGTCCTCTACGCAGCCTTACTTCAATACGTTTTTGGACAATAGCTGACATTTATAACTCTGCAGGTTTGTGAATGACAGTGCGCCTGAGCTCCTTTCTTCTACTCGCTTTCTTGTGAGCTGGCCGCAAACCCACAGGATTGCTTCATGCCCTAATCTGGTTCCGGCACAGCATGCTGATCCTTTGGTAAATTCCTCTTCCTGGTGGGAAATGAGTGTTATATTTGAACGTGCAGACACCTAGAGCTAGTCTCTCATTGGTTCTCCCTATTCTTGTTCATCTTGCGCAGAAATTGCAAACTGTGCCAAACAGGAGGTTAAAGGCACTGACTCTCGAAGTGGGGAGAGTATTAGTAAAGGGTCTTCAATCGTGAACCCCAGTAAAAGGGGACGAAAACTGAGATGCATTTGAAAAGGTTTCCCGGTCACACGGTGCACCATACTGTGGGGTTCCCATGCATGTTTTAGCTGAAGGAAGAATCCCTTAAACCTGGAGAGTTGGGACCCATGGAATGGGTACCATGCAGTATGACTTCAAAGGGCCTGCATTTTCTCAACGAACCTCACCAATGCTATCAGGCCGAAGTGTACAGCCTTATGTCTCACTCAGCTCTGGTTGTAGATGTGGTAAATCCAGGTTGCATCACAAGCCCTGAATGAATGATTTAAGAATTGCTCTCTATTTCACTGTCATTGTGTTTGTTTTTGTAATTCATTTTGATAATGGGATTTATCGGATTTTCTCTGCTGCATTCATGCCGCTGTACACACACTTGAGTCTCTTATGTAGACATATAAATCCATGGGTTTGAAGATACTTACTAGTCAGGTGTATTCCTAGGCGTTGAATATGGGGTGTTTAGTCCATTTCGTTGAGCAAGGGCTAGGTCTTGACTATTACATATTTGGCTTATGGAAAGTTATCTGTGCTAATTTCTATCTCTGGTTTTATGCAGCACCCCAACTCACTTTTCCCCTTAAGCAAGCATAAGGTGGTTTTCTAAATTTGAGACCCTGTTCTGTTTTGTAATTCAGTTCATGTGTAGCCAAGTTTACATTCCGTGTATTAGTGATATCTTATGATGTTTCATTTTCTGTGTGACTTATTTCACTTAGAATCATCGTACCTGAATCCACTCATTATGCCACGATGGGCCTGATGACATAGATTTCATTGCTGAGTGATATTCCATTGAATGTGTGTACCACAACTTCTTTATCCATTTTTCACATTCTGGGATATTTAACTTGTACCGTAGACGAGATTCCTGTAAACAGAGCCGTCTGAAACTTTGGGGTGGCTGTCTGTTTTTGATTTTAATTTCCGTGATCTATAAGACCATAAGTGGAAGTGCCGTAGTCTCCGTTGCTTTGTTTCTTAGGTGTTTCAGGAAACACCATACACTTCTCCAGAGTGGCTGTTGGCAATTTACATCCCGCCCATCAGCATAACAAGGCTCCCTGTTCTCCATGGCCTGTGCTGTCTTTCTGGATTTTACACTTTTTTCAGATGGCCCTTTTGACCTGGGGGCAGTAAGACTTCTTTGTAGTGCAGATTTCTTTAACATGCTGGCTTGGTTGGCCAAAGAGGGCGTATGCGTTTTTTCCTGAATATATTCAGGAAAAAACGCATACGCCCTTTTTGGCCAAGTGCATCATTGTCGACGTTCTGCCTCTTTTCCTATGCTTTAAATGCAATTCCAGTCTACCCCCTGAAATCGTTTTCCTGCAATTCTGCCCCGCTTTCCAGTCCTCTTCACAGCCTTCCTTCAATATATTTTTGGACGATAGCTGTCATTTATAACTCTGCAGGTTTGTGAATTACAGTGCCCCTGAGCTCCTTTCTTCAACTCGCTTTCTTGTGAGCTGGCCGCAAACCCGCAGGAATGCTTCAGGCCCTAATCTGGTTCCGGCACGGCATGCGGAACCTTTGGTTAATTCCTCTTCCTGGTGGGAAATGTGCGTTCCATTTGCCCGTCCAGACACCTACAGCTGGTCTCTCATTGGTTCTCCCTATTCCTGTTCATCTTGCCCAGAAATTGCAAACTGTGCCAAACAGGAGGTTAAATGCACTGACTCTCCAAGTGGGGAGAGTGTTAGTAAACGGTCTGGAATCTTGAACCCGAGTAAAAGGGGACGAAAACTGAGATGCATTTGAAAACGTTTCCCGGTCACACAGTGCACTGTACTGTGGGTTTCCCATGCATGTTTTAGCTGAAGGAAGAATCCCTTAAACCTGGAGAGTTGGGACCCATGGAATGGGTACCATGCAGTATGACTTCAAAGGGTCTGCATTTGCTCATCGAACCTCACCAATGCTATCAGCCCGAAGTGTCCAGCCTTATGTCTCACTCAGCTCTGGGTGTAGATGTGGTAAATCCAGGTTGCATCACAAGCCCTGAATGAATTATTTAAGAATTGCTCTCTATTTCACTGTCATTGTGTTTGTTTTTGTAATTCATTTTGATAATGGGTTTTATCGGATTTTCTCTGCTGCATTCATGCCGCTGTACACACACTTGAGTCTCTTACGGAGACATATAAATCCATGGGTTTGAAGGTTCTTACTAGTCATGTGTAATCCTAGGCGTTGAATATGGGGTGTTTAGTCCATTTCGTTGAGCAAGGGCTAGGTCTTGACTATTACATATTTGGCTTATGGAAAGGTATCTGTGCTAATTTCTATCTCTGGTTTTATGCAGCACCACAACTCACCTTTCCCCTTAAGCAAGCATAAGTTGGTTTTCTAAATTTGAGACCCTGTTCTGTTTTGTAATTGAGTTCATGTGTAGCCAAGTTTACATTCTGTGTATTAGTGATATCTTATGATGTTTCATTTTCTGTGTGACTTATTTCACTTAGAATCATCGTACCTGAATCCACTCATTATGCCGCGACGGGCCTGATGACATAGATTTCATTGGTGAGTGATATTCCTTTGTACGTACGTACCACACTTCTTTATCCATTTTTCGCTTTCTGGGATATTTAACTTGTACCGTAGACGAGGTTCTTGTAAACAGAGCCGTAAACACAAACTTTGCGGTGGCTGTGTGTTTTTGATTTTAATTTCCCTAAGCTATAGGAAAATAAGTGGTAATGCCGTAGGCTCCGTTGCTTTGTTTTTTAGGTTTTTGAGGAAACACCATACACATCTCCAGAGTGGCTGTTGGCAATTTACATCCCGCCCATCAGCATAACAAGGCTCCCTGTTCTCCATGGCCTGTGCTGCCTTTCTGGATTTTACACGTTTTTCAGATGGCCCTTTTGAACGGGGGGCAGTGAGACTTCATTGTAGTGCAGATTTCTTTAACATGCTTGCTTGGTTGGCCAAAAAGGGCGTATGCGTTTTTTCCTGAATATATTCAGGAAAAAACGCATACGCCCTTTTTGGCCAAGTGCATCATTGTCGACGTTCTGCCTCTTTTCCTATGCTTTAAATGCAATTCCAGTCTACCCCCTGAAATCGTTTTCTTGCAATTCTGCCCCGCTTTCAAGTCCTCTTCGCAGCCTTCCTTCAATATATTTTTGGGTGATAGCTGTCATTTATAACTCTGCAGGTTTGTGAATTACAGTGTCCCTGAGCTCCTTTCTTCAACTCGCTTTCTTGTGAGCTGGCCGCAAACCCGCAGGATTGCTTCAGGCCCTAATCTGGTTCCGGCACGGCATGCTGAGCCTTTGGTTAATTCCTCTTCCTGGTGGGAAATGAGCGTTAAATTTGCCCGTGCAGACACCTTCACACGAGTCTTCATGGTGCCACTTTGCCCTGGGTATCTTTATGGAGGTTGGAGTTGGAGGGCCTCCTCGCTCAAGGTCAGTGTGCCCATGGAGCCAACCCTGCAACTTCAGGGCATGGTTGAGTGTTAGGATCACCACGTGGGGTCCTTTTCCCTTCGGAGGGAGGTGGCCTTTTGGGCTGCTGATTTCCAGGTTTTCAGATACTGCCAGTATCTTGGCCAGATGTGGCTGTGGGCCAAGCCCCTTGGTGACCGTAGTTTATCCTACCTGGATCGCGTTCTTGCATTGTTCCATTTCAAGTGGTCCCAGGTTTTGCACTAATACTCCAATGGCGATTCACCGTTCACCAGGAATGTAAAGGTCAAAGGGTTTAGCTAAATTAGGGAGTTCCAGGGCAAGGGTCTGAATTGACTGCTCTTTCCATTCTTGAAAGGCCACTTCTGCATTCTATTCAAAAGGATCATCATCTTTTCCTTTCAGTGTTTCATATAGAGGCCCAGCTAGTAGACTGTAGTTAGGGATCCAGAAGCAGCAAACCCTGGCCTCCCCAGGAACCCCTAAGCTGTCTTCTAGTTTCAGAAATGGGTAAGGCTGTAAATTGTTTCTTCCCTTTCCTGGGATGGGCTTCTCCGACCTTCTGTGAGAATGAAGCCCAGGCAGGTCACCGTAGTCTGTGATATTTGAGCTTTGTCTTGGACAACTTGTATCCTTTATTGGCTTGGTAGTTCAGAGGTCTCCTTAGTAGGGCTGGCGATCAGAATGTCGTCTGCATATTGAAGGAGTGTTTCCTTTTCCAGAGGTAGAACTTTTAGTTCTTTAGCTGAGCTTTCCCCAAAGATGGTGTGGGAATTTTTGAACCCTTGGGGCAACATGGCCCGGAAGTATTGTTTTAGTTGTATGTTGAGTCCTGCCACTCACAAGCCAAAATTTCTTGTGACTCTGGGACTAATAGAATACAAAAGAAGGCATCATTGAAGACTAATACAGAATACCATGTCCTGGTGGTTGGTAGAATGACCAGCAGGGTGTAGGATTTAGGAACTACTGGAGGTATATCCTCGGTGGCTTCACTGACTGTCCTGACATCCATTACCAGGACTCCAGCAGCCCATGGGGCTCTCGAGGTCAGGCCAATCCCAGGATATGGAGCTCACCTGGGCAGGTACCCCACCCCCACCCCAGCCCATGGGGCTCTCGTGTTCAGGCCCCTCCCAGGATATGGGGTTCCCTGGGCAGGTTCCCCTGCAGCCCATGGGGCTCTCGTGGTCAGGCCCCTCCCAGGATACAGAGCTACCCTTGCAGGTACCATGGCAGGGCTGGGAACACAGGAACCGTGCATATCGCCCTCATTGCAGAGCACTCCCAGCTCACCTGTCACTCAGATCTGACACAGAGCACCTCAGAGCAGGACTTGAACTAACAAACAGCAGCTCCGACAGGTCTGTGACCCTGGGCATCACTCTGTGTGGCCTCCCTCCACCTGGTCTTCCAGAGACTTCCACTGCACCCGGGGCACCAGGCCTCTGTCTCCACCCACCAGCCACCCCTCCTCTCCCTGACTCCTGGGTTCCTCTCATTAGGAGAGGGTTTTCTTGAAGTTGTCTCCCACTCATGGGCCAGATAATATAATTAGAAAACAAGCCAGAGCTGCAGCCCCTTGTCTATCCTGACTCTCAGGAGCCCACACCTGTTCCTTGGACCTGGCCGATTCAGCAAGTTCCAGTTTCTGCAACTGTGAGCCCCTGAGGGGTGATTATTGGCTGGCCTGGGAAGCCCGACCGTGCCGGCCAGCCCTCCCCAGGTGTGCCTGGGTTCAGATCAATATAAACACCGCTCCAGGCAGCAAGAGCCCCTGCAGCTGTGCCTGACGCCATTTTCTCTGCCCTGTCAGCAGTCTTGGGGCTGGACTGGTGGGAGGGAGTGAGAGGCCACGGCTTTGTGGGTGGCCCAGTGTGAGTGGGGCTCTGCTGGACTTTCTGCAGCAGTTGCCAAGATGCCACCTGCTAAAGAAGAGGATGTGTCACCCATACCTGCCGCTGGAATTTCTCCCTGGGCAGAGGTGAGTGAGGAAGAAAGCAGTGGGGGCCGGGACAGCAGGGGTATCTCAGGCAGGGAAATGGAAAGCTTCCAGAAGAGCACCCAGGGCCAGGACCATCCTGGCTGGCCTGCAGGCACCAAGTCGGCTGGCATGCTGTCACTCATGTGGCTCCATGGCCCTTCCTCTAGGCTTTCAAGTCCTTGTACATATTCAGGTGTTTTACCTGGGAAGGGTGGGAACATTTCAGCAGCAGCTGGCCTGGGGCTCAGCCCACGTTTACTCACAGATGCCTCGGCACGGTCCCCCAGCTTTGCAATGAGGACGCTTGTTGCGTGGGGCCTGCTGGCTGAATGGGAGATGATTCCCCACCACTGACCAACTTCAGAATTGTTTACAACTGGAGCAAGTGCCCTGATACGGTTTTCCTCTGTGTAACTGGTGGGTTCTGTTTTTTTTTCTTTTTTTCGTTTTTGGTTCAAGGTAGATTTTATTCCTCTTTTTTGTATTTACAGATATAAGCATGGAAATAATTTATTCATATAAATACATGTATGTGAAGGGAAGAATATTTTTTCTGTTTTACTTTTTGTAATTTGAATTTTATTTTATTTTTTTATACAGCAGGTTCTTTTTGGTTATCTATTTTATACATATAAATGTATATATGCCAATCCCAATCTCTCAACTCCTCCCACCACCACCCCCCAACAGCTTTCCCCCCTTGGTGTCCATACGTTTGTTGTCTACATCTGTTGCTCTATTTCTGCCTGGCAAAACGGTTCATCTGTACAATTTTTCTAGGTTCCACATATATGCATTAATAGACAAGATTTGTTTTTCTCTTTCTGACTTACTTCACTCTGTATGACAGTCTCTAGATCCATCAACGTCTCTACAAATGACCCAATTTCATTCCTTTTTATGGCTTAGTAATATTCCATTTTATATATGTACCACATCTTTATGCATTCGTCTGTCTGTGGGCATTTAGGTTGCTTCCATTACCTGGATATTGTAAATAGTGATGCAATGAACATTGCGGTGAATATCTCTTTTTGATTTATGGTTTTGTCTGGGTATATGCCCAGTAGTGGGATTGCTGTATCATATGGTAATTCTATTCTTAGTTTTATAAGAAACTCCATAATGTTCTCCACAGTGACTGTATCAATTTACATTCCCAACAATAGTGGAAGAGGGTTCCTTATCTCCACACCCTTTCCAGCATTTGTTGTTTGTAGATTTTCTGATGATGCCCATTCTAACAGGTGTGAGGTGATACACCATGGATGAGTCTATTTCGTTGAGCAAAGAGTAGGTCTTGTCTATTACATATTTGGCTTATGGAACGGTATGTGTGCTAATTTCAATCTCTGGTTTTATACAGCACCCCAACTCAACTTTCCCCTTAAGCAAGCATAAGTTTTTATCTAAATGTGAGACTCTGTTCGGTTTTGGAATTCAGTTTATGTGTAGCCAAGTTTACACTCTCTCTATTAGTGATATCTTATGATAATTCTCTTTCTCTGTGTGACCTATTTCTCTTAGAATCATCATACTTAAATCCACTCAATTTGCTGCTACAGGCCTGATGACTTTGATTTCATTGCTGAGTGATATTCCGTTGTACGTAAGTAGCACAACTCCTTTATCCATTTTTTTCTTTCTGGGATATTTTATTTGTACTGGACTCAAGGTTCTTGTAAACACAGCAGCCCTAAATTTGGTGTTGGCTGTGTCTTGTTGATTTTAATTTTCCTAAGCTATAGGGCCAAAAGTGGAAGTGCCCTAGGGTCTGTAGCTTTGTTTTTCAGATGTTTCAGGATACACCATAAACATCTCCAGAGTGTCTGTTGGCAATTTACATCCCGCCCATCAGCATAACAAGGCTCCCTGTTCTCCATGGCCTGTCCTGTGTTTCTGGTTTTTACACGTTTTTCAGATGGCCCTTTTGACGAATGGGAAATGAGACTTCATTGTAGTGCGGATTTCCATTTCTCGAGTGCTTGGTTGGCCAAAAAGGGCATATGTGTTTTTTCCTGAATATATTCAGGAAAAAATGTTTACGCACTTTTGTCCAAGTGCATCAGTGTCAAAGATCTGCCGCTTTTCACATGCTTTAAATGCAATTCCAATCTACCTCCTGAAATATGATTCCTGCAATTCTGCCTCGTTTTCAAGTCCTCTTTGCAGACTTACTTCCATATAATTTTGCCAATAACTGTCATTTATAACACTGCAGGTTTGTGAATTACAGTGCCCGTGATTTCCTTTCTTAACTCGTTTCCTTGAAAACTGGCCACAGAACCGCAGGTTTGCTTCAGGCCGTAATCAGGGTCCGGCACGGCACTCTGAGACTTTGGTTCATTCCACTTCCTGGTGGGAAATTAGAGTTAAATGTGCCCCTCCAGACACCTGCCTCACTCCTAGCCCCTTGGTGATGTGTGTCCTGTGGTTTGAGGCCACATGTGCTGGGTTCCTCACCTTTGGCTGATGTGGCCCCACTGGTGTGAGGACACTCCTGCTGGTTCCCATCCCCTTGGTGATGTGGGCCATCCGGTGAGAGTCTGATCCTGGTTGGGTTCCTCTCTCACATCTGTGAGGTGGGCCCTCTTCTCTGAGGTCACTCCTGCCTGGCTGGCACACCCCGCCTTGGCGACGTCGGCTCTCTGGTGGGATTTGGTGCCTGCTGGGTGTCTCCTCCCCTCGGTAATGAGGGCCCTCTGGCGTCAGGCCCTAACTCCTGGGCTCCCAATATTTTCTGATATGCGCCCTGTGGTTCGAGTACACTCCTGCCAGGTTCCCAACCCCATGGGAATGTGGGACTTCTGCTCTGAGGTCCCAACCGTGGGTTGCTCAGTTTCATGATGAGGGCCCTCTGCTGTGAGTTCTCTCCGGCTTGGATCCCATAGCCTCGCTGCTCCTGGCCACCTGCTGGGAGGTTCCAACTGCGGGATTCCTCACCTTTTTTCTTCTATGGACCCTCTGTTTTGAGACTCCTCCTGCCTGCCTCACTCCCAGCCCCTTGGTGATGTGTGTCCTCTGGTTTGAGGCCATGTATGCTGGGTCCCTCGCCTTTCGATGATGTGGCCCCACTGGTGTGAGGACACTCCTGCCTGGTTCCTATCCCCTTGATGATGTGGGCCCTCTGGTGAGAGTCTGATCCTGGCTGGGTTCCTCACCCTTCTGTGAGGGGGGCCCTCTGCTGTGAGGTCACTCCTGCCTGGCTGGCACACACCACCTGGGCAAAATCGGCCCTCTTGTGGCAGTTGGAGCCTGCTGGGAACCTCCCCTCGGTGATGGGGGCCCTCTTGCCTCAGGCCCTAACTGCTGGGTACCCACATTTTCTGATACGTGCTAAGTGGTGCGAGGACACTCCTGCGAGGTTCCCATCCCCATGGGCATGTGGGCCTTCTGCTCTAAGGTCCCAACACCTGTGTTGTTCACCGTTTCATGATGTTGGCTCTCTGGTGTTAGTTCACCCAGGCCTAGATCCCATAGCCTCTGTGCTCTGAGCGGCCTGCTGGGAGGTTCCTACTGCCGGATTCCTTACCTTTTTTATTCTTTGGGTCCTGTGTTTTCATGCTCCTACTTCCTGACTCACTCCCAGCCCATTTGTGATGTAGGTCCTCTGGTTTAAGGCCACATGTACCGGTTTCCTCACCTTTATTGATGTGGCCCCACTGGTGTGAGGACACTCCTGCCTGGTTCCCATCCCCTTGGTGATGGGGGCCCTCTGGTGAGAGTCTGATCCTGTCTGGATTCCTCACACTTCTGGGAGGTGGGCCCACTGCTGTGAGGTCACTCCTGCCTGGCTGGCACACGTCACCTTGGCGATGTGGGCCCTCAGTTGGGAGTTGGTGCCTGCTGGGAGTCTCCTCCCCTCGGTAATGAGGGGCCTCTGGCGTCAGGCCCTAACTCATGGGCTCCCAAAATTTTCTGATGTGCGCCCTGTCGTGCGAGTACACTCCAGCCAGGGTCCCATCCCCATGGGGATGTGAGCTTTCTGCCCTGAGGTCCCAACGTCTGGGTTGCTCACAGTGTCAGAATGTGGGCCCTCTGCTGTGAGTTCACTCTGGCATGGATCCCATAGCCTCGGTGCTCTGGGCCACCTGCTTGGAGATTCCAACTGCGGGGTTCCTCACCTTTTTTATTCTATGGGCGCTCTGTTGTGAGTCTCCTCCTGCATGCCTCACTCCCAGCCCTTTCGAGATGTGTGTCCCCTTGTTTGAGGCCACATGTGCTGTGTTCCTCACCTTTCGCTTATGTGGCCCCACTGGTGTGAGGACACTCCTGCCTGGTTTCCATCCCCTTGGTGATGTGGGCGCTCTGGTTAGAGTCTGATCCTGTTTGGGCTCCTCACACTTCTGTGAGGTGGGCCCTCTGCTGTGAGGTAACTCCTGCCTGGCTTGCTCCCATTGCCTTGGTGACGTCGGCCCTCTGGTGGCATTTGGAGCCTGCTGGTAGCCTCCTCTCCTCCGTGATGAGGGCCCTCTGGCGCCAGGCCATAACTGCTGGGTTCCCACATTTTCTGATACGTGCTGAGTTGTGCGAGGACACTCCTGCGAGGTTCCTATCCCCATGGGGATGTGGGCCTTCTGCTCTGAGGTCCCACTGGCTGGGTTGCTCACAGTTTCATGATGTGGGCCCTCTGCTGTGAGTTCACTGTGGCCTGGATCCCATAGACTCCATGCTCTGGGCCACCTGCTGGGAGGTTCAAACTGCTGGATTCCTCACATTTTTTATACTGTGGGCCCTGTGTTGTTAGGCTACTCCTGCCTGCCTCACTCGGAGCACCTTGGAAATGTGGGTCTTCTGGTTTAGGCCACATGTGCTGGGTTCCTCACCTTTCTATAATGTGGCCACACTGGTGTGAGGACACTCCTGCCTTGTTCCGATCCCCTTGGTGATGTGGGCCCTCTGGTGAGAGTCTTATCCTGGCTGGGTTCCTCACCCTTCTGTGAGGTAGGCCCTCTGCTGTGAGGTCACTCCTGCCTGGCTGGCACACGTCAACGTGGCGACGTGGGCCCTCAGTTGGGAGTTGGTGCCTGCTGGGAGTCTCCTCCCCTCGGTAATGAGGGCCTTCTGGCGTCAGACCCTAACTCCTGGGCTCCCAAAATTTTCTGATGTGCGCCCTGTGGTGCGAGTACACTCCTGCCAGGATCCCAACCCCATGGGAATGTGGGCCTTCTGCTCTAAGGTCCCAACGGCTGGGTTGCTCACAGTTTCATAATGAGGGCCCTCTGTTTTGAGTTCAGTCAGGCCTGGATCCCATAGCCTCGCTGCTCCTGGCCACCTGCTGGGAGGTTCCAACTGCGGGATTCCTCACCTTTTTTACGCTATGGGCCCTCTGTTTGGAGGCTCCTCCTGCCTGCCTCACTCCCAGCCCCTTGGTGATGTGTGTCCTGTAGTTTGAGGCCACGTGTGCTGGGTCCGTCACATTTCGGTGATGTGACCACACTGGTGTGAGAACACTCCTGCCTGGTTTCCATTCCCTTGGTGATGTGGGCCCTCCGGTGAGAGTCTGATCCTCTTTGGGTTCCTCACACTTTTGTGTGGTTGGCCCTCTGCTCTGAGGTCACTCCTGCCTGGCTGGCACACCCTGCATTGGTGACGTCGGCCTTCTGGTAGCAGTTGGAGCTTGCTGGGAGCCTCCTCTCCTCAGTGATGAGGGCCCTCTGGCGTCCGGCCCTAACTGTTGGGCTCCCCACCTTTTCTGATGTGTGCCCACTGGTGCGATGACACTCCTGCTTGGTTCCCTTCCCCATGGGGATGTGGGCCTTGTGCTCTGAGGTTACAACGGCTGGGTTGCTTACAGTATCACGATGAGGGCCCTCTGTTGTGAGTTCATCACTGCCTGGATCCCATAGCCTCGGTGCTCTGGGCCGCCTGCTGGGATGTTCCAACTGCTGGATTCCTCACCTTTTTTATACAATGGGCCATGTGTTTTGAGGTTAATCCTGCCTGCCTCGCTCCAAGACCCATGGTGATGTGGGTCCTCTGGTTTGAGGCCACATGTGCTGGGTACCTCAACTTTCGATGATGTGGCCCCACGGGTGTGAGGACACTCCTGCCTGGTTCCCAGCCCCTTGCTTATGTGGGCACTCTGGTGAGAGTCTGATATTGACTGGGTTCCTTACCCTTCTGTGAGGTGGGCCCTCTGATGTGAGGTCACTCCTGCCTGGATGGCTCATGTCGCCTTGGCGACGTAGGCCCTCTGTTGGCCACTGAAGCATGCTGGGAGCCTCCTACCCTCTTTAATAAGGGCCCTGGAAGAAACGCATATGCCCTTTTTGACCAAGTGCATCATTGTCGAGGTTCTGCCTCTTCTCCTATACTTTCAGAGGACTTCCCGTCTACCTCCTGAAATCGTATTCCTGGAATTCTGCCCCGCGTTCAAGTCCTCTTTGCAGCCTTACTTCAATATATTTTTGGACGATAGCTGTCATTTATAACTCTGCAGGTTTGTGGATTACAGTGCCCCTGAGCTCCTTTCTTCAACTCGCTTTCTTGTGAGCTGGCCGCAAAACCGCAGGATTGCTTCAGGCCCTAATCTGGTTCCGACACGGCATGCTGAGCCTTTGGCTAATTCCTCTTCCTGGTGGGAAATGAGCGTTAAATTTGTTCGTGCAGACACCTACAGCTAATCTCTCATTGGTTCTCCCTATTCCTGTTCATCTTGCGCAGAAATTCCAAACTGTGCCAAATAGGAGGTTAAAGGCACTGACTCTCCAAGTGGGGAGAGTGTTAGTAAAGCATCTGGAATGGTAAAACCGAGTACGAGGGGACGAAAACTGAGACGCTTTTAAAAAGTTTTCCCGGTCACACGGTGGACCATATTCTGGGTTGCCCATGCATGTTTTAGCTGAAGGAAGAATCCCTTAAACCTGGAGAGTTGGGACCCATGGAATGGGTACCATGCAGTATGACTTCAAAGGGTCTGCATTTGCTCATCGAACCTCACCAATGCTATCAGCCCGAAGTGTCCAGCCTTATGTCTCACTCAGCTCTGGGTGTAGATGTGGTAAATCCAGGTTGCATCACAAGCCCTGAATGAATTATTTAAGAATTGCTCTCTATTTCACTGTCATTGTGTTTGTTTTTGTAATTCATTTTGATAATGGGTTTTATCGGATTTTCTCTGCTGCATTCATGCCACTGTACACACACTTGAGTCTCTTACGGAGCCATATAAATCCATGGGTTTGAAGGTTCTTACTAGTCATGTGTAATCCTAGGCGTTGAATATGGGGTGTTTAGTCCATTTCGTTGAGCAAGGGCTAGGTCTTGACTATTACATATTTGGCTTATGGAAAGGTATCTGTGCTAATTTCTATCTCTGGTTTTATGCAGCACCACAACTCACCTTTCCCCTTAAGCAAGCATAAGTTGGTTTTCTAAATTTGAGACCCTGTTCTGTTTTGTAATTCAGTTCATGTGTAGCCAAGTTTACATTCCGTGTATTAGTGATATCTTATGATGTTTCATTTTCTGTGTGACTTATTTCACTTAGAATCATCGTACCTGAATCCACTCATTATGCCGCGACGGGCCTGATGACATAAATTTCATTGGTGAGTGATATTCCTTTGTACGTACGTACCACACTTCTTTATCCATTTTTCGCTTTCTGGGATATTTAACTTGTACCGTAGACGAGGTTCTTGTAAACAGAGCTGTAAACAGAAACTTTGCAGTGGCTGTGTGTTTTTGATTTTAATTTCCCTAAGCTATAGGAAAATAAGTGGTAATGCCGTAGGCTCCGTTGCTTTGTTTTTTAGGTTTTTGAGGAAACACCATACACATCTCCAGAGTGGCTGTTGGCAATTTACATCCCGCCCATCAGCATAACAAGGCTCCCTGTTCTCCATGGCCTGTGCTGCCTTTCTGGGTTTTACACTTTTTTCAGATGGCCCTTTTGAACGGGGGGCAGTGAGACTTCATTGTAGTGCAGATTTCTTTAACATGCTTGCTTGGTTGGCCAAAAAGGGCGTATGCGTTTTTTCCTGAATATATTCAGGAAAAAACGCATACGCCCTTTTTGGCCAAGTGCATCATTGTCGACGTTCTGCCTCTTTTCCTATGCTTTAAATGCAATTCCAGTCTACCCCCTGAAATCGTTTTCTTGCAATTCTGCCCCGCTTTCAAGTCCTCTTCGCAGCCTTCCTTCAATATATTTTTGGGTGATAGCTGTCATTTATAACTCTGCAGGTTTGTGAATTACAGTGTCCCTGAGCTCCTTTCTTCAACTCGCTTTCTTGTGAGCTGGCCGCAAACCCGCAGGATTGCTTCAGGCCCTAATCTGGTTCCGACACGGCATGCTGAGCCTTTGGTTAATTCCTCTTCCTGGTGGGAAATGAGCGTTAAGTTTGCCCGTGCAGACACCTTCACACGAGTCTTCATGGTGCCACATTGCCCCGGTTATCTCTATGGAGGTTGGAGTTGGAGGGCCTCCTCGCTCAAGGTCAGTGTGCCCATGGAGCCAACCCTGCAACTTCAGGGCATGGTTGGGTGTTAGGATCACCACGTGGGGTCCTTTTCCCTTCGGAGGGAGGTGGCCTTTTGGGCTGCTGATTTCCAGGTTTTCAGATACGGCCAGTATCTTGGCCAGATGTGGCGGTGGGCCAAGCCCCTTGGTGACCGTAGTTTATCCTACCTGGATCGCATTCTTGCATTGTTCCATTTCAAGTGGTCCCAGGTTTTGCACTAATACTCCAATGGCGATTCACCGTTCACCAGGAATGTAAAGGTCAAAAGGTTTAGCTAAATTAGGGAGTTCCAGGGCAAGGGTCTGAATTGACTGCTCTTTCCATTCTTGAAAGGCCACTTCTGCATTCTATTCAAAAGGATCATCATCTTTTCCTTTCAGTGTTTCATATAGAGGCCCAGCTAGTAGACTGTAGTTAGGGATCCAGAAGCAGCAAACCCTGGCCTCCCCAGGAACCCCTAAGCTGTCTTCTAGTTTCAGAAATGGGTAAGGCTGTAAATTGTTTCTTCCCTTTCCTGGGATGGGCTTCTCCGACCTTCTGTGAGAATGAAGCCCAGGCAGGTCACCGTAGTCTGTGATATTTGAGCTTTGTCTTGGACAACTTGTATCCTTTATTGGCTTGGTAGTTCAGAGGTCTCCTTAGTAGGGCTGGCGATCAGAATGTCGTCTGCATATTGAAGGAGTGTTTCCTTTTCCAGAGGTAGAACTTTTAGTTCTTTAGCTGAGCTTTCCCCAAAGATGGTGTGGGAATTTTTGAACCCTTGGGGCAACACGGCCCGGAAGTATTGTTTTAGTTGTATGTTGAGTCCTGCCACTCACAAGCCAAAATTTCTTGTGACTCTGGGACTAATAGAATACAAAAGAAGGCATCATTGAAGACTAATACAGAATACCATGTCCTGGTGGTTGGTAGAATGACCAGCAGGGTGTAGGATTTAGGAACTACTGTAGGTATATCCTCGGTGGCTTCACTGACTGTCCTGACATCCTTTACCAGGACTCCAGCAGCCCATGGGGCTCTCGAGGTCAGGCCAATCCCAGGATATGGAGCTCACCTGGGCAGGTACCCCACCCCCACCCCAGCCCATGGGGCTCTCGTGTTCAGGCCCCTCCCAGGATATGGGGTTCCCTGGGCAGGTTCCCCTGCAGCCCATGGGGCTCTCGTGGTCAGGCCCCTCCCAGGATACAGAGCTACCCTTGCAGGTACCATGGCAGGGCTGGGAACACAGGAACCGTGCATATCGCCCTCATTGCAGAGCACTCCCAGCTCACCTGTCACTCAGATCTGACACAGAGCACCTCAGAGCAGGACTTGAACTAACAAACAGCAGCTCCGACAGGTCTGTGACCCTGGGCATCACTCTGTGTGGCCTCCCTCCACCTGGTCTTCCAGAGACTTCCACTGCACCCGGGGCACCAGGCCTCTGTCTCCACCCACCAGCCACCCCTCCTCTCCCTGACTCCTGGGTTCCTCTCATTAGGAGAGGGTTTTCTTGAAGTTGTCTCCCACTCATGGGCCAGATAATATAATTAGAAAACAAGCCAGAGCTGCAGCCCCTTGTCTATCCTGACTCTCAGGAGCCCACACCTGTTCCTTGGACCTGGCCGATTCAGCAAGTTCCAGTTTCTGCAACTGTGAGCCCCTGAGGGGTGATTATTGGCTGGCCTGGGAAGCCCGACCGTGCCGGCCAGCCCTCCCCAGGTGTGCCTGGGTTCAGATCAATATAAACACCGCTCCAGGCAGCAAGAGCCCCTGCAGCTGTGCCTGACGCCATTTTCTCTGCCCTGTCAGCAGTCTTGGGGCTGGACTGGTGGGAGGGAGTGAGAGGCCACGGCTTTGTGGGTGGCCCAGTGTGAGTGGGGCTCTGCTGGACTTTCTGCAGCAGTTGCCAAGATGCCACCTGCTAAAGAAGAGGATGTGTCACCCATACCTGCCGCTGGAATTTCTCCCTGGGCAGAGGTGAGTGAGGAAGAAAGCAGTGGGGGCCGGGACAGCAGGGGTATCTCAGGCAGGGAAATGGAAAGCTTCCAGAAGAGCACCCAGGGCCAGGACCACCCTGGCTGGCCTGCAGGCACCAAGTCGGCTGGCATGCTGTCGCTCATGTGGCTCCATGGCCCTTCCTCTAGGCTTTCAAGTCCTTGTACATATTCAGGTGTTTTACCTGGGAAGGGTGGGAACATTTCAGCAGCAGCTGGCCTGGGGCTCAGCCCACGTTTACTCACAGATGCCTCGGCACGGTCCCCCAGCTTTGCAATGAGGACGCTTGTTGCGTGGGGCCTGCTGGCTGAATGGGAGATGATTCCCCACCACTGACCAACTTCAGAATTGCTTACAACTGGAGCAAGTGCCGTGATACGGTTTTCCTCTGTGTAACTGGTGGGTTCTGTTTTTTTTCTTTTTTTCGTTTTTGGTTCAAGGTAGATTTTATTCCTCTTTTTTGTATTTACAGATATAAGCATGGAAATAATTTATTCATATAAATACATGTATGTGAAGGGAAGAATATTTTTTCTGTTTTACTTTTTGTAATTTGAATTTTATTTTATTTTTTTATACAGCAGGTTCTTTTTGGTTATCTATTTTATACATATAAATGTATACATGCCAATCCCAATCTCTCAACTCCTCCCACCACCACCCCCCAACAGCTTTCCCCCCTTGGTGTCCATACGTTTGTTGTCTACATCTGTTGCTCTATTTCTGCCTTGCAAAACGGTTCATCTGTAAAATTTGTCTAGGTTCCACATATAGGCATTAATATACAAGATTTGTTTTTCTATTTCTGACTTACTTCACTCTGTATGACAGTCTCTAGATCCATCAACGTCTCTACAAATGACCCAATTTCATTCCTTTTTATGGCTTAGTAATATTCCATTTTATATATGTACCACTTCTTTATGCATTCGTCTGTCTGTGGGCATTTAGGTTGCTTCCATTACCTGGATATTGTAAATAGTGATGCAATGAACATTGCGGTGAATGTCTCTTTTTGATTTATGGTTTTGTCTGGGTATACGCCCAGTAGTGGGATTGCTGTATCATATGGTAATTCTATTCTTAGTTTTATAAGAAACTCCATAATGTTCTCCACAGTGACTGTATCAATTTACATTCCCAACAATAGTGGAAGAGGGTTCCTTATCTCCACACCCTTTCCAGCATTTGTTGTTTGTAGATTTTCTGATGATGCCCATTCTAACATGTGTGAGGTGATACACCATGGATGAGTCTATTTCGTTGAGCAAAGAGTAGGTCTTTTCTAGTACCTATTTGGCTTATGGAACGGTATGTGTGCTAATTTCAATCTCTGGTTTTATACAGCACCCCAACTCAACATTCCCCTTAAGCAAGCATAAGTTTTTATCTAAATGTGAGACTCTGTTCGGTTTTGTATTTCAGTTTATGTGTAGCCAAGTTTACACTCCCTCTATTAGTGATATCTTATGATACTTATCTTTCTCTGTGTGACCTATTTCTCTTAGAATCATCATATTTAAATCCACTCAATTTGCTGCTACAGGCCTGATGACATTGATTTCATTGCTGAGTGATATTCCGTTGTACGTAAGTAGCACAACTCCTTTATCCATTTTTTTCTTTCTGGGATATTTAATTTGTACTGGACTCGAGTTTCTTGTAAACACAGCAGCCCTAAATTTTGTGCTGGCTGTGTCTTGTTGATTTTAATTTTCCTAAGCTATAGGGCTAAAAGTGGAAGTACCCTAGGCTCTGTAGCTTTGTTTTTCAGATGTTTCAGGATACACCATAAACACCTCCAGAGTGTCTGTTGGCAATTTACATCCCGCCCATCAGCATAACAAGGCTCCCTCTTCTCCATGGCCTGTCCTGTGTTTCTGGTTTTTACACTTTTTTCAGATGGCCCTTTTGACGAATGGGAAATGGGACTTCATTGTAGTGCGGATTTCCATTGCTGGAGTGCTTGTTTGGACAAAAAGGGCATATGCGTTTTTTCCTGAATATATTCAGGAAAAAATGTTTACGCACTTTTGTCCAAGTGCATCAGTGTCAAAGATCTGCCGCTTTTCACATGCTTTAAATGCAATTCCAATCTACCTCCTGAAATATGATTCCTGCAATTCTGCCTCGTTTTCAAGTCCTCTTTGCAGACTTACTTCCATATAATTTTGCCAATAACTGTCATTTATAACACTGCAGGTTTGTGAATTACAGTGCCCGTGATTTCCTTTCTTAACTCGTTTCCTTGAAAACTGGCCACAGAACCGCAGGTTTGCTTCAGGCCGTAATCAGGGTCCGGCACGGCACTCTGAGACTTTGGTTCATTCCACTTCCTGGTGGGAAATTAGAGTTAAATGTGCCCCTCCAGACACCTGCCTCACTCCTAGCCCCTTGGTGATGTGTGTCCTGTGGTTTGAGGCCACATGTGCTGGGTTCCTCACCTTTGGCTGATGTGGCCCCACTGGTGTGAGGACACTCCTACCTGGTTCCCATCCCCTTGGTGATGTGGGCCCTCCGGTGAGAGTCTGATCCTGGTTGGGTTCCTCACACTTCTGTGAGGTGGGCCCTCTTCTCTGAGGTCACTCCTGCCTGGCTGGCACAGCCCGCCTTGGCGACGTCGGCCCTCTGGTGGGATTTGGTGCCTGCTGGGTGTCTCCTCCCCTCGGTAATGAGGGCCCTCTGACGTCAGGCCCTAACTCCTGGGCTCCCAATATTTTCTGATATGCGCCCTGGGGTTCGAGTACACTCCTGCCAGGTTCGCAACCCCATGGGAATGTGGGCCTTCTGCTCTGAGGTCCCAACCGTGGGTTGCTCAGTTTCATGATGAGGGCCCTCTGCTGTGAGTTCTCTCCGGCCTGGATCCCATAGCCTCGCGGCTCCTGGCCACCTGCTGGGAGGTTCCAACTGCGGGATTCCTCACCTTTTTTCTTCTATGGGCCCTCTGTTTTGAGACTCCTCCTGCCTGCCTCACTCCCAGCCCCTTGGTGATGTGTGTCCTCTGGTTTGAGGCCACATGTGCTGGGTCACTCACATTTCGTTGATGAGGTCCCACTGGTGTGAGGACACTCCAGCCTGGTTCCCATTCTCTTGGTGATGTGGGCCCTCTGGTGAGAGTCTGATCCTCCTTGGGTTCCTCACACTTTTGTGAGGTGGGCCCTCTGCTCTGAGGTCACTCTTGCCTGGCTGGCACACCCCGCATTGGCGATGGCGGCCCACTGGTAGCAGTTGGAGCCTGCTGGGAGCCTCCTCTCCTCGGTGATGAGAGCCCTCTGGGGTCAGGCCCTAACTGCTGGGCTCCCCACATTTTCTGATGTGTGCCCACTGGTGCGATGACACTCCTACTTGGTTCCCTTCCCCATGGGGATGTGGGCCTTGTGCTCTGAGGTCACAACGGCTGGTTTGCTCACAGTTTCATGATGAGGGCCCTCTGTTGTGAGTTCATCACTGCCTGGATCCCATAGCCTCGGTGCTCTGGGCCGCCTGCTCGGATGCTCCAACTGCTGGATTCCTCACCTTTTTTATACAATGGGCCATGTGTTGTGAGGTTAATCCTGCCTGCCTCGCTCCAAGACCCATGGTGATGTGGGTCCTCTGGTTTGAGGCCACATTTTCTTGTTACCTCAACTTTTGATGATATGGCCCCACGGGTGTGATGACACTCCTGCCTGGTTCACAGCCCCTTGCTGATGTGGGCACTCTGGTGAGAGTCTGATCCTGGCTGGGTTCCTTACCCTTCTGTGAGGTGGGCCCTCTGATGTGAGGTCACTCCTGCCTGGCTGGCTCACGTCGCCTTGATGATGTGGGCCCTCTGTTGGCCACTAAAGCATTCTGGGAGCCTCCTACCCTCTTTAATGAGGGCCCTGGAAAAAACGCATATGCACATTTTGACCAAGTGCATCATTGTCCAGGATCTGCCTCTTCTCCTATGCTTTCAGAGCACTTCCCGTCTACGTCCTGAAATCATATTCCAGGAATACTGCCCCGCTTTCAAGTCCTCCTCGCAGCCTTACTTCAATATATTTTTGTATGATACCTGTCATTAATAACTCTGCAGGTTTGTTAAATACAGTGTCCCTGAGCTCCTTTCTTCAACATGCTTTCTTGTGAGCTGGCCGCAAAACCGCAGGATTGCTTCAGGCCGTAATCTGGTTTCGGCACGGCACGCTGAGCCTTTGGTAAATTCCTCTTTCTGGTGAGAAATGAGCATTCAATTTGCCCGTGGAGACACCTACAGCTAGTCTCTCATTGGTTCTCCCTATTCCTGTTCATCTTGTGCAGAAATTGCAAACTGTGCCAAACAGGAGGTTAAAGGCACTGACTCTCCAAGTGGGTAGAGGGTTAGTAAAGCATCTGGAATGGTGAACCCGAGTACCAGGGAACGAAACCTGAGAGCCATTTAAAATGGTTTCCCAGTCTCACAGTGGACAATACTCTGGGTTTCCCATGCATGTTTTAGCTGAAGGAAGAATTCCTTAAACCTGGAGATTATTGACCCATGGAATGGGTACCATGCAGTATGACTAAAAAGGGTCTGAATTTGCTCACCGAACCTCACCAATGCTATCAGTTCGAAGTGTCCAGCCTTATGCCTCACCCAGCTCTGGGTGTAGATGTGGTAAATCCAGGTTTCATCACAAGCCCTGAATCAATTATTTAAGAATTGCTGTCTCTTTCACTGTCATTGTGTTTTGTTTTTGTAATTTAGTTTGATAATGGGATTTATCGGATTTTCACTGCTGCGTTCATGCCGCTGTACAAACGCTTGATTCTCCTACAGAGAAATATAAATCCACGGGTTTTAAGATTCTTACTAGTCAGGTATATTCCTAGGCGTTGAATATGTGGTGTTGAGTCCATGTCGTTGAACAAGGAGTAGGTCTTGACTATTACATATTTGGCTTATGGAACGGTATCTGTGCTATTTTCAATCTCTGGTTTTATGCAGCACCCCAACTCACCTTTGCCCTTAAGCAAGCATAAGTTGGTTTTCTAAATTTGAGTCCCTGTTCTGTTTTGTAATTCAGTTCATGTGTAGCCAAGTTTACATTCCGTGTATTAGTGATATCTTATGATGTTTCATTTTCTGTGTGACTTATTTCACTTAGAATCACTGTAGCTGAATCCACTCATTATGCCGTGATGGGCCTGATGACATAGATTTCATTGCTGAGTGATATTCCATTGTACGTACGAACCACAACTTCTTTATCCATTTTTCACATTCTGGGATATTTAACTTGTACCGTAGATGAGGTTCTTGTAAAGAGAGCCGTCCGAAAATTTGGGGTGGCTGTGTGTTTTTGATTTTAATTTCCCTAAGCTATAGGACCATAACTGGAAGTGCCGTAGGCTCCGTTGCTTTGTTTTTTAGGTGTTTCAGGAAACACCATACACTTCTCCAGGGTGGCTGTTGGCAATTTACATCCCGCCCATCAGCATAACAAGGCTCCCTGTTCTCCATGGCCTGTGCTGTCTTTCTGGATTTTACACTTTTTTTAGATGGCCCTTTTGACCAGGGGGCTGTGAGACTTCATTGTAGTGCATAATTCTTTAACATGCTTGCATGGTTGGCCAAAAAGGGCGTATGCGTTTTTTCCTGAATATATTCAGGAAAAAACGCATACGCCCTTTTTGGCCAAGTGCATCATTGTCGACGTTCTGCCTCTTTTCCTATGCTTTAAATGCAATTCCAGTCTACCCCCTGAAATCGTTTTCTTGCAATTCTGCCCACTTACAAGTCCTCTTCGCAGCCTTCCTTCAATATATTTTTGGACGATAGCTGTCATTTATAACTCTGCAGGTTTGTGAATTACAGTGCCCCTGAGCTCCTTTCTTCAACTCGCTTTCTTGTGAGCTGGCCGCAAACACACATGATTGCTTCAGGCCCTAATCTGGTTCCGGCACGGCATGCTGAGCCTTTGGTGAATTCCTCTTCCTGGTGGGAAATGAGCGTTAAATTTGCCTGTGCAGACACCTCCAGCTAGTCTCTCATTGATTCCCCCTATTCCTGTTCATCTTGCGCAGATATTGCAAACTGTGCCAAACAGGAGGTTAAAGGCACTGAGTCTCCAAGTGGGGAGAGTGTTAGTAAAGGGTCTGGAATGGTGAACCCGAGTAAAAGGGGACGAAAACTGAGATGCATTTGAAAACGTTTCCCGGTCACATGGTGCACCATACTTGGGTTTTCCATGCATGTTTTAGCTGAAGGAAGAATCCCTCAAACCTGGAGAGTTGGGACCCATGGAATGGGTACCATGCAGTATGACTTCAAAGGGTCTGCACTTGCTCATCGAACCTCACCAATGCTATCAGCCCGAAGTGTCCAACCTTATGTCTCACTCAGCTCTGGGTGTAGATGTGGTAAATCCAGGTTGCATCACAAGCCCTGAATGAATTATTTAAAAATTGCTCTCTATTTCACTGTCATTGTGTTTTGTTTCTGTAATTCATTTTGATAATGGGATTTATCGGATTTTCTCTGCTGCATTCTTGCAGCTGTACACACGCTTGATTCTCTTATGGAGACATATAAATCCATGGGTTTGAAGATTCTGATCAGTCATGTGTATTCCTAGGCTTTGAATATGGGGTGTTTAGTCCATTTCGTTGAGCAAGGGGTAGGTCTTGAGTATTATATATTTGGCTTATGGAAAGGTATCCTTGCTAATTTCTATCTCTGGTTTTATGCAGCACCCCAACTCACATTTCCCCTTAAGCAAGCATAAGTTGGTGTTCTAAATTTGAGACCCTGTTCTGTTTTGTAATTCAGTTCATGTGTAGCCAAGTTTACATTCCTTGTATTAGTGATATCTTATGATGTTTCATTTTCTGTGTGACTTATTTCACTTAGAATCATCGTACCTGAATCCACTCATTATGCCGCAATGGGCCTGATGACATAGATTTCATTGGTGAGTGATATTCCATTGTACGTACGTACCACAATTTCTTTATCCATTTTTCGCTTTCTTGAATATTTAACTTGTACTGTAGACGAGGTTCTTGTAAACAGAGCCGTCCGAAACTTTGGGGTGGCTGTGTGTTTTTGATTTTAATTTCCCTAAGCTATAGGACCATAAGTGGAAGTGCCATAGGGTGTGTTGCTTTGTTTCCTACGTGTTTCTGGAAACACCATACACTTCTCCAGAGTGGTTGTTGGCAATTTACATCCCGCCCATCAGCATGACAAGGCTCCCTGTTCTCCATGACCTGTCCTGACTTTCTGGATTTTACATTTTTTTCAGATGGCCCTTTTGACCGGGGGGCAGTGAGACTTCATTGTAGTGCAGATTTCCATTACACGCTTGCTTGGTTGGCCAAAAAGGGCGTATGCGTTTTTTCCTGAATATATTCAGGAAAAAACGCATATGCCCTTTTTGGCCAAGTGCATCATTGTCGACATTCTGCCTCTTTTCCTATGCTTTTAGTACAATTCCAGTCTACCCCCTGAAATCGTTTTCCTGAAATTCTGCCCCGCTTTCAAGTCCTCTTCGAAGACTTACTTCAATACATTTTTGGACGATAGCTGTCATTCATAACTCTGCAGGTTTGTGAATTACAGTGCCCCTGAGCTCATTTCTTCAACTCGCTTTCTTGTGAGCTGGCCGAAAACCGCAGGATTGCTTCAGGCCCTAATCTGTTTCCGGCAGGGCACGCTGAGCCTTTAGTTAATTCCTCTTCCTGGTGGGAAATGAGTGTTCCATTTGCCCGTGCAGACACCTACAGCTAGTCTCTCATTGCTTCTCCCTATTCCTGTTCATCTTGCGCAGAAATTGCAAACTGTGCCAAACAGGAGGTTAATGGCACTGACTCTCCAAGTGGGGAGGGTATTAGTAAAGCGTTCAAATGTTGAACCCGAGTACCAGGGGACGAAAACTGAGATGCATTTGAAAACGTTTCCCAATCACACGATGGAACATACTCTGGGTTTCCCATGCATGTTTTAGCTGAAGGAAGAATCCCTTAAACCTGGAGAGTTGGGACCCATGGAATGGGTACCATGCAGTATGAGTTCAAAGGGTCTGCGTTTGCTCACCGAACCTCACCAATGCTATCAGCCCGAAGTGTCCAGCCTTATGTCTCATCCAGCTCTGGGTGTAGATGTGGTAAATACAGGTTGCATCACAAGCCCTGAATGAATTATTTAAGAATTGCTCTCTATTTCACTCTCATTGTGTTTTGTTTTTGAAATTCATTTTGATAATGGGATTTATCGTATTTTCACTGCTGCTTTTAGGCCACTGTACACACGCTTGATTTCCTTATGGAGACATATAAATCCATGGGTTTTAAGATTCTTACTTGTCAGGTATCTTCCCAGGCGTTGAATATAGGGTGTTGAGTCCATTTCGTTGAGCAAGGAGTAGGTTTTGTCTATTATATATTTGGCTTATGGAACGGTATCTGTGCTAATTTCAATCTCTGGTTTTATTCAGCATCCCAACTGACCTTTCCCCATTAGCAAGCATAAGTTGGTTTGCTAAATTTGAGACCCTGTTCTGTTTTGTAATTCAGTTCATGGGAGCCAAGTTTACATTCCGTGTATTAGTGATAACTTATGATGTTTCTTTTTCTGTCTGACTTATTTCTCATAGAATCATCGTACCTGAATCCACTCATTATGCCGCTACAGTCCTGATGACGTAGATTTCATTGCTGAGTGATATTCCATTGTACGTGCGTACCACAACTTCTTTATCTATTTTATGCTTTCTCGGATATTTAACTTCTACCGTAGATGAGGTTCTTGTAAACAGAGCCATCCCAAACTTTGGGGTGGCTGTGTGTTTTTGATTTTAATTTCCCTATGCTATAGGACCATAAGTGGAGATGCCATAGGCTGTGTTGCTTTGTTTCCTACGTGTTTCAGGAAACACCATACACTTTTCCAGAGTGGCTGTTGGAAATTTAATCCGCCCATCAGCATAACAAGGCGCCCTGTTCTCCATGACCTGTCCTGCCTTTCTGGATTTTACACTTTTTCAGATGGCCCTTTTGACCGGGGGGCAGTGAGACTTCATTGTAGTGCAGATTTCCTTTACACGCTTGCTTGGTTGGCCAAAAAGGGCGTATGCGTTTTTTCCTGAATATATTCAGGAAAAAACGCATACGCCCTTTTTGGCCAAGTGCATCATTGTCAACATTCTGCCTCTTTTCCTATGCTTTAAGTGCAATTCCAGTCTACCCCCTGAAATCGTTTTCCTGAAATTCTGCCCCGCTTTCAAGTCCTCTTCGAAGACTTACTTCTATACATTTTTGGACGATAGCTGTCATTCATAACTCTGCAGGTTTGTGAATTACAGTGCCCTTGAGCTCCTTTCTTCAACTCGCTTTCTTGTGAGCTGGCCGCAAAACCGCAGGATTGCTTCAGGCCCTAATCTCTTTCCGGCAGGGCACGCTGAGCCTTCGGTTAATTCCTCTTCCTGGTGGGAAATGAGCGTTCAATTTGCCCGTGCAGACACCTACAGCTAGTCTCTCATTGGTTCTCCCTATTCCTGTTCATCTTGCGCAGAAATTGCAAACTTTGCCAAACAGGAGGTTAAATGCACTGACTCTCCAAGTGGGGAGAGTGTTAGTAAAGCGTCTGGAATGGTGAACCCGAGTACCAGGGGACAAAAACTGAGATGCATCTGAAAACGTTTCCCAGTCACATGGTGGACCATACTCTGTGTTTCCCATGCATGTTTTAGCTGAAGGAAGAATCCCTTAAACCTGGAGAGTTGGGAACCATGGAATGGGTACCATGCAGTATGACTTCAAAGGGTCTGCGTTTGCTCACCGAACCTCACCAATTCTATCAGCCCGAAGTGTCCAGCCTTATGTCTCACACAACTCTGGGTGTAGACGTGGTAAATCCAGGTTGCATCACAAGTCCTGAATGAATTATTTAAGCATTGCTCTCTATTTCACTGTCATTGTGTTTTGTTTCTGAAATTTATTTTGATAATGGGATTTATCGGATTTTCACTGCTGCATTTAGGCCGCTGTACACACGCTTGATTTCCTTACAGAGACCTATAAATCCATGGGTTTTAAGATTCTTACTTGTCAGGTATCTTCCCAGGCGTTGAATATGGGGTGTTGAGTCCATTTCGTTGAGCAAGGAGTAGGTCTTGTCTATTATATATTTGGCTTATGAAACGGTATCTGTGCTAATTTCAATCTCTGGTTTTATGCAGCACCCCAACTCACCTTTCCCCATAAGCAAGCAGAAGCTGGTTTTCTAAATTTGAGACCCTGTTCTGTTTTGTAATTCAGTTCATGTTTAACCAATTTACATTCCGTGTATTAGTGATATCTTATGATGTTTCTTTTTCTGTGTGACTTATTTCTCGTAGAATCATCATACTTGGATCCACTCATTATGCCGCTACGGGCCTGATGATGGAGATTTCATTGCTGAGTGATATTCCATTGTACGTGCGTACCACAACTTCTTTATCCATTTTTTGCTTTCTCGGATATTTAACTTGTACCGTAGATGAGGTTCTTGTAAACAGAGCCGTCCCAAACTTTGGGGTGGCTGTGTGTTTTTGATTTTAATTTCCCTAAGCTATAGGACCATAAGTGGAAGTGCAATAGGCTGTGTTGCTTTGTTTCCTACGTGTTTCAGGAAACACCATACACTTCTCCAGAGTGGCTGTTGGCAATTTACATCCTGCCCAGCAGCATAAGAAGGCTCCCTGTTCTCCATGACCTGTCCTGACTTTCTGGATTTTACACTTTTTTCAGATGGCCCTTTTGACTGGGGGGCAGTGAGACTCCATTGTAGTGCAGATTTCCTTTACACGCATGCTTGGTTGGCCAAAAAGGGCGTATGCGTTTTTTCCTGAATATATTCAGGAAAAAACGCATACGCCCTTTTTGGCCAAGTGCATCATTGTCGACATTCTGCCTCTTTTCCTATGCTTTAAGTGCAATTCCAGTCTACCCCCTGAAATCGTTTTCCTGAAATTCTGCCCCGCTTTCAAGTCTTCTTTGAAGACGTACTTCAATACATTTTTGGACGATAGCTGTCATTCATAACTCTGCAGGTTTGTGAATTACAGTGCCCCAGAACTCCTTTCCTCAACTCGCTTTCATGTGAACTGGCCGCAAAACCGCAGGATTGTTTCAGGCCCTAATCTGTTTCCGGCATGGCACGCTGAGCCTTTGGTTAATTCGTCTTCCTGGTGGGAAATGAGCATTCCATTTGCTCGTGCAGACACCTACAGGTAGTCTCTCATTGGTTCTCCCTATTCCTGTTCATCTTGCGCAGAAATTGCAAACTGTGCCAAACAGGAGGTTAAAGGCACTGACTCTCCAAGTGGGGAGAGTTTTAGTAAAGCGTCTGGAATGGTGAACCCGAGTACCAGGGTTCGAAAACTGAGATGCATTTGGAAACGTTTCCCAATCACACGGTGGACCATACTCTGGGTTTCCCATGCATGTTTTAGCTGAAGGAAGAATCCCTTAAACCTGGAGAGTTGGGACCCATGGAATGAGTACCATGCAGTATGACTTCAAAGGGTCTGTGTTTGCTCACCGAACCTCACCAATGCTATCAGCCCGAAGTGCCCAGACGTATGTCTCACCCAGCTCTGGGTGTACATGTGGTAAATCCAGGTTGCATCACAAGCCCTGAATCAATTATTTAAGAAATGCTCTCTATTTCACTGTCATTGTGTTTTGTTTTTGAAATTTATTTTGATAATGGGATTTATCGTATTTTCACTGCTGCGTTTAGGCCGATGTACAGACATTTGATTTCCTTATGGAGACATATAAATCCATGGGTTTTAAGATTCTTACTTGTCAGGTATATTCCCAGGCGTTGAATATGGGGTGTTGAGTCTATTTCGCTGAGCAAGGAGTAGGTGTTGTCTATTATATATTTGGCTTATGGAACAGTATCTGTGCTAATTTCAATCTCTGTTTTTATGCAGCACCCCAACTCACCTTTCCCCATAAGCAAGCATAAGTTGGTTGTCTCAATTTGAGACCCTTTTCTGTTTTGTAATTCAGTTTATGTGTAGCCAAGTTTACATTCCGTGTATTAGTCATATCTTATGATGTTTCTTTTTCTGTGTGACTTATTTCTCGTAGAATCATCGTACCTGAATCCACTCATTATGGTGCTATGGGCCTGATGACGTAGATTTCATTGCTGTGTGATATTCCATTGTACGTACGTAGCACTACTTCTTTATCCATTTTTTGCTTTCTCGGATATTTAACTTGTACCGTAGACGAGGTTCTGTAAACGGAGCCGTCCCAAACTTTGGGGTGGCTGTGTGTTTTTGATTTTAATTTCCCTAAGCTATAGATCCATAAGTGGAAGTGCCATAGGCTGTGTTGTTTTGTTTCCTACGTGTTTCAGGAAACACCATACACTTCTCCAGAGTGGCTGTTGGCAATTTACATCCTGCCCATCAGCATATCAAGGCTCCCTGTTCTCCATGACCTGTCCTGCCTTTCTGGATTTTACACTTTTTTCAGATGGCCCTTTTGACCGGGGGGCAGTTAGACTTCATTGTAGTGCAGATTTCCTTTACACGCTTGCTTGGTTGACCAAAAAGTGCGTATGCGTTTTTTCCTGAATATATTCAGGAAAAAACACATACGCCCTTTTTGGCCAAGTGCATCATTGTCGACATTCTGCCTCATTTCCTATGCTTTAAGTGCAATTCCAGTCTACCCCCTGCAATCGTTTTCCAGAAATTCTGCCCCACCTTCAAGTCCTCTTCGCAGCCTTCCTTCAATATATTTTTAGACCATAGCTGTCATTTATAACTCTGCAGGTTTGTGAATTACAGTGCCCCTGAGCTCCTTTCTTCAACTCGCTTTCTTGTGAGCTGGCCGCAAACCCGCAGGAATGCTTCAGGCCCTAATCTGGTTCCGGCACGGCATGCTGAGCCTTTGGTGAATTCCTCTTCCTGGTGGGAAATGAGCGTTCCATTTGCCCGTGCAGACACCTACAGCTAATCTCTCATTGGTTCTCCCTATTCCTGTTCATCTTGCGCAGAAATTGCAAACTGTGCCAAACAGGAAGTTAAAGGCACTGACTCTCCAAGTGGGGAGAGTGTTAGTAAAGCGTCTGGAATGGTGAACCCGAGTACCAGCGTTCGAAAACTGAGATGCATTTGAAAACGTTTCCCAATCACACGGTGGACCATACTCTGGGTTTCCCATGCATGTTTTAGCTGAAGGAAGAATCTCTTAAACCTGGAGAGTTGGGACCCATGGAATGGGTACCATGCAGTATGACTTCAAAGGGTCTGCGTTTGCTCACCGAACCTCACCAAAGCTATCAGCCCGAAGTGTCCAGCCTTATGTGTCACAAAGCTCTGGGTGTAGATGTGGTAAATCCCAGTTTCATCACAAGGCCTGAATGAATTATTTAAGAATTGCTCTGTATTTCACTGTCATTGTGTTTTGTTTTTGACATTTATTTTGATCATGGGATTTATCGGATTTTCACTGCTGCGTTTATGCCGCTGTACACACGCTTTATTTCCTTGTGGAGACATATAAATCCATGGGTTTTAAGATTCTTACTTGTCAGGTATATTCCCAGGCGTTGAATATGGAGTGTTGAGTCCATTTCGTTGAGCAAGGAGTAGGTCTTGTCTATTATATATTTGGCTTATGGAAAGGTATCTGTGCTAATTTCAATCTCTGGTTTTATGCAGCACCCCAACTCACCTTTCCCCCTAAGCAAGCATAAGTTGGTTTTCTAAATTTGAGACCCTGTTCTGTTGGTATTTCTGTTCATGTGTAGCCAAGTTTACATTCCGTGTATTAGTGATAACTTATGAGGTTTCTTTTTCTGTGTGACTTATTTCTCGTAGAATCATCATACCTGAATCCAGTCATTATGCCGCTACGGGCCTGATGACGTAGATTTCATTGCTGAGTGATATTCCATTGTACTTGCATACCACAACTTCTTTATGAATTTTTTGCTTTCTCGGATATTTAACTTGTACCGTAGACGAGGTTCTTGTAAACAGAGCTGTAAACAGAAACTTTGCGGTGGCTGTGTGTTTTTGATTTTAATTTCCCTAAGCTATAGGAAAATAAGTGGTAATGCCGTAGGCTCCGTTGCTTTGTTTTTTAGGTTTTTGAGGAAACACCATACACATCTCCAGAGTGGCTGTTGGCAATTTACATCCCGCCCATCAGCATAACAAGGCTCCCTGTTCTCCATGGGCTGTGCTGCCTTTCTGGGTTTTACACTTTTTTCAGATGGCCCTTTTGAACGGGGGGCAGTGAGACTTCATTGTAGTGCAGATTTCTTTAACATGCTTGCTTGGTTGGCCAAAAAGGGCGTATGCGTTTTTTCCTGAATATATTCAGGAAAAAACGCATACGCCCTTTTTGGCCAAGTGCATCATTGTCGACGTTCTGCCTCTTTTCCTATGCTTTAAATGCAATTCCAGTCTACCCCCTGAAATCGTTTTCTTGCAATTCTGCCCCGCTTTCAAGTCCTCTTCGCAGCCTTCCTTCAATATATTTTTGGGTGATAGCTGTCATTTATAACTCTGCAGGTTTGTGAATTACAGTCTCCCTGAGCTCCTTTCTTCAAATCGCTTTCTTGTGAGCTGGCCGCAAACCCGCAGGATTGCTTCAGGCCCTAATCTGGTTCCGACACGGCATGCTGAGCCTTTGGTTAATTCCTCTTCCTGGTGGGAAATGAGCGTTAAGTTTGCCCGTGCAGACACCTTCACACGAGTCTTCATGGTGCCACTTTGCCCCGGTTATCTCTATGGAGGTTGGAGTTGGAGGGCCTCCTCGCTCAAGGTCAGTGTGCCCATGGAGCCAACCCTGCAACTTCAGGGCATGGTTGGGTGTTAGGATCACCACGTGGGGTCCTTTTCCCTTCGGAGGGAGGTGGCCTTTTGGGCTGCTGATTTCCAGGTTTTCAGATACGGCCAGTATCTTGGCCAGATGTGGCGGTGGGCCAAGCCCCTTGGTGACCGTAGTTTATCCTACCTGGATCGCATTCTTGCATTGTTCCATTTCAAGTGGTCCCAGGTTTTGCACTAATACTCCAATGGCGATTCACCGTTCACCAGGAATGTAAAGGTCAAAGGGTTTAGCTAAATTAGGGAGTTCCAGGGCAAGGGTCTGAATTGACTGCTCTTTCCATTCTTGAAAGGCCACTTCTGCATTCTATTCAAAAGGATCATCATCTTTTCCTTTCAGTGTTTCATATACAGGCCCAGCTAGTAGACTGTAGTTAGGGATCCAGAAGCAGCAAACCCTGGCCTCCCCAGGAACCCCTAAGCTGTCTTCTAGTTTCAGAAATGGGTAAGGCTGTAAATTGTTTCTTCCCTTTCCTGGGATGGGCTTCTCCGACCTTCTGTGAGAATGAAGCCCAGGCAGGTCACCGTAGTCTGTGATATTTGAGCTTTGTCTTGGACAACTTGTATCCTTTATTGGCTTGGTAGTTCAGAGGTCTCCTTAGTAGGGCTGGCGATCAGAATGTCGTCTGCATATTGAAGGAGTGTTTCCTTTTCCAGAGGTAGAACTTTTAGTTCTTTAGCTGAGCTTTCCCCAAAGATGGTGTGGGAATTTTTGAACCCTTGGGGCAACACGGCCCGGAAGTATTGTTTTAGTTGTATGTTGAGTCCTGCCACTCACAAGCCAAAATTTCTTGTGACTCTGGGACTAATAGAATACAAAAGAAGGCATCATTGAAGACTAATACAGAATACCATGTCCTGGTGGTTGGTAGAATGACCAGCAGGGTGTAGGATTTAGGAACTACTGGAGGTATATCCTCGGTGGCTTCACTGACTGTCCTGACATCTTTACCAGGACTCCAGCAGCCCATGGGGCTCTCGAGGTCAGGCCAATCCCAGGATATGGAGCTCACCTGGGCAGGTACCCCACCCCCACCCCAGCCCATGGGGCTCTCGTGTTCAGGCCCCTCCCAGGATATGGGGTTCCCTGGGCAGGTTCCCCTGCAGCCCATGGGGCTCTCGTGGTCAGGCCCCTCCCAGGATACAGAGCTACCCTTGCAGGTACCATGGCAGGGCTGGGAACACAGGAACCGTGCATATCGCCCTCATTGCAGAGCACTCCCAGCTCACCTGTCACTCAGATCTGACACAGAGCACCTCAGAGCAGGACTTGAACTAACAAACAGCAGCTCCGACAGGTCTGTGACCCTGGGCATCACTCTGTGTGGCCTCCCTCCACCTGGTCTTCCAGAGACTTCCACTGCACCCGGGGCACCAGGCCTCTGTCTCCACCCACCAGCCACCCCTCCTCTCCCTGACTCCTGGGTTCCTCTCATTAGGAGAGGGTTTTCTTGAAGTTGTCTCCCACTCATGGGCCAGATAATATAATTAGAAAACAAGCCAGAGCTGCAGCCCCTTGTCTATCCTGACTCTCAGGAGCCCACACCTGTTCCTTGGACCTGGCCGATTCAGCAAGTTCCAGTTTCTGCAACTGTGAGCCCCTGAGGGGTGATTATTGGCTGGCCTGGGAAGCCCGACCGTGCCGGCCAGCCCTCCCCAGGTGTGCCTGGGTTCAGATCAATATAAACACCGCTCCAGGCAGCAAGAGCCCCTGCAGCTGTGCCTGACGCCATTTTCTCTGCCCTGTCAGCAGTCTTGGGGCTGGACTGGTGGGAGGGAGTGAGAGGCCACGGCTTTGTGGGTGGCCCAGTGTGAGTGGGGCTCTGCTGGACTTTCTGCAGCAGTTGCCAAGATGCCACCTGCTAAAGAAGAGGATGTGTCACCCATACCTGCCGCTGGAATTTCTCCCTGGGCAGAGGTGAGTGAGGAAGAAAGCAGTGGGGGCCGGGACAGCAGGGGTATCTCAGGCAGGGAAATGGAAAGCTTCCAGAAGAGAACCCAGGGCCAGGACCACCCTGGCTGGCCTGCAGGCACCAAGTCGGCTGGCATGCTGTCGCTCATGTGGCTCCATGGCCCTTCCTCTAGGCTTTCAAGTCCTTGTACATATTCAGGTGTTTTACCTGGGAAGGGTGGGAACATTTCAGCAGCAGCTGGCCTGGGGCTCAGCCCACGTTTACTCACAGATGCCTCGGCACGGTCCCCCAGCTTTGCAATGAGGACGCTTGTTGCGTGGGGCCTGCTGGCTGAATGGGAAATGATTCCCCACCACTGACCAACTTCAGAATTGCTTACAACTGGAGCAAGTGCCGTGATACGGTTTTCCTCTGTGTAACTGGTGGGTTCTGTTTTTTTTCTTTTTTTCGTTTTTGGTTCAAGGTAGATTTTATTCCTCTTTTTTGTATTTACAGATATAAGCATGGAAATAATTTATTCATATAAATACATGTATGTGAAGGGAAGAATATTTTTTCTGTTTTACTTTTTGTAATTTGAATTTTATTTTATTTTTTTATACAGCAGGTTCTTTTTGGTTATCTATTTTATACATATAAATGTATACATGCCAATCCCAATCTCTCAACTCCTCCCACCACCACCCCCCAACAGCTTTCCCCCCTTGGTGTCCATACGTTTGTTGTCTACATCTGTTGCTCTATTTCTGCCTGGCAAAACGGTTCATCTGTACAATTTTTCTAGGTTCCACATATAGGCATTAATATACAAGATTTGTTTTTCTATTTCTGACTTACTTCACTCTGTATGACAGTCTCTAGATCCATCAACGTCTCTACAAATGACCCAATTTCATTCCTTTTTATGGCTTAGTAATATTCCATTTTATATATGTACCACTTCTTTATGCATTCGTCTGTCTGTGGGCATTTAGGTTGCTTCCATTACCTGGATATTGTAAATAGTGATGCAATGAACATTGCGGTGAATGTCTCTTTTTGATTTATGGTTTTGTCTGGGTATACGCCCAGTAGTGGGATTGCTGTATCATATGGTAATTCTATTCTTAGTTTTATAAGAAACTCCATAATGTTCTCCACAGTGACTGTATCAATTTACATTCCCAACAATAGTGGAAGAGGGTTCCTTATCTCCACACCCTTTCCAGCATTTGTTGTTTGTAGATTTTCTGATGATGCCCATTCTAACATGTGTGAGGTGATACACCATGGATGAGTCTATTTCGTTGAGCAAAGAGTAGGTCTTTTCTAGTACCTATTTGGCTTATGGAACGGTATGTGTGCTAATTTCAATCTCTGGTTTTATACAGCACCCCAACTCAACATTCCCCTTAAGCAAGCATAAGTTTTTATCTAAATGTGAGACTCTGTTCGGTTTTGTATTTCAGTTTATGTGTAGCCAAGTTTACACTCCCTCTATTAGTGATATCTTATGATACTTATCTTTCTCTGTGTGACCTATTTCTCTTAGAATCATCATATTTAAATCCACTCAATTTGCTGCTACAGGCCTGATGACATTGATTTCATTGCTGAGTGATATTCCGTTGTACGTAAGTAGCACAACTCCTTTATCCATTTTTTTCTTTCTGGGATATTTAATTTGTACTGGACTCGAGTTTCTTGTAAACACAGCAGCCCTAAATTTTGTGCTGGCTGTGTCTTGTTGATTTTAATTTTCCTAAGCTATAGGGCTAAAAGTGGAAGTACCCTAGGCTCTGTAGCTTTGTTTTTCAGATGTTTCAGGATACACCATAAACACCTCCAGAGTGTCTGTTGGCAATTTACATCCCGCCCATCAGCATAACAAGGCTCCCTGTTCTCCATGGCCTGTCCTGTGTTTCTGGTTTTTACACTTTTTTCAGATGGCCCTTTTGACGAATGGGAAATGGGACTTCATTGTAGTGCGGATTTCCATTGCTGGAGTGCTTGTTTGGACAAAAAGGGCATATGCGTTTTTTCCTGAATATATTCAGGAAAAAATGTTTACGCACTTTTGTCCAAGTGCATCAGTGTCAAAGATCTGCCGCTTTTCACATGCTTTAAATGCAATTCCAATCTACCTCCTGAAATATGATTCCTGCAATTCTGCCTCGTTTTCAAGTCCTCTTTGCAGACTTACTTCCATATAATTTTGCCAATAACTGTCATTTATAACACTGCAGGTTTGTGAATTACAGTGCCCGTGATTTCCTTTCTTAACTCGTTTCCTTGAAAACTGGCCACAGAACCGCAGGTTTGCTTCAGGCCGTAATCAGGGTCCGGCACGGCACTCTGAGACTTTGGTTCATTCCACTTCCTGGTGGGAAATTAGAGTTAAATGTGCCCCTCCAGACACCTGCCTCACTCCTAGCCCCTTGGTGATGTGTGTCCTGTGGTTTGAGGCCACATGTGCTGGGTTCCTCACCTTTGGCTGATGTGGCCCCACTGGTGTGAGGACACTCCTACCTGGTTCCCATCCCCTTGGTGATGTGGGCCCTCCGGTGAGAGTCTGATCCTGGTTGGGTTCCTCACACTTCTGTGAGGTGGGCCCTCTTCTCTGAGGTCACTCCTGCCTGGCTGGCACACCCCGCCTTGGCGACGTCGGCCCTCTGGTGGGATTTGGTGCCTGCTGGGTGTCTCCTCCCCTCGGTAATGAGGGCCCTCTGACGTCAGGCCCTAACTCCTGGGCTCCCAATATTTTCTGATATGCGCCCTGGGGTTCGAGTACACTCCTGCCAGGTTCGCAACCCCATGGGAATGTGGGCCTTCTGCTCTGAGGTCCCAACCGTGGGTTGCTCAGTTTCATGATGAGGGCCCTCTGCTGTGAGTTCTCTCTGGCCTGGATCCCATAGCCTCGCGGCTCCTGGCCACCTGCTGGGAGGTTCCAACTGCGGGATTCCTCACCTTTTTTCTTCTATGGGCCCTCTGTTTTGAGACTCCTCCTGCCTGCCTCACTCCCAGCCCCTTGGTGATGTGTGTCCTCTGGTTTGAGGCCACATGTGCTGGGTCACTCACATTTCGTTGATGAGGTCCCACTGGTGTGAGGACACTCCAGCCTGGTTCCCATTCTCTTGGTGATGTGGGCCCTCTGGTGAGAGTCTGATCCTCCTTGGGTTCCTCACACTTTTGTGAGGTGGGCCCTCTGCTCTGAGGTCACTCTTGCCTGGCTGGCACACCCCGCATTGGCGACGGCGGCCCACTGGTAGCAGTTGGAGCCTGCTGGGAGCCTCCTGTCCTCGGTGATGGGAGCCCTCTGGGGTCAGGCCCTAACTGCTGGGCTCCCCACATTTTCTGATGTGTGCCCACTGGTGCGATGACACTCCTACTTGGTTCCCTTCCCCATGGGGATGTGGGCCTTGTGCTCTGAGGTCACAACGGCTGGTTTGCTCACAGTTTCATGATGAGGGCCCTCTGTTGTGAGTTCATCACTGCCTGGATCCCATAGCCTCGGTGCTCTGGGCCGCCTGCTCGGATGCTCCAACTGCTGGATTCCTCACCTTTTTTATACAATGGGCCATGTGTTGTGAGGTTAATCCTGCCTGCCTCGCTCCAAGACCCATGGTGATGTGGGTCCTCTGGTTTGAGGCCACATTTTCTTGTTACCTCAACTTTTGATGATATGGCCCCACGGGTGTGATGACACTCCTGCCTGGTTCACAGCCCCTTGCTGATGTGGGCACTCTGGTGAGAGTCTGATCCTGGCTGGGTTCCTTACCCTTCTGTGAGGTGGGCCCTCTGATGTGAGGTCACTCCTGCCTGGCTGGCTCACGTCGTCTTGATGATGTGGGCCCTCTGTTGGCCACTAAAGCATTCTGGGAGCCTCCTACCCTCTTTAATGAGGGCCCTGGAAAAAACGCATATGCACATTTTGACCAAGTGCATCATTGTCCAGGATCTGCCTCTTCTCCTATGCTTTCAGAGCACTTCCCGTCTACGTCCTGAAATCATATTCCAGGAATACTGCCCCGCTTTCAAGTCCTCCTCGCAGCCTTACTTCAATATATTTTTGTATGATACCTGTCATTAATAACTCTGCAGGTTTGTTAAATACAGTGTCCCTGAGCTCCTTTCTTCAACATGCTTTCTTGTGAGCTGGCCGCAAAACCGCAGGATTGCTTCAGGCCGTAATCTGGTTTCGGCACGGCACGCTGAGCCTTTGGTAAATTCCTCTTTCTGGTGAGAAATGAGCATTCAATTTGCCCGTGGAGACACCTACAGCTAGTCTCTCATTGGTTCTCCCTATTCCTGTTCATCTTGTGCAGAAATTGCAAACTGTGCCAAACAGGAGGTTAAAGGCACTGACTCTCCAAGTGGGTAGAGGGTTAGTAAAGCATCTGGAATGGTGAACCCGAGTACCAGGGAACGAAACCTGAGAGCCATTTAAAATGGTTTCCCAGTCTCACAGTGGACAATACTCTGGGTTTCCCATGCATGTTTTAGCTGAAGGAAGAATTCCTTAAACCTGGAGATTATTGACCCATGGAATGGGTACCATGCAGTATGACTAAAAAGGGTCTGAATTTGCTCACCGAACCTCACCAATGCTATCAGTTCGAAGTGTCCAGCCTTATGCCTCACCCAGCTCTGGGTGTAGATGTGGTAAATCCAGGTTTCATCACAAGCCCTGAATCAATTATTTAAGAATTGCTGTCTCTTTCACTGTCATTGTGTTTTGTTTTTGTAATTTAGTTTGATAATGGGATTTATCGGATTTTCACTGCTGCGTTCATGCCGCTGTACAAACGCTTGATTCTCCTACAGAGAAATATAAATCCACGGGTTTTAAGATTCTTACTAGTCAGGTATATTCCTAGGCGTTGAATATGTGGTGTTGAGTCCATGTCGTTGAACAAGGAGTAGGTCTTGACTATTACATATTTGGCTTATGGAACGGTATCTGTGCTATTTTCAATCTCTGGTTTTATGCAGCACCCCAACTCACCTTTGCCCTTAAGCAAGCATAAGTTGGTTTTCTAAATTTGAGTCCCTGTTCTGTTTTGTAATTCAGTTCATGTGTAGCCAAGTTTACATTCCGTGTATTAGTGATATCTTATGATGTTTCATTTTCTGTGTGACTTATTTCACTTAGAATCACTGTAGCTGAATCCACTCATTATGCCGTGATGGGCCTGATGACATAGATTTCATTGCTGAGTGATATTCCATTGTACGTACGAACCACAACTTCTTTATCCATTTTTCACATTCTGGGATATTTAACTTGTACCGTAGATGAGGTTCTTGTAAACAGAGCCGTCTGAAACTTTGGGGTGGCTGTGTGTTTTTGATTTTAATTTCCCTAAGCTATAGGACCATAACTGGAAGTGCCGTAGGCTCCGTTGCTTTGTTTTTTAGGTGTTTCAGGAAACACCATACACTTCTCCAGGGTGGCTGTTGGCAATTTACATCCCGCCCATCAGCATAACAAGGCTCCCTGTTCTCCATGGCCTGTGCTGTCTTTCTGGATTTTACACTTTTTTTAGATGGCCCTTTTGACCAGGGGGCTGTGAGACTTCATTGTAGTGCATAATTCTTTAACATGCTTGCATGGTTGGCCAAAAAGGGCGTATGCGTTTTTTCCTGAATATATTCAGGAAAAAACGCATACGCCCTTTTTGGCCAAGTGCATCATTGTCGACGTTCTGCCTCTTTTCCTATGCTTTAAATGCAATTCCAGTCTACCCCCTGAAATCGTTTTCTTGCAATTCTGCCCACTTACAAGTCCTCTTCGCAGCCTTCCTTCAATATATTTTTGGACGATAGCTGTCATTTATAACTCTGCAGGTTTGTGAATTACAGTGCCCCTGAGCTCCTTTCTTCAACTCGCTTTCTTGTGAGCTGGCCGCAAACACACATGATTGCTTCAGGCCCTAATCTGGTTCCGGCACGGCATGCTGAGCCTTTGGTGAATTCCTCTTCCTGGTGGGAAATGAGCGTTAAATTTGCCTGTGCAGACACCTCCAGCTAGTCTCTCATTGATTCCCCCTATTCCTGTTCATCTTGCGCAGATATTGCAAACTGTGCCAAACAGGAGGTTAAAGGCACTGAGTCTCCAAGTGGGGAGAGTGTTAGTAAAGGGTCTGGAATGGTGAACCCGAGTAAAAGGGGACGAAAACTGAGATGCATTTGAAAACGTTTCCCGGTCACATGGTGCACCATACTTGGGTTTTCCATGCATGTTTTAGCTGAAGGAAGAATCCCTCAAACCTGGAGAGTTGGGACCCATGGAATGGGTACCATGCAGTATGACTTCAAAGGGTCTGCACTTGCTCATCGAACCTCACCAATGCTATCAGCCCGAAGTGTCCAACCTTATGTCTCACTCAGCTCTGGGTGTAGATGTGGTAAATCCAGGTTGCATCACAAGCCCTGAATGAATTATTTAAAAATTGCTCTCTATTTCACTGTCATTGTGTTTTGTTTCTGTAATTCATTTTGATAATGGGATTTATCGGATTTTCTCTGCTGCATTCTTGCAGCTGTACACACGCTTGATTCTCTTATGGAGACATATAAATCCATGGGTTTGAAGATTCTGATCAGTCATGTGTATTCCTAGGCTTTGAATATGGGGTGTTTAGTCCATTTCGTTGAGCAAGGGGTAGGTCTTGAGTATTATATATTTGGCTTATGGAAAGGTATCCTTGCTAATTTCTATCTCTGGTTTTATGCAGCACCCCAACTCACATTTCCCCTTAAGCAAGCATAAGTTGGTGTTCTAAATTTGAGACCCTGTTCTGTTTTGTAATTCAGTTCATGTGTAGCCAAGTTTACATTCCTTGTATTAGTGATATCTTATGATGTTTCATTTTCTGTGTGACTTATTTCACTTAGAATCATCGTACCTGAATCCACTCATTATGCCGCAATGGGCCTGATGACATAGATTTCATTGGTGAGTGATATTCCATTGTACGTACGTACCACAATTTCTTTATCCATTTTTCGCTTTCTTGAATATTTAACTTGTACTGTAGACGAGGTTCTTGTAAACAGAGCCGTCCGAAACTTTGGGGTGGCTGTGTGTTTTTGATTTTAATTTCCCTAAGCTATAGGACCATAAGTGGAAGTGCCATAGGGTGTGTTGCTTTGTTTCCTACGTGTTTCTGGAAACACCATACACTTCTCCAGAGTGGTTGTTGGCAATTTACATCCCGCCCATCAGCATGACAAGGCTCCCTGTTCTCCATGACCTGTCCTGACTTTCTGGATTTTACATTTTTTTCAGATGGCCCTTTTGACCGGGGGGCAGTGAGACTTCATTGTAGTGCAGATTTCCATTACACGCTTGCTTGGTTGGCCAAAAAGGGCGTATGCGTTTTTTCCTGAATATATTCAGGAAAAAACGCATATGCCCTTTTTGGCCAAGTGCATCATTGTCGACATTCTGCCTCTTTTCCTATGCTTTTAGTACAATTCCAGTCTACCCCCTGAAATCGTTTTCCTGAAATTCTGCCCCGCTTTCAAGTCCTCTTCGAAGACTTACTTCAATACATTTTTGGACGATAGCGGTCATTCATAACTCTGCAGGTTTGTGAATTACAGTGCCCCTGAGCTCATTTCTTCAACTCGCTTTCTTGTGAGCTGGCCGAAAACCGCAGGATTGCTTCAGGCCCTAATCTGTTTCCGGCAGGGCACGCTGAGCCTTTAGTTAATTCCTCTTCCTGGTGGGAAATGAGTGTTCCATTTGCCCGTGCAGACACCTACAGCTAGTCTCTCATTGCTTCTCCCTATTCCTGTTCATCTTGCGCAGAAATTGCAAACTGTGCCAAACAGGAGGTTAATGGCACTGACTGTCCAAGTGGGGAGGGTATTAGTAAAGCGTTCAAATGTTGAACCCGAGTACCAGGGGACGAAAACTGAGATGCATTTGAAAACGTTTCCCAATCACACGGTGGAACATACTCTGGGTTTCCCATGCATGTTTTAGCTGAAGGAAGAATCCCTTAAACCTGGAGAGTTGGGACCCATGGAATGGGTACCATGCAGTATGAGTTCAAAGGGTCTGCGTTTGCTCACCGAACCTCACCAATGCTATCAGCCCGAAGTGTCCAGCCTTATGTCTCATCCAGCTCTGGGTGTAGATGTGGTAAATACAGGTTGCATCACAAGCCCTGAATGAATTATTTAAGCATTGCTCTCTATTTCACTCTCATTGTGTTTTGTTTTTGAAATTCATTTTGATAATGGGATTTATCGTATTTTCACTGCTGCTTTTAGGCCACTGTACACACGCTTGATTTCCTTATGGAGACATATAAATCCATGGGTTTTAAGATTCTTACTTGTCAGGTATCTTCCCAGGCGTTGAATATAGGGTGTTGAGTCCATTTCGTTGAGCAAGGAGTAGGTTTTGTCTATTATATATTTGGCTTATGGAACGGTATCTGTGCTAATTTCAATCTCTGGTTTTATTCAGCATCCCAACTGACCTTTCCCCATTAGCAAGCATAAGTTGGTTTGCTAAATTTGAGACCCTGTTCTGTTTTGTAATTCAGTTCATGGGAGCCAAGTTTACATTCCGTGTATTAGTGATAACTTATGATGTTTCTTTTTCTGTCTGACTTATTTCTCATAGAATCATCGTACCTGAATCCACTCATTATGCCGCTACGGTCCTGATGACGTAGATTTCATTGCTGAGTGATATTCCATTGTACGTGCGTACCACAACTTCTTTATCTATTTTATGCTTTCTCGGATATTTAACTTCTACCGTAGATGAGGTTCTTGTAAACAGAGCCATCCCAAACTTTGGGGTGGCTGTGTGTTTTTGATTTTAATTTCCCTATGCTATAGGACCATAAGTGGAGATGCCATAGGCTGTGTTGCTTTGTTTCCTACGTGTTTCAGGAAACACCATACACTTTTCCAGAGTGGCTGTTGGAAATTTAATCCGCCCATCAGCATAACAAGGCGCCCTGTTCTCCATGACCTGTCCTGCCTTTCTGGATTTTACACTTTTTCAGATGGCCCTTTTGACCGGGGGGCAGTGAGACTTCATTGTAGTGCAGATTTCCTTTACACGCCTGCTTGGTTGGCCAAAAAGGGCGTATGCGTTTTTTCCTGAATATATTCAGGAAAAAACGCATACGCCCTTTTTGGCCAAGTGCATCATTGTCAACATTCTGCCTCTTTTCCTATGCTTTAAGTGCAATTCCAGTCTACCCCCTGAAATCGTTTTCCTGAAATTCTGCCCTGCTTTCAAGTCCTCTTCGAAGACTTACTTCTATACATTTTTGGACGATAGCTGTCATTCATAACTCTGCAGGTTTGTGAATTACAGTGCCCTTGAGCTCCTTTCTTCAACTCGCTTTCTTGTGAGCTGGCCGCAAAACCGCAGGATTGCTTCAGGCCCTAATCTCTTTCCGGCAGGGCACGCTGAGCCTTCGGTTAATTCCTCTTCCTGGTGGGAAATGAGCGTTCAATTTGCCCGTGCAGACACCTACAGCTAGTCTCTCATTGGTTCTCCCTATTCCTGTTCATCTTGCGCAGAAATTGCAAACTTTGCCAAACAGGAGGTTAAATGCACTGACTCTCCAAGTGGGGAGAGTGTTAGTAAAGCGTCTGGAATGGTGAACCCGAGTACCAGGGGACAAAAACTGAGATGCATCTGAAAACGTTTCCCAGTCACATGGTGGACCATACTCTGTGTTTCCCATGCATGTTTTAGCTGAAGGAAGAATCCCTTAAACCTGGAGAGTTGGGAACCATGGAATGGGTACCATGCAGTATGACTTCAAAGGGTCTGCGTTTGCTCACCGAACCTCACCAATTCTATCAGCCCGAAGTGTCCAGCCTTATGTCTCACACAACTCTGGGTGTAGACGTGGTAAATCCAGGTTGCATCACAAGTCCTGAATGAATTATTTAAGCATTGCTCTCTATTTCACTGTCATTGTGTTTTGTTTCTGAAATTTATTTTGATAATGGGATTTATCGGATTTTCACTGCTGCATTTAGGCCGCTGTACACACGCTTGATTTCCTTACAGAGACCTATAAATCCATGGGTTTTAAGATTCTTACTTGTCAGGTATCTTCCCAGGCGTTGAATATGGGGTGTTGAGTCCATTTCGTTGAGCAAGGAGTAGGTCTTGTCTATTATATATTTGGCTTATGAAACGGTATCTGTGCTAATTTCAATCTCTGGTTTTATGCAGCACCCCAACTCACCTTTCCCCATAAGCAAGCAGAAGCTGGTTTTCTAAATTTGAGACCCTGTTCTGTTTTGTAATTCAGTTCATGTTTAACCAATTTACATTCCGTGTATTAGTGATATCTTATGATGTTTCTTTTTCTGTGTGACTTATTTCTCGTAGAATCATCATACTTGGATCCACTCATTATGCCGCTACGGGCCTGATGATGGAGATTTCATTGCTGAGTGATATTCCATTGTACGTGCGTACCACAACTTCTTTATCCATTTTTTGCTTTCTCGGATATTTAACTTGTACCGTAGATGAGGTTCTTGTAAACAAGCCGTCCCAAACTTTGGGGTGGCTGTGTGTTTTTGATTTTAATTTCCCTAAGCTATAGGACCATAAGTGGAAGTGCAATAGGCTGTGTTGCTTTGTTTCCTACGTGTTTCAGGAAACACCATACACTTCTCCAGAGTGGCTGTTGGCAATTTACATCCTGCCCAGCAGCATAAGAAGGCTCCCTGTTCTCCATGACCTGTCCTGACTTTCTGGATTTTACACTTTTTTCAGATGGCCCTTTTGACCGGGGGGCAGTGAGACTCCATTGTAGTGCAGATTTCATTTACACGCATGCTTGGTTGGCCAAAAAGGGCGTATGCGTTTTTTCCTGAATATATTCAGGAAAAAACGCATACGCCCTTTTTGGCCAAGTGCATCATTGTCGACATTCTGCCTCTTTTCCTATGCTTTAAGTGCAATTCCAGTCTACCCCCTGAAATCGTTTTCCTGAAATTCTGCCCCACTTTCAAGTCCTCTTCGAAGACTTACTTCAGTACATTTTTGGACGATAGCTGTCATTCATAACTCTGCAGGTTTGTGAATTACAGTGCCCCTGAGCTCCTTTCTTCAACTCGCTTTCTTGTGAGCTGGCCGCAAAACCGCAGGATTGCTTCAGGCCCTAATCTCTTTCCGGCAGGGCACGCTGAGCCTTTGGATAATTCCTCTTCCTGGTGGGAAATGAGCGTTCAATTGGCCCGTGCAAACACCTACAGCTAGTCTCTCATTGGTTCTCCCTATTCCTGTTCATCTTGCGCAGAAATTGCAAAGTGTGACCAACAGGAGGTTAAATGCACTGACTCTCCAAGTGGGGAGAGTGTTAGTAAAGCGTCTGGAATGGTGAACCCGAGTACCAGGGGACGGAAACTGAGATGCATTTGAAAACGTTTCCCAATCACACGGTGGACCATACTATGGGTTTCCCATGCATGTTTTAGCTGAAGGAAGAATCCCTTAAACCTGGAAATTTGGGACCCATGGAATGGGTACCATGCAGTATGACTTCAAAGGGTCTGCGTTTGCTCACCGAACCTCACCAATGCTATCAGCCCGAAGTGTCCAGCCTTATGTCTCACCCAGCTCTGGATGTAGATGTGGTAAATCCAGGTTGCATCACAAACCCTGAATGAATTATTTAAGAATTGCTCTCTATTTCACTGTCATTGTGTTTTGTTTTTGAAATTCATTTTGATAATGGGATTTATCGGATGTTCACTGCTGCGTTTAGGCCGCTGTACAGACGCTTGATTTCCTTATGGAGACATATAAATCCATGGGTTTTAAGATTCTTACTTGTCACGTATCTTCCCAGGCGTTGAATATGGGGTTTTGAATCCATTTCGTTGAGCAAGGAGTAGGTCTTGTCTATTATATATTTGGCTTATGGAACGGTATCTGTGCTAATTTCAATCTCTGGTTTTATGCAGCACCCCAAATCACCTTTCCCCATAAGCAAGCATAAGTTGGTTGTCTCAATTTGAGACCCTTTTCTGTTTTGTAATTCAGTTCATGTGTAGCCAAGTTTACATTCCGTGTATTAGTCATATCTTATGATGTTTCTTTTTCTGTGTGACTTATTTCTCGTAGAATCATCGTACCTGAATCCACTCATTATGGCGCTACGGGCCTGATGACGTAGATTTCATTGCTGTGTGATATTCCATTGTACGTACGTAGCACTACTTCTTTATCCATTTTTTGCTTTCTCGGATATTTAACTTGTACCGTAGACGAGGTTCTTGTAAACAGAGACGTCCCAAACATTGGGGTGGCTGTGTGTTTTTGATTTTAATTTCCATAAGCTATAGGACCATAAGTGGAAGTGCCATAGGCTGTGTTGCTTTGTTTCCTATGTGTTTCAGGAAACACCATACACTTCTCCAGAGTGGCTGTTGGCAATTTACATCCCGCCCATCAGCATAACAAGGCTTCCTGTTCTCCATGACCTGTCCTGCCTTTCTGGATTTTGCACTTTTTTCAGATGGCCCTTTTGACCGGGGGGCAGTGAGACTTCATTGTAGTGCAGATTTCCTTTACACGCCTGCTTGGTTGGCCAAAATGGGCATATGCGTTTTTTCCTGAATATATTCAGGAAAAAACGCATACGCCCTTTTTGGCCAAGTGCATCATTGTCGACATTCTGCCTCTTTTCCTATGCTTTAAGTGCAATTCCAGTCTACCCCCTGAAATCGTTTTCCTGAAATTCTGCCCCACTTTCAAGTCCTCTTCGAAGACTTACTTCAGTACATTTTTGGACGATAGCTGTCATTCATAACTCTGCAGGTTTGTGAATTACAGTGCCCCTGAGCTCCTTTCCTCAACTCGCTTTCTCGTGAGCTGGCTGCAAAACCGCAGGATTGCTTCAGGCCCTAATCTGTTTCCGGCAGGGCACGCTGAGCCTTTGGTTACTTCGTCTTCCTGGTGGGAAATGAGCGTTCCATTTGCCCGTGCAGACACCTACAGCTAGTCTCTCATTGGTTCTCCCTATTCCTGTTCATCTTGCACAGAAATTGCAAACTGTGCCAAACAGGAGGTTAAAGGCACTGACTCTCCAAGTGGGGAGAGTTTTAGTAAAGCGTCTGGAATGGTGAACCCGAGTACCAGGGTTCGAAAACTGAGATGCATTTGAAAACGTTTCCCAATCACACGGTGGACCATACTCTGGGTTTCCCATGCGTGATTTAGCTGAAGGAAGAATCCCTTAAACTTGGAAAGTTGGGACCATGGAATGGGTACCAGGCAGTATGACTTCAAAGGGTCTGCGTTTGCTCACCGAACCTCACCAATGCTATCAGCCTGAAGTGTCCAGCCTTATGTCTCACACAGCTCTGGGTGTAGATGTGGTAAATCCAGGTTGCATCACAAGCCCTGAATGAATTATTTAAGAATTGCTCTCTATTTCACTCTCATTGTGTTTTGTTTTCGAAATTTATCTTGATAATGGGATTTATCTGATTATCACTGCTGCATTTAGGCCGCTGTACACATGCTTGATTTCCTTATGGAGACATATAAATCCATGGGTTTTAAGATTCTTACTTGTCAGGTATGTTCCCAGGCGTTGAATATGGGCTGTTGAGTCCATTTCGCTGAGCAAGGAGTAGGTCTTGTCTATTATATATTTGGCTTATGGAAAGGTATCTGTGCTAATTTCAATCTCTGGTTTTATGCAGCACCCCAACTCACCTTTCCCCATAAGCAAACATAAGTTGGTTTTCTAAATTTGATACCATGTTCTGTTTTGTAATTCAGTTCATGTGTAGTCAAATTTACATTCCGTGTATTAGTGATAGCTTATGATGTTTCTCTTTCTGTGTGACGTATTTCTCGTAGAATCATCGTACCTGAACCCACTCATTATGCCTATACGGGCCTGATGACGTAGATTTCATTGCTGAGTGATATTCCATTGTACGTGCATACCACAACTTCTTTATCCATTTTTTGCTTTCTCGGATATTTAACTTGTACCGTAGACGAGGTTTTGTAAACAGAGACGTCCCAAACATTGGGGTGGCTGTGTGTTTTTGATTTTAATTTCCATAAGCTTTAGGACCATAAGTGGAAGTGCCATAGGCTGTGTTGCTTTGTTTCCTATGTGTTTCAGGAAACACTATACACTTCTCCAGAGTGGCTGTTGGCAATTTATATCCCGCACATCAGCATAACAAGGCTCCCTGTTCTCCATGACCTGTCCTGCCTTTCTGGATTTTACACTTTTTTCAGATGGCCCTTTTGACCGGGGGGCAGTGAGACTTCATTTTAGTGCAGATTTCCTTTACACGCTTGCTTGGTTGGCCAAAAGGGGCGTATGCGTTTTTTCCTGAATATATTCAGGAAAAAACGCATACGCCCTCTTTGGCCAAGTGCATCATTGTCGACATTCTGCCTCTTTTCCTATGCTTTAAGTGCAATTCCAATCTACACCCTGAAATCGTTTTCCTGAAATTCTGCCCCGCTTTCAAGTCCTCTTCGAAGACTTACTTCAGTACATTTTTGGACGATAGCTGTCATTCATATCTCTGCAGGTTTGTGAATTACTGTGCCCCCGAGCTTCTTTCTTCAACTCGCTTTCTTGTGAGCTGGCCGCAAACTCGCAGGATTGCTTCAGGCCCTAATCTGGTTCCGGTATGGCATGCTGAGCCTTTGGTTAATTCCTCTTCCTGGTGGGAAATGTGCGTTAAATTTGCACGTGCAGACACCTTCACATGAGTCGTCATGGTGCCCCTTTGCCCCGGTTATCTCTATGGAGTTTGGAGTTGGAGGGCCTCCTCACTCAAGATCAGTGTGCCCACGGAGCCAACCCTGCAACTTCAGGGCATGGTTGGGGGTTAGGATCACCACAAGGGTTCCTTTTCCCTTAGGAGGGAGGTGGCCTTTTGGGCTGCTGATTTCCAGGTTATCAGATACTGCCAGTATCTTGGCCAGATGTGGCGGTGGGCCAAGCCCCTTGGTGACCGTAGTTTATCCTACCTGGATCGCATTCTTGCATTGTTCCATTTCAAGTGGTCCCAGGTTTTGCACTAATACTCCAATGGCGATTCACCGTTCACCAGGAATGTAAAGGTCAAAGGGTTTAGCTAAATTAGGGAGTTCCAGGGCAAGGGTCTGAATTGACTGCTCTTTCCATTCTTGAAAGGCCACTTCTGCATTCTATTCAAAAGGATGATCACCTTTTCCTTTCAGGGTTTCATATAGAGGCCGAGCTAGTAGACTGTAGTTAGGGATCCAGAAGCAGCAAACCCTGGCCTCCCCAGGAACCCCTAAGCTGTCTTCTAGTTTTAGAAATGGGTAAGGCTGTAAATTGTTTCTTCCCTTTCCTGGGATGGGCTTCTCCGACCTTCTGTGAGAATGAAGCCCAGGCAGGTCACCGTAGTCTGTGATATTTGAGCTTTTTCTTGGACAACTTGTGTCCTTTATTGGCTTCGTAGTTCAGAGGTCTCCTTAGTAGGGCTGGCGATCAGAATGTCGTCTGCATATTGAAGGAGTGTTTCCTTTTCCAGAGGTAGAACTTTTAGGTCTTTAGCTGAGCTTTCCCCAAAGATGGTGTGGGAATTTTTGAACCTTTGGGGCAACACGGCCCGGAAGTATTGTTTTAGTTGTATGTTGAGTCCTGCCACTCACAAGCCAAAATTTCTTGTGACTCTGGGACTAATAGAATACAAAAGAAGGCATCATTGAAGACTAATACAGAATACCATGTCCTGGTGGTTGGTAGAATGACCAGCAGGGTGTAGGGTTTAGGAACTACTGGAGGTATATCCTTGGTGGCTTCACTGACTGTCCTGACATCCTTTACCAGGACTCCAGCAGCCCATGGGGCTCTCGAGGTCAGGCCAATCCCAGGATATGGAGCTCACCTGGGCAGGTACCCCACCCCAGCCCACGGGGCTCTCGTGTTCAGGACCCTCCCAGGGTATGGGGTTCCCTGGGCAGGTCCCCCTGCAGCCCATGGGGCTCTCGTGGTCAGGCCCCTCCCAGGATACAGAGCTACCCTTGCAGGTACCATGGCAGGGCTGGGAACACAGGAACCGTGCATATCGCCCTCATTGCAGAGCACTCCCTGCTCACCTGTCACTCAGATCTGACACAGAGCACCTCAGAGCAGGACTTGAACTAACAAACAGCAGCTCCGACAGGTCTGTGACCCTGGGCATCACTCTGTGTGGCCTCCCTCCACCTGGTCTTCCAGAGACTTCCACTGCACCCGGGGCCCAGGCCTCTGTCTCCACCCACCAGCCACCCCTCCTCTCCCTGACTCCTGGGTTCCTCTCATTAGGAGAGGGTTTTCTTGAATTTGTCTCCCACTCATGGGCCAGATAATATAATTAGAAAACAAGCCAGAGCTGCAGCCCCTTGTCTATCCTGACTCTCAGGAGCCCACACCTGTTCCTTGGACCTGGCCGATTCAGCAAGTTCCAGTTTCTGCAACTGTGAGCCCCTGAGGGGTGATTATTGGCTGGCCTGGGAAGCCCGACCGTGCCGGCCAGCCCTCCCCAGGTGTGCTTCGGTTCAGATCAATATAAACACCGCTCCAGGCAGCAAGAGCCCCTGCAGCTGTGCCTGACGCCATTTTCTCTGCCCTGTCAGCAGTCTTGGGGCTGGACTGGTGGGAGGGAGTGAGAGGCCACGGCTTTGTGGGTGGCCCAGTGTGAGTGGGGCTCTGCTGGACTTTCTGCAGCAGTTGCCAAGATGCCACCTGCTAAAGAAGAGGATGTGTCACCCATACCTGCCGCTGGAATTTCTCCCTGGGCAGAGGTGAGTGAGGAAGAAAGCAGTGGGGGCCGGGACAGCAGGGGTATCTCAGGCAGGGAAATGGAAAGCTTCCAGAAGAGCACCCAGGGCTAGGACCATCCTGGCTGGCCTGCAGGCACCAAGTCGGCTGGCATGCCGGCGCTCATGTGGCTCCATGGCCCTTCCTCTAGGCTTTCAAGTCCTTGTACATATTCAGCGTGTTTTACCTGGGAAGGGTGGGAACATTTCAGCAGCAGCTGGCCTGGGGCTCAGCCCACGTTTACTCACAGATGCCTCGGCACGGTCCCCCAGCTTTGCAATGAGGACGCTTGTTGCGTGGGGCCTGCTGGCTGAATGGGAGATGATTCCCCACCACTGACCAACTTCAGAATTGTTTACAACTGGAGCAAGTGCCCTGATACGGTTTTCCTCTATGTAGCTGGTGGGTTCTGTTTTTTTTTCTTTTTTTCTTTTTTGGTTCAAGGTAGATTTTATTCCTCTTTTTTGTATTTACAGATATAAGCATGGAAATAATTCATTCATATAAATACATGTATGTGAAGGGAAGAATATTTTTTCTGTTTTACTTTTTGTAATTTGAATTATATTTTATTTTTTTATACAGCAGGTTCTTTTTGGTTATCTCTTTTATACATATAAATGTATACATGCCAATCCCAATCTCTCAACTCCTCCCACCACCACCCCCCAACAGCTTTCCCCCCTTGGTGTCCATACGTTTGTTGTCTACATCTGTTGCTCTATTTCTGCCTTGCAAAACGGTTCATCTGTACAATTTGTCTAGGTTCCACATATAAGCATTAATAGACAAGATTTCTTTTTCTCTTTCTGACTTACTTCACTCTGTATGACAGTCTCTAGATCCATCAACGTCTCTACAAATGACCCAATTTCATTCCTTTTTATGGCTTAGTAATATTCCATTTTATATATGTACCACGTCTTTATGCATTCGTCTGTCTGTGGGCATTTAGGTTGCTTCCATTACCTGGATATTGTAAATAGTGATGCAATGAACATTGCGGTGAATGTCTCTTTTTCATTTATGGTTTTGTCTGGGTATATGCCCAGTAGTGGGACTGCTGTATCATATGGTAATTCTATTCTTAGTTTTATAAGAAACTCCATAACGTTCTCCACAGTGACTGTATCAATTTCATTCCCAACAATAACGGAAGAGGGTTCCTTATCTCCACACCCTTTCCAGCATTTGTTGTTTGTAGATTTTCTGATGATGCCCATTCTAACAGGTGTGAGGTGATACACCATGGATGAGTCTATTTCGTTGAGCAAAGAGTAGGTCTTGTCTATTACATATTTGGCTTATGGAACGGTATGTGTGCTAATTTCAATCTCTGGTTTTATACAGCACCGCAACTCAACTTTCCCCTTAAGCAAGCATAAGTTTTTATCTAAATGTGAGACTCTGTTCGGTTTTGGAATTCAGTTTATGTGTAGCCAAGTTTACACTCTCTCTATTAGTGATATCTTATGATAATTATCTTTCTCTGTGTGACATATTTCTCTTAGAATCATCATACTTAAATCCACTCAATTTGCTGCTACAGGCCTGATGACATTGATTTCATTGCTGAGTGATATTCCATTGTACGTAAGTAGCACAACTCCTTTATCCATATTTTTCTTTCTGGGATATTTAATTTGTACTGGACTCAAGGTTCTTGTAAACACAGCAGCCCTAAATTTTGTGTTGGCTGTGTCTTGTTGATTTTAATTTTCCTAAGCTATAGGGCCAAAAGTGGAAGTGCCCTAGGGTCTGTAGCTTTGTTTTTCAGATGTTTCAGGATACACCATAAACATCTCCAGAGTGTCTGTTGGCAATTTACATCCCGCCCATCAGCATAACAAGGCTCCCTGTTCTCCATGGCCTGTCCTGTGTTTCTGGTTTTTACACTTTTTTCAGATGGCCCTTTTGACGAATGGGAAATGAGACTTCATTGTAGTGCGGATTTCCATTGCTCGAGTTCTTCGTTGGCCAAAAAGGGCATATGTGTTTTTTCCTGAATATATTCAGGAAAAAATGTTTACGCACTTTTGTCCAAGTGCATCAGTGTCAAAGATCTGCCGCTTTTCACATGCTTTAAATGCAATTCCAATCTACCTCCTGAAATATGATTCCTGCAATTCTGCCTCGTTTTGAAGTCCTCTTTGCAGACTTACTTCAGTATATTTTTGCCAATAGCTGTCATTTATAACACTGCAGGTTTGTGAATTACAGTGCCCGTGATTTCCTTTCTTAACTCGTTTCCTTGAAAGCTGGCCACAGAACCGCAGGTTTGCTTTAGGCCATAATCAGGGTCTGGCACGGCACTCTGAGCCTTTGGTTCATTCCTCTTCCTGGTGGGAAATTAGAGTTAAATGTGCCCCTCCGGACACCTGCCTCACTCCCAGCCCCTTGGTGATGTGTGTCCTGTGGTTTGAGGCCACATGTGCTGGGTTCCTCACCTTTGGCTGATGTGACCCCACTGGTGTGAGGACACTCCTGCCTGGTTCCCATCCCCTTGGTGATGTGGGCCATCCGGTGAGAGTCTGATCCTGGTTGGGTTCCTCACACTTCTGTGAGGTGGGCCCTCTTCTCTGACGTCACTCCTGCCTGGCTGGCACACCCCGCCTTGGCGAAGTCGGCCCTCTGATGGGATTTGGTGCCTGCTGGGTGTCTCCTGCCCTCGGTAATGAGGGCCCTCTGGCGTCAGGCCCTAATTCCTGGGCTCCCAATATTTTCTGATATGCGCCCTGTGGTTCGAGTACACTCCTGCCAGGTTCCCAACCCCATGGGAATGTGGGCCTTCTGCTCTGAGGTCCCAACCGTGGGTTGCTCAGTTTCATGATGAGGGCCCTCTGCTGTGAGTTCTCTCCGGCCTGGATCCCATAGCCTCACTGCTCCTGGCCACCTGCTGGGAGGTTCCAACTGCGGGATTCCTCACCTTTTTTCTTCTATGGACCCTCTGTTTTGAGACTCCTCCTGCCTGCCTCACTCCCAGTCCCTTGGTGATGTGTGTCCTCTGGTGTGAGGCCACGTGTGCTGGGACCCTCGCCTTTCGATGATGTGGCCCCACTGGTGTGAGGACACTCCTGCCTGCTTCCTATCCCCTTGATGATGTGGGCCCTCTGGTGAGAGTCTGATCCTGGCTGGGTTCCTCACCCTTCTGTGAGGTGGGCCCTCTGCTGTGAGGTCACTCCTGCCTGGCTGGCACACACCACCTGGGCAACATCGGCCATCTTGTGGCACTTGGAGCCTGCTGGGAGCCTCCTCCCCTCGGTGATGGGGGCCCTCTAGCGTCAGGCCCTAACTGCTGGGTACCCACATTTTCTGATACGTGCTAAGTGGTGCGAGGACACTCCTGCGAGGTTCCCATCCCCATGGGCATGTGGGCCTTCTGCTCTAAGTTCCCAACACCTGTGTTCTTCACCGTTTCATGATGTTGTCTCTCTGGTGTTAGTTCACTCAGGCCTAGATCCCATAGACTCTGTGCTCTGAGCCGACTGCTGGGAGGTTCCTACTGCTGGATTCCTTACCTTTTTTATTCTTTGGGTCCTGTGTTTTTATGCTCCTACTTCCTGACTCACTCCCAGCCCCTTTGTGATGTAGGTCCTCTGGTTTAAGGCCACATGTACCGGTTTCCTCACCTTTATTGATGTGGCCCCACTGGTGTGAGGACACTCCTGCCTGGTTCCCATCCCCTTGGTGATGGGGGCCCTCTGGTGAGAGTCTGATCCTGTCTGGATTCCTCACACTTCTGGGAGGTGGGCCCTCTGCTGTGAGGTCACTCCTGCCTGGCTGGCACACGTCACGTTGGCAATGTGAGCCCTCAGTTGGGAGTTGGTGTCTGCTGGGAGTCTCCTCCCCTCGGTAATGAGGGCCCTCTGGCGTCAGGCCCTAACTCATGGGCTCCCAAAATTTTCTGATGTGCGCCCTGTCGTGCGAGTACACTCCAGCCAGGGTCCCTTCCCTAGGGGATGTGAGCTTTCTGCTCTGTTGTCCCAACGGCTGGGTTGCTCACAGTGTCAGAATGTGGGCCCTCTGCTCTGAGTTCACTCCGGCATGGATCCCATAACCTCGGTGCTCTGGGCCACCTGCTTGGAGCTTCCAACTGTGGGGTTCCTCACCTTTTTTATTCTATGGGCCCTCTGTTCTGAGTCTCCTCCTGCATGCCTCACTCCCAGCCCTTTCGTGATGTGCGTCCCATTGTTTGAGGCCACATGTGCTGTGTTCCTCACCTTTCGCTGATGTGGCCCCACTGGTGTGAGGACACTCCTGCCTTGTTCCGATCCCCTTGGTGATGTGGGCCCTCTGGTGAGAGTCTTATCCTGGCTGGGTTCCTCACCCTTCTGTGAGGTAGGCCCTCTGCTGTGAGGTCACTCCTGCCTGGCTGGCCCACGTCACCTTGGCGACGTGGGCCCTCAGTTGGGAGTTGGTGCCTGCTGGGAGTCTCCTCCCCTCGGTAATGAGGGCCCTCTGGCGTCAGACCCTAACTCCTGGGCTCCCAAAATTTTCTGTTGTGCGCCCTGTGGTGCTAGTACACTCCTGCCAGGTTCCCAACCCCATGGGATTGTGGGCCTTCTGCTCTGAGGTCCCAACCGTGGGTTGCTCAGTTTCTTGATGAGGGCCCTCTGGTGTGAGTTCACTCCAGCATGGATCCCATAGCCTCGCTGCTCCTGGCCACCTGCGGGGAAGTTCCAACTGCGGGATTCCTCACCTTTTTCCTTCTATGGGCCCTCTGTTTTGAGACTCCTCCTGCCTGCCTCACTCCCAGCCCCTTGGTGATGTGTGTCCTTTGGTTTGAGGCCACGTGTGCTGGGTCCCTCACCTTTCGATGATGTGGCCCCACTGGTGTGAGGACACTCCTGCCTGGTTCCTATCCCCTTGGTGATGTGGGCCCTCTGGTGAGAGTCTGATCCTGGCTGGGTTCCTCCCACTTCTGTGAGGTGGGCCCTCTGCTGTGAGGTCACTCCTGCCTGGCTGGCACACCCCGCCTTGGCAATGTCGGCCCTCTTGTGGCAGTTGGAGCCTACTGGGAGCCTCCTCCCCTCAGTGATGAGGGCCCTCTGGCGTCAGGCCCTAACTGCTGGGTACCCACATTTTCTGATACGTGCTAAGTTGTGCGAGGACACTCGTGCCATGTTCCCAACCCCATGGTGATGTGGGCCTTCTGCTCTGAGGTCCAAACGGCTGGGTTGCTCACAGTTTCATGATGTGGGCCCTCTGCTGTGAGTTCACTGTGGCCTGGATCGCATAGACTCGGTGCTCTGGGCCGCCTGCTGGGAGGTTCCCACTGCAGGATTCCTCAGCTTTTTTATTCTATTCGCCCTGTGTTGTGAGGCTACTCATGCCTGCCTCACTCCGAACCCCTTGGAGATCTGGATCCTCTGGTTTAGGCCACATGTGCTGGGTTCCTCACCTTTCTATGATGTGGTCACCCTGGTGTGAAGACAGTCCTGCCTGGTTCTGATGCCCTTGGTGATGTGGGCCCTCTGGTGAGAGTCTTATCCTGGCTGGGTTCCTCACCCTTCTGTGAGGTAGGCCCTCAGCTGTGAGGTCACTCCTGCCTGGCTGTTGCACGTCACCTTGGCTACATGGTCCCTCCGTAGGGAGTTGGTGCCTGCTTGGGGTCTCCTCCCCTTGGTAATGAGGGCCCTCTGGCATCAGGCCCTAATTTCTGGGTTCCCAAAATTCTCTGATGTGCGCCCTGTGGTGCGAGTACACTTCTGCCAAGTTCCCAACCACATGGGAATGTGGGCCTTCTGCTCTAAGGTCCCAACGGCTGGGTTGCTCACAGTTTCATGATGAGGGCCCTCTGTTTTGAGTTCAGTCAGGCCTGGATCCCATAGCCTCGCTGCTCCTGGCCGCCTGCTGGGAGGTTCCAACTGCGGGATTCCTCACCATTTTTACGCAATGGGCCCTATGTTTTGAGGCTCCTCCTGCCTGCCTCACTCCCAGCCCCTTGGTGATGTGTGTCCTGTAGTTTGAGGCCACGTGTGCTGGGTCCGTCACATTTCGGTGATGTGGCCCCACTGGTGTGAGGACACTCTTGCCTGTTTTCCATTCCCTTGGTGATGTGGGCCCTCTGGTGAGAGTCTGATCCTCTTTGGGTTCCACACACTTTTGTGTGGTTGGCCCTCTGCTCTGAGGTCACTCCTGCCTGGCTGGCACACCCCGCATTGGCGACGTCGGCCCTCTGGTAGCAGTTGGAGCTTGCTGGGAGCCTCCTCTCCTCAGTGATGAGGGCCCTCTGGCGTCCGGCCCTAACTGCTGGGCTCCCCACATTTTCTGTTGTGTGCCCACTGGTGCGATGACACTCCTGCTTGGTTCCCTTCCCCATGGGGATGTGGGCCTTGTGCTCTGAGGTCACAACGGCTGGGTTGCTTACAGTATCACGATGAGGGCCCTCTGTTGTGAGTTCATCACTGCCTGGATCCCATAGCCTCGGTGCTCTGGGCCGCCTGCTGGGATGTTCCAACTGCTGGATTCCTCACCTTTTTATACAATGGGCCATGTGTTGTGAGGTTAATCCTGCCTGCCTCGCTCTGAGACCCATGGTGATGTGGGTCTTCTGGTTTGAGGCCACATGTGCTGGGTACCTCAACTTTCGATGATGTGGCCCCACGGGTGTGAGGACACTCGTGCCTGATTCCCAGCCCCTTGCTTATGTGGGCACTCTGGTGAGAGTCTGATCATGACTGGGTTCCTTACCCTTCTGTGAGGTGGGCGCTCTGATGTGAGGTCACTCCTGCCTGGATGGCTCACGTCGCCTTGGCGACGTAGGTCCTCTGTTGGCCACTGAGGCATGCTGGGAGCCTCCTACCCTCTTTAATGAGGGCCCTGGAAGAAACGCATATGCCCTTTTTGACCAAGTGCATCATTGTCGAAGTTCTGCCTCTTCTCCTATACTTTCAGAGGACTTCCCGTCTACCTCCTGAAATCGTATTCCTGGAATTCTGCCCCGCGTTCAAGTCCTCTTTGCAGCCTTACTTCAATATATTTTTGGACGATAGCTGTCATTTATAACTCTGCAGGTTTGTGAATTACAGTGCCCCTGAGCTCCATTCTTCAACTCGCTTTCTTGTGAGCTGGCCGCAAAACCGCAGGATTGCTTCAGGCCCTAATCTGGTTCCGGCACGGCATGTTGAGCCTTTGGCTAATTCCTCTTCCTGATGGGAAATGAGCGTTAAATTTGCTCGTGCAGACACCTACAGCTAATCTCTCATTGGTTCTCCCTATTCCTGTTCATCTTGCGCAGAAATTGCAAAGTGTGCCAAACAGGAGGTTAAAGGCACTGACTCTCCAAGTGGGGAGAGTGTTAGTAAATCGTCTGGAATGGTGAACCCGAGTACCAGGGGCGAAAACTGAGATGCATTTGAAAACGTTTCCCAATCACACGGTGGTCCATACTCTGGGTTTCCCATGCATGTTTTAGCTGAAGGAAGAATCCCTTAAACCTGGAGAGTTGGGACCCATGGAATGGGTACCATGCAGTATGACTTCAAAGGGTCTGCGTTTGCTCACCGAACCTCACCAATGCTATCAGCCCGAAGTGTCCAGCCTTATGTCTCACCCAGCTCTGGATGTAGATGTGGTAAATCCAGGTTTCATCATAAGCCCTGAATCAATTATTTAAGAATTGCTCTCTATTTCACTGTCATTGTGTTTTGTTTTTGAAATTCATTTTGATAATGGGATTTATCGGATGTTCACTGCTGCGTTTAGGCCGCTGTACAGACGCATGATTTCCTTATGGAGACATATAAATCCATGGGTTTTAAGATTCTTACTTGTCAGGTATCTTCCCAGGCGTTGAATATGGGGTGTTGAGTCCATTTCGTTGAGCAAAGAGTAGGTCTTGTCTATTATATATTTGGCTTATGGAACGGTATCTGTGCTAATTTCAATCTCTGGTTTTATGCAGCACCCCAACTCACCTTTCCCCATAAGCAAGCATAAGTTGCTTTTGTAAATTTGAGACCCTGTTCTGTTTTGTAATTCAGTTCATGTGTAGCCAAGTTTACATTCCGTGTATTGGTGATATCTTATGATATTTCTTTTTCTGTGTGACTTTTTCTCGTAGAATCATCGTACCTGAATCCACTCATTATGCCGCTACGGGCCTGATGACGTAGATTTCATTGCTGAGTGATATTCCATTGTACGTGCGTCCCACTACATCTTTATGCATTTTTTGCTTTCTGGGATATTTAACTTGTACCGTAGACGAGGTTGTTGTAAACAGAGCCGTCCCAAACTTTTGGGTGGCTGTGTGTTTTTGATTTTAATTTCCCTAAGCTATAGGACCATAAGTGGAAGTGCCATAGGCTGTGTTGCTTTGTTTCCTACGTGTTTCAGGAAACACCATACACTTCTCCAGAGTGGTTGTTGGCAATTTACATCCCGCCCATCAACATAACAAGTCTCCCTGTTCTCCATGACCTGTCCTGCCTTTCTGGATTTTACACTTTTTTCAGATGGCCCCTTTGACCGGGGGGCAGTGAGACTTCATTGTAGTGCAGATTTCCTTTACATGCTTGCTTGGTTGGCCAAAAAGGGCGTATGCGTTTTTTCCTGAATATATTCAGGAAAAAACGCATACGCCCTTTTTGGCCAAGTGCATCATTGTCGACATTCTGCCTCTTTTCCTATGCTTTAAGTGCAATTCCAGTCTACCCCGTGAAATCGTTTTCCTGAAATTGTGCTCCGCTTTCCAGTCCTCTTCGAAGACTTACTTCTGTACATTTTTGGACGATAGCTGTCATTCATAACTCTGCAGGTTTGTGAATTACAGTGCCCCTGAGCTCCTTTCTTCAACTCGCTTTCCTGTGAGCTCGCCGCAAAACCGCAAGATTGCTTCAGGCCCTAATCTCTTTCCGGCAGGGCACGCTGAGCCTTTGGTTAATTCCTCTTCCTGGTGCGAAATGAGCGTTCCATTTGCCCGTGCAGACACCTACAGCTGGTCTCTCATTGGTTCTCCCTATTCCTGTTCATCTTGCGCAGAAATTGCAAACTGTGCCAAACAGGAGGTTAAAGGCACTGACTCTCCAAGTGGGGAGAGTGTTAGTAAAGCATCTGGAATGGTGAACCCGAGTACCAGGGGACGAAAACTGTGATGCATTTGAAAACGTTTCCCAATCACATGGCGGTCGATACTCTGCGTATCCCATGCATGTTTTAGCTGAAGGAAGAATCCCTTAAACCTGGAGAGTTGGGAACCATGGAATGGGTACCATGAAGTATGACTTCAAAGGGTCTGCGTTTGCTCACCGAACCTCACCAATGCTATCAGCCCGAAGTGTCCAGACTTATGTCTCATCCAGCTCTGGGTGTAGATGTGGTAAATCCAGGTTGCATCACAAGCCCTGAATGAATTATTTAAGCATTGCTCTCTATTTCACTCTCATTGTGTTTTGTTTTTGAAATTCATTTTGATAATGGGATTTATCGGATTTTCACTGCTGCTTTTAGGCCACTGTACACACGCTTGATTTCCTTATGGAGACATATAAATCCATGGGTTTTAAGATTCTTACTTGTCAGGTATCTTCCCAGGCGTCGAATATAGGGTGTTGAGTCCATTTCGTTGAGCAAGGAGTAGGTTTCGTCTATTATATATTTGGCTTATGGAACGGTATCTGTGCTAATTTCAATCTCTGGTTTTATGCAGCATCCCAACTGACCTTTCCCCATAAGCAAGCATAAGTTGGTTTGCTAAATTTGAGACCCTTTTTTGTTTTGTAATTCAGTTCATGGGTAGCCAAGTTTACATTCCGTGTATTAGTGATAACTTATGATATTTCTTTTTCTGTCTGACTTATTTCTCATAGAATCATCGTACCTGAATCCACACATTATGCCGCTATGTTCCTGATGACGTAGATTTCATTGCTGAGTGATATTCCATTGTACGTGCGTACCACAACTTCTTTATCCATTTTATGCTTTCTCGGATATTTAACTTCTACCGTAGATGAGGTTCTTGTAAACAGAGCCATCCCAAACTCTGGGGTGGCTGTGTGTTTTTGATTTTAATTTCCCTAAGCTATAGGACCATAAGTGGAAGTGCCATAGGCTGTGTTGCTTTGTTTCCTACGTGTTTCAGGAAACACCATACACTTTTCCAGAGTGGCTGTTGGCAATTTAAATCCGCCCATCAGCATAACAAGGCTCGCTGTTCTCCATGACCTGTCCTGCCTTTCTGCATTTTACACTTTATTCCGATGGCCCTTTTGACCGGGGGGCAGTGAGACTTCATTGTAGTCCAGATTTCCTTTACACGCTTGCTTGGTTGGCCAAAAAGGGCGTATGCGTTTTTTCCTGAATATATTTAGGAAAAAACGCATACGCCCTTTTTGGCCAAGTGCATCATTGTCAACATTCTGCCTCTTTTCCTATGCTTTAAGTGCAATTCCAGTCTACCCCCTGAAATCGTTTTCCTGAAATTCTGCCCCGCTTTCAAGTCCTCTTCGAAGACTTACTTCTATACATTTTTGGACGATAGCTGTCATTCATAACTCTGCAGGTTTGTGAATTACAGTGCCCCTGAGCTCCTTTCTTCAACTCGCTTTCTTGTGAGCTGGCCGCAAAACCGCAGGATTGCTTCAGGCACTAATTTCTTTCCGGCAGGGCACGCTGAGCCTTTGGATAATTCCTCTTCCTGGTTGGAAATGAGCGTTCAATTGGCCCGTGCAAACACCTACAGCTAGTCTCTCATTGCTTCTCCCTATTCCTGTTCATCTTGCACAGAAATTGCAAAGTGTGCCAAACAGGAGGTTAAATGCACTCACTCTCCAAGTGGGGAGAGTGTTAGTAAAGCTTCTGGAATGGTGAACCCGAGTACCAGGGGACGGAAACTGAGATGCATTTGAAAACGTTATCCAATCACACGGTGGACCATACTATGGGTTTCCCATGCATGTTTTAGCTGAAGGAAGAATCCCTTAAACCTGGAAATTTGGGACTCATGGAATGGGTACCATGCAGTATGACTTCAAAGGGTCTCCGTTTGCTCACCGAACCTCACCAATGCTATCAGCCCGAAGTGTCCAGCCTTATGTCTCACCCAGCTCTGGGTGTAGATGTGGGAAATCCAGGTTGCATCACAAGCCCTGAATGAATTATTTAAGAATTACTCTCTATTTCACTGTCATTTTGTTTTGTTTTTGAAATTTATTTTGATAATGGGATTTATCGGATTTTCACTGCTGCGTTTAGGCCGCTGTACACACGCTTGATTTCCTTATGGAGACATATAAATCCATAGGTTTTAAGATTCTTACTTGTAAGGTATCTTGCCAGGCGTTGAATATGGGGTGTTGAGTCCATTTCGTTGAGCAAGGAGTAGGTCTGTCCTATTATATATTTGGCTTATGGAACGGTATCTGTGCTAATTTCAATCTCTGGTTTTATGCAGCACCCCAACTCACCTTTCCCCATAAGCAAGCATAAGTTGGTTTTCTAAATTTGAGACCCTGTTCTGTTTTGTAATTCAGTTCATGGGTAGCCAAGATTTCATTCCGTGTATTAGTGATATCTTATGATGTTTCTTTTTCTGTGTGACTTATTTCTCGTAGAATCATCATACCTGAATCCACTCATTATGCCGCTACGGACCTGATGACGTAGATTTCATTGCTGAGTGATATTCCATTGTACGTGCATACCACAACTTCTTTATCCATTTTTTCCTTTCTCGGATATTTAACTTGTACCGTAGACAAGGTTCTTGTAAACAGAGCCATCGCAAACTTTGGGGTGGCTGTGTGTTTGTGATTTTAATTTCCATAAGCCATAGGACCATAAGTGGAAGTGACATAGGCTGTGTTGCTTTGTTTCCTACGTGTTTCAGGATACACCATACATTTCTCCAGAGTGGCTGTTGGCAATTTACATCCCGCCTATCAGCATAACAAGGCTCCCTGTTCTCCAAGACCTGTCCTGCCTTTCTGGATTTTACACTTTTTTTAGATGGCCCTTTTGACCGGGGGGCAGTGAGACTTCATTGTAGTGCAGATTTCCTTTACACGCTTGGTTGGTTGGCCAAAAAGGGCGTATGCGTTTTTTCCTGAATATATTCAGGAAAAAATGCATACGCCCTTTTTGGCCAAGTGCATCATTGTCGACATTCTGCCTCTTTTCCTATGCTTTAAGTGCAATTCCAGTCTACCCCCTGAAATCGTTTTCCTGAAATTCTGCCCCGCTTTCAAGTCCTCTTTGAAGACTTACTTCAGTAGATTTTTGGACGATAGCTGTCATTCATAACTCTGCAGGTTTGTGAATTACAGTGTCCCTGAGCTCCTTTCTTCAACTCCTTTTCTTGTGAGCTGGCCACAAAATCGCAGGATTGCTTCAGGCCCTAATATGTTTCCGGCCGGGCACGCTGAGCATTTGGTTAATTCCTCTTCCTGGTGGGAAATGATCGTTCAATTTGCCCGTGCAGACACCAACAGCTAGTCTCTCATTGCTTCTCCCTATGCCTGTTCATCTTGCGCAGAAATTGCAAAGTGTACCAAACAGGAGGTTAAATGCACTGACTCTCCAAGTGGGGAGAGTGTTAGTAAAGCGTCTGGAATGGTGAACCCGAGTACCAGGGGACGAAAACTGAGATGCATTTGAAAACGTTTCCCAATCACACAGCGGACGATAGTCTGGGTTTCCCATGCATGTTTTAGCTGAAGGAAGAATCCCTTAAACCTGGAGAGTTGGGACCCATGGAATGGGTACCATGCAGTATGACTTCAAAGGGTCTGCATTTGCTCACCGAACCTCACCAATGCTATCAGCCCGAAGTGTCCAGCCTTATGTCTCACCCAGCTCTGGGTGTAGTTGTGGGAAATCCAGGTTGCATCACAAGCCCTGAATGAATTATTTAAGAATTGCTCTCTATTTCACTGTCATTTTGTTTTGTTTTTGAAATTTATTTTGATAATGGGATTTATCGGATTTTCGCTGCTGCGTTTAGGCCGCTGTACACACGCTTGATTTCCTTATGGAGACATATAAATCCATGGGTTTTAAGATTCTTACTTGTGAGGTATCTTGCCAGGCATTGAATATGGGGTGTTGAGTCCACTTCGTTAGCAAGGAGTAGTGCTTGTCTATTATATATTTGGCTTATGGAACGGTATCTGTGCTAATTTCAATCTCTGGTTTTATGCAGCACCCCAACTCACCTTTCCCCATAAGCAAGCATAAGTTGGTTTTCTCAATTTGAGACCCTGTTCTGTTTTGTAATTCAGTTCATGGGTAGCCAAGTTTACATTCCGTGTATTAGTGATATCTTATGATGTTTCATTTTCTGTGTGACTTATTTCCCGTAGAATCATCATACCTGAATCCACTCATTATGCCGCTACGGGCCTGATGACGTAGATTTCATTGCTGAGTGATATTCCATTGTACGTGCGTACCACAACTTCTTTATCCATTTTTTACTTTCTGGGATATTTTACTTGTACCGTAGACGAGGTTCTTGTAAACAGAGCCGTCCCAAACTCTGGGGTGGCTGTGTGTTTTTGATTTTAATTTCCCTAAGCTATAGGACCATAAGTGGAAGTGCCATAGGCTGTGTTGCTTTGTTTCCTACGTGTTTCAGGAAACACCATACACTTCTCCAGAGTGGTTGTTGGCAATTTACATCCCGCCCATCAGCATGACAAGGCTCCCTGTTCTCCATGACCTGTCCTGCCTTTCTGGATTTTACACTTTTTTCAGATGGCCCTTTTGACCGGGGGGGCAGTGAGACTTCATTGTAGTGCAGATTTCCTTTACACGCTTGCTTGGTTGGCCAAAAAGGGCGTATGCGTTTTTTCCTGAATATATTCAGGAAAAAACGCATACGCCCTTTTTGGCCAAGTGCATCGTTGTCGACATTCTGCCTCTTTTCCTATGCTTTTAGTACAATTCCAGTCTACCCCCTGAAATCGTTTTCCTGAAATTCTGCCCCGCTTTCAAGTCCTCTTCGAAGACTTACTTCAATACATTTTTGAACGATAGCTGTCATTCATAACTCTGCAGTTTTGTGAATTACAGTGCCCCTGAGCTCATGTCTTCAACTCGCTTTCTTGTCAGCTGGCCGCAAAACCGCAGGATTACTTCAGGCCATAATCTCTTTCCGGCAGGGCATGCTGAGCCTTTGTTTAATTCCTCTTCCTGGTCGGAAATGAGCGTTCCTTTTGCCCGTGCAGGGACCTACAGCTAGTCTCTCATTGGTTCTCCCTATTCCTGTACATCTTGCGCAGAAATTGCAAACTGTGCCAAACAGGAGGTTAATGGCACTGACTCTCCAAGTGGGGAGAGTGTTAGTAAAGCGTCTCGGATGGTGTACCCGAGTACCAGGGGACGAAAACTGAGATGCATTTGAAAAGGTTTCCCGGTCACACTGTGCACTGTATTGTGGGTTTCCCATGCATGTTTTAGCTGAAGGAAGAATCCCTTAAACCTGGAGAGTTGGGACCCATGGAATGGGTACCATGCAGTATGACTTCAAAGGGTCTGTGTTTGCTCACCGAACCTCACCAATGCTATCAGCCCGAAGTGTCCAGCCTTATGTCTCATCCAGCTCTGGGTGTAGATGTGGTAAATCCAGGTTGCATCACAAGCCCTGAATGAATTATTTAAGCATTGCTCTCTATTTCACTCTCATTGTGTTTTGTTTTTGAAATTCATTTTGATAATGGGATTTATCGGATTTTCACTGCTGCTTTTAGGCCACTGTACACACGCTTGATTTCCTTATGGAGACATATAAATCCATGGGTTTTAAGATTCTTACTTGTCAGGTATCTTCCCAGGCGTTGAATATCGGGTGTTGAGTCCATTTCGTTGAGCAAGGAATAGGTTTTGTCTATTATATATTTGGCTTATGGAACGGTATCTGTGCTAGTTTAAATCTCTGGTTTTATGCAGCATCCCAACTGACCTTTCCCCATAAGCAAGCATACGTTGGTTTGCTAAATTTGAGACCCTTTTCTGTTTTTAATTCAGTTCATGGGTAGCCCAGTTTACATTCCGTGTATTAGTGATAACTTATGATGTTTCTTTTTCTGTCTGACTTATTTCTCATAGAATCATCGTACCTGAATCCACACATTATGCTGCTACGTTCCTGATGACATAGATTTCATTGCTGAGTGATATTCCATTGTACGTGCGTACCACAACTTCTTTATGCATTTTTTGCTTTCTGGGATATTTAACTTGTACCGTAGACGAGGTTGTTGTAAACAGAGCCGTCCCAAACTTTGGGGTGGCTGTGTGTTTTTGATTTTAATTTCCCTAAGCGATAGGACCATAAGTGGAAGTGCCATAGGCTGTGTTGCTTTGTTTCCTACGTGTTTCAGGAAACACCATACACTTCTCCAGAGTGGTTGTTGGCAATTTACATCCCGCCCATCAACATAACAAGGCTCCCTGTTCTCCATGACCTGTCCTGCCTTTCTGGATTTTACACTTTTTTCTGATGGCCCCTTTGACCGGGGGGCAGTGAGACTTCATTGTAGTGCAGATTTCCTTTACATGCTTGCTTGGTTGGCCAAAAAGGGCGTATGCGTTTTTTCCTGAATATATTCAGGAAAAAACGCATACGCTCTTTTTGGCCAAGTGCATCATTGTCGACATTCTGCCTCTTTTCCTATGCTTTAAGTGCAATTCCAGTCTACCCCGTGAAATCGTTTTCCTGAAATTGTGCTCCGCTTTCCAGTCCTCTTCGAAGACTTACTTCAGTACATTTTTGGACGATAGCTGTCATTCATAACTCTGCAGGTTTGTGAATTACAGTGCCCCTGAGCTCCTTTCTTCAACTCGCTTTCCTGTGAGCTCGCCGCAAAACCGCAAGATTGCTTCAGGCCATAATATCTTTCCGGCCGGGCACGCTGAGCCTTTGGTTAATTCCTCTTCCTGGTGCGAAATGAGCGTTCCATTTGCCCGTGCAGACACCTACAGCTGGTCTCTCATTGGTTCTCCCTATTCCTGTTCATCTTGCGCAGAAAGTGCAAACTGTGCCAAACAGGAGGTTAAAGGCACTGACTCTCCAAGTGGGGAGAGTGTTAGTAAAGCATCTGGAATGGTGAACCCGAGTACCAGAGGACGAAAACTGTGATGCATTTGAAAACGTTTCCCAATCACATGGCGGTCGATACTCTGCGTATCCCATGCATGTTTTAGCTGAAGGAAGAATCCCTTAAACCTGGAGAGTTGGGAACCATGGAATGGGTACCATGCAGTATGACTTCAAAGGGTCTGCATTTGCTCACCGAACCTCACCAATGCTATCAGCCCGAAGTGTCCAGCCTTATGTCTCACCAAGCTCTGGGTGTAGATGTGGGAAATCCATGTTGCATCACAAGCCCTGAATAAATGATTTAAGAATTGCTCTCTATTTCACTGTTATTGTGTTTTGTTTTTAAATTTATTTTGATAATGGGATTTATCGGATTTTCACTGTTCCGTTTAGGCTGCTGTACACACGCTTGTTTTCCTTATGGAGACATATAAATCCATGGTTTTTAAGATTCTTACTTGTCAGGTATCTTCCCATGCGTTGAATATGTGGTGTTGAGTCCATTTCGTTGAGCAAGGGGTAGTGCTTGTCTATTATATATTTGGCTTATGGAACGGTATCTGTGCTAATTTCAATCTCTGGTTTTATGCAGCACCCCAACTCACCTTTCCCCATAAGCAAGCATAAGTTGGTTTTCTAAATTTGAGACCCTGTTCTGTTTTGTAATTCTGTTCATGTGTAGCCAACTTTACATTCCGTGTATTAGTGATATCTTATGATGTTTCTTTTTCTGTGTGACTTATTTCTCGTAGAATCATCGTACCTGAATCCACTCATTATGCCGCTACGGGCCTGATGACGTAGATTTCATTGCTGAGTGATATTCCATTGTACGTGTGTACCACAACATCTTTATGCATTTTTTGCTTTCTGGGATAGTTAACTTGTACCGTAGACGAGGTTGTTGTAAACAGAGCCGTCCCAAATTTTGGGGTGGCTGTGTGTTTTTGATTTTAATTTCCCTAAGCTATAGGACCATAAGTGGAAGTGCCATAGGCTGTGTTGCTTTGTTTCCTACGTGTTTCAGGAAACACCATACACTTCTCCAGAGTGGTTGTTGGCAATTTACATCCCGCCCATCAACATAACAAGGCTCCCTGTTCTCCATGACCTGTCCTGCCTTTCTGGATTTTACACTTTTTTCAGATGGCCCCTTTGACCGGGGGGCAGTGAGACTTCATTGTAGTGCAGATTTCCTTTACATGCTTGCTTGGTTGGCCAAAAAGGGCGTATGCGTTTTTTCCTGAATATATTCAGGAAAAAACGCATACGCCCTTTTTGGCCAAGTGCATCATTGTCGACATTCTGCCTCTTTCCCTATGCTTTAAGTGCAATTCCAGTCTACCCCGTGAAATCGTTTTCCTGAAATTGTGCTCCGCTTTCCAGTCCTCTTCGAAGACTTACTTCAGTACATTTTTGGACGATAGCTGTCATTCATAACTCTGCAGGTTTGTGAATTACAGTGCCCCTGAGCTCCTTTCTTCAACTCGCTTTCCTGTGAGCTCGCCGCAAAACCGCAAGATTGCTTCAGGCCTTAATCTGTTTCCGGCAGAGCACCCTGAGCCTTTGTTTAATCTCTCTTCCTGGTGGGAAATGAGCATTCCTTTTGCCCGTGCAGACACCTACAACTGGTCTCTCATTGGTTCTCCCTATTCCTGTTCATCTTGCGCAGAAATTGCAAACTGTGCCAAACAGGAGGTTAAAGACACTGACTCTCCAAGTGGGGAGAGTGTTAGTAAAGCATCTGGAATGGTGAACCCGAGTACCAGGGGACGAAAACTGTGATGCATTTGAAAACGTTTCCCAATCACATGGCGGTCGATACTCTGCGTATCCCATGCATGTTTTAGCTGAAGGAAGAATCCCTTAAACCTGGAGAGTTGGAAACCATGGAATGGGTACCATGCAGTATGACTTCAAAGGGTCTGCGTTTGCTCACCGAACCTCACCAATGCTATCAGCCCGAAGTGCCCAGCCTTATGTCTCACCCAGCTCTGGGTGTAGATGTGGTAAATCCAGGTTGCATCACAAGCCCTGAATGAATTATTTAAGAATTGCTCTCTATTTCACTGTCATTGTGTTTTGTTTTTGAAATTTATTTTGATAATGGGATTTATCGGATTTTCACTGCTGCGTTTAGGCCGATGTACAGACATTTTATTTCCTTATGGAGACATATAAATCCATGGGTTTTAAGATTCTTACTTGTCAGGTATATTCCCAGGCGTTGAATATGGGGTGTTGAGTCTATTTCGCTGAGCAAGGAGTAGGACTTCTCTATTATATATTTGGCTTATGGAATGGTATCTGTGCTAATTTCAATCTCTGGTTTTATGCAGCACCCCAACTCACCTTTCCCCATAAGCAAGCATAAGTTGGTTGTCTCAATTTGAGACCCTGTTCTGTTTTGTAATTCAGTTCATGTGTAGCCAAGTTTACATTCCGTGTATTAGTGATATCTTATGATGTTTCTTTTTCTGTGTGACTTATTTCTCGTAGAATCATCTTACCTGAATCCACTCATTATGCCGCTACGGGCCTGATGACGTAGATTTTATTGCTGAGTGATATTCCATTGTACGTGCGTACCACAATTTCTTTATCCATTTTTTGCTTTCTCGGATATTTAACTTGTACCGTAGACGAGGTTCTTGTAAACAGAGCCGTCCCAAAGTTTGGGGTGGCTGTGTGTTTTTGATTTTAATTTCCCTAAGCTATAGATCCATAAGTGGAAGTGCCATAGGCTGTGTTGTTTTGTTTCCTACGTGTTTCAGGAAACACCATACACTTCTCCAGAGTGGCTGTTGGCAATTTACATCCTGCCCATCAGCATAACAAGGCTTCCTGTTCTCCATGACCTGTCCTGCCTTTCTGGATTTTACACTTTTTTCAGATGGCCCTTTTGACCGGGGGGCAGTGAGACTTCATTGTAGTGCAGATTTCTTTTACACGCCTGCTTGGATGGCCAAAAAGGGCGTATGCGTTTTTTCCTGAATATATTCAGGAAAAAACGCATACGCCCTTTTTGGCCAAGTGCATCATTGTCGACATTCTGCCTCTTTTCCTATTCTTTAAGTGCAATTCCAGTCTACCCTTTGAAATCGTTTTCCTGAAATTCTGCCCCACTTTCAAGTCCTCTTCGAAGACTTACTTCAGTACATTTTTGGACGATAGCTGTCATTCATAACTCTGCAGGTTTGTGAATTACAGTGCCCCTGAGCTCCTTTCCTCAACTCGCTTTCTCGTGAGCTGGCTGCAAAACAGCAGGATTGCTTCAGGCCCTAATCTGTTTCCGGCAGGGCACGCTGAGCCTTTGGTTAATTCCTCTTCCTGGTGGGAAATGAGCGTTCCATTTGCCCGTGCAGACACCTATAGCTAGTCTCTCATTGGTTCTCCCTATTCCTGTTCATCTTGCGCAGAAATTGCAAACTGTGCCAAACAGGAGGTTAAAGGCACTGACTCTCCAAGTGGGGAGAATATTAGTAAAGCGTCTGGAATGGTGAACCCGAGTACCAGGGTTCGAAAACTGAGATGCATTTGAAAACGTTTCCCAATCACACGGTGGACCATCCTCTGGGTTTCCCATGCATGATTTAGCTGAAGGAAGAATCCCTTAAACCTGGAAAGTTGGGACCCATGGAATGGGTACCATGCAGTATGACTTCAAAGGGTCTGCATTTGCTCACCGAACCTCACCAATGCTATCAGCCTGAAGTGTCCAGCCTTATGTCTCACACAGCTCTGGGTGTAGATGTGGTAAATCCAGGTTGCATCACAAGCCCTGAATGAATTATTTAAGTATTGCTCTCTATTTCACTCTCATTGTGTTTTGTTTTCGAAATTTATCTTGATAATGGGATTTATCTGATTTTCACTGCTGCGTTTAGGCTGCTGTACACATGCTTGATTTCCTTATGGAGACATATAAATCCATGGGTTTTAAGATTCTTACTTGTCAGGTATGTTCCCAGGCGTTGAATATGGGCTGTTGAGTCCATTTCGCTGAGCAAGGAGTAGGTCTTGTCTATTATATATTTGGCTTATGGAATGGTATCTGTGCTAATTTCAATCTCTGGTTTTATACAGCACCCAAATTCACCTTTCCCCATAAGCAAGCATAAGTTGGTGTTCTAAATTTGAGACCCTGTTCTGTTTTGTAATTCAGTTCATGTGTAGTCAGTTTACATTCCGTGTATTAGTGATATCTTATGATGTTTCTTATTCTGTGTGACTTATTTCCCGTAGAATCATCGTACTTCGATCCACTCATTATGCCGCTACGGGCCTGATGACGGAGATTTCATTGCTGAGTGATATTCCATTGTACGTGCGTACCACAACTTCTTTATCCATTTTTTGCTTTCTTGGATATTTAACTTGTACCGTAGATGAGGTTCTTGTAAACAGAGCCGTCCCAAACTTTGGGGTGGCTGTGTGTTTTTGATTTTAATTTCCCTAAGCTATAGGACCATAAGTGGAAGTGCAATAGGCTGTGTTGCTTTGTTTCCTACGTGTTTCAGGAAACACCATACACTTCTCCAGAGTGGCTGTTGGAAATTGACATCCTGCCCAGCAGCATAACAAGGCTACCTGTTCTCCATGACCTGTCCTGCCTTTCTGGATTTTACACTTTATTCAGATGGCCCTTTTGACCGGGGGGCAGTGAGACTCCATTGTAGTGCAGATTTCCTTTACACGCATGCTTGGTTGGCCAAAAAGGGCGTATGCGTTTTTTCCTGAATATATTCAGGAAAAAACGCATATACCCTTTTTGGCCAAGTGCATCATTGTCGACATTCTGCCTCTTTTCCTATGCTTTAAGTGCAATTCCAGTCTACCCCCTGAAATCGTTTTCCTGAAATTCTGCCCCGCTTTCAAGTCCTCTTCGAAGACTTACTTCAATACATTTTTGGACGATAGCTGTCATTCATAACTCTGCAGGTTTGTGAATTACAGTGCCCCAGAACTCCTTTCCTCAACTCGCTTTCATGTGAACTGGCCACAAAACCGCGTGATTGTTTCAGGCCCTAATCTGTTTCCGGCATGGCACGCTGAGCCTTTGGTTAATTCCTCTTCCTGGTGGGAAATGTGCATTCCATTTTCCCGTGCAGACACCTACAGCTAGTCTCTCATTGGTTCTCCCTATTCCTGTTCATCTTGCGCAGAAATTGCAAACTGTGCCAAACAGGAGGTTAAAAGCACTGACTCTCCAAGTGGGGAGAGTGTTAGTAAAGCGTCTGGAATGGTGAACCCGAGTACCAGGGTTCGAAAACTGAGATGCATTTGGAAACGTTTCCCAATCACACGGTGGACCATACTCTGGGTTTCCCATGCATGTTTTAGCTGAAGGAAGAATCCCTTAAACCTGGAGAGTTGGGACCCATGGAATGAGTACCATGCAGTATGACTTCAAAGGGTCTGCGTTTGCTCACCGAACCTCACCAATGCTATCAGCCCGAAGTGCCCAGCCTTATGTCTCACCCAGCTCTGGGTGTAGATGTGGTAAATCCAGGTTGCATCACAAGCCCTGAATGAATTATTTAAGAATTGCTCTCTATTTCACTGTCATTGTGTTTTGTTTTTGAAATTTATTTTGATAATGGGATTTATCGGATTTTCACTGTTGCGTTTAGGCCGATGTACAGACATTTGATTTCCTTATGGAGACATATAAATCCATGGGTTTTAAGATTCTTACTTGTCAGGTATATTCCCAGGCGTTGAATATGGGGTGTTGAGTCTATTTTGCTGAGCAAGGAGTAGGTCTTGTCTATTATATATTTGGCTTATGGAACAGTATCTGTGCTAATTTCAATCTCTGTTTTTATGCAGCACCCCAACTCACCTTTCCCCATAAGCAAGCATAAGTTGGTTGTCTCAATTTGAGACCCTTTTCTGTTTTGTAATTCAGTTCATGTGTAGCCAAGTTTACATTCCGTGTATTAGTCATATCTTATGATGTTTCTTTTTCTGTGTGACTTATTTCTCGTAGAATCATCATACCTGAATCCACTCATTATGGCGCTACGGGCCTGATGACGTAGATTTCATTGCTGTGTGATATTCCATTGTACGTACGTAGCACTACTTCTTTATCCATTTTTTGCTTTCTCGGATATTTAACTTGTACCGTAGACCAGGTTCCTGTAAACGGAGCCGTCCCAAACTTTGGGGTGGCTGTGTGTTTTTGATTTTAATTTCCCTAAGCTACAGATCCAGAAGTGGAAGTGCCATAGGCTGTGTTGTTTTGTCTCCTACGTGTTTCAGGAAACACCATACACTTCTCCAGAGTGGCTATTGGCAATTTACACCCTGCCCAGCAGCATAACAAGGCTCCCTGTTCTCCATGACCTGTCCTGCCTTTCTGGATTTTACACTTTTTTCAGATGGCCCTTTTGACCGGGGGGCAGTGAAACTTCATTGTAGTTCAGATTTCCTTTACACACTTGCTTGGTTGACCAAAGAGTGCGTATGCGTTTTTTCCTGACTATATTCAGGAAAACACACATACGGCCTTTTTGGCCAAGTGCATCATTGTCGACATTCTGCCTCATTTCCTATACTTTAAGTGCAATTCCAGTCTACCCCCTGAAATCGTTTTCCAGAAATTCTGCCCCGCTTTCAAGTCCTCTTTGAAGACTTACTTCAATACAATTTTGGACGATAGCTGTCATTCATAACTCTGCAGGTTTGTGAATTTCAGTGACCCTGAGCTCCTTTCTTCAACTCACTTTCTTGTGAGCTGGCTGCAAAACCGCAGGATTGCTTCAGGCCCTAATCTGTTTCCGGCAGGGCACGCTGAGCCTTTGCTTAATTCGTCTTCCTGGTGGGAAATAAGCGTTCCATTTGCCCGTGCAGACACCTACAGCTAGTCTCTCATTGGTTCTCCCTATTCCTGTTCATCTTGCGCAGAAATTGCAAACTGTGCCAAACAGGAGTTTAAAGGCACTGACTCTCCAAGTGGGGAGAGTGTTAGTAAAGCGTCTGGAATGGTGAACCCGAGTACCAGCGTCCGAAAACTGAGATGCATTTGAAAACATTTCCCAATCACACGATGGACCATACTCTGGGTTTCCCATGCATGTTTTAGCTGAAGGAAGATTGCCTTAAACCTGGAGAGTTGGGACCCATGGAATGGGTACCATGCAGTATGACTTCAAAGGGTCTGCGTTTGCTCACCGAACCGCACCAAAGCTATCAGCCCGAAGTGTCCAGCCTTATGTCTCACCCAGCTCTGGGTGTAGATGTGGTAAATCCAGGTTTCATCACAAGCCCTAAATGAATTATTTAAGAATTGCTCTCTATTTCACTGTCATTGTGTTTTGTTTTTGAAATTTATTTTGATAATGGGATTTATCGGATATTCACTGCTGCGTTTATGCCGCTGTACACACGCTTGATTTCCTTGTGGAGACATATAAATCCATGGGTTTTAAGATTCTTACTTGTCAGGTATATTCCCAGGCGTTGAATATGGAGTGTTGAGTCCATTTCGTTGAGCAAGGAGTAGGTCTTGTCTATTATATATTTGGCTTATGGAAAGGTATCTGTGCTAATTTCAATCTCTGGTTTTATGCAGCACCCCAACTCACCTTTCCCCATAAGCAAACATAAGTTGGTTTTCTAAATTTGATACCATGTTCTGTTTTGTAATTCAGTTCATGTGTAGTCAAATTTACATTCCGTGTATTAGTGATAGCTTATGATGTTTCTTATTCTGTGTGACGTATTTCTCGTAGAATCATCGTACCTGAACCCACTCATTATGCCTATACGGGCCTGATGACGTAGATTTCATTGCTGAGTGATATTCCATTGTACGTGCATACCACAACTTCTTTATCCATTTTTTGCTTTCTCGGATATTTAACTTGTACCGTAGACGAGGTTCTTGTAAACAGAGACGTCCCAAACATTGGGGTGGCTGTGTGTTTTTGATTTTAATTTCCATAAGCTATAGGACCATAAGTGGAAGTGCCATAGGCTGTGTTGCTTTGTTTCCTATGTGTTTCAGGAAACACTATACACTCTCCAGAGTGGCTGTTGGCAATTTACATCCCGCCCATCAGCATAACAAGGCTCCCTGTTCTCCATGACCTGTCCTGCCTTTCTGGATTTTACACTTTTTTCAGATGGCCCTTTTGACCGGGGGGCAGTGAGACTTCATTGTAGTGCAGATTTCCTTTACACGCCTGCTTGGTTGGCCAAAAAGGGCGTATGCGTTTTTTCCTGAATATATTCAGGAAAAAACTCATACGCCCTTTTTGGCCAAGTGCATCATTGTCGACATTCTGCCTCTTTTCCTATGCTTTAAGTGCAATTCCAGTCTACCCCCTGAAATCGTTTTCCTGAAATTCTGCCCCACTTTCAAGTCCTCTTCGAAGACTTACTTCAGTACATTTTTGGACGATAGCTGTCATTCATAACTCTGCAGGTTTGTGAATTACAGTTCCCCTGAGTTCCTTTCCTCAACTCGCTTTCTCGTGATCTGGCTGAAAAACGGCCGGATTTCTTCAGGCCCTAATCTGTTTCCGGCAGGTCATGCTGAGCCTTTGTTTAATTCCTCTTCCTGGTGGGAAATGAGCTTTCCATTTGCCCGTGCAGACACCTACAGCTAGTCTCTCATTTGTTCTCCCTATTCCTGTTCATCTTGCGCAGAAATTGCAAACTGTGCCAAACAGGAGGTTAAAGGCACTGACTCTCCAAGTGGGGAGAATGTTAGTAAAGCGTCTGGAATGGTGAACCCGAGTACCAGGGTTCGAAAACTGAGATGCATTTGAAAACGTTTCCCAATCACACGGTGGACCATACTCTGGGTTTCCCATGCATGATTTAGCTGAAGGAAGAATCCCTTAAACCTGGAAAGTTGGGACCCATGGAATGGGTACCAGGCAGTATGACTTCAAAGGGTCTGCGTTTGCTCACTGAACCTCACCAATGCTATCAGCCTGAAGTGTCCAGCCTTATGTCTCACACAGCTCTGCGTGTAGATGTGGTATATCCAGGTTGCATCACAAGCCCTGAATGAATTATTTAAGAATTGCTCTCTATTTCACTCTCATTGTGTTTTGTTTTCGAAATTTATCTTGATAATGGGATTTATCTGATTTTCACTGCTGCGTTTAGGCCGCTGTACACATGCTTGATTTCCTTATGGAGACATATAAATCCATGGGTTTCAAGATTCTTACTTGTCAGGTATGTTCCCAGGCGTTGAATATGGGCTGTTGAGTCCATTTCGCTGAGCAAGGAGTAGGTCTTGTCTATTATATATTTGGCTTATGGAATGGTATCTGTGCTAATTTCAATCTCTGGTTTTATACAGCACCCAAATTCACCTTTCCCCATAAGCAAGCATAAGTTGGTTTTCTAAATTTGAGACCCTGTTCTGTTTTGTAATTCAGTTCATGTGTAGTCAAGTTTACTTTCCGTGTATTAGTGATATCTTATGATGTTTCTTATTCTGTGTGACTTATTTCCCGTAGAATCATCGTACTTGGATCCACTCATTATGCCGCTACGGGCCTGATGACGGAGATTTCATTGCTGAGTGATATTCCATTGTACGTGCGTACCACAAATTCTTTATCCATTTTTTGCTTTCTCGGATATTTAACATGTACCGTAGATGAGGTTCTTGTAAACAGAGCCGTCCCAAACTTTGGGGTGGCTGTGTGTTTTTGATTTTAATTTCCCTAAGCTATAGGACCATAAGTGGAAGTGCCATAGGCTGTGTTGCTTTGTTTCCTACGTGTTTCAGGAAACACCATACACTTCTCCAGAGTGGCTGTTGGCAATTGACATCCTGCCCAGCAGCATAACAAGGCTCCCTGTTCTCCATGACCTGTCCTGCCTTTCTGGATTTTACACTTTTTTCAGATGGCCCTTTTGACCGGGGGGCAGTGAGACTCCATTGTAGTGCAGATTTCCTTTACACGCATGCTTGGTTGGCCAAAAAGGGCGTATGCGTTTTTTCCTGAATATATTCAGGAAAAAACGCATATACCCTTTTTGGCCAAGTGCATCATGGTCGACATTCTGCCTCTTTTCCTATGCTTTAAGTGCAATTCCAGTCTACCCCCTGAAATCGTTTTCCTGAAATTCTTCCCCGCTTTCAAGTCCTCTTCGAAGAATTATTTCAATACATTTTTGGACGATAGCTGTCATTCATAACTCTGCAGGTTTGTGAATTACAGTGCCCCAGAACTCCTTTCCTCAACTCGCTTTCATGTGAACTGGCCGCAAAACCGTATGATTGTTTCAGGCCCTAATCTGTTTCCAGCATGGCACGCTGAGCCTTTGTTTAATTCCTCTTCCTGGTGGGAAATGAGCATTCCATTTGCCCGTGCAGACACCTACAGGTAGTCTCTCATTGGTTCTCCCTATTCCTGTACATCTTGCGCATAAATTGCAAACTGTGCCAAACAGGAGGTTAAAGGCACTGACTCTCCAAGTGGGGAGAGTTTTAGTAAAGCGTCTGGAATGGTGAACCCGAGTACCAGGGTTCGAAAACTGAGATGCATTTGGAAACGTTTCCCAATCACACGGTGGACCATACTCTGGGTTTCCCATGCATGTTTTAGCTGAAGGAAGAATCCCTTAAACCTGGAGAGTTGGGACCCATGGAATGAGTACCATGCAGTATGACTTCAAAGGGTCTGCGTTTGCTCACCGAACCTCACCAATGCTATCAGCTTGAAGTGCCCAGCCTTATGTCTCACCCAGCTCTGGGTGTAGATGTGGTAAATCCAGGTTGCATCACAAGCCCTGAATGAATTATTTAAGAATTGCTCTCTATTTCACTGTCATTGTGTTTTGTTTTTGAAATTTATTTTGATAATGGGATTTATCGGATTTTCACTGCTGCGTTTAGGCCGATGTACAGACATTTTATTTCCTTATGGAGACATATAAATCCATGGGTTTTAAGATTCTTACTTGTCAGGTATATTCCCAGGCGTTGAATATGGGGTGTTGAGTCTATTTCGCTGAGCAAGGAGTAGGACTTCTCTATTATATATTTGGCTTATGGAATGGTATCTGTGCTAATTTCAATCTCTGGTTTTATACAGCACCCAAATTCACCTTTCCCCATAAGCAAGCATAAGTTGGTTTTCTAAATTTGAGACCCTGTTCTGTTTTGTAATTCAGTTCATGTGTAGTCAGTTTACATTCCGTGTATTAGTGATATCTTATGATGTTTCTTATTCTGTGTGACTTATTTCCCGTAGAATCATCGTACTTGGATCCACTCATTATGCCGCTACGGGCCTGATGACGGAGATTTCATTGCTGAGTGATATTCCATTGTACGTGCGTACCACAACTTCTTTATCCATTTTTTGCTTTCTTGGATATTTAACTTGTACCGTAGATGAGGTTCTTGTAAACAGAGCCGTCCCAAACTTTGGGGTGGCTGTGTGTTTTTGATTTTAATTTCCCTAAGCTATAGGACCATAAGTAGAAGTGCAATAGGCTGTGTTGCTTTGTTTCCTACGTGTTTCAGGAAACACCATACACTTCTCCAGAGTGGCTGTTGGCAATTGACATCCTGCCCAGCAGCATAACAAGGCTCCCTGTTCTCCATGACCTGTCCTGCCTTTCTGGATTTTACACTTTTTTCAGATGGCCCTTTTGACCGGGGGGCAGTGAGACTCCATTGTAGTGCAGATTTCCTTTACACGCATGCTTGGTTGGCCAAAAAGGGCGTATGCGTTTTTTCCTGAATATATTCAGGAAAAAACGCATATACCCTTTTTGGCCAAGTGCATCATTGTCGACATTCTGCCTCTTTTCCTATGCTTTAAGTGCAATTCCAGTCTACCCCCTGAAATCGTTTTCCTGAAATTCTGCCCCGCTTTCAAGTCCTCTTCGAAGACTTATTTCAATACATTTTTGGACGATAGCTGTCATTCATAACTCTGCAGGTTTGTGAATTACAGTGCCCCAGAACTCCTTTCCTCAACTCGCTTTCATGTGAACTGGCCGCAAAACCGCAGGATTGTTTCAGGCCCTAATCTGTTTCCGGCATGGCACGCTGAGCCTTTGGTTAATTCCTCTTCCTGGTGGGAAATGTGCATTCCATTTTCCCGTGCAGACACCTACAGCTAGTCTCTCATTGGTTCTCCCTATTCCTGTTCATCTTGCGCAGAAATTGCAAACTGTGCCAAACAGGAGGTTAAAAGCACTGACTCTCCAAGTGGGGAGAGTTTTAGTAAAGCGTCTGGAAAGGTGAACCCGAGTACCAGGGTTCGTAAACTGAGATGCATTTGGAAACGTTTCCCAATCACACGGTGGACCATACTCTGGGTTTCCCATGCATGTTTTAGCTGAAGGAAGAATCCCTTAAACCTGGAGAGTTGGGACCCATGGAATGAGTACCATGCAGTATGACTTCAAAGGGTCTGCGTTTGCTCACCGAACCTCACCAATGCTATCAGCCCGAAGTGCCCAGCCTTATGTCTCACCCAGCTCTGGGTGTAGATGTGGTAAATCCAGGTTGCATCACAAGCCCTGAATGAATTATTTAAGAATTGCTCTCTATTTCACTGTCATTGTGTTTTGTTTTTGAAATTTATTTTGATAATGGGATTTATCGGATTTTCACTGTTGCGTTTAGGCCGATGTACAGACATTTGATTTCCTTATGGAGACATATAAATCCATGGGTTTTAAGATTCTTACTTGTCAGGTATATTCCCAGGTGTTGAATATGGGGTGTTGAGTCTATTTTGCTGAGCAAGGAGTAGGTCTTGTCTATTATATATTTGGCTTATGGAACAGTATCTGTGCTAATTTCAATCTCTGTTTTTATGCAGCACCCCAACTCACCTTTCCCCATAAGCAAGCATAAGTTGGTTGTCTCAATTTGAGACCCTTTTCTGTTTTGTAATTCAGTTCATGTGTAGCCAAGTTTACATTCCGTGTATTAGTCATATCTTATGATGTTTCTTTTTCTGTGTGACTTATTTCTCGTAGAATCATCGTACCTGAATCCACTCATTATGGCGCTACGGGCCTGATGACGTAGATTTCATTGCTGTGTGATATTCCATTGTACGTACGTAGCACTACTTCTTTATCCATTTTTTGCTTTCTCGGATATTTAACTTGTACCGTAGACGAGGTTCCTGTAAACGGAGCCGTCCCAAACTTTGGGGTGTCTGTGTGTTTTTGATTTTAATTTCCCTAAGCTACAGATCCATAAGTGGAAGTGCCATAGGCTGTGTTGTTTTGTCTCCTACGTGTTTCAGGAAACACCATACACTTCTCCAGAGTGGCTGTTGGCAATTTACATCCTGCCCAGCAGCATAACAAGGCTCCCTGTTCTCCATGACCTGTCCTGCCTTTCTGGATTTTACACTTTTTTCAGATGGCCCTTTTGACCGGGGGGCAGTGAAACTTCATTGTTGTGCAGATTTCCTTTACACACTTGCTTGGTTGACCAAAAAGTGCGTATGCGTTTTTTCCTGACTATATTCAGGAAAAAACACATACGGCCTTTTTGGCCAAGTGCATCATTGTCGACATTCTGCCTCATTTCCTATACTTTAAGTGCAATTCCAGTCTACCCCCTGAAATCGTTTTCCAGAAATTCTGCCCCGCTTTCAAGTCCTCTTCGAAGACTTACTTCAATACAATTTTGGACGATAGCTGTCATTGATAACTCTGCAGCTTTGTGAATTTCAGTGACCCTGAGCTCCTTTCTTCAACTCACTTTCTTGTGAGCTGGCTGCAAAACCGCAGGATTGCTTCAGGCCCTAATCTGTTTCCGGCAGGGCACGCTGAGCCTTTGCTTAATTCGTCTTCCTGGTGGGAAATGAGCGTTCCATTTGCCCGTGCAGACACCTAGAGCTAGTCTCTCATTGGTTCTCCCTATTCCTGTTCATCTTCCGCAGAAATTGCAAACTGTGCCAAACAGGAGTTTAAAGGCACTGACTCTCCAAGTGGGGAGAGTGTTAGTAAAGCGTCTGGAATGGTGAACCCGAGTACCAGCGTCCGAAAACTGAGATGCATTTGAAAACATTTCCCAATCACACGGTGGACCATACTCTGGGTTTCCCATGCATGTTTTAGCTGAAGGAAGATTCCCTTAAACCTGGAGAGTTGGGATCCATGGAATGGGTACCATGCAGTATGACTTCAAAGGGTCTGCGTTTGCTCACCGAACCTCACCAAAGCTATCAGCCCGAAGTGTCCAGCCTTATGTCTCACCCAGCTCTGGGTGTAGATGTGGTAAATCCAGGTTTCATCACAAGCCCTGAATGAATTATTTAAGAATTGCTCTCTATTTCACTGTCATTGTGTTTTGTTTTTGAAATTTATTTTGATAATGGGATTTATCGGATATTCACTGCTGCGTTTATGCCACTGTACACACGCTTGATTTCCTTGTGGATACATATAAATCCATGGGTTTTAAGATTCTTACTTGTCAGGTATATTCGCAGGCGTTCAATATGGAGTGTTGAGTCCATTTCGTTGAGCAAGGAGTAGGTCTTGTCTATTATATATTTGGCTTATGGAAAGGTATCTGTGCTAATTTCAATCTCTGGTTTTATGCAGCACCCCAACTCACCTTTCCCCATAAGCAAACATAAGTTGGTTTTCTAAATTTGATACCATGTTCTGTTTTGTAATTCAGTTCATGTGTAGTCAAATTTACATTCCATGTATTAGTGATATCTTATGATGTTTCTCTTTCTGTGTGACTTATTTCTCGTAGAATCATCGTACCTGAACCCACTCATTTTGCCGATACGGGCCTGATGACGTAGATTTCATTGCTGAGTGATATTCCATTGTACGTGCATACCACAACTTCTTTATCCATTTTTTGCTTTCTCGGATATTTAACTTGTACCGTAGACGAGGTTCTTGTAAACAGAGACGTCCCAAACATTGGGGTGGCTGTGTGTTTTTGATTTTAATTTCCATAAGCTATAGGACCATAAGTGGAAGTGCCATAGGCTGTGTTGCTTTGTTTCCTATGTGTTTCAGGAAACACCATACACGTCTCCAGAGTGGCTGTTGGCAATTTACATCCCGCCCATCAGCATAACAAGGCTTCCTGTTCTCCATGACCTGTCCTGCCTTTCTGGATTTTACACTTTTTTCAGATGGCCCTTTTGACCGGGGGGCAGTGAGACTTCATTGTAGTGCAGATTTCCTTTACAAGCCTGCTTGGTTGGCCAAAATGGGCATATGCGTTTTTTCCTGAATATATTCAGGAAAAAACGCATACGCCCTTTTTGGCCAAGTGCATCATTGTCGACATTCTGCCTCTTTTCCTATGCTTTAAGTGCAATTCCAGTCTACCCCCTGAAATCGTTTTCCTGAAATTCTGCCCCACTTTCAAGTCCTCTTCGAAGACTTACTTCAGTACATTTTTGACGATAGCTGTCATTCATAACTCTGCAGGTTTGTGAATTACAGTTCCCCTGAGTTCCTTTCCTCAACTCGCTTTCTCGTGATCTGGCTGAAAAACCGCCGGATTTCTTCAGGCCCTAATCTGTTTCCGGCAGGTCATGCTGAGCCTTTGTTTAATTCCTCTTCCTGGTGGGAAATGAGCTTTCCATTTGCCCGTGCAGACACCTACAGCTAGTCTCTCATTTGTTCTCCCTATTCCTGTTCATCTTGCGCAGAAATTGCAAACTGTGCCAAACAGGAGGTTAAAGGCACTGACTCTCCAAGTGGGGAGAATGTTAGTAAAGCGTCTGGAATGGTGAACCCGAGTACCAGGGTTCGAAAACTGAGATGCATTTGAAAACGTTTCCCAATCACACGGTGGACCATACTCTGGGTTTCCCATGCATGATTTAGCTGAAGGAAGAATCCCTTAAACCTGGAAAGTTGGGACCCATGGAATGGGTACCAGGCAGTATGACTTCAAAGGGTCTGCGTTTGCTCACCGAACCTCACCAATGCTATCAGCCTGAAGTGTCCAGCCTTATGTCTCACACAGCTCTGCGTGTAGATGTGGTATATCCAGGTTGCATCACAAGCCCTGAATGAATTATTTAAGAATTGCTCTCTATTTCACTCTCATTGTGTTTTGTTTTCGAAATTTATCTTGATAATGGGATTTATCTGATTTTCACTGCTGCGTTTAGGCCGCTGTACACATGCTTGATTTCCTTATGGAGACATATAAATCCATGGGTTTCAAGATTCTTACTTGTCAGGTATGTTCCCAGGCGTTGAATATGGGCTGTTGAGTCCATTTCGCTGAGCAAGGAGTAGGTCTTGTCTATTATATATTTGGCTTATGGAATGGTATCTGTGCTAATTTCAATCTCTGGTTTTATACAGCACCCAAATTCACCTTTCCCCATAAGCAAGCATAAGTTGGTTTTCTAAATTTGAGACCCTGTTCTGTTTTGTAATTCAGTTCATGTGTAGTCAAGTTTACTTTCCGTGTATTAGTGATATCTTATGATGTTTCTTATTCTGTGTGACTTATTTCCCGTAGAATCATCGTACTTGGATCCACTCATTATGCCGCTACGGGCCTGATGACGGAGATTTCATTGCTGAGTGATATTCCATTGTACGTGCGTACCACAAATTCTTTATCCATTTTTTGCTTTCTCGGATATTTAACATGTACCGTAGATGAGGTTCTTGTAAACAGAGCCGTCCCAAACTTTGGGGTGGCTGTGTGTTTTTGATTTTAATTTCCCTAAGCTATAGGACCATAAGTGGAAGTGCCATAGGCTGTGTTGCTTTGTTTCCTACGTGTTTCAGGAAACACCATACACTTCTCCAGAGTGGCTGTTGGCAATTGACATCCTGCCCAGCAGCATAACAAGGCTCCCTGTTCTCCATGACCTGTCCTGCCTTTCTGGATTTTACACTTTTTTCAGATGGCCCTTTTGACCGGGGGGCAGTGAGACTCCATTGTAGTGCAGATTTCCTTTACACGCATGCTTGGTTGGCCAAAAAGGGCGTATGCGTTTTTTCCTGAATATATTCAGGAAAAAACGCATATACCCTTTTTGGCCAAGTGCATCATGGTCGACATTCTGCCTCTTTTCCTATGCTTTAAGTGCAATTCCAGTCTACCCCCTGAAATCGTTTTCCTGAAATTCTTCCCCGCTTTCAAGTCCTCTTCGAAGAATTATTTCAATACATTTTTGGACGATAGCTGTCATTCATAACTCTGCAGGTTTGTGAATTACAGTGCCCCAGAACTCCTTTCCTCAACTCGCTTTCATGTGAACTGGCCGCAAAACCGCAGGATTGTTTCAGGCCCTAATCTGTTTCCGGCATGGCACGCTGAGCCTTTGTTTAATTCCTCTTCCTGGTGGGAAATGAGCATTCCATTTGCCCGTGCAGACACCTACAGGTAGTCTCTCATTGGTTCTCCCTATTCCTGTACATCTTGCGCATAAATTGCAAACTGTGCCAAACAGGAGGTTAAAGGCACTGACTCTCCAAGTGGGGAGAGTTTTAGTAAAGCGTCTGGAATGGTGAACCCGAGTACCAGGGTTCGAAAACTGAGATGCATTTGGAAACGTTTCCCAATCACACGGTGGACCATACTCTGGGTTTCCCATGCATGTTTTAGCTGAAGGAAGAATCCCTTAAACCTGGAGAGTTGGGACCCATGGAATGAGTACCATGCAGTATGACTTCAAAGGGTCTGCGTTTGCTCACCGAACCTTACCAATGCTATCAGCTTGAAGTGCCCAGCCTTATGTCTCACCCAGCTCTGGGTGTAGATGTGGTAAATCCAGGTTGCATCACAAGCCCTGAATGAATTATTTAAGAATTGCTCTCTATTTCACTGTCATTGTGTTTTGTTTTTGAAATTTATTTTGATAATGGGATTTATCGGATTTTCACTGCTGCGTTTAGGCCGATGTACAGACATTTTATTTCCTTATGGAGACATATAAATCCATGGGTTTTAAGATTCTTACTTGTCAGGTATATTCCCAGGCGTTGAATATGGGGTGTTGAGTCTATTTCGCTGAGCAAGGAGTAGGACTTCTCTATTATATATTTGGCTTATGGAATGGTATCTGTGCTAATTTCAATCTCTGGTTTTATACAGCACCCAAATTCACCTTTCCCCATAAGCAAGCATAAGTTGGTTTTCTAAATTTGAGACCCTGTTCTGTTTTGTAATTCAGTTCATGTGTAGTCAGTTTACATTCCGTGTATTAGTGATATCTTATGATGTTTCTTATTCTGTGTGACTTATTTCCCGTAGAATCATCGTACTTGGATCCACTCATTATGCCGCTACGGGCCTGATGACGGAGATTTCATTGCTGAGTGATATTCCATTGTACGTGCGTACCACAACTTCTTTATCCATTTTTTGCTTTCTTGGATATTTAACTTGTACCGTAGATGAGGTTCTTGTAAACAGAGCCGTCCCAAACTTTGGGGTGGCTGTGTGTTTTTGATTTTAATTTCCCTAAGCTATAGGACCATAAGTAGAAGTGCAATAGGCTGTGTTGCTTTGTTTCCTACGTGTTTCAGGAAACACCATACACTTCTCCAGAGTGGCTGTTGGCAATTGACATCCTGCCCAGCAGCATAACAAGGCTCCCTGTTCTCCATGACCTGTCCTGCCTTTCTGGATTTTACACTTTTTTCAGATGGCCCTTTTGACCGGGGGGCAGTGAGACTCCATTGTAGTGCAGATTTCCTTTACACGCATGCTTGGTTGGCCAAAAAGGGCGTATGCGTTTTTTCCTGAATATATTCAGGAAAAAACGCATATACCCTTTTTGGCCAAGTGCATCATTGTCGACATTCTGCCTCTTTTCCTATGCTTTAAGTGCAATTCCAGTCTACCCCCTGAAATCGTTTTCCTGAAATTCTGCCCCGCTTTCAAGTCCTCTTCGAAGACTTATTTCAATACATTTTTGGACGATAGCTGTCATTCATAACTCTGCAGGTTTGTGAATTACAGTGCCCCAGAACTCCTTTCCTCAACTCGCTTTCATGTGAACTGGCCGCAAAACCGCAGGATTGTTTCAGGCCCTAATCTGTTTCCGGCATGGCACGCTGAGCCTTTGGTTAATTCCTCTTCCTGGTGGGAAATGTGCATTCCATTTTCCCGTGCAGACACCTACAGCTAGTCTCTCATTGGTTCTCCCTATTCCTGTTCATCTTGCGCAGAAATTGCAAACTGTGCCAAACAGGAGGTTAAAAGCACTGACTCTCCAAGTGGGGAGAGTTTTAGTAAAGCGTCTGGAATGGTGAACCCGAGTACCAGGGTTCGTAAACTGAGATGCATTTGGAAACGTTTCCCAATCACACGGTGGACCATACTCTGGGTTTCCCATGCATGTTTTAGCTGAAGGAAGAATCCCTTAAACCTGGAGAGTTGGGACCCATGGAATGAGTACCATGCAGTATGACTTCAAAGGGTCTGCGTTTGCTCACCGAACCTCACCAATGCTATCAGCCCGAAGTGCCCAGCCTTATGTCTCACCCAGCTCTGGGTGTAGATGTGGTAAATCCAGGTTGCATCACAAGCCCTGAATGAATTATTTAAGAATTGCTCTCTATTTCACTGTCATTGTGTTTTGTTTTTGAAATTTATTTTGATAATGGGATTTATCGGATTTTCACTGTTGCGTTTAGGCCGATGTACAGACATTTGATTTCCTTATGGAGACATATAAATCCATGGGTTTTAAGATTCTTACTTGTCAGGTATATTCCCAGGTGTTGAATATGGGGTGTTGAGTCTATTTTGCTGAGCAAGGAGTAGGTCTTGTCTATTATATATTTGGCTTATGGAACAGTATCTGTGCTAATTTCAATCTCTGTTTTTATGCAGCACCCCAACTCACCTTTCCCCATAAGCAAGCATAAGTTGGTTGTCTCAATTTGAGACCCTTTTCTGTTTTGTAATTCAGTTCATGTGTAGCCAAGTTTACATTCCGTGTATTAGTCATATCTTATGATGTTTCTTTTTCTGTGTGACTTATTTCTCGTAGAATCATCGTACCTGAATCCACTCATTATGGCGCTACGGGCCTGATGACGTAGATTTCATTGCTGTGTGATATTCCATTGTACGTACGTAGCACTACTTCTTTATCCATTTTTTGCTTTCTCGGATATTTAACTTGTACCGTAGACGAGGTTCCTGTAAACGGAGCCGTCCCAAACTTTGGGGTGTCTGTGTGTTTTTGATTTTAATTTCCCTAAGCTACAGATCCATAAGTGGAAGTGCCATAGGCTGTGTTGTTTTGTCTCCTACGTGTTTCAGGAAACACCATACACTTCTCCAGAGTGGCTGTTGGCAATTTACATCCTGCCCAGCAGCATAACAAGGCTCCCTGTTCTCCATGACCTGTCCTGCCTTTCTGGATTTTACACTTTTTTCAGATGGCCCTTTTGACCGGGGGGCAGTGAAACTTCATTGTTGTGCAGATTTCCTTTACACACTTGCTTGGTTGACCAAAAAGTGCGTATGCGTTTTTTCCTGACTATATTCAGGAAAAAACACATACGGCCTTTTTGGCCAAGTGCATCATTGTCGACATTCTGCCTCATTTCCTATACTTTAAGTGCAATTCCAGTCTACCCCCTGAAATCGTTTTCCAGAAATTCTGCCCCGCTTTCAAGTCCTCTTCGAAGACTTACTTCAATACAATTTTGGACGATAGCTGTCATTGATAACTCTGCAGCTTTGTGAATTTCAGTGACCCTGAGCTCCTTTCTTCAACTCACTTTCTTGTGAGCTGGCTGCAAAACCGCAGGATTGCTTCAGGCCCTAATCTGTTTCCGGCAGGGCACGCTGAGCCTTTGGTTACTTCGTCTTCCTGGTGGGAAATGAGCGTTCCATTTGCCCGTGCAGACACCTACAGCTAGTCTCTCATTGGTTCTCCCTATTCCTGTTCATCTTGCGCAGAAATTGCAAACTGTGCCAAACAGGAGTTTAAAGGCACTGACTCTCCAAGTGGGGAGAGTGTTAGTAAAGCGTCTGGAATGGTGAACCTGAGTACCAGCGTCCGAAAACTGAGATGCATTTGAAAACATTTCCCAATCACACGGTGGACCATACTCTGGGTTTCCCATGCATGTTTTAGCTGAAGGAAGATTCCCTTAAACCTGGAGAGTTGGGACCCATGGAATGGGTACCATGCAGTATGACTTCAAAGGGTCTGCGTTTGCTCACCGAACCTCACCAAAGCTATCAGCCCGAAGTGTCCAGCCTTATGTCTCACCCAGCTCTGGGTGTAGATGTGGTAAATCCAGGTTTCATCACAAGCCCTGAATGAATTATTTAAGAATTGCTCTCTATTTCACTGTCATTGTGTTTTGTTTTTGAAATTTATTTTGATAATGGGATTTATCGGATATTCACTGCTGCATTTATGCCGCTGTACACACGCTTGATTTCCTTGTGGATACATATAAATCCATGGGTTTTAAGATTCTTACTTGTCAGGTATATTCCCAGGCGTTGAATATGGAGTGTTGAGTCCATTTCGTTGAGCAAGGAGTAGGTCTTGTCTATTATATATTTGGCTTATGGAAAGGTATATGTGCTAATTTCAATCTCTGGTTTTATGCAGCACCCCAACTCACCTTTCCCCATAAGCAAACATAAGTTGGTTTTCTAAATTTGATACCATGTTCTGTTTTGTAATTCAGTTCATGTGTAGTCAAATTTACATTCCGTGTATTAGTGATATCTTATGATGTTTCTCTTTCTGTGTGACTTATTTCTCGTAGAATCATCGTACCTGAACCCACTCATTTTGCCGATACGGGCCTGATGACGTAGATTTCATTGCTGAGTGATATTCCATTGTACGTGCATACCACAACTTCTTTATCCATTTTTTGCTTTCTCGGATATTTAACTTGTACCGTAGACGAGGTTCTTGTAAACAGAGACGTCCCAAACATTGGGGTGGCTGTGTGTTTTTGATTTTAATTTCCATAAGCTATAGGACCATAAGTGGAAGTGCCATAGGCTGTGTTGCTTTGTTTCCTATGTGTTTCAGGAAACACCATACACTTCTCCAGAGTGGCTGTTGGCAATTTACATCCCGCCCATCAGCATAACAAGGCTTCCTGTTCTCCATGACCTGTCCTGCCTTTCTGGATTTTACACTTTTTTCAGATGGCCCTTTTGACCGGGGGGCAGTGAGACTTCATTGTAGTGCAGATTTCCTTTACACGCCTGCTTGGTTGGCCAAAAAGGGCATATGCGTTTTTTCCTGAATATATTCAGGAAAAAACGCATATGCCCTTTTTGGCCAAGTGCATCATTGTCGACATTCTGCCTCTTTTCCTATGCTTTAAGTGCAATTCCAGTCTACCCCCTGAAATCGTTTTCCTGAAATTCTGCCCCACTTTCAAGTCCTCTTCGAAGACTTACTTCAGTACATTTTTGGACGATAGCTGTCATTCATAACTCTGCAGGTTTGTGAATTACAGTGCCCCTGAGCTCCTTTCCTCAACTCGCTTTCTCGTGAGCTGGCTGCAAAACCGCAGGATTGCTTCAGGCCCTAATCTGTTTCCGGCAGGGCACGCTGAGCCTTTGGTTACTTCGTCTTCCTGGTGGGAAATGAGCGTTCCATTTGCCCGTGCAGACACCTACAGCTAGTCTCTCATTGGTTCTCCCTATTCCTGTTCATCTTGCGCAGAAATTGCAAACTGTGCCAAACAGGAGTTTAAAGGCACTGACTCTCCAAGTGGGGAGAGTGTTAGTAAAGCGTCTGGAATGGTGAACCCGAGTACCAGGGTTCGAAAACTGAGATGCATTTGAAAACGTTTCCCAATCACACGGTGGACCATACTCTGGGTTTCCCATGCGTGATTTAGCTGAAGGAAGAATCCCTTAAACCTGGAAAGTTGGGACCCATGGAATGGGTACCAGGCAGTATGACTTCAAAGGGTCTGCGTTTGCTCACCGAACCTCACCAATGCTATCAGCCTGAAGTGTCCAGCCTTATGTCTCACACAGCTCTGGGTGTAGATGTGGTAAATCCAGGTTGCATCACAAGCCCTGAATGAATTATTTAAGAATTGCTCTCTATTTCACTCTCATTGTGTTTTGTTTTCGAAATTTATCTTGATAATGGGATTTATCTGATTATCACTGCTGCGTTTAGGCCGCTGTACACATGCTTGATTTCCTTATGGAGACATATAAATCCATGGGTTTTAAGATTCTTACTTGTCAGGTATGTTCCCAGGCGTTGAATATGGGCTGTTGAGTCCATTTCGCTGAGCAAGGAGTAGGTCTTGTCTATTATATATTTGGCTTATGGAATGGTATCTGTGCTAATTTCAATCTCTGGTTTTATACAGCACCCAAATTCACCTTTCCCCATAAGCAAGCATAAGTTGGTTTTCTAAATTTGAGACCCTGTTCTGTTTTGTAATTCAGTTCATGTGTAGTCAGTTTACATTCCGTGTATTAGTGATATCTTATGATGTTTCTTATTCTGTGTGACTTATTTCCCATAGAATCATCGTACTTGGATCCACTCATTATGCCGCTACGGGCCTGATGACGGAGATTTCATTGCTGAGTGATATTCCATTGTACGTGCGTACCACAACTTCTTTATCCATTTTTTGCTTTCTTGGATATTTAACTTGTACCGTAGATGAGGCTCTTGTAAACAGAGCCGTCCCAAACATTGGGGTGGCTGTGTGTTTTTGATTTTAATTTCCCTAAGCTATAGGACCATAAGTGGAAGTGCAATAGGCTGTGTTGCTTGGTTTCCTACGTGTTTCAGGAAACACCATACACTTCTCCAGAGTGGCTGTTGGCAATTGACATCCCGCCCATCAGCATAACAAGGCTTCCTGTTCTCCATGACCTGTCCTGCCTTTCTGGATTTTACACTTTTTTCAGATGGCCCTTTTGACCGGGGGGCAGTGAAACTTCATTGTTGTGCAGATTTCCTTTACACACTTGCTTGGTTGACCAAAAAGTGCGTATGCGTTTTTTCCTGACTATATTCAGGAAAAAACACATACGGCCTTTTTGGCCAAGTGCATCATTGTCGACATTCTGCCTCATTTCCTATGCTTTAAGTGCAATTCCAGTCTACCCCCTGAAATCGTTTTCCTGAAATTCTGCCCCGCTTTCAAGTCCTCTTCGAAGACTTACTTCAATACATTTTTGGACGATAGCTGTCATTCATAACTCTGCAGGTTTGTGAATTTCAGTGACCCAGGGCTCCTTTCTTTAACTCACTTTCTTGTGAGCTGGCTGCAAAACCGCAGGATTGCTTCAGGCCCTAATCTGTTTCCGGCAGGGCACGCTGAGCCTTTGCTTAATTCGTTTTCCTGGTGGGAAATGAGCGTTCCATTTGCCCGTGCAGACACCTACAGCTAGTCTCTCATTGGTTCTCCCTATTCCTGTTCATCTTCCGCAGAAATTGCAAACTGTGCCAAACAGGAGTTTAAAGGCACTGACTCTCCAAGTGGGGAGAGTGTTAGTAAAGCGTCTGGAATGGTGAACCCGAGTACCAGCGTTCGAAAACTGAGATGCATTTGAAAACGTTTCCCAATCACACGGTGGACCATACTCTGGGTTTCCCATGCATGTTTTAGCTGAAGGAAGATTCCCTTAAACCTGGAGAGTTGGGACCCATGGAATGGGTACCATGCATTATGACTTCAAAGGGTCTGCGTTTGCTCACCGAACCTCACCAAAGCTATCAGCCCGAAGTGTCCAGCCTTATGTCTCACCCAGCTCTGTGTGTAGATGTGGAAAATCCAGGTTTCATCACAAGCCCTGAATGAATTATTTAAGAATTGCTCTCTATTTCACTGTCATTGTGTTTTGTTTTTGAAATTTATTTTGATAATGGGATTTATCGGATATTCACTGCTGCGTTTATGCCGCTGTACACACGCTTGATTTCCTTGTGGATACATATAAATCCATGGGTTTTAAGATTCTTACTTGTCAGGTATATTCCCAGGCGTTGAATATGGAGTGTTGAGTCCATTTCGTTGAGCAAGGAGTAGGTCTTGTCTATTATATATTTGGCTTATGGAAAGGTATCTGTGCTAATTTCAATCTCTGGTTTTATGCAGCACCCCAACTCACCTTTCCCCATAAGCAAACATAAGTTGGTTTTCTAAATTTGATACCATGTTCTGTTTTGTAATTCAGTTCATGTGTAGTCAAATTTACATTCCGTGTATTAGTGATAGCTTATGATGTTTCTCTTTCTGTGTGACTTATTTCTCGTAGAATCATCGTACCTGAACCCACTCATTATGCCTATACGGGCCTGATGACGTAGATTTCATTGCTGAGTGATATTCCATTGTACGTGCATACCACAACTTCTTTATCCATTTTTTGCTTTCTCGGATATTTAACTTGTACCGTAGACGATGTTTTGTAAACAGAGACGTCCCAAACATTGGGGTGGCTGTGTGTTTTTGATTTTAATTTCCATAAGCTATAGGACCATAAGTGGAAGTGCCATAGGCTGTGTTGCTTTGTTTCCTATGTGTTTCAGGAAACACTATACACTTCTTCAGAGTGGCTGTTGGCAATTTATATCCCGCACATCAGCATAACAAGGCTCCCTGTTCTCCATGACCTGTCCTGCCTTTCTGGATTTTACACTTTTTTCAGATGGCCCTTTTGACCGGGGGGCAGTGAGACTTCATTTTAGTGCAGATTTCCTTTACACGCATGCTTGGTTGGCCAAAAGGGGCATATGCGTTTTTTCCTGAATATATTCAGGAAAAAACTCATACGCCCTTTTTGGCCAAGTGCATCGTTGTCGACATTCTGCCTCTTTTCCTATGCTTTAAGTGCAATTCCAGTCCACCCCCTGAAATCGTTTTCCTGAAATTCTGCCCCACTTTCAAGTCCTCTTCGAAGACTTACTTCAGTACATTTTTGACGATAGCTGTCATTCATAACTCTGCAGGTTTGTGAATTACAGTTCCCCTGAGTTCCTTTCCTCAACTCGCTTTCTCGTGATCTGGCTGAAAAACCGCCGGATTTCTTCAGGCCCTAATCTGTTTCCGGCAGGTCATGCTGAGCCTTTGTTTAATTCCTCTTCCTGGTGGGAAATGAGCTTTCCATTTGCCCGTGCAGACACCTACAGCTAGTCTCTCATTTGTTCTCCCTATTCCTGTTCATCTTGCGCAGAAATTGCAAACTGTGCCAAACAGGAGGTTAAAGGCACTGACTCTCCAAGTGGGGAGAATGTTAGTAAAGCGTCTGGAATGGTGAACCCGAGTACCAGGGTTCGAAAACTGAGATGCATTTGAAAACGTTTCCCAATCACACGGTGGACCATACTCTGGGTTTCCCATGCATGATTTAGCTGAAGGAAGAATCCCTTAAACCTGGAAAGTTGGGACCCATGGAATGGGTACCAGGCAGTATGACTTCAAAGGGTCTGCGTTTGCTCACCGAACCTCACCAATGCTATCAGCCTGAAGTGTCCAGCCTTATGTCTCACACAGCTCTGCGTGTAGATGTGGTATATCCAGGTTGCATCACAAGCCCTGAATGAATTATTTAAGAATTGCTCTCTATTTCACTCTCATTGTGTTTTGTTTTCGAAATTTATCTTGATAATGGGATTTATCTGATTTTCACTGCTGCGTTTAGGCCGCTGTACACATGCTTGATTTCCTTATGGAGACATATAAATCCATGGGTTTCAAGATTCTTACTTGTCAGGTATGTTCCCAGGCGTTGAATATGGGCTGTTGAGTCCATTTCGCTGAGCAAGGAGTAGGTCTTGTCTATTATATATTTGGCTTATGGAATGGTATCTGTGCTAATTTCAATCTCTGGTTTTATACAGCACCCAAATTCACCTTTCCCCATAAGCAAGCATAAGTTGGTTTTCTAAATTTGAGACCCTGTTCTGTTTTGTAATTCAGTTCATGTGTAGTCAAGTTTACTTTCCGTGTATTAGTGATATCTTATGATGTTTCTTATTCTGTGTGACTTATTTCCCGTAGAATCATCGTACTTGGATCCACTCATTATGCCGCTACGGGCCTGATGACGGAGATTTCATTGCTGAATGATATTCCATTGTACGTGCGTACCACAAATTCTTTATCCATTTTTTGCTTTCTCGGATATTTAACATGTACCGTAGATGAGGTTCTTGTAAACAGAGCCGTCCCAAACTTTGGGGTGGCTGTGTGTTTTTGATTTTAATTTCCCTAAGCTATAGGACCATAAGTGGAAGTGCCATAGGCTGTGTTGCTTTGTTTCCTACGTGTTTCAGGAAACACCATACACTTCTCCAGAGTGGCTGTTGGCAATTGACATCCTGCCCAGCAGCATAACAAGGCTCCCTGTTCTCCATGACCTGTCCTGCCTTTCTGGATTTTACACTTTTTTCAGATGGCCCTTTTGACCGGGGGGCAGTGAGACTCCATTGTAGTGCAGATTTCCTTTACACGCATGCTTGGTTGGCCAAAAAGGGCGTATGCGTTTTTTCCTGAATATATTCAGGAAAAAACGCATATACCCTTTTTGGCCAAGTGCATCATGGTCGACATTCTGCCTCTTTTCCTATGCTTTAAGTGCAATTCCAGTCTACCCCCTGAAATCGTTTTCCTGAAATTCTTCCCCGCTTTCAAGTCCTCTTCGAAGAATTATTTCAATACATTTTTGGACGATAGCTGTCATTCATAACTCTGCAGGTTTGTGAATTACAGTGCCCCAGAACTCCTTTCCTCAACTCGCTTTCATGTGAACTGGCCGCAAAACCGCAGGATTGTTTCAGGCCCTAATCTGTTTCCGGCATGGCACGCTGAGCCTTTGTTTAATTCCTCTTCCTGGTGGGAAATGAGCATTCCATTTGCCCGTGCAGACACCTACAGGTAGTCTCTCATTGGTTCTCCCTATTCCTGTACATCTTGCGCATAAATTGCAAACTGTGCCAAACAGGAGGTTAAAGGCACTGACTCTCCAAGTGGGGAGAGTTTTAGTAAAGCGTCTGGAATGGTGAACCCGAGTACCAGGGTTCGAAAACTGAGATGCATTTGGAAACGTTTCCCAATCACACGGTGGACCATACTCTGGGTTTCCCATGCATGTTTTAGCTGAAGGAAGAATCCCTTAAACCTGGAGAGTTGGGACCCATGGAATGAGTACCATGCAGTATGACTTCAAAGGGTCTGCGTTTGCTCACCGAACCTTACCAATGCTATCAGCTTGAAGTGCCCAGCCTTATGTCTCACCCAGCTCTGGGTGTAGATGTGGTAAATCCAGGTTGCATCACAAGCCCTGAATGAATTATTTAAGAATTGCTCTCTATTTCACTGTCATTGTGTTTTGTTTTTGAAATTTATTTTGATAATGGGATTTATCGGATTTTCACTGCTGCGTTTAGGCCGATGTACAGACATTTTATTTCCTTATGGAGACATATAAATCCATGGGTTTTAAGATTCTTACTTGTCAGGTATATTCCCAGGCGTTGAATATGGGGTGTTGAGTCTATTTCGCTGAGCAAGGAGTAGGACTTCTCTATTATATATTTGGCTTATGGAATGGTATCTGTGCTAATTTCAATCTCTGGTTTTATACAGCACCCAAATTCACCTTTCCCCATAAGCAAGCATAAGTTGGTTTTCTAAATTTGAGACCCTGTTCTGTTTTGTAATTCAGTTCATGTGTAGTCAGTTTACATTCCGTGTATTAGTGATATCTTATGATGTTTCTTATTCTGTGTGACTTATTTCCCGTAGAATCATCGTACTTGGATCCACTCATTATGCCGCTACGGGCCTGATGACGGAGATTTCATTGCTGAGTGATATTCCATTGTACGTGCGTACCACAACTTCTTTATCCATTTTTTGCTTTCTTGGATATTTAACTTGTACCGTAGATGAGGTTCTTGTAAACAGAGCCGTCCCAAACTTTGGGGTGGCTGTGTGTTTTTGATTTTAATTTCCCTAAGCTATAGGACCATAAGTAGAAGTGCAATAGGCTGTGTTGCTTTGTTTCCTACGTGTTTCAGGAAACACCATACACTTCTCCAGAGTGGCTGTTGGCAATTGACATCCTGCCCAGCAGCATAACAAGGCTCCCTGTTCTCCATGACCTGTCCTGCCTTTCTGGATTTTACACTTTTTTCAGATGGCCCTTTTGACCGGGGGGCAGTGAGACTCCATTGTAGTGCAGATTTCCTTTACACGCATGCTTGGTTGGCCAAAAAGGGCGTATGCGTTTTTTCCTGAATATATTCAGGAAAAAACGCATATACCCTTTTTGGTCAAGTGCATCATTGTCGACATTCTGCCTCTTTTCCTATGCTTTAAGTGCAATTCCAGTCTTCCCCCTGAAATCGTTTTCCTGAAATTCTGCCCCGCTTTCAAGTCCTCTTCGAAGACTTATTTCAATACATTTTTGGACGATAGCTGTCATTCATAACTCTGCAGGTTTGTGAATTACAGTGCCCCAGAACTCCTTTCCTCAACTCGCTTTCATGTGAACTGGCCGCAAAACCGCAGGATTGTTTCAGGCCCTAATCTGTTTCCGGCATGGCACGCTGAGCCTTTGGTTAATTCCTCTTCCTGGTGGGAAATGTGCATTCCATTTTCCCGTGCAGACACCTACAGCTAGTCTCTCATTGGTTCTCCCTATTCCTGTTCATCTTGCGCAGAAATTGCAAACTGTGCCAAACAGGAGGTTAAAAGCACTGACTCTCCAAGTGGGGAGAGTTTTAGTAAAGCGTCTGGAATGGTGAACCCGAGTACCAGGGTTCGTAAACTGAGATGCATTTGGAAACGTTTCCCAATCACACGGTGGACCATACTCTGGGTTTCCCATGCATGTTTTAGCTGAAGGAAGAATCCCTTAAACCTGGAGAGTTGGGACCCATGGAATGAGTACCATGCAGTATGACTTCAAAGGGTCTGCGTTTGCTCACCGAACCTCACCAATGCTATCAGCCCGAAGTGCCCAGCCTTATGTCTCACCCAGCTCTGGGTGTAGATGTGGTAAATCCAGGTTGCATCACAAGCCCTGAATGAATTATTTAAGAATTGCTCTCTATTTCACTGTCATTGTGTTTTGTTTTTGAAATTTATTTTGATAATGGGATTTATCGGATTTTCACTGTTGCGTTTAGGCCGATGTACAGACATTTGATTTCCTTATGGAGACATATAAATCCATGGGTTTTAAGATTCTTACTTGTCAGGTATATTCCCAGGTGTTGAATATGGGGTGTTGAGTCTATTTTGCTGAGCAAGGAGTAGGTCTTGTCTATTATATATTTGGCTTATGGAACAGTATCTGTGCTAATTTCAATCTCTGTTTTTATGCAGCACCCCAACTCACCTTTCCCCATAAGCAAGCATAAGTTGGTTGTCTCAATTTGAGACCCTTTTCTGTTTTGTAATTCAGTTCATGTGTAGCCAAGTTTACATTCCGTGTATTAGTCATATCTTATGATGTTTCTTTTTCTGTGTGACTTATTTCTCGTAGAATCATCGTACCTGAATCCACTCATTATGGCGCTACGGGCCTGATGACGTAGATTTCATTGCTGTGTGATATTCCATTGTACGTACGTAGCACTACTTCTTTATCCATTTTTTGCTTTCTCGGATATTTAACTTGTACCGTAGACGAGGTTCCTGTAAACGGAGCCGTCCCAAACTTTGGGGTGTCTGTGTGTTTTTGATTTTAATTTCCCTAAGCTACAGATCCATAAGTGGAAGTGCCATAGGCTGTGTTGTTTTGTCTCCTACGTGTTTCAGGAAACACCATACACTTCTCCAGAGTGGCTGTTGGCAATTTACATCCTGCCCAGCAGCATAACAAGGCTCCCTGTTCTCCATGACCTGTCCTGCCTTTCTGGATTTTACACTTTTTTCAGATGGCCCTTTTGACCGGGGGGCAGTGAAACTTCATTGTTGTGCAGATTTCCTTTACACACTTGCTTGGTTGACCAAAAAGTGCGTATGCGTTTTTTCCTGACTATATTCAGGAAAAAACACATACGGCCTTTTTGGCCAAGTGCATCATTGTCGACATTCTGCCTCATTTCCTATACTTTAAGTGCAATTCCAGTCTACCCCCTGAAATCGTTTTCCAGAAATTCTGCCCCGCTTTCAAGTCCTCTTCGAAGACTTACTTCAATACAATTTTGGACGATAGCTGTCATTGATAACTCTGCAGCTTTGTGAATTTCAGTGACCCTGAGCTCCTTTCTTCAACTCACTTTCTTGTGAGCTGGCTGCAAAACCGCAGGATTGCTTCAGGCCCTAATCTGTTTCCGGCAGGGCACGCTGAGCCTTTGGTTACTTCGTCTTCCTGGTGGGAAATGAGCGTTCCATTTGCCCGTGCAGACACCTACAGCTAGTCTCTCATTGGTTCTCCCTATTCCTGTTCATCTTGCGCAGAAATTGCAAACTGTGCCAAACAGGAGTTTAAAGGCACTGACTCTCCAAGTGGGGAGAGTGTTAGTAAAGCGTCTGGAATGGTGAACCCGAGTACCAGCGTCCGAAAACTGAGATGCATTTGAAAACATTTCCCAATCACACGGTGGACCATACTCTGGGTTTCCCATGCATGTTTTAGCTGAAGGAAGATTCCCTTAAACCTGGAGAGTTGGGACCCATGGAATGGGTACCATGCAGTATGACTTCAAAGGGTCTGCGTTTGCTCACCGAACCTCACCAAAGCTATCAGCCCGAAGTGTCCAGCCTTATGTCTCACCCAGCTCTGGGTGTAGATGTGGTAAATCCAGGTTTCATCACAAGCCCTGAATGAATTATTTAAGAATTGCTCTCTATTTCACTCTCATTGTGTTTTGTTTTCGAAATTTATCTTGATAATGGGATTTATCTGATTATCACTGCTGCGTTTAGGCCGCTGTACACATGCTTGATTTCCTTATGGAGACATATAAATCCATGGGTTTTAAGATTCTTACTTGTCAGGTATATTCCCAGGCGTTGAATATGGAGTGTTGAGTCCATTTCGTTGAGCAAGGAGTAGGTCTTGTCTATTATATATTTGGCTTATGGAAAGGTATATGTGCTAATTTCAATCTCTGGTTTTATGCAGCACCCCAACTCACCTTTCCCCATAAGCAAACATAAGTTGGTTTTCTAAATTTGATACCATGTTCTGTTTTGTAATTCAGTTCATGTGTAGTCAAATTTACATTCCGTGTATTAGTGATATCTTATGATGTTTCTTATTCTGTGTGACTTATTTCCCGTAGAATCATCGTACTTGGATCCACTCATTATGCCGCTACGGGCCTGATGACGGAGATTTCATTGCTGAGTGATATTCCATTGTACGTGCGTACCACAACTTCTTTATCCATTTTTTGCTTTCTTGGATATTTAACTTGTACCGTAGATGAGGCTCTTGTAAACAGAGCCGTCCCAAACATTGGGGTGGCTGTGTGTTTTTGATTTTAATTTCCCTAAGCTATAGGACCATAAGTGGAAGTGCAATAGGCTGTGTTGCTTGGTTTCCTACGTGTTTCAGGAAACACCATACACTTCTCCAGAGTGGCTGTTGGCAATTGACATCCCGCCCATCAGCATAACAAGGCTTCCTGTTCTCCATGACCTGTCCTGCCTTTCTGGATTTTACACTTTTTTCAGATGGCCCTTTTGACCGGGGGGCAGTGAAACTTCATTGTTGTGCAGATTTCCTTTACACACTTGCTTGGTTGACCAAAAAGTGCGTATGCGTTTTTTCCTGACTATATTCAGGAAAAAACACATACGGCCTTTTTGGCCAAGTGCATCATTGTCGACATTCTGCCTCATTTCCTATGCTTTAAGTGCAATTCCAGTCTACCCCCTGAAATCGTTTTCCTGAAATTCTGCCCCGCTTTCAAGTCCTCTTCGAAGACTTACTTCAATACATTTTTGGACGATAGCTGTCATTCATAACTCTGCAGGTTTGTGAATTTCAGTGACCCAGGGCTCCTTTCTTTAACTCACTTTCTTGTGAGCTGGCTGCAAAACCGCAGGATTGCTTCAGGCCCTAATCTGTTTCCGGCAGGGCACGCTGAGCCTTTGCTTAATTCGTTTTCCTGGTGGGAAATGAGCGTTCCATTTGCCCGTGCAGACACCTACAGCTAGTCTCTCATTGGTTCTCCCTATTCCTGTTCATCTTCCGCAGAAATTGCAAACTGTGCCAAACAGGAGTTTAAAGGCACTGACTCTCCAAGTGGGGAGAGTGTTAGTAAAGCGTCTGGAATGGTGAACCCGAGTACCAGCGTTCGAAAACTGAGATGCATTTGAAAACGTTTCCCAATCACACGGTGGACCATACTCTGGGTTTCCCATGCATGTTTTAGCTGAAGGAAGATTCCCTTAAACCTGGAGAGTTGGGACCCATGGAATGGGTACCATGCATTATGACTTCAAAGGGTCTGCGTTTGCTCACCGAACCTCACCAAAGCTATCAGCCCGAAGTGTCCAGCCTTATGTCTCACCCAGCTCTGTGTGTAGATGTGGAAAATCCAGGTTTCATCACAAGCCCTGAATGAATTATTTAAGAATTGCTCTCTATTTCACTGTCATTGTGTTTTGTTTTTGAAATTTATTTTGATAATGGGATTTATCGGATATTCACTGCTGCGTTTATGCCGCTGTACACACGCTTGATTTCCTTGTGGATACATATAAATCCATGGGTTTTAAGATTCTTACTTGTCAGGTATATTCCCAGGCGTTGAATATGGAGTGTTGAGTCCATTTCGTTGAGCAAGGAGTAGGTCTTGTCTATTATATATTTGGCTTATGGAAAGGTATCTGTGCTAATTTCAATCTCTGGTTTTATGCAGCACCCCAACTCACCTTTCCCCATAAGCAAACATAAGTTGGTTTTCTAAATTTGATACCATGTTCTGTTTTGTAATTCAGTTCATGTGTAGTCAAATTTACATTCCGTGTATTAGTGATAGCTTATGATGTTTCTCTTTCTGTGTGACTTATTTCTCGTAGAATCATCGTACCTGAACCCACTCATTATGCCTATACGGGCCTGATGACGTAGATTTCATTGCTGAGTGATATTCCATTGTACGTGCATACCACAACTTCTTTATCCATTTTTTGCTTTCTCGGATATTTAACTTGTACCGTAGACGATGTTTTGTAAACAGAGACGTCCCAAACATTGGGGTGGCTGTGTGTTTTTGATTTTAATTTCCATAAGCTATAGGACCATAAGTGGAAGTGCCATAGGCTGTGTTGCTTTGTTTCCTATGTGTTTCAGGAAACACTATACACTTCTTCAGAGTGGCTGTTGGCAATTTATATCCCGCACATCAGCATAACAAGGCTCCCTGTTCTCCATGACCTGTCCTGCCTTTCTGGATTTTACACTTTTTTCAGATGGCCCTTTTGACCGGGGGGCAGTGAGACTTCATTTTAGTGCAGATTTCCTTTACACGCATGCTTGGTTGGCCAAAAGGGGCGTATGCGTTTTTTCCTGAATATATTCAGGAAAAAACGCATACGCCCTCTTTGGCCAAGTGCATCATGGTCGACATTCTGCCTCTTTTCCTATGCTTTAAGTGCAATTCCAATCTACACCCTGAAATCGTTTTCCTGAAATTCTGCCCCGCTTTCAAGTCCTCTTCGAAGACTTACTTCAGTACATTTTTGGACGATAGCTGTCATTCATATCTCTGCAGGTTTGTGAATTACTGTGCCCCCGAGCTTCTTTCTTCAACTCGCTTTCTTGTGAGCTGGCCGCAAACTCGCAGGATTGCTTCAGGCCCTAATCTGGTTCCGGTATGGCATGCTGAGCCTTTGGTTAATTCCTCTTCCTGGTGGGAAATGTGCGTTAAATTTGCACGTGCAGACACCTTCACATGAGTCGTCATGGTGCCCCTTTGCCCCGGTTATCTCTATGGAGGTTGGAGTTGGAGGGCCTCCTCACTCAAGATCAGTGTGCCCACGGAGCCAACCCTGCAACTTCAGGGCATGGTTGGGGGTTAGGATCACCACGAGGGTTCCTTTACCCTTAGGAGGGAGGTGGCCTTTTGGGCTGCTGATTTCCAGGTTATCAGATACTGCCAGTATCTTGGCCAGATGTGGCGGTGGGCCAAGCCCCTTGGTGACCGTAGTTTATCCTACCTGGATCGCATTCTTGCATTGTTCCATTTCAAGTGGTCCCAGGTTTTGCACTAATACTCCAATGGCGATTCACCGTTCACCAGGAATGTAAAGGTCAAAGGGTTTAGCTAAATTAGGGAGTTCCAGGGCAAGGGTCTGAATTGACTGCTCTTTCCATTCTTGAAAGGCCACTTCTGCATTCTATTCAAAAGGATGATCACCTTTTCCTTTCAGTGTTTCATATAGAGGCCGAGCTAGTAGACTGTAGTTAGGGATCCAGAAGCAGCAAACCCTGGCCTCCCCAGGAACCCCTAAGCTGTCTTCTAGTTTTAGAAATGGGTAAGGCTGTAAATTGTTTCTTCCCTTTCCTGGGATGGGCTTCTCCGACCTTCTGTGAGAATGAAGCCCAGGCAGGTCACCGTAGTCTGTGATATTTGAGCTTTTTCTTGGACAACTTGTATCCTTTATTGGCTTGGTAGTTCAGAGGTCTCCTTAGTAGGGCTGGCGATCAGAATGTCGTCTGCATATTGAAGGAGTGTTTCCTTTTCCAGAGGTAGAACTTTTAGGTCTTTAGCTGAGCTTTCCCCAAAGATGGTGTGGGAATTTTTGAACCCTTGGGGCAACACGGCCCGGAAGTATTGTTTTAGTTGTATGTTGAGTCCTGCCACTCACAAGCCAAAATTTCTTGTGACTCTGTCACTAATAGAATACAAAAGAAGGCATCATTGAAGACTAATACAGAATACCATGTCCTGGTGGTTGGTAGAATGACCAGCAGGGTGTAGGGTTTAGGAACTACTGGAGGTATATCCTCGGTGGCTTCACTGACTGTCCTGACATCCTTTACCAGGATTCCAGCAGCCCATGGGGCTATCGAGGTCAGGCCAATCCCAGGATATGGAGCTCACCTGGGCAGGTACCCCACCCCAGCCCACGGGGCTCTCGTGTTCAGGACCCTCCCAGGTTATGGGGTTCCCTGGGCAGGTCCCACTGCAGCCCATGGGGCTCTCGTGGTCAGGCCCCTCCCAGGATACAGAGCTACCCTTGCAGGTTCCATGGCAGGGCTGGGAATACAGGAACCGTGCATATCGCCCTCATTGCAGAGCACTCCCAGCTCACCTGTCACTCAGATCTGACACAGAGCACCTCAGAGCAGGACTTGAACTAACAAACAGCAGCTCCGACAGGTCTGTGACCCTGGGCATCACTCTGTGTGGCCTCCCTCCACCTGGTCTTCCAGAGACTTCCACTGCACCCGGGGCCCAGGCCTCTGTCTCCACCCACCACCCACCCTTCCTCTCCCTGACTCCTGGGTTCCTCTCATTAGGAGAGGGTTTTCTTGAAGTTGTCTCCCACTCATGGGCCAGATAATATAATTAGAAAACAAGCCAGAGCTGCAGCCCCTTGTCTATCCTGACTCTCAGGAGCCCACACCTGTTCCTTGGACCTGGCCGATTCAGCAAGTTCCAGTTTCTGCAACTGTGAGCCCCTGAAGGGTGATTATTGGCTGGCCTGGGAAGCCTGACCGTGCCGGCCAGCCCTCCCCAGGTGTGCCTGGGTTCAGATCAATATAAACACCGCTCCAGGCAGCAAGAGCCCCTGCAGCTGTGCCTGACGCCATTTTCTCTGCCCTGTCAGCAGTCTTGGGGCTGGACTGGTGGGAGGGAGTGAGAGGCCACGGCTTTGTGGGTGGCCCAGTGTGAGTGGGGCTCTGCTGGACTTTCTGCAGCAGTTGCCAAGATGCCACCTGCTAAAGAAGAGGATGTGTCACCCATACCTGCCGCTGGAATTTCACCCTGGGCAGAGGTGAGTGAGGAAGAAAGCAGTGGGGGCCGGGACAGCAGGGGTATCTCAGGCAGGGAAATGGAAAGCTTCCAGAAGAGCACCCAGGGCCAGGACCATCCTGGCTGGCCTGCAGGCACCATGTCGGCTGGCATGCCGTCGCTCATGTGGCTCCATGGCCCTTCCTCTAGGCTTTCAAGTCCTTGTACATATTCAGCGTGTTTTACCTGGGAAGGGTGGGAACATTTCAGCAGCAGCTGGCCTGGGGCTCAGCCCACGTTTACTCACAGATGCCTCGGCACGGTCCCCCAGCTTTGCAATGAGGACGCTTGTTGCGTGGGGCCTGCTGGCTGAATGGGAGATGATTCCCCACCACTGACCAACTTCAGAATTGTTTACAACTGGAGCAAGTGCCCTGATACGGTTTTCCTCTATGTAGCTGGTGGGTTCTGTTTTTTTTTCTTTTTTTCTTTTTTGGTTCAAGGTAGATTTTATTCCTCTTTTTTGTATTTACAGATATAAGCATGGAAATAATTCATTCATATAAATACATGTATGTGAAGGGAAGAATATTTTTTCTGTTTTACTTTTTGTAATTTGAATTATATTTTATTTTTTTATACAGCAGGTTCTTTTTGGTTATCTCTTTTATACATATAAATGTATACATGCCAATCCCAATCTCTCAACTTCTCCCACCACCACCCCCCAACAGCTTTCCCCCCTTGGTGTCCATACGTTTGTTGTCTACATCTGTTGCTCTATTTCTGCCTTGCAAAACGGTTCATCTGTACAATTTGTCTAGGTTCCACATATAAGCATTAATAGACAAGATTTCTTTTTCTCTTTCTGACTTACTTCACTCTGTATGACAGTCTCTAGATCCATCAACGTCTCTACAAATGACCCAATTTCATTCCTTTTTATGGCTTAGTAATATTCCATTTTATATATGTACCACGTCTTTATGCATTCGTCTGTCTGTGGGCATTTAGTTTGCTTCCATTACCTGGATATTGTAAATAGTGATGCAATGAACATTGCGGTGAATGTCTCTTTTTGATTTATGGTTTTGTCTGGGTATATGCCCAGTAGTGGGGCTGCTGTATCATATGGTAATTCTATTCTTAGTTTTATAAGAAACTCCATAATGTTCTCCACAGTGACTGTATCAATTTCATTCCCAACAATAACGGAAGAGGGTTCCTTATCTCCACACCCTTTCCAGCATTTGTTGTTTGTAGATTTTCTGATGATGCCCATTCTAACAGGTGTGAGGTGATACACCATGGATGAGTCTATTTCGTTGAGCAAAGAGTAGGTCTTGTCTATTACATATTTGGCTTATGGAACGGTATGTGTGCTAATTTCAATCTCTGGTTTTATACAGCACCGCAACTCAACTTTCCCCTTAAGCAAGCATAAGTTTTTATCTAAATGTGAGACTCTGTTCGGTTTTGGAATTCAGTTTATGTGTAGCCAAGTTTACACTCTCTCTATTAGTGATATCTTATGATAATTCTCTTTCTCTGTGTGACCTATTTCTCTTAGAATCATCATACTTAAATCCACTCAATTTGCTGCTACAGGCCTGATGACTTTGATTTCATTGCTGAGTGATATTCCGTTGTACGTAAGTAGCACAACTCCTTTATCCATTTTTTTCTTTCTGGGATATTTAATTTGTACTGGACTCAAGGTTCTTGTAAACACAGCAGCCCTAAATTTTGTGTTGGCTGTGTCTTGTTGATTTTAATTTTCCTAAGCTATAGGGCCAAAAGTGGAAGTGCCCTAGGGTCTGTAGCTTTGTTTTTCAGATGTTTCAGGATACACCATAAACATCTCCAGAGTGTCTGTTGGCAATTTACATCCCGCCCATCAGCATAACAAGGCTCCCTGTTCTCCATGGCCTGTCCTGTGTTTCTGGTTTTTACACTTTTTTCAGATGGCCCTTTTGACGAATGGGAAATGAGACTTCATTGTAGTGCGGATTTCCATTGCTCGAGTTCTTGGTTGGCCAAAAAGGGCATATGTGTTTTTTCCTGAATATATTCAGGAAAAAATGTTTACGCACTTTTGTCCAAGTGCATCACTGTCAAAGATCTGCCGCTTTTCACATGCTTTAAATGCAATTCCAATCTACCTCCTGAAATATGATTCCTGCAATTCTGCCTCGTTTTGAAGTCCTCTTTGCAGACTTACTTCAGTATATTTTTGCCAATAGCTGTCATTTATAACTCTGCAGGTTTGTGAATTACAGTGCCCGTGATTTCCTTTCTTAACTCGTTTCCTTGAAAGCTGGCCACAGAACCGCAGGTTTGCTTTAGGCCATAATCAGGGTCTGGCACGGCACTCTGAGCCTTTGGTTAATTCCTCTTCCTGGTGGGAAATTAGAGTTAAATGTGCCCCTCCGGACACCTGCCTCACTCCCAGCCCCTTGGTGATGTGTGTCCTGTGGTTTGAGGCCACATGTGCTGGGTTCCTCACCTTTGGCTGATGTGGCCCCACTGGTGTGAGGACACTCCTGCCTGGTTCCCATCCCCTTGGTGATGTGGGCCATCCGGTGAGAGTCTGATCCTGGTTGGGTTCCTCACACTTCTGTGAGGTGGGCCCTCTTCTCTGACGTCACTCCTGCCTGGCTGGCACACCCCGCCTTGGCGAAGTCGGCCCTCTGATGGGATTTGGTGCCTGCTGGGTGTCTCCTGCCCTCGGTGATGGGGGCCCTCTTGCCTCAGGCCCTAACTGCTGGGTACCCACATTTTCTGATACGTGCTAAGTGGTGCGAGGACACTCCTGCGAGGTTCCCATCCCCATGGGCATGTGGGCCTTCTGCTCTAAGGTCCCAACACCTGTGTTGTTCACCGTTTCATGATGTTGGCTCTCTGGTGTTAGTTCACCCAGGCCTAGATCCCATAGCCTCTGTGCTCTGAGCGGCCTGCTGGGAGGTTCCTACTGCTGGATTCCTTACCTTTTTTATTCTTTGTGTCCTGTGTTTTCATGCTCCTACTTCCTGACTCACTCCCAGCCCATTTGTGATGTAGGTCCTCTGGTTTAAGGCCACATGTACCGGTTTCCTCACCTTTATTGATGTGGCCCCACTGGTGTGAGGACACTCCTGCCTGGTTCCCATCCCCTTGGTGATGGGGGCCCTCTGGTGAGAGTCTGATCCTGTCTGGATTCCTCACACTTCTGGGAGGTGGGCCCTCTGCTGTGAGGTCACTCCTGCCTGGCTGGCACACGTCACCTTGGCGATGTGGGCCCTCAGTTGGGAGTTGGTGCCTGCTGGGAGTCTCCTCCCCTCGGTAATGAGGGGCCTCTGGCGTCAGGCCCTAACTCATGCGCTCCCAAAATTTTCTGATGTGCGCCCTGTCGTGCGAATACACTCCAGCCAGGGTCCCATCCCCATGGGTATGTGGGCTTTCTGCCCTGAGGTCCCAACGGCTGGGTTGCTCACAGTGTCAGAATGTGGGCCCTCTGCTGTGAATTCACTCCGGCATGGATCCCATAGCCTCGGTGCTCTGGGCCACCTGCTTGGAGCTTCCAACTGCGGGGTTCCTCACCTTTTTTATTCTATGGGCGCTCTGTTGTGAGTCTCCTCCTGCATGCCTCACTCCCAGCCCTTTCGTGATGTGTGTCCCCTTGTTTGAGGCCACATGTGCTGTGTTCCTCACCTTTCGCTGATGTGGCCCCACTGGTGTGAGGACACTCCTGCCTGGTTTCCATCCCCTTGGTGATGTGGGCGCTCTGGTTAGAGTCTGATCCTGTTTGGGCTCCTCACACTTCTGTGAGGTGGGCCCTCTGCTGTGAGGTAACTCCTGCCTGGCTTGCTCCCATTGCCTTGGTGACGTCGGCCCTCTGGTGGCATTTGGAGCCTGCTGGTAGCCTCCTCTCCTACGTGATGAGGGCCCTCTGGCGCCAGGCCATAACTGCTGGGTTCCCACATTTTCTGATACGTGCTAAGTTGTGCGAGGACACTCCTGCGAGGTTCCTATCCCCATGGGGATGTGCGCCTTCTGCTCTGAGGTCCCACTGGCTGGGTTGCTCACAGTTTCATGATGTGGGCCCTCTGCTGTGAGTTCACTGTGGCCTGGATCCCATAGACTCCATGCTCTGGGCCACCTGCTGGGAGGTTCAAACTGCTGGATTCCTCACATTTTTTATTCTGTGGGCCCTGTGTTGTTAGGCTACTCCTGCCTGCCTCACTCGGAGCACCTTGGAAATGTGGGTCCTCTGGTTTAGGCCACATGTGCTGGGTTCCTCACCTTTCTATAATGTGGCCACACTGGTGTGAGGACACTCCTGCCTTGTTCCGATCCCCTTGGTGATGTGGGCCCTCTGGTGAGAGTCTTATCCTGGCTGGGTTCCTCACCCTTCTGTGAGGTAGGCCCTCTGCTGTGAGGTCACTCCTGCCTGGCTGGCACACGTCAACGTGGCGACGTGGGCCCTCAGTTGGGAGTTGGTGCCTGCTGGGAGTCTCCTCCCCTCGGTAATGAGGGCCCTCTGGCGTCAGACCCTAACTCCTGGGCTCCCAAAATTTTCTGATGTGCGCCCTGTGGTGCGAGTACACTCCTGCCAGGATCCCAACCCCATGGGAATGTGGGCCTTCTGCTCTAAGGTCCCAACGGCTGGGTTGCTCACAGTTTCATAATGAGGGCCCTCTGTTTTGAGTTCAGTCAGGCCTGGATCCCATAGCCTCGCTGCTCCTGGCCACCTGCTGGGAGGTTCCAACTGCGGGATTCCTCACCTTTTTTACGCTATGGGCCCTCTGTTTGGAGGCTCCTCCTGCCTGCCTCACTCCCAGCCCCTTGGTGATGTGTGTCCTGTAGTTTGAGGCCACGTGTGCTGGGTCCGTCACATTTCGGTGATGTGACCACACTGGTGTGAGAACACTCCTGCCTGGTTTCCATTCCCTTGCTGATGTGGGCCCTCCGGTGAGAGTCTGATCCTCTTTGGGTTCCTCACACTTTTGTGTGGTTGGCCCTCTGCTCTGAGGTCACTCCTGCCTGGCTGGCACACCCTGCATTGGCGACGTCGGCCTTCTGGTAGCAGTTGGAGCTTGCTGGGAGCCTCCTCTCCTCAGTGATGAGGGCCCTCTGGCGTCCGGCCCTAACTGCTGGGCTCCCCACCTTTTCTGATGTGTGCCCACTGGTGCGATGACACTCCTGCTTGGTTCCCTTCCCCATGGGGATGTGGGCCTTGTGCTCTGAGGTTACAACGGCTGGGTTGCTTACAGTATCACGATGAGGGCCCTCTGTTGTGAGTTCATCACTGCCTGGATCCCATAGCCTCGGTGCTCTGGGCCGCCTGCTGGGATGTTCCAACTGCTGGATTCCTCACCTTTTTTATACAATGGGCCATGTGTTTTGAGGTTAATCCTGCCTGCCTCGCTCCGAGACCCATGGTGATGTGGGTCCTCTGGTTTGAGGCCACATGTGCTGGGTACCTCAACTTTCGATGATGTGGCACCACGGGTGTGAGGACACTCCTGCCTGGTTCCCAGCCCCTTGCTTATGTGGGCACTCTGGTGAGAGTCTGATCTTGACTGGGTTCCTTACCCTTCTGTGAGGTGGGCCCTCTGATGTGAGGTCACTCCTGCCTGGATGGCTCATGTCGCCTTGGCGACGTAGGCCCTCTGTTGGCCACTGAAGCATGCTGGGAGCCTCCTACCCTCTTTAATAAGGGCCCTGGAAGAAACGCATATGCCCTTTTTGACCAAGTGCATCATTGTCGAGGTTCTGCCTCTTCTCCTATACTTTCAGAGGACTTCCCGTCTACCTCCTGAAATCGTATTCCTGGAATTCTGCCCCGCGTTCAAGTCCTCTTTGCAGCCTTACTTCAATATATTTTTGGACGATAGCTGTCATTTATAACTCTGCAGGTTTGTGAATTACACTGCCCCTGAGCTCCTTTCTTCAACTCGCTTTCTTGTGAGCTGGCCGCAAAACCGCAGGATTGCTTCAGGCCCTAATCTGGTTCCGACACGGCATGCTGAGCCTTTGGCTAATTCCTCTTCCTGGTGGGAAATGAGCGTTAAATTTGTTCGTGCAGACACCTACAGCTAATCTCTCATTGGTTCTCCCTATTCCTGTTCATCTTGCGCAGAAATTCCAAACTGTGCCAAACAGGAGGTTAAAGGCACTGACTCTCCAAGTGGGGAGAGTGTTAGTAAAGCATCTGGAATGGTAAAACCGAGTACGAGGGGACGAAAACTGAGACGCATTTAAAAAGTTTTCCCGGTCACACGGTGGACCATATTCTGGGTTGCCCATGCATGTTTTACCTGAAGGAAGAATCCCTTCAACCTGGAGAGTTGGGACCCATGGAATGGGTACCACGCAGTATGACTTCAAAGGGTTGCCTTTGCTCACCGAACGTCACCAATGCTATCAGCCCGAAGTGTCCAGCCTTATGTCTCACTCAGCTCGGGGTGTAGATGTGGTAAATCCACGTTGCATCACAAGCCCTGAATGAATTATTTAAGAATTGCTCTCTATTTCACTGTCATTGTGTTTTGTTTTTGTAATTTATTTTGATAATGGGATTTATCGGATTTTCACTGCCGCGTTTATGCCGCTGTACACATGCTTGATTCTCTTATGGAGACATATAAATCCATGGGTTTTCAGATTCTTACTAGTCAGGTATATTCCTAGGCATTGAATATGGGGTGTTGAGTCCATTTCGTGGAGCAAGGAGTAGGTCCTGACTATTACATATTTGCTTATGGAAAGGTATCTGTGCTAATTTCAATCTCTGGTTTTATGCAGCACCACAACTCACCTTTCCCCTTAAGCAAGCATAAGTTGGTTTTCTAAATTTGAGACCCTTTTCTGTTTTGTAATTGAATTCATGTGCAGCCATGTTTGCATTCCGTGTATTTGAGATATCTTATGGTGTTTCTTTTTCTGTGTGACTTAGTTAACTTAGAATGATCGTACCTGAATCCACTCATTATGCCGCGACGGGCCTCATGACATAGATTTCATTGCTGAGTGATATTCCATTGTACGTACGTACAACAACTTCTTTATCCATTTTTTGCTTTCTGGGATATTTCACTTGTACCGTAAATGAGGTTCTTGTAAGCAGAGCCGTCCAAAATTTATGGGTGGCTGTGTCTTTTTGATTTTAATTTCCCTAAGCTATAGAACCATAAGTTGAAGTGCCGTAGGCTCCGTTGCTTAGTTTTTTAGGTGTTTGAGGAAACACCATACACTTCTCCAGAGTGGCTGTTGGCAAGTTACATCCCGCCCATCAGCATAACAAGGCTCCCTGTTCTCCATGGCCTGTCCTGCCTTTCTGGATTTTTCACTTTTTTCAGATGTCCCTTTTGACAGGGGGGCAGTGAGACTTCATTGTAATGCAGATTTCTTTACAGGCTTGCTTGTTTGGCCAAAAAGGGCGTATGTGTTTTTTCTTGAATATATTCAGGAAAAAACGCATACGCCCTTTTTGACCAAGTGCATCATTGTCGACTTTCTGTCTCTTTCCTTATGCTTTAAATGCAATTCCAGTCTGCCCCTGAACTCGTTTTCCTGCAATTCTGCCCCGCTTTCAAGTCCTCTACGCAGCCTTACTTCAATACATTTTTGGACAATAGCTGACATTTATAACTCTGCAGGTTTGTGAATGACAGTGCGCCTGAGCTCCTTTCTTCTACTCGCTTTCTTGTGAGCTGGCCGCAAACCCGCAGGATTGCTTCATGCCCTAATCTGGTTCCGGCACAGCATGCTGATCCTTTGGTAAATTCCTCTTCCTGGTGGGAAATGAGTGTTATATTTGAACGTGCAGACACCTAGAGCTAGTCTCTCATTGGTTCTCCCTATTCTTGTTCATCTTGCGCAGAAATTGCAAACTGTGCCGAACAGGAGGTTAAAGGCACTGACTCTCTAAGTGGGGAGAGTATTAGTAAAGGGTCTTCAATCGTGAACCCGAGTAAAAGGGGACGAAAACTGAGATGCATTTGAAAAGGTTTCCCGGTCACACGGTGCACCATACTGTGGGTTTCCCATGCATGTTTTAGCTGAAGGAAGAATCCCTTAAACCTGGAGAGTTGGGACCCATGGAATGGGTACCAGGCAGTATGACTTCAAAGGGCCTGCATTTTCTCAACGAACCTCACCAATGCTATCAGGCTGAAGTGTACAGCCTTATGTCTCACTCAGCTCTGGTTGTAGATGTGGTAAATCCAGGTTGCATCACAAGCCCTGAATGAATTATTTAAGAATTGCTCTCTATTTCACTGTCATTGTGTTTGTTTTTGTAATTCATTTTGATAATGGGATTTATCGGATTTTCTCTGCTGCATTCATGCCGCTGTACACACACTTGAGTCTCTTATGGAGACATATAAATCCATGGGTTTGAAGATACTTACTAGTCAGGTGTATTCCTAGGCGTTGAATATGGGGTGTTTAGTCCATTTCGTTGAGCAAGGGCTAGGTCTTGACTATTACATATTTGGCTTATGGAAAGGTATCTGTGCTAATTTCTATCTCTGGTTTTATGCAGCACCCCAACTCACTTTTCCCCTTAAGCAAGCATAAGGTGGTTTTCTAAATTTGAGACCCTGTTCTGTTTTGTAATTCAGTTCATGTGTAGCCAAGTTTACATTCCGTGTATTAGTGATATCTTATGATGTTTCATTTTCTGTGTGACTTATTTCACTTAGAATCATCGTACCTGAATCCACTCATTATGCCACGATGGGCCTGATGACATAGATTTCATTGCTGAGTGATATTCCATTGAATGTGTGTACCACAACTTCTTTATCCATTTTTCACATTCTGGGATATTTAACTTGTACCGTAGACGAGATTCCTGTAAACAGAGCCGTCTGAAACTTTGGGGTGGCTGTCTGTTTTTGATTTTAATTTCCGTGATCTATAAGACCATAAGTGGAAGTGCCGTAGTCTCCGTTGCTTTGTTTCTTAGGTGTTTCAGGAAACACCATACACTTCTCCAGAGTGGCTGTTGGCAATTTACATCCCGCCCATCAGCATAACAAGGCTCCCTGTTCTCCATGGCCTGTGCTGCCTTTCTGGATTTTACACTTTTTTCAGATGGCCCTTTTGAACGGGGGGCAGTGAGACTTCTTTGTAGTGCAGATTTCTTTAACATGCTGGCTTGGTTGGCCAAAAAGGGCGTATGCGTTTTTTCCTGAATATATTCAGGAAAAAACGCATACGCCCTTTTTGGCCAAGTGCATCATTGTCGACGTTCTGCCTCTTTTCCTATGCTTTAAATGCAATTCCAGTCTACCCCCTGAACTCGTTTTCCTGCAATTCTGCCCCGCTTTCCAGTCCTCTTCGCAGCCTTCCTTCAATATATTTTTGGACGATAGCTGTCATTTATAACTCTGCAGGTTTGTGAATTACAGTGCCCCTGAGCTCCTTTCTTCAACTCGCTTTCTTGTGAGCTGGCCGCAAACCCGCAGGAATGCTTCAGGCCCTAATCTGGTTCCGGCACGGCATGCTGAGCCTTTGGTTAATTCCTCTTCCTGGTGGGAAATGAGCGTTCCATTTGCCTGTCCAGACACCTACAGCTAGTCTCTCATTGGTTCTCCCTATTCCTGTTCATCTTGCGCAGAAATTGCAAACTGTGCCAAACAGGAGGTTAAAGGCACTGACTCTCCAAGTGGGGAGAGTGTTAGTAAACGGTCTGGAATGGTGAACCCGAGTAAAAGGGGACGAAAACTGAGATGCATTTGAAAACGTTTCCCGGTCACACAGTGCACTGTACTGTGGGTTTCCCATGCATGTTTTAGCTGAAGGAAGTATCCCTTAAACCTGGAGAGTTGGGACCCATGGAATGGGTACCATGCAGTATGACTTCAAAGGGTCTGCATTTGCTCATCGAACCTCACCAATGCTATCAGCCCGAAGTGTCCAGCCTTATGTCTCACTCAGCTCTGGGTGTAGATGTGGTAAATCCAGGTTGCATCACAAGCCCTGAATGAATTATTTAAGAATTGCTCTCTATTTCACTGTCATTGTGTTTGTTTTTGTAATTCATTTTGATAATGGGTTTTATCGGATTTTCTCTGCTGCATTCATGCCGCTGTACACACACTTGAGTCTCTTACGGAGACATATAAATCCATGGGTTTGAAGGTTCTTACTAGTCATGTGTAATCCTAGGCGTTGAATATGGGGTGTTTAGTCCATTTCGTTGAGCAAGGGCTAGGTCTTGACTATTACATATTTGGCTTATGGAAAGGTATCTGTGCTAATTTCTATCTCTGGTTTTATGCAGCACCACAACTCACCTTTCCCCTTAAGCAAGCATAAGTTGGTTTTCTAAATTTGAGACCCTGTTCTGTTTTGTAATTCAGTTCATGTGTAGCCAAGTTTACATTCCGTGTATTAGTGATATCTTATGATGTTTCATTTTCTGTGTGACCTATTTCACTTAGAATCATCGTACCTGAATCCACTCATTATGCCGCGACGGGCCTTATGACATAGATTTCATTAGTGAGTGATATTCCTTTGTACGTACGTACCACACTTCTTTATCCATTTTTCGCTTTCTGGGATATTTAACTTGTACCGTAGACGAGGTTCTTGTAAACAGACCCGTAAACAGAAACTTTGCGGTGGCTGTGTGTTTTTGATTTTAATTTCCCTAAGCTATAGGAAAATAAGTGGTAATGCCGTAGGCTCCATTGCTTTGTTTTTTAGGTTTTTGAGGAAACACCATACACATCTCCAGAGTGGCTGTTGGCAATTTACATCCCGCCCATCAGCATAACAAGGCTCCCTGTTCTCCATGGCCTGTGCTGCCTTTCTGGATTTTACACTTTTTTCAGATGGCCCTTTTGAACGGGGGGCAGTGAGACTTCATTGTAGTGCAGATTTCTTTAACATGCTTGCTTGGTTGGCCAAAAAGGGCGTATGCGTTTTTCCCTGAATATATTCAGGAAAAAACGCATACGCCCTTTTTGGCCAAGTGCATCATTGTCGACGTTCTGCCTCTTTTCCTATGCTTTAAATGCAATTCCAGTCTACCCCCTGAAATCGTTTTCTTGCAATTCTGCCCCGCTTTCAAGTCCTCTTCGCAGCCTTCCTTCAATATATTTTTGGGTAATAGCTGTCATTTATAACTCTGCAGGTTTGTGAATTACAGTGTCCCTGAGCTCCTTTCTTCAACTCGCTTTCTTGTGAGCTGGCCGCAAACCCGCAGGATTGCTTCAGGCCCTAATCTGGTTCCGGCACGGCATGCTGAGCCTTTGGTTAATTCCTCTTCCTGGTGGGAAATGAGCGTTAAATTTGCCCGTGCAGACACCTTCACACGAGTCTTCATGGTGCCACTTTGCCCCGGTTATCTCTATGGAGGTTGGAGTTGGAGGGCCTCCTCGCTCAAGGTCAGTGTGCCCACGGAGCCAACCCTGCAACTTCAGGGCATGGTTGGGTGTTAGGATCACCACGTGGGGTCCTTTTCCCTTAGGAGGGAGGTGGCCTTTTGGGCTGCTGATTTCCAGGTTTTCAGATACTGCCAGTATCTTGGCCAGATGTGGCGGTGGGCCAAGCCCCTTGGTGACCGCAGTTTATCCTACCTGGATCGCATTCTTGCATTGTTCCATCTCAAGTGGTCCCAGGTTTTGCACTAATACTCCAATGGCGATTCACCGTTCACCAGGAATGTAAAGGTCAAAGGGTTTAGCTAAATTAGGGAGTTCCAGGGCAAGGGTCTGAATTGACTGCTCTTTCCATTCTTGAAAGGCCACTTCTGCATTCTATTCAAAAGGATCATCATCTTTTCCTTTCAGTGTTTCATATAGAGGCCCAGCTAGTAGACTGTAGTTAGGGATCCAGAAGCAGCAAACCCTGGCTTCTCCAGGAACCCCTAAGCTGTCTTCTAGTTTCAGAAATGGGTAAGGCTGTAAATTGTTTCTTCCCTTTCCTGGGATGGGCTTCTCCGACCTTCTGTGAGAATGAAGCCCAGGCAGGTCACCGTAGTCTGTGATATTTGAGCTTTTTCTTGGGCAACTTGTATCCTTTATTGGCTTGGTAGTTCAGAGGTCTCCTTAGTAGGGCTGGCGATCAGAATGTCGTCTGCATATTGAACGTGTGTTTCTTTTTCCAGAGGTAGAAATTTTAGTTCTTTAGCTGAGCTTTCCCCAAAGATGGTGTGGGAATTTTTGAACCCTTGGGGCAACACGGCCCGGAAGTATTGTTTTAGTTGTATGTTGAGTCCTGCCACTCACAAGCCAAAATTTCTTGTGACTCTGGGACTAATAGAATACAAAAGAAGGCATCATTGAAGACTAATACAGAATACCATGTCCTGGTGGTTGGTAGAATGACCAGCAGGGTGTAGGATTTAGGAACTACTGGAGGTATATCCTCGGTGGCTTCACTGACTGTCCTGACATCCTTTACCAGGACTCCAGCAGCCCATGGGGCTCTCGAGGTCAGGCCAATCCCAGGATATGGAGCTCACCTGGGCAGGTACCCCACCCCCACCCCAGCCCATGGGGCTCTCGTGTTCAGGCCCCTCCCAGGATATGGGGTTCCCTGGGCAGGTTCCCCTGCAGCCCATGGGGCTCTCGTGGTCAGGCCCCTCCCAGGATACAGAGCTACCCTTGCAGGTACCATGGCAGGGCTGGGAACACAGGAACCCTGCATATCGCCCTCATTGCAGAGCACTCCCAGCTCACCTGTCACTCAGATCTGACACAGAGCACCTCAGAGCAGGACTTGAACTAACAAACAGCAGCTCCGACAGGTCTGTGACCCTGGGCATCACTCTGTGTGGCCTCCCTCCACCTGGTCTTCCAGAGACTTCCACTGCACCCGGGGCACCAGGCCTCTGTCTCCACCCACCAGCCACCCCTCCTCTCCCTGACTCCTGGGTTCCTCTCATTAGGAGAGGGTTTTCTTGAAGTTGTCTCCCACTCATGGGCCAGATAATATAATTAGAAAACAAGCCAGAGCTGCAGCCCCTTGTCTATCCTGACTCTCAGGAGCCCACACCTGTTCCTTGGACCTGGCCGATTCAGCAAGTTCCAGTTTCTGCAACTGTGAGCCCCTGAGGGGTGATTATTGGCTGGCCTGGGAAGCCCGACCGTGCCGGCCAGACCTCCCCAGGTGTGCCTGGGTTCAGATCAATATAAACACCGCTCCAGGCAGCAAGAGCCCCTGCAGCTGTGCCTGACGCCATTTTCTCTGCCCTGTCAGCAGTCTTGGGGCTGGACTGGTGGGAGGGAGTGAGAGGCCACGGCTTTGTGGGTGGCCCAGTGTGAGTGGGGCTCTGCTGGACTTTCTGCAGCAGTTGCCAAGATGCCACCTGCTAAAGAAGAGGATGTGTCACCCATACCTGCCGCTGGAATTTCTCCCTGGGCAGAGGTGAGTGAGGAAGAAAGCAGTGGGGGCCGGGACAGCAGGGGTATCTCAGGCAGGGAAATGGAAAGCTTCCAGAAGAGCACCCAGGGCCAGGACCATCCTGGCTGGCCTGCAGGCACCAAGTCGGCTGGCATGCTGTCACTCATGTGGCTCCATGGCCCTTCCTCTAGGCTTTCAAGTCCTTGTACATATTCAGGTGTTTTACCTGGGAAGGGTGGGAACATTTCAGCAGCAGCTGGCCTGGGGCTCAGCCCACGTTTACTCACAGATGCCTCGGCATGGTCCCCCAGCTTTGCAATGAGGACGCTTGTTGCGTGGGGCCTGCTGGCTGAATGGGGGATGATTCCCCACCACTGACCAACTTCAGAATTGTTTACAACTGGAGCAAGTGCCCTGATACGGTTTTCCTCTGTGTAACTGGTGGGTTCTGTTTTTTTTTCGTTTTTGGTTCAAGGTAGATTTTATTCCTCTTTTTTGTATTTACAGATATAAGCATGGAAATAATTTATTCATATAAATACATGTATGTGAAGGGAAGAATATTTTTTCTGTTTTACTTTTTGTAATTTGAATTTTATTTTATTTTTTTATACAGCAGGTTCTTTTTGGTTATCTATTTTATACATATAAATGTATACATGCCAATCCCAGTCTCTCAACTCCTCCCACCACCACACCCCAACAGCTTTCCCCCCTTGGTGTCCATACGTTTGTTGTCTACATCTGTTGCTCTATTTCTGCCTGGCAAAACGGTTCATCTGTACAATTTTTCTAGGTTCCACATATAGGCATTAATAGACAAGATTTGTTTTTCTCTTTCTGACTTACTTCACTCCGTATGACAGTCTCTAGATCCATCAACATCTCTACAAATGACCCAATTTCATTCCTTTTTATGGCTTAGTAATATTCCATTTTATATATGTACCACTTCTTTATGCATTCGTCTGTCTGTGGGCATTTAGGTTGCTTCCATTACCTGGATATTGTAAATAGTGATGCAATGAACATTGCGGTGAATGTCTCTTTTTGATTTATGGTTTTGTCTGGGTATATGCCCAGTAGTGGGATTGCTGTATCATATGGTAATTCTATTCTTAGTTTTATAAGAAACTCCATAATGTTCTCCACAGTGACTGTATCAATTTACATTCCCAACAATAGTGGAAGAGGGTTCCTTATCTCCACACCCTTTCCAGCATTTGTTGTTTGTAGATTTTCTGATGATGCCCATTCTAACATGTGTGAGGTGATACACCATGGATGAGTCTATTTCGTTGAGCAAAGAGTAGGTCTTGTCTAGTACATATTTGGCTTATGGAACGGTATGTGTGCTAATTTCAATCTCTGGTTTTATACAGCACCCCAACTCAACTTTCCCCTTAAGCAAGCATAAGTTTTTATCTAAATGTGAGACTCTGTTCGGTTTTGGAATTCAGTTTATGTGTAGCCAAGTTTACACTCTCTCTATTAGTGATATCTTATGATAATTATCTTTCTCTGTGTGACCTATTTCTCTTAGAATCATCATACTTAAATCCACTCAATTTGGTGCTACAGGCCTGATGACTTTGATTTCATTGCTGAGTGATATTCCGTTGTACGTAAGTAGCACAACTCCTTTATCCATTTTTTTCTTTCTGGGATATTTAATTTGTACTGGACTCAAGGTTCTTGTAAACACAGCAGCCCTAAATTTGGTGTTGGCTGTGTCTTGTTGATTTTAATTTTCCTAAGCTATAGGGCCAAAAGTGGAAGTGCCCTAGGGTCTGTAGCTTTGTTTTTCAGATGTTTCAGGATACACCATAAACATCTCCAGAGTGTCTGTTGGCAATTTACATCCCGCCCATCAGCATAACAAGGCTCCCTGTTCTCCATGGCCTGTCCTGTGTTTCTGGTTTTTACACTTTTTTCAGATGGCCCTTTTGACGAATGGGAAATGAGACTTCATTGTAGTGCGGATTTCCATTTCTCGAGTGCTTGGTTGGCCAAAAAGGGCATATGTGTTTTTTCCTGAATATATTCAGGAAAAAATGTTTACGCACTTTTGTCCAAGTGCATCACTGTCAAAGATCTGCCGCTTTTCACATGCTTTAAATGCAATTCCAATCTACCTCCTGAAATATGATTCCTGCAATTCTGCCTCGTTTTCAAGTCCTCTTTGCAGACTTACTTCCATATAATTTTGCCAATAACTGTCATTTATAACACTGCAGGTTTGTGAATTACAGTGCCCGTGATTTCCTTTCTTAACTCGTTTCCTTGAAAACTGGCCACAGAACCGCAGGTTTGCTTCAGGCCGTAATCAGGGTCCGGCACGGCACTCTGAGACTTTGGTTCATTCCACTTCCTGGTGGGAAATTAGAGTTAAATGTGCCCCACCAGACACCTGCCTCACTCCTAGCCCCTTGGTGATGTGTGTCCTGTGGTTTGAGGCCACATGTGCTGGGTTCCTCACCTTTGGCTGATGTGGCCCCACTGGTGTGAGACACTCCTGCCTGGTTCCCATCCGCTTGGTGATGTGGGCCCTCCGGTGAGAGTCTGATCCTGGTTGGGTTCCTCACACTTCTGTGAGGTGGGCCCTCTTCTCTGAGGTCACTCCTGCCTGGCTGGCACACCCCGCCTTTGCGACGTCGGCTCTCTGGTGGGATTTGGTGCCTGCTGGGTGTCTCCTCCCCTCGGTAATGAGGGCCCTCTGGCGTCAGACCCTAACTCCTGGGCTCCCAATATTTTCTGATATGCGCCCTGTGGTTCGAGTACACTCCTGCCAGGTTCCCAACCCCATGGGAATGTGGGACTTCTGCTCTGAGGTCCCAACCGTGGGTTGCTCAGTTTCATGATGAGGGCCCTCTGCTGTGAGTTCTCTCCGGCTTGGATCCCATAGCCTCGCTGCTCCTGGCCACCTGCTGGGAGGTTCCAACTGCGGGATTCCTCACCTTTTTTCTTCTATGGACCCTCTGTTTTGAGACTCCTCCTGCCTGCCTCACTCCCAGCCTCTTGGTGATGTGTGTCCTCTGGTTTGAGGCCATGTATGCTGGGTCCCTCGCCTTTCGATGATGTGGCCCCACTGGTGTGAGGACACTCCTGCCTGGTTCCTATCCCCTTAATGATGTGGGCCCTCTGGTGAGAGTCTGATCCTGGCTGGGTTACTCACCCTTCTGTGAGGGGGGCCCTCTGCTGTGAGGTCACTCCTGCCTGGCTGGCACACCCCTCCTGGGCAACATCGGCCCTCTTGTGGCAGTTGGAGCCTGCTGGGAAGCTCCCCTCGGTGATGGGGGCCCTCTTGCCTCAGGCCCTAACTGCTGGGTACCCACATTTTCTGATACGTGCTAAGTGGTGCGAGGACACTCCTGCGAGGTTCCCATCCCCATGGGCATGTGGGCCTTCTGCTCTAGGTCCCAACACCTGTGTTGTTCACCGTTTCATGATGTTGGCTCTCTGGTGTTAGTTCACCCAGGCCTAGATCCCATAGCCTCTGTGCTCTGAGCGGCCTGCTGGGAGGTTCCTACTGCTGGATTCCTTACCTTTTTTATTCTTTGTGTCCTGTGTTTTCATGCTCCTACTTCCTGACTCACTCCCAGCCCATTTGTGATGTAGGTCCTCTGGTTTAAGGCCACATGTACCGGTTTCCTCACCTTTATTGATGTGGCCCCACTGGTGTGAGGACACTCCTGCCTGGTTCCCATCCCCTTGGTGATGGGGGCTCTCTGGTGAGAGTCTGATCCTGTCTGGATTCCTCACACTTCTGGGAGGTGGGCCCTCTGCTGTGAGGTCACTCCTGCCTGGCTGGCACACGTCACCTTGGCGATGTGGGCCCTCAGTTGGGAGTTGGTGCCTGCTGGGAGTCTCCTCCCCTCGGTAATGAGGGGCCTCTGGCGTCAGGCCCTAACTCATGCGCTCCCAAAATTTTCTGATGTGCGCCCTGTCGTGCGAATACACTCCAGCCAGGGTCCCATCCCCATGGGGATGTGGGCTTTCTGCCCTGAGGTCCCAACGGCTGGGTTGCTCACAGTGTCAGAATGTGGGCCCTCTGCTGTGAATTCACTCCGGCATGGATCCCATAGCCTCGGTGCTCTGGGCCACCTGCTTGGAGCTTCCAACTGCGGGGTTCCTCACCTTTTTTATTCTATGGGCGCTCTGTTGTGAGTCTCCTCCTGCATGCCTCACTCCCAGCCCTTTCGTGATGTGTGTCCCCTTGTTTGAGGCCACATGTGCTGTGTTCCTCACCTTTCGCTGATGTGGCCCCACTGGTGTGAGGACACTCCTGCCTGGTTTCCATCCCCTTGGTGATGTGGGCGCTCTGGTTAGAGTCTGATCCTGTTTGGGCTCCTCACACTTCTGTGAGGTGGGCCCTCTGCTGTGAGGTAACTCCTGCCTGGCTTGCTCCCATTGCCTTGGTGACGTCGGCCCTCTGGTGGCATTTGGAGCCTGCTGGTAGCCTCCTCTCCTCCGTGATGAGGGCCCTCTGGCGCCAGGCCATAACTGCTGGGTTCCCACATTTTCTGATACGTGCTAAGTTGTGCGAGGACACTCCTGCGAGGTTCCTATCCCCATGGGGATGTGCGCCTTCTGCTCTGAGGTCCCACTGGCTGGGTTGCTCACAGTTTCATGATGTGGGCCCTCTGCTGTGAGTTCACTGTGGCCTGGATCCCATAGACTCCATGCTCTGGGCCACCTGCTGGGAGGTTCAAACTGCTGGATTCCTCACATTTTTTATTCTGTGGGCCCTGTGTTGTTAGGCTACTCCTGCCTGCCTCACTCGGAGCACCTTGGAAATGTGGGTCCTCTGGTTTAGGCCACATGTGCTGGGTTCCTCACCTTTCTATAATGTGGCCACACTGGTGTGAGGACACTCCTGCCTTGTTCCGATCCCCTTGGTGATGTGGGCCCTCTGGTGAGAGTCTTATCCTGGCTGGGTTCCTCACCCTTCTGTGAGGTAGGCCCTCTGCTGTGAGGTCACTCCTGCCTGGCTGGCACACGTCAACGTGGCGACGTGGGCCCTCAGTTGGGAGTTGGTGCCTGCTGGGAGTCTCCTCCCCTCGGTAATGAGGGCCCTCTGGCGTCAGACCCTAACTCCTGGGCTCCCAAAATTTTCTGATGTGCGCCCTGTGGTGCGAGTACACTCCTGCCAGGATCCCAACCCCATGGGAATGTGGGCCTTCTGCTCTAAGGTCCCAACGGCTGGGTTGCTCACAGTTTCATAATGAGGGCCCTCTGTTTTGAGTTCAGTCAGGCCTGGATCCCATAGCCTCGCTGCTCCTGGCCACCTGCTGGGAGGTTCCAACTGCGGGATTCCTCACCTTTTTTACGCTATGGGCCCTCTGTTTGGAGGCTCCTCCTGCCTGCCTCACTCCCAGCCCCTTGGTGATGTGTGTCCTGTAGTTTGAGGCCACGTGTGCTGGGTCCGTCACATTTCGGTGATGTGACCACACTGGTGTGAGAACACTCCTGCCTGGTTTCCATTCCCTTGGTGATGTGGGCCCTCCGGTGAGAGTCTGATCCTCTTTGGGTTCCTCACACTTTTGTGTGGTTGGCCCTCTGCTCTGAGGTCACTCCTGCCTGGCTGGCACACCCTGCATTGGCGACGTCGGCCTTCTGGTAGCAGTTGGAGCTTGCTGGGAGCCTCCTCTCCTCAGTGATGAGGGCCCTCTGGCGTCCGGCCCTAACTGCTGGGCTCCCCACCTTTTCTGATGTGTGCCCACTGGTGCGATGACACTCCTGCTTGGTTCCCTTCCCCATGGGGATGTGGGCCTTGTGCTCTGAGGTTACAACGGCTGGGTTGCTTACAGTATCACGATGAGGGCCCTCTGTTGTGAGTTCATCACTGCCTGGATCCCATAGCCTCGGTGCTCTGGGCCGCCTGCTGGGATGTTCCAACTGCTGGATTGCTCACCTTTTTTATACAATGGGCCATGTGTTTTGAGGTTAATCCTGCCTGCCTCGCTCCGAGACCCATGGTGATGTGGGTCCTCTGGTTTGAGGCCACATGTGCTGGGTACCTCAACTTTCGATGATGTGGCACCACGGGTGTGAGGACACTCCTGCCTGGTTCCCAGCCCCTTGCTTATGTGGGCACTCTGGTGAGAGTCTGATCTTGACTGGGTTCCTTACCCTTCTGTGAGGTGGGCCCTCTGATGTGAGGTCACTCCTGCCTGGATGGCTCATGTCGCCTTGGCGACGTAGGCCCTCTGTTGGCCACTGCAGCATGCTGGGAGCCTCCTACCCTCTTTAATAAGGGCCCTGGAAGAAACGCATATGCCCTTTTTGACCAAGTGCATCATTGTCGAGGTTCTGCCTCTTCTCCTATACTTTCAGAGGACTTCCCGTCTACCTCCTGAAATCGTATTCCTGGAATTCTGCCCCGCGTTCAAGTCCTCTTTGCAGCCTTACTTCAATATATTTTTGGACGATAGCTGTCATTTATAACTCTGCAGGTTTGTGAATTACACTGCCCCTGAGCTCCTTTCTTCAACTCGCTTTCTTGTGAGCTGGCCGCAAAACCGCAGGATTGCTTCAGGCCCTAATCTGGTTCCGACACGGCATGCTGAGCCTTTGGCTAATTCCTCTTCCTGGTGGGAAATGAGCGTTAAATTTGTTCGTGCAGACACCTACAGCTAATCTCTCATTGGTTCTCCCTATTCCTGTTCATCTTGCGCAGAAATTCCAAACTGTGCCAAACAGGAGGTTAAAGGCACTGACTCTCCAAGTGGGGAGAGTGTTAGTAAAGCATCTGGAATGGTAAAACCGAGTACGAGGGGACGAAAACTGAGACGCATTTAAAAAGTTTTCCCGGTCACACGGTGGACCATATTCTGGGTTGCCCATGCATGTTTTACCTGAAGGAAGAATCCCTTCAACCTGGAGAGTTGGGACCCATGGAATGGGTACCACGCAGTATGACTTCAAAGGGTTGCCTTTGCTCACCGAACGTCACCAATGCTATCAGCCCGAAGTGTCCAGCCTTATGTCTCCCTCAGCTCGGGGTGTAGATGTGGTAAATCCACGTTGCATCACAAGCCCTGAATGAATTATTTAAGAATTGCTCTCTATTTCACTGTCATTGTGTTTTGTTTTTGTAATTTATTTTGATAATGGGATTTATCGGATTTTCACTGCTGCGTTTATGCCGCTGTACACATGCTTGATTCTCTTATGGAGACATATAAATCCATGGGTTTTCAGATTCTTACTAGTCAGGTATATTCCTAGGCATTGAATATGGGGTGTTGAGTCCATTTCGTGGAGCAAGGAGTAGGTCCTGACTATTACATATTTGCTTATGGAAAGGTATCTGTGCTAATTTCAATCTCTGGTTTTATGCAGCACCACAACTCACCTTTCCCCTTAAGCAAGCATAAGTTGGTTTTCTAAATTTGAGACCCTTTTCTGTTTTGTAATTGAGTTCATGTGCAGCCATGTTTGCATTCCGTGTATTTGAGATATCTTATGGTGTTTCTTTTTCTGTGTGACTTAGTTAACTTAGAATGATCGTACCTGAATCCACTCATTATGCCGCGACGGGCCTCATGACATAGATTTCATTGCTGAGTGATATTCCATTGTACGTACGTACAACAACTTCTTTATCCATTTTTTGCTTTCTGGGATATTTCACTTGTACCGTAAATGAGGTTCTTGTAAGCAGAGCCGTCCAAAATTTATGGGTGGCTGTGTCTTTTTGATTTTAATTTCCCTAAGCTATAGAACCATAAGTTGAAGTGCCGTAGGCTCCGTTGCTTAGTTTTTTAGGTGTTTGAGGAAACACCATACACTTCTCCAGAGTGGCTGTTGGCAAGTTACATCCCGCCCATCAGCATAACAAGGCTCCCTGTTCTCCATGGCCTGTCCTGCCTTTCTGGATTTTTCACTTTTTTCAGATGTCCCTTTTGACAGGGGGGCAGTGAGACTTCATTGTAATGCAGATTTCTTTACAGGCTTGCTTGTTTGGCCAAAAAGGGCGTATGTGTTTTTTCTTGAATATATTCAGGAAAAAACGCATACGCCCTTTTTGACCAAGTGCATCATTGTCGACTTTCTGTCTCTTTCCTTATGCTTTAAATGCAATTCCAGTCTGCCCCTGAACTCGTTTTCCTGCAATTCTGCCCCGCTTTCAAGTCCTCTACGCAGCCTTACTTCAATACATTTTTGGACAATAGCTGACATTTATAACTCTGCAGGTTTGTGAATGACAGTGCGCCTGAGCTCCTTTCTTCTACTCGCTTTCTTGTGAGCTGGCCGCAAACCCGCAGGATTGCTTCATGCCCTAATCTGGTTCCGGCACAGCATGCTGATCCTTTGGTAAATTCCTCTTCCTGGTGGGAAATGAGTGTTATATTTGAACGTGCAGACACCTAGAGCTAGTCTCTCATTGGTTCTCCCTATTCTTGTTCATCTTGCGCAGAAATTGCAAACTGTGCCGAACAGGAGGTTAAAGGCACTGACTCTCTAAGTGGGGAGAGTATTAGTAAAGGGTCTTCAATCGTGAACCCGAGTAAAAGGGGACGAAAACTGAGATGCATTTGAAAAGGTTTCCCGGTCACACGGTGCACCATACTGTGGGTTTCCCATGCATGTTTTAGCTGAAGGAAGAATCCCTTAAACCTGGAGAGTTGGGACCCATGGAATGGGTACCATGCAGTATGACTTCAAAGGGCCTGCATTTTCTCAACGAACCTCACCAATGCTATCAGGCTGAAGTGTACAGCCTTATGTCTCACTCAGCTCTGGTTGTAGATGTGGTAAATCCAGGTTGCATCACAAGCCCTGAATGAATTATTTAAGAATTGCTCTCTATTTCACTGTCATTGTGTTTGTTTTTGTAATTCATTTTGATAATGGGATTTATCGGATTTTCTCTGCTGCATTCATGCCGCTGTACACACACTTGAGTCTCTTATGGAGACATATAAATCCATGGGTTTGAAGATACTTACTAGTCAGGTGTATTCCTAGGCGTTGAATATGGGGTGTTTAGTCCATTTCGTTGAGCAAGGGCTAGGTCTTGACTATTACATATTTGGCTTATGGAAAGGTATCTGTGCTAATTTCTATCTCTGGTTTTATGCAGCACCCCAACTCACTTTTCCCCTTAAGCAAGCATAAGGTGGTTTTCTAAATTTGAGACCCTGTTCTGTTTTGTAATTCAGTTCATGTGTAGCCAAGTTTACATTCCGTGTATTAGTGATATCTTATGATGTTTCATTTTCTGTGTGACTTATTTCACTTAGAATCATCGTACCTGAATCCACTCATTATGCCACGATGGGCCTGATGACATAGATTTCATTGCTGAGTGATATTCCATTGAATGTGTGTACCACAACTTCTTTATCCATTTTTCACATTCTGGGATATTTAACTTGTACCGTAGACGAGATTCCTGTAAACAGAGCCGTCTGAAACTTTGGGGTGGCTGTCTGTTTTTGATTTTAATTTCCGTGATCTATAAGACCATAAGTGGAAGTGCCGTAGTCTCCGTTGCTTTGTTTCTTAGGTGTTTCAGGAAACACCATACACTTCTCCAGAGTGGCTGTTGGCAATTTACATCCCGCCCATCAGCATAACAAGGCTCCCTGTTCTCCATGGCCTGTGCTGCCTTTCTGGATTTTACACTTTTTTCAGATGGCCCTTTTGAACGGGGGGCAGTGAGACTTCTTTGTAGTGCAGATTTCTTTAACATGCTGGCTTGGTTGGCCAAAAAGGGCGTATGCGTTTTTTCCTGAATATATTCAGGAAAAAACGCATACGCCCTTTTTGGCCAAGTGCATCATTGTCGACGTTCTGCCTCTTTTCCTATGCTTTAAATGCAATTCCAGTCTACCCCCTGAACTCGTTTTCCTGCAATTCTGCCCCGCTTTCCAGTCCTCTTCGCAGCCTTCCTTCAATATATTTTTGGACGATAGCTGTCATTTATAACTCTGCAGGTTTGTGAATTACAGTGCCCCTGAGCTCCTTTCTTCAACTCGCTTTCTTGTGAGCTGGCCGCAAACCCGCAGGAATGCTTCAGGCCCTAATCTGGTTCCGGCACGGCATGCTGAGCCTTTGGTTAATTCCTCTTCCTGGTGGGAAATGAGCGTTCCATTTGCCTGTCCAGACACCTACAGCTAGTCTCTCATTGGTTCTCCCTATTCCTGTTCATCTTGCGCAGAAATTGCAAACTGTGCCAAACAGGAGGTTAAAGGCACTGACTCTCCAAGTGGGGAGAGTGTTAGTAAACGGTCTGGAATGGTGAACCCGAGTAAAAGGGGACGAAAACTGAGATGCATTTGAAAACGTTTCCCGGTCACACAGTGCACTGTACTGTGGGTTTCCCATGCATGTTTTAGCTGAAGGAAGTATCCCTTAAACCTGGAGAGTTGGGACCCATGGAATGGGTACCATGCAGTATGACTTCAAAGGGTCTGCATTTGCTCATCGAACCTCACCAATGCTATCAGCCCGAAGTGTCCAGCCTTATGTCTCACTCAGCTCTGGGTGTAGATGTGGTAAATCCAGGTTGCATCACAAGCCCTGAATGAATTATTTAAGAATTGCTCTCTATTTCACTGTCATTGTGTTTGTTTTTGTAATTCATTTTGATAATGGGTTTTATCGGATTTTCTCTGCTGCATTCATGCCGCTGTACACACACTTGAGTCTCTTACGGAGACATATAAATCCATGGGTTTGAAGGTTCTTACTAGTCATGTGTAATCCTAGGCGTTGAATATGGGGTGTTTAGTCCATTTCGTTGAGCAAGGGCTAGGTCTTGACTATTACATATTTGGCTTATGGAAAGGTATCTGTGCTAATTTCTATCTCTGGTTTTATGCAGCACCACAACTCACCTTTCCCCTTAAGCAAGCATAAGTTGGTTTTCTAAATTTGAGACCCTGTTCTGTTTTGTAATTCAGTTCATGTGTAGCCAAGTTTACATTCCGTGTATTAGTGATATCTTATGATGTTTCATTTTCTGTGTGACCTATTTCACTTAGAATCATCGTACCTGAATCCACTCATTATGCCGCGACGGGCCTTATGACATAGATTTCATTAGTGAGTGATATTCCTTTGTACGTACGTACCACACTTCTTTATCCATTTTTCGCTTTCTGGGATATTTAACTTGTACCGTAGACGAGGTTCTTGTAAACAGACCCGTAAACAGAAACTTTGCGGTGGCTGTGTGTTTTTGATTTTAATTTCCCTAAGCTATAGGAAAATAAGTGGTAATGCCGTAGGCTCCATTGCTTTGTTTTTTAGGTTTTTGAGGAAACACCATACACATCTCCAGAGTGGCTGTTGGCAATTTACATCCCGCCCATCAGCATAACAAGGCTCCCTGTTCTCCATGGCCTGTGCTGCCTTTCTGGATTTTACACTTTTTTCAGATGGCCCTTTTGAACGGGGGGCAGTGAGACTTCATTGTAGTGCAGATTTCTTTAACATGCTTGCTTGGTTGGCCAAAAAGGGCGTATGCGTTTTTTCCTGAATATATTCAGGAAAAAACGCATACGCCCTTTTTGGCCAAGTGCATCATTGTCGACGTTCTGCCTCTTTTCCTATGCTTTAAATGCAATTCCAGTCTACCCCCTGAAATCGTTTTCTTGCAATTCTGCCCCGCTTTCAAGTCCTCTTCGCAGCCTTCCTTCAATATATTTTTGGGTAATAGCTGTCATTTATAACTCTGCAGGTTTGTGAATTACAGTGTCCCTGAGCTCCTTTCTTCAACTCGCTTTCTTGTGAGCTGGCCGCAAACCCGCAGGATTGCTTCAGGCCCTAATCTTGTTCCGGCACGGCATGCTGAGCCTTTGGTTAATTCCTCTTCCTGGTGGGAAATGAGCGTTAAATTTGCCCGTGCAGACACCTTCACACGAGTCTTCATGGTGCCACTTTGCCCCGGTTATCTCTATGGAGGTTGGAGTTGGAGGGCCTCCTCGCTCAAGGTCAGTGTGCCCACGGAGCCAACCCTGCAACTTCAGGGCATGGTTGGGTGTTAGGATCACCACGTGGGGTCCTTTTCCCTTAGGAGGGAGGTGGCCTTTTGGGCTGCTGATTTCCAGGTTTTCAGATACTGCCAGTATCTTGGCCAGATGTGGCGGTGGGCCAAGCCCCTTGGTGACCGCAGTTTATCCTACCTGGATCGCATTCTTGCATTGTTCCATCTCAAGTGGTCCCAGGTTTTGCACTAATACTCCAATGGCGATTCACCGTTCACCAGGAATGTAAAGGTCAAAGGGTTTAGCTAAATTAGGGAGTTCCAGGGCAAGGGTCTGAATTGACTGCTCTTTCCATTCTTGAAAGGCCACTTCTGCATTCTATTCAAAAGGATCATCATCTTTTCCTTTCAGTGTTTCATATAGAGGCCCAGCTAGTAGACTGTAGTTAGGGATCCAGAAGCAGCAAACCCTGGCCTCCCCAGGAACCCCTAAGCTGTCTTCTAGGTTCAGAAATGGGTAAGGCTGTAAATTGTTTCTTCCCTTTCCTGGGATGGGCTTCTCCGACCTTCTGTGAGAATGAAGCCCAGGCAGGTCACCGTAGTCTGTGATATTTGAGCTTTGTCTTGGACAACTTGTATCCTTTATTGGCTTGGTAGTTCAGAGGTCTCCTTAGTAGGGCTGGCGATCAGAATGTCGTCTGCATATTGAAGGAGTGTTTCCTTTTCCAGAGGTAGAACTTTTAGTTCTTTAGCTGAGCTTTCCCCAAAGATGGTGTGGGAATTTTTGAACCCTTGGGGCAACACGGCCCGGAAGTATTGTTTTAGTTGTATGTTGAGTCCTGCCACTCACAAGCCAAAATTTCTTGTGACTCTGGGACTAATAGAATACAAATGAAGGCATCATTGAAGACTAATACAGAATACCATGTCCTGGTGGTTGGTAGAATGACCAGCAGGGTGTAGGATTTAGGAACTACTGGAGGTATATCCTCGGTGGCTTCACTGACTGTCCTGACATCCTTTACCAGGACTCCAGCAGCCCATGGGGCTCTCGAGGTCAGGCCAATCCCAGGATATGGAGCTCACCTGGGCAGGTACCCCACCCCCACCCCAGCCCATGGGGCTCTCGTGTTCAGGCCCCTCCCAGGATATGGGGTTCCCTGGGCAGGTTCCCCTGCAGCCCATGGGGCTCTCGTGGTCAGGCCCCTCCCAGGATACAGAGCTACCCTTGCAGGTACCATGGCAGGGCTGGGAACACAGGAACCCTGCATATCGCCCTCATTGCAGAGCACTCCCAGCTCACCTGTCACTCAGATCTGACACAGAGCACCTCAGAGCAGGACTTGAACTAACAAACAGCAGCTCCCACAGGTCTGTGACCCTGGGCATCACTCTGTGTGGCCTCCCTCCACCTGGTCTTCCAGAGACTTCCACTGCACCCGGGGCACCAGGCCTCTGTCTCCACCCACCAGCCACCCCTCCTCTCCCTGACTCCTGGGTTCCTCTCATTAGGAGAGGGTTTTCTTGAAGTTGTCTCCCACTCATGGGCCAGATAATATAATTAGAAAACAAGCCAGAGCTGCAGCCCCTTGTCTATCCTGACTCTCAGGAGCCCACACCTGTTCCTTGGACCTGGCCGATTCAGCAAGTTCCAGTTTCTGCAACTGTGAGCCCCTGAGGGGTGATTATTGGCTGGCCTGGGAAGCCCGACCGTGCCGGCCAGACCTCCCCAGGTGTGCCTGGGTTCAGATCAATATAAACACCGCTCCAGGCAGCAAGAGCCCCTGCAGCTGTGCCTGACGCCATTTTCTCTGCCCTGTCAGCAGTCTTGGGGCTGGACTGGTGGGAGGGAGTGAGAGGCCACGGCTTTGTGGGTGGCCCAGTGTGAGTGGGGCTCTGCTGGACTTTCTGCAGCAGTTGCCAAGATGCCACCTGCTAAAGAAGAGGATGTGTCACCCATACCTGCCGCTGGAATTTCTCCCTGGGCAGAGGTGAGTGAGGAAGAAAGCAGTGGGGGCCGGGACAGCAGGGGTATCTCAGGCAGGGAAATGGAAAGCTTCCAGAAGAGCACCCAGGGCCAGGACCATCCTGGCTGGCCTGCAGGCACCAAGTCGGCTGGCATGCTGTCACTCATGTGGCTCCATGGCCCTTCCTCTAGGCTTTCAAGTCCTTGTACATATTCAGGTGTTTTACCTGGGAAGGGTGGGAACATTTCAGCAGCAGCTGGCCTGGGGCTCAGCCCACGTTTACTCACAGATGCCTCGGCATGGTCCCCCAGCTTTGCAATGAGGACGCTTGTTGCGTGGGGCCTGCTGGCTGAATGGGGGATGATTCCCCACCACTGACCAACTTCAGAATTGTTTACAACTGGAGCAAGTGCCCTGATACGGTTTTCCTCTGTGTAACTGGTGGGTTCTGTTTTTTTTTCGTTTTTGGTTCAAGGTAGATTTTATTCCTCTTTTTTGTATTTACAGATATAAGCATGGAAATAATTTATTCATATAAATACATGTATGTGAAGGGAAGAATATTTTTTCTGTTTTACTTTTTGTAATTTGAATTTTATTTTATTTTTTTATACAGCAGGTTCTTTTTGGTTATCTATTTTATACATATAAAGGTATACATGCCAATCCCAGTCTCTCAACTCCTCCCACCACCACACCCCAACAGCTTTCCCCCCTTGGTGTCCATACGTTTGTTGTCTACATCTGTTGCTCTATTTCTGCCTGGCAAAACGGTTCATCTGTACAATTTTTCTAGGTTCCACATATAGGCATTAATAGACAAGATTTGTTTTTCTCTTTCTGACTTACTTCACTCCGTATGACAGTCTCTAGATCCATCAACATCTCTACAAATGACCCAATTTCATTCCTTTTTATGGCTTAGTAATATTCCATTTTATATATGTACCACATCTTTATGCATTCGTCTGTCTGTGGGCATTTAGGTTGCTTCCATTACCTGGATATTGTAAATAGTGATGCAATGAACATTGCGGTGAATGTCTCTTTTTGATTTATGGTTTTGTCTGGGTATATGCCCAGTAGTGGGATTGCTGTATCATATGGTAATTCTATTCTTAGTTTTATAAGAAACTCCATAATGTTCTCCACAGTGACTGTATCAATTTACATTCCCAACAATAGTGGAAGAGGGTTCCTTATCTCCACACCCTTTCCAGCATTTGTTGTTTGTAGATTTTCTGATGATGCCCATTCTAACAGGTGTGAGGTGATACACCATGGATGAGTCTATTTCGTTGAGCAAAGAGTAGGTCTTGTCTATTACATATTTGGCTTATGGAACGGTATGTGTGCTAATTTCAATCTCTGGTTTTATACAGCACCCCAACTCAACTTTCCCCTTAAGCAAGCATAAGTTTTTATCTAAATGTGAGACTCTGTTCGGTTTTGGAATTCAGTTTATGTGTAGCCAAGTTTACACTCTCTCTATTAGTGATATCTTATGATAATTATCTTTCTCTGTGTGACCTATTTCTCTTAGAATCATCATACTTAAATCCACTCAATTTGGTGCTACAGGCCTGATGACTTTGATTTCATTGCTGAGTGATATTCCGTTGTACGTAAGTAGCACAACTCCTTTATCCATTTTTTTCTTTCTGGGATATTTAATTTGTACTGGACTCAAGGTTCTTGTAAACACAGCAGCCCTAAATTTGGTGTTGGCTGTGTCTTGTTGATTTTAATTTTCCTAAGCTATAGGGCCAAAAGTGGAAGTGCCCTAGGGTCTGTAGCTTTGTTTTTCAGATGTTTCAGGATACACCATAAACATCTCCAGAGTGTCTGTTGGCAATTTACATCCCGCCCATCAGCATAACAAGGCTCCCTGTTCTCCATGGCCTGTCCTGTGTTTCTGGTTTTTACACGTTTTTCAGATGGCCCTTTTGACGAATGGGAAATGAGACTTCATTGTAGTGCGGATTTCCATTTCTCGAGTGCTTGGTTGGCCAAAAAGGGCATATGTGTTTTTTCCTGAATATATTCAGGAAAAAATGTTTACGCACTTTTGTCCAAGTGCATCACTGTCAAAGATCTGCCGCTTTTCACATGCTTTAAATGCAATTCCAATCTACCTCCTGAAATATGATTCCTGCAATTCTGCCTCGTTTTCAAGTCCTCTTTGCAGACTTACTTCCATATAATTTTGCCAATAACTGTCATTTATAACACTGCAGGTTTGTGAATTACAGTGCCCGTGATTTCCTTTCTTAACTCGTTTCCTTGAAAACTGGCCACAGAACCGCAGGTTTGCTTCAGGCCGTAATCAGGGTCCGGCACGGCACTCTGAGACTTTGGTTCATTCCACTTCCTGGTGGGAAATTAGAGTTAAATGTGCCCCTCCAGACACCTGCCTCACTCCTAGCCCCTTGGTGATGTGTGTCCTGTGGTTTGAGGCCACATGTGCTGGGTTCCTCACCTTTGGCTGATGTGGCCCCACTGGTGTGAGACACTCCTGCCTGGTTCCCATCCGCTTGGTGATGTGGGCCCTCCGGTGAGAGTCTGATCCTGGTTGGGTTCCTCACACTTCTGTGAGGTGGGCCCTCTTCTCTGAGGTCACTCCTGCCTGGCTGGCACACCCCGCCTTTGCGACGTCGGCTCTCTGGTGGGATTTGGTGCCTGCTGGGTGTCTCCTCCCCTCGGTAATGAGGGCCCTCTGGCGTCAGACCCTAACTCCTGAGCTCCCAATATTTTCTGATATGCGCCCTGTGGTTCGAGTACATTCCTGCCAGGTTCCCAACCCCATGGGAATGTGGGACTTCTGCTCTGAGGTCCCAACCGTGGGTTGCTCAGTTTCATGATGAGGGCCCTCTGCTGTGAGTTCTCTCCGGCTTGGATCCCATAGCCTCGCTGCTCCTGGCCACCTGCTGGGAGGTTCCAACTGCGGGATTCCTCACCTTTTTTCTTCTATGGACCCTCTGTTTTGAGACTCCTCCTGCCTGCCTCACTCCCAGCCTCTTGGTGATGTGTGTCCTCTGGTTTGAGGCCATGTATGCTGGGTCCCTCGCCTTTCGATGATGTGGCCCCACTGGTGTGAGGACACTCCTGCCTGGTTCCTATCCCCTTAATGATGTGGGCCCTCTGGTGAGAGTCTGATCCTGGCTGGGTTACTCACCCTTCTGTGAGGGGGGCCCTCTGCTGTGAGGTCACTCCTGCCTGGCAGGCACACCACTCCTGGGCAACATCGGCCCTCTTGTGGCAGTTGGAGCCTGCTGGGAACCTCCCCTCAGTGATGGGGGCCCTCTTGCCTCAGGCCCTAACTGCTGGGTACCCACATTTTCTGATACGTGCTAAGTGGTGCGAGGACACTCCTGCGAGGTTCCCATCCCCATGGGCATGTGGGCCTTCTGCTCTAAGGTCCCAACACCTGTGTTGTTCACCGTTTCATGATGTTGGCTCTCTGGTGTTAGTTCACCCAGGCCTAGATCCCATAGCCTCTGTGCTCTGAGCGGCCTGCTGGGAGGTTCCTACTGCTGGATTCCTTACCTTTTTTATTCTTTGGGTCCTGTGTTTTCATGCTCCTACTTCCTGACTCACTCCCAGCCCATTTGTGATGTAGGTCCTCTGGTTTAAGGCCACATGTACCGGTTTCCTCACCTTTATTGATGTGGCCCCACTGGTGTGAGGACACTCCTGCCTGGTTCCCATCCCCTTGGTGATGGGGGCCCTCTGGTGAGAGTCTGATCCTGTCTGGATTCCTCACACTTCTGGGAGGTGGGCCCTCTGCTGTGAGGTCACTCCTGCCTGGCTGGCACACGTCACCTTGGCGATGTGGGCCCTCAGTTGGGAGTTGGTGCCTGCTGGGAGTCTCCTCCCCTCGGTAATGAGGGGCCTCTGGCGTCAGGCCCTAACTCATGCGCTCCCAAAATTTTCTGATGTGCGCCCTGTCGTGCGAATACACTCCAGCCAGGGTCCCATCCCCATGGGGATGTGGGCTTTCTGCCCTGAGGTCCCAACGGCTGGGTTGCTCACAGTGTCAGAATGTGGGCCCTCTGCTGTGAATTCACTCCGGCATGGATCCCATAGCCTCGGTGCTCTGGGCCACCTGCTTGGAGCGTCCAACTGCGGGGTTCCTCACCTTTTTTATTCTATGGGCGCTCTGTTGTGAGTCTCCTCCTGCATGCCTCACTCCCAGCCCTTTCGTGATGTGTGTCCCCTTGTTTGAGGCCACATGTGCTGTGTTCCTCAACTTTCGCTGATGTGGCCCCACTGGTGTGAGGACACTCCTGCCTGGTTTCCATCCCCTTGGTGATGTGGGCGCTCTGGTTAGAGTCTGATCCTGTTTGGGCTCCTCACACTTCTGTGAGGTGGGCCCTCTGCTGTGAGGTAACTCCTGCCTGGCTTGCTCCCATTGCCTTGGTGACGTCGGCCCTCTGGTGGCATTTGGAGCCTGCTGGTAGCCTCCTCTCCTCCGTGATGAGGGCCCTCTGGCGCCAGGCCATAACTGCTGGGTTCCCACATTTTCTGATACGTGCTAAGTTGTGCGAGGACACTCCTGCGAGGTTCCTATCCCCATGGGGATGTGCGCCTTCTGCTCTGAGGTCCCACTGGCTGGGTTGCTCACAGTTTCATGATGTGGGCCCTCTGCTGTGAGTTCACTGTGGCCTGGATCCCATAGACTCCATGCTCTGGGCCACCTGCTGGGAGGTTCAAACTGCTGGATTCCTCACATTTTTTATTCTGTGGGCCCTGTGTTGTTAGGCTACTCCTGCCTGCCTCACTCGGAGCACCTTGGAAATGTGGGTCCTCTGGTTTAGGCCACATGTGCTGGGTTCCTCACCTTTCTATAATGTGGCCACACTGGTGTGAGGACACTCCTGCCTTGTTCCGATCCCCTTGGTGATGTGGGCCCTCTGGTGAGAGTCTTATCCTGGCTGGGTTCCTCACCCTTCTGTGAGGTAGGCCCTCTGCTGTGAGGTCACTCCTGCCTGGCTGGCACACGTCAACGTGGCGACGTGGGCCCTCAGTTGGGAGTTGGTGCCTGCTGGGAGTCTCCTCCCCTCGGTAATGAGGGCCCTCTGGCGTCAGACCCTAACTCCTGGGCTCCCAAAATTTTCTGATGTGCACCCTGTGGTGCGAGTACACTCCTGCCAGGATCCCAACCCCATGGGAATGTGGGCCTTCTGCTCTAAGGTCCCAACGGCTGGGTTGCTCACAGTTTCATAATGAGGGCCCTCTGTTTTGAGTTCAGTCAGGCCTGGATCCCATAGCCTCGCTGCTCCTGGCCACCTGCTGGGAGGTTCCAACTGCGGGATTCCTCACCTTTTTTACGCTATGGGCCCTCTGTTTGGAGGCTCCTCCTGCCTGCCTCACTCCCAGCCCCTTGGTGATGTGTGTCCTGTAGTTTGAGGCCACGTGTGCTGGGTCCGTCACATTTCGGTGATGTGACCACACTGGTGTGAGAACACTCCTGCCTGGTTTCCATTCCCTTGGTGATGTGGGCCCTCCGGTGAGAGTCTGATCCTCTTTGGGTTCCTCACACTTTTGTGTGGTTGGCCCTCTGCTCTGAGGTCACTCCTGCCTGGCTGGCACACCCTGCATTGGCGACGTCGGCCTTCTGGTAGCAGTTGGAGCTTGCTGGGAGCCTCCTCTCCTCAGTGATGAGGGCCCTCTGGCGTCCGGCCCTAACTGCTGGGCTCCCCACCTTTTCTGATGTGTGCCCACTGGTGCGATGACACTCCTGCTTGGTTCCCTTCCCCATGGGGATGTGGGCCTTGTGCTCTGAGGTTACAACGGCTGGGTTGCTTACAGTATCACGATGAGGGCCCTCTGTTGTGAGTTCATCACTGCCTGGATCCCATAGCCTCGGTGCTCTGGGCCGCCTGCTGGGATGTTCCAACTGCTGGATTCCTCACCTTTTTTATACAATGGGCCATGTGTTTTGAGGTTAATCCTGCCTGCCTCGCTCCGAGACCCATGGTGATGTGGGTCCTCTGGTTTGAGGCCACATGTGCTGGGTACCTCAACTTTCGATGATGTGGCCCCACGGGTGTGAGGACACTCCTGCCTGGTTCCCAGCCCCTTGCTTATGTGGGCACTCTGGTGAGAGTCTGATCTTGACTGGGTTCCTTACCCTTCTGTGAGGTGGGCCCTCTGATGTGAGGTCACTCCTGCCTGGATGGCTCATGTCGCCTTGGCGACGTAGGCCCTCTGTTGGCCACTGAAGCATGCTGGGAGCCTCCTACCCTCTTTAATAAGGGCCCTGGAAGAAACGCATATGCCCTTTTTGACCAAGTGCATCATTGTCGAGGTTCTGCCTCTTCTCCTATACTTTCAGAGGACTTCCCGTCTACCTCCTGAAATCGTATTCCTGGAATTCTGCCCCGCGTTCAAGTCCTCTTTGCAGCCTTACTTCAATATATTTTTGGACGATAGCTGTCATTTATAACTCTGCAGGTTTGTGAATTACAGTGCCCCTGAGCTCCTTTCTTCAACTCGCTTTCTTGTGAGCTGGCCGCAAAACCGCAGGATTGCTTCAGGCCCTAATCTGGTTCCGACACGGCATGCTGAGCCTTTGGCTAATTCCTCTTCCTGGTGGGAAATGAGCGTTAAATTTGTTCGTGCAGACACCTACAGCTAATCTCTCATTGGTTCTCCCTATTCCTGTTCATCTTGCGCAGAAATTCCAAACTGTGCCAAACAGGAGGTTAAAGGCACTGACTCTCCAAGTGGGGAGAGTGTTAGTAAAGCATCTGGAATGGTAAAACCGAGTACGAGGGGACGAAAACTGAGACGCATTTAAAAAGTTTTCCCGGTCACACGGTGGACCATATTCTGGGTTGCCCATGCATGTTTTACCTGAAGGAAGAATCCCTTCAACCTGGAGAGTTGGGACCCATGGAATGGGTACCACGCAGTATGACTTCAAAGGGTTGCCTTTGCTCACCGAACGTCACCAATGCTATCAGCCCGAAGTGTCCAGCCTTATGTCTCACTCAGCTCGGGGTGTAGATGTGGTAAATCCACGTTGCATCACAAGCCCTGAATGAATTATTTAAGAATTGCTCTCTATTTCACTGTCATTGTGTTTTGTTTTTGTAATTTATTTTGATAATGGGATTTATCGGATTTTCACTGCTGCGTTTATGCCGCTGTACACATGCTTGATTCTCTTATGGAGACATATAAATCCATGGGTTTTCAGATTCTTACTAGTCAGGTATATTCCTAGGCATTGAATATGGGGTGTTGAGTCCATTTCGTGGAGCAAGGAGTAGGTCCTGACTATTACATATTTGCTTATGGAAAGGTATCTGTGCTAATTTCAATCTCTGGTTTTATGCAGCACCACAACTCACCTTTCCCCTTAAGCAAGCATAAGTTGGTTTTCTAAATTTGAGACCCTTTTCTGTTTTGTAATTGAATTCATGTGCAGCCATGTTTGCATTCCGTGTATTTGAGATATCTTATGGTGTTTCTTTTTCTGTGTGACTTAGTTAACTTAGAATGATCGTACCTGAATCCACTCATTATGCCGCGACGGGCCTCATGACATAGATTTCATTGCTGAGTGATATTCCATTGTACGTACGTACAACAACTTCTTTATCCATTTTTTGCTTTCTGGGATATTTCACTTGTACCGTAAATGAGGTTCTTGTAAGCAGAGCCGTCCAAAATTTATGGGTGGCTGTGTCTTTTTGATTTTAATTTCCCTAAGCTATAGAACCATAAGTTGAAGTGCCGTAGGCTCCGTTGCTTAGTTTTTTAGGTGTTTGAGGAAACACCATACACTTCTCCAGAGTGGCTGTTGGCAAGTTACATCCCGCCCATCAGCATAACAAGGCTCCCTGTTCTCCATGGCCTGTCCTGCCTTTCTGGATTTTTCACTTTTTTCAGATGTCCCTTTTGACAGGGGGGCAGTGAGACTTCATTGGAATGCAGATTTCTTTACAGGCTTGCTTGTTTGGCCAAAAAGGGCGTATGTGTTTTTTCTTGAATATATTCAGGAAAAAACGCATACGCCCTTTTTGACCAAGTGCATCATTGTCGACTTTCTGTCTCTTTCCTTATGCTTTAAATGCAATTCCAGTCTGCCCCTGAACTCGTTTTCCTGCAATTCTGCCCCGCTTTCAAGTCCTCTACGCAGCCTTACTTCAATACATTTTTGGACAATAGCTGACATTTATAACTCTGCAGGTTTGTGAATGACAGTGCGCCTGAGCTCCTTTCTTCTACTCGCTTTCTTGTGAGCTGGCCGCAAACCCGCAGGATTGCTTCATGCCCTAATCTGGTTCCGGCACAGCATGCTGATCCTTTGGTAAATTCCTCTTCCTGGTGGGAAATGAGTGTTATATTTGAACGTGCAGACACCTAGAGCTAGTCTCTCATTGGTTCTCCCTATTCTTGTTCATCTTGCGCAGAAATTGCAAACTGTGCCGAACAGGAGGTTAAAGGCACTGACTCTCTAAGTGGGGAGAGTATTAGTAAAGGGTCTTCAATCGTGAACCCGAGTAAAAGGGGACGAAAACTGAGATGCATTTGAAAAGGTTTCCCGGTCACACGGTGCACCATACTGTGGGTTTCCCATGCATGTTTTAGCTGAAGGAAGAATCCCTTAAACCTGGAGAGTTGGGACCCATGGAATGGGTACCATGCAGTATGACTTCAAAGGGCCTGCATTTTCTCAACGAACCTCACCAATGCTATCAGGCTGAAGTGTACAGCCTTATGTCTCACTCAGCTCTGGTTGTAGATGTGGTAAATCCAGGTTGCATCACAAGCCCTGAATGAATTATTTAAGAATTGCTCTCTATTTCACTGTCATTGTGTTTGTTTTTGTAATTCATTTTGATAATGGGATTTATCGGATTTTCTCTGCTGCATTCATGCCGCTGTACACACACTTGAGTCTCTTATGGAGACATATAAATCCATGGGTTTGAAGATACTTACTAGTCAGGTGTATTCCTAGGCGTTGAATATGGGGTGTTTAGTCCATTTCGTTGAGCAAGGGCTAGGTCTTGACTATTACATATTTGGCTTATGGAAAGGTATCTGTGCTAATTTCTATCTCTGGTTTTATGCAGCACCCCAACTCACTTTTCCCCTTAAGCAAGCATAAGGTGGTTTTCTAAATTTGAGACCCTGTTCTGTTTTGTAATTCAGTTCATGTGTAGCCAAGTTTACATTCCGTGTATTAGTGATATCTTATGATGTTTCATTTTCTGTGTGACTTATTTCACTTAGAATCATCGTACCTGAATCCACTCATTATGCCACGATGGGCCTGATGACATAGATTTCATTGCTGAGTGATATTCCATTGAATGTGTGTACCACAACTTCTTTATCCATTTTTCACATTCTGGGATATTTAACTTGTACCGTAGACGAGATTCCTGTAAACAGAGCCGTCTGAAACTTTGGGGTGGCTGTCTGTTTTTGATTTTAATTTCCGTGATCTATAAGACCATAAGTGGAAGTGCCGTAGTCTCCGTTGCTTTGTTTCTTAGGTGTTTCAGGAAACACCATACACTTCTCCAGAGTGGCTGTTGGCAATTTACATCCCGCCCATCAGCATAACAAGGCTCCCTGTTCTCCATGGCCTGTGCTGCCTTTCTGGATTTTACACTTTTTTCAGATGGCCCTTTTGAACGGGGGGCAGTGAGACTTCTTTGTAGTGCAGATTTCTTTAACATGCTGGCTTGGTTGGCCAAAAAGGGCGTATGCGTTTTTTCCTGAATATATTCAGGAAAAAACGCATACGCCCTTTTTGGCCAAGTGCATCATTGTCGACGTTCTGCCTCTTTTCCTATGCTTTAAATGCAATTCCAGTCTACCCCCTGAACTCGTTTTCCTGCAATTCTGCCCCGCTTTCCAGTCCTCTTCGCAGCCTTCCTTCAATATATTTTTGGACGATAGCTGTCATTTATAACTCTGCAGGTTTGTGAATTACAGTGCCCCTGAGCTCCTTTCTTCAACTCGCTTTCTTGTGAGCTGGCCGCAAACCCGCAGGAATGCTTCAGGCCCTAATCTGGTTCCGGCACGGCATGCTGAGCCTTTGGTTAATTCCTCTTCCTGGTGGGAAATGAGCGTTCCATTTGCCTGTCCAGACACCTACAGCTAGTCTCTCATTGGTTCTCCCTATTCCTGTTCATCTTGCGCAGAAATTGCAAACTGTGCCAAACAGGAGGTTAAAGGCACTGACTCTCCAAGTGGGGAGAGTGTTAGTAAACGGTCTGGAATGGTGAACCCGAGTAAAAGGGGACGAAAACTGAGATGCATTTGAAAACGTTTCCCGGTCACACAGTGCACTGTACTGTGGGTTTCCCATGCATGTTTTAGCTGAAGGAAGTATCCCTTAAACCTGGAGAGTTGGGACCCATGGAATGGGTACCATGCAGTATGACTTCAAAGGGTCTGCATTTGCTCATCGAACCTCACCAATGCTATCAGCCCGAAGTGTCCAGCCTTATGTCTCACTCAGCTCTGGGTGTAGATGTGGTAAATCCAGGTTGCATCACAAGCCCTGAATGAATTATTTAAGAATTGCTCTCTATTTCACTGTCATTGTGTTTGTTTTTGTAATTCATTTTGATAATGGGTTTTATCGGATTTTCTCTGCTGCATTCATGCCGCTGTACACACACTTGAGTCTCTTACGGAGACATATAAATCCATGGGTTTGAAGGTTCTTACTAGTCATGTGTAATCCTAGGCGTTGAATATGGGGTGTTTAGTCCATTTCGTTGAGCAAGGGCTAGGTCTTGACTATTACATATTTGGCTTATGGAAAGGTATCTGTGCTAATTTCTATCTCTGGTTTTATGCAGCACCACAACTCACCTTTCCCCTTAAGCAAGCATAAGTTGGTTTTCTAAATTTGAGACCCTGTTCTGTTTTGTAATTCAGTTCATGTGTAGCCAAGTTTACATTCCGTGTATTAGTGATATCTTATGATGTTTCATTTTCTGTGTGACCTATTTCACTTAGAATCATCGTACCTGAATCCACTCATTATGCCGCGACGGGCCTTATGACATAGATTTCATTAGTGAGTGATATTCCTTTGTACGTACGTACCACACTTCTTTATCCATTTTTCGCTTTCTGGGATATTTAACTTGTACCGTAGACGAGGTTCTTGTAAACAGACCCGTAAACAGAAACTTTGCGGTGGCTGTGTGTTTTTGATTTTAATTTCCCTAAGCTATAGGAAAATAAGTGGTAATGCCGTAGGCTCCATTGCTTTGTTTTTTAGGTTTTTGAGGAAACACCATACACATCTCCAGAGTGGCTGTTGGCAATTTACATCCCGCCCATCAGCATAACAAGGCTCCCTGTTCTCCATGGCCTGTGCTGCCTTTCTGGATTTTACACTTTTTTCAGATGGCCCTTTTGAACGGGGGGCAGTGAGACTTCATTGTAGTGCAGATTTCTTTAACATGCTTGCTTGGTTGGCCAAAAAGGGCGTATGCGTTTTTTCCTGAATATATTCAGGAAAAAACGCATACGCCCTTTTTGGCCAAGTGCATCATTGTCGACGTTCTGCCTCTTTTCCTATGCTTTAAATGCAATTCCAGTCTACCCCCTGAAATCGTTTTCTTGCAATTCTGCCCCGCTTTCAAGTCCTCTTCGCAGCCTTCCTTCAATATATTTTTGGGTAATAGCTGTCATTTATAACTCTGCAGGTTTGTGAATTACAGTGTCCCTGAGCTCCTTTCTTCAACTCGCTTTCTTGTGAGCTGGCCGCAAACCCGCAGGATTGCTTCAGGCCCTAATCTGGTTCCGGCACGGCATGCTGAGCCTTTGGTTAATTCCTCTTCCTGGTGGGAAATGAGCGTTAAATTTGCCCGTGCAGACACCTTCACACGAGTCTTCATGGTGCCACTTTGCCCCGGTTATCTCTATGGAGGTTGGAGTTGGAGGGCCTCCTCGCTCAAGGTCAGTGTGCCCACGGAGCCAACCCTGCAACTTCAGGGCATGGTTGGGTGTTAGGATCACCACGTGGGGTCCTTTTCCCTTAGGAGGGAGGTGGCCTTTTGGGCTGCTGATTTCCAGGTTTTCAGATACTGCCAGTATCTTGGCCAGATGTGGCGGTGGGCCAAGCCCCTTGGTGACCGCAGTTTATCCTACCTGGATCGCATTCTTGCATTGTTCCATTTCAAGTGGTCCCAGGTTTTGCACTAATACTCCAATGGCGATTCACCGTTCACCAGGAATGTAAAGGTCAAAGGGTTTAGCTAAATTAGGGAGTTCCAGGGCAAGGGTCTGAATTGACTGCTCTTTCCATTCTTGAAAGGCCACTTCTGCATTCTATTCAAAAGGATCATCATCTTTTCCTTTCAGTGTTTCATATAGAGGCCCAGCTAGTAGACTGTAGTTAGGGATCCAGAAGCAGCAAACCCTGGCCTCCCCAGGAACCCCTAAGCTGTCTTCTAGGTTCAGAAATGGGTAAGGCTGTAAATTGTTTCTTCCCTTTCCTGGGATGGGCTTCTCCGACCTTCTGTGAGAATGAAGCCCAGGCAGGTCACCGTAGTCTGTGATATTTGAGCTTTTTCTTGGGCAACTTGTATCCTTTATTGGCTTGGTAGTTCAGAGGTCTCCTTAGTAGGGCTGGCGATCAGAATGTCGTCTGCATATTGAACGTGTGTTTCTTTTTCCAGAGGTAGAACTTTTAGTTCTTTAGCTGAGCTTTCCCCAAAGATGGTGTGGGAATTTTTGAACCCTTGGGGCAACACGGCCCGGAAGTATTGTTTTAGTTGTATGTTGAGTCCTGCCACTCACAAGCCAAAATTTCTTGTGACTCTGGGACTAATAGAATACAAAAGAAGGCATCATTGAAGACTAATACAGAATACCATGTCCTGGTGGTTGGTAGAATGACCAGCAGGGTGTAGGATTTAGGAACTACTGGAGGTATATCCTCGGTGGCTTCACTGACTGTCCTGACATCCTTTACCAGGACTCCAGCAGCCCATGGGGCTCTCGAGGTCAGGCCAATCCCAGGATATGGAGCTCACCTGGGCAGGTACCCCACCCCCACCCCAGCCCACGGGGCTCTCGTGTTCAGGCCCCTCCCAGGATATGGGGTTCCCTGGGCAGGTTCCCCTGCAGCCCATGGGGCTCTCGTGGTCAGGCCCCTCCCAGGATACAGAGCTACCCTTGCAGGTACCATGGCAGGGCTGGGAACACAGGAACCCTGCATATCGCCCTCATTGCAGAGCACTCCCAGCTCACCTGTCACTCAGATCTGACACAGAGCACCTCAGAGCAGGACTTGAACTAACAAACAGCAGCTCCCACAGGTCTGTGACCCTGGGCATCACTCTGTGTGGCCTCCCTCCACCTCGTCTTCCAGAGACTTCCACTGCACCCGGGGCACCAGGCCTCTGTCTCCACCCACCAGCCACCCCTCCTCTCCCTGACTCCTGGGTTCCTCTCATTAGGAGAGGGTTTTCTTGAAGTTGTCTCCCACTCATGGGCCAGATAATATAATTAGAAAACAAGCCAGAGCTGCAGCCCCTTGTCTATCCTGACTCTCAGGAGCCCACACCTGTTCCTTGGACCTGGCCGATTCAGCAAGTTCCAGTTTCTGCAACTGTGAGCCCCTGAGGGGTGATTATTGGCTGGCCTGGGAAGCCCGACCGTGCCGGCCAGACCTCCCCAGGTGTGCCTGGGTTCAGATCAATATAAACACCGCTCCAGGCAGCAAGAGCCCCTGCAGCTGTGCCTGACGCCATTTTCTCTGCCCTGTTAGCAGTCTTGGGGCTGGACTGGTGGGAGGGAGTGAGAGGCCACGGCTTTGTGGGTGGCCCAGTGTGAGTGGGGCTCTGCTGGACTTTCTGCAGCAGTTGCCAAGATGCCACCTGCTAAAGAAGAGGATGTGTCACCCATACCTGCCGCTGGAATTTCTCCCTGGGCAGAGGTGAGTGAGGAAGAAAGCAGTGGGGGCCGGGACAGCAGGGGTATCTCAGGCAGGGAAATGGAAAGCTTCCAGAAGAGCACCCAGGGCCAGGACCATCCTGGCTGGCCTGCAGGCACCAAGTCGGCTGGCATGCTGTCACTCATGTGGCTCCATGGCCCTTCCTCTAGGCTTTCAAGTCCTTGTACATATTCAGGTGTTTTACCTGGGAAGGGTGGGAACATTTCAGCAGCAGCTGGCCTGGGGCTCAGCCCACGTTTACTCACAGATGCCTCGGCACGGTCCCCCAGCTTTGCAATGAGGATGCTTGTTGCGTGGGGCCTGCTGGCTGAATGGGGGATGATTCCCCACCACTGACCAACTTCAGAATTGTTTACAACTGGAGCAAGTGCCCTGATACGGTTTTCCTCTGTGTAACTGGTGGGTTCTGTGTTTTTTTCGTTTTTGGTTCAAGGTAGATTTTATTCCTCTTTTTTGTATTTACAGATATAAGCATGGAAATAATTTATTCATATAAATACATGTATGTGAAGGGAAGAATATTTTTTCTGTTTTACTTTTTGTAATTTGAATTTTATTTTATTTTTTTATACAGCAGGTTCTTTTTGGTTATCTATTTTATACATATAAATGTATACATGCCAATCCCAATCTCTCAACTCCTCCCACCACCACCCCCCAACAGCTTTCCCCCCTTGGTGTCCATACGTTTTTTGTCTACATCTGTTGCTCTATTTCTGCCTGGCAAAACGGTTCATCTGTACAATTTTTCTAGGTTCCACATATATGCATTAATAGACAAGATTTGTTTTTCTCTTTCTGACTTACTTCACTCTGTATGACAGTCTCTAGATCCATCAACGTCTCTACAAATGACCCAATTACATTCCTTTTTATGGCTTAGTAATATTCCATTTTATATATGTACCACTTCTTTATGCATTCGTCTGTCTGTGGGCATTTAGGTTGCTTCCATTACCTGGATATTGTAAATAGTGATGCAATGAACATTGCGGTGAATGTCTCTTTTTGATTTATGGTTTTGTCTGGGTATATGCCCAGTAGTGGGATTGCTGTATCATATGGTAATTCTATTCTTAGTTTTATAAGAAACTCCATAATGTTCTCCACAGTGACTGTATCAATTTACATTCCCAACAATAGTGGAAGAGGGTTCCTTATCTCCACACCCTTTCCAGCATTTGTTGTTTGTAGATTTTCTGATGATGCCCATTCTAACAGGTGTGAGGTGATACACCATGGATGAGTCTATTTCGTTGAGCAAAGAGTAGGTCTTGTCTATTACATATTTGGCTTATGGAACGGTATGTGTGCTAATTTCAATCTCTGGTTTTATACAGCACCCCAACTCAACTTTCCCCTTAAGCAAGCATAAGTTTTTATCTAAATGTGAGACTCTGTTCGGTTTTGGAATTCAGTTTATGTGTAGCCAAGTTTACACTCTCTCTATTAGTGATATCTTATGATAATTATCTTTCTCTGTGTGACCTATTTCTCTTAGAATCATCATACTTAAATCCACTCAATTTGCTGCTACAGGCCTGATGACATTGATTTCATTGCTGAGTGATATTCCGTTGTACGTAAGTAGCACAACTCCTTTATCCATTTTTTTCTTTCTGGGATATTTAATTTGTACTGGACTCAAGGTTCTTGTAAACACAGCAGCCCTAAATTTGGTGTTGGCTGTGTCTTGTTGATTTTAATTTTCCTAAGCTATAGGGCCAAAAGTGGAAGTGCCCTAGGGTCTGTAGCTTTGTTTTTCAGATGTTTCAGGATACACCATAAACATCTCCAGAGTGTCTGTTGGCAATTTACATCCCGCCCATCAGCATAACAAGGCTCCCTGTTCTCCATGGCCTGTCCTGTGTTTCTGGTTTTTACACTTTTTTCAGATGGCCCTTTTGACGAATGGGAAATGAGACTTCATTGTAGTGCGGATTTCCATTTCTCGAGTGCTTGGTTGGCCAAAAAGGGCATATGTGTTTTTTCCTGAATATATTCAGGAAAAAATGTTTACGCACTTTTGTCCAAGTGCATCAGTGTCAAAGATCTGCCGCTTTTCACATGCTTTAAATGCAATTCCAATCTACCTCCTGAAATATGATTCCTGCAATTCTGCCTCGTTTTCAAGTCCTCTTTGCAGACTTACTTCCATATAATTTTGCCAATAGCTGTCATTTATAACACTGCAGGTTTGTGAATTACAGTGCCCGTGATTTCCTTTCTTAACTCGTTTCCTTGAAAACTGGCCACAGAACCGCAGGTTTGCTTCAGGCCGTAATCAGTGTCCGGCACGGCACTCTGAGACTTTGGTTCATTCCACTTCCTGGTGGGAAATTAGAGTTAAATGTGCCCCTCCAGACACCTGCCTCACTCCTAGCCCCTTGGTGATGTGTGTCCTGTGGTTTGAGGCCACATGTGCTGGGTTCCTCACCTTTGGCTGATGTGGCCCCACTGGTGTGAGGACACTCCTGCCTGGTTCCCATCCCCTAGGTGATGTGGGCCCTCCGGTGAGAGTCTGATCCTGGTTGGGTTCCTCACACTTCTGTGAGGTGGGCCCTCTTCTCTGAGGTCACTCCTGCCTGGCTGGCACACCCCGCCTTGGCGACGTCGGCCCTCTGGTGGGATTTGGTGCCTGCTGGGTGTCTCCTCCCCTCAGTAATGAGGGCCCTCTGGCGTCAGACCCTAACTCCTGGGCTCCCAATATCTTCTGATATGCGCCCTGTGGTTCGAGTACACTCCTGCCAGGTTCCCAACCCCATGGGAATGTGGGCCTTCTGCTCTGAGGTCCCAACCGTGGGTTGCTCAGTTTCATGATGAGGGCCCTCTGCTGTGAGTTCTCTCCGGCCTGGATCCCATAGCCTCGCTGCTCCTGGCCACCTGCTGGGAGGTTCCAACTGCGGGATTCCTCACCTTTTTTCTTCTATGGACCCTCTGTTTTGAGACTCCTCCTGCCTGCCTCACTCCCAGCCCCTTGGTGATGTGTGTCCTCTTGTTTGAGGCCACGTATGCTGGGTCCCTCACCTTTCGATGATGTGGCCCCACTGGTGTGAGGACACTCCTGCCTGGTTCCTATCCCCTTGATGATGTGGGCCCTCTGGTGAGAGTCTGATCCTGGCTGGGGTCCTCACCCTTCTGTGAGGGGGGCCCTCTGCTGTGAGGTCACTCCTGCCTGGCTGGCACACCCTGCATTGGCGACGTCGGCCTTCTGGTAGCAGTTGGAGCTTGCCTGGAGCCTCCTCACCTCAGTGATGAGGGCCCTCTGGCGTCCGGCCCTAACTGCTGGGCTCCCCACCTTTTCTGATGTGTGCCCACTGGTGCGATGACACTCCTGCTTGGTTCCCTTCCCCATGGGGATGTGGGCCTTGTGCTCTGAGGTTACAACGGCTGGGTTGCTTACAGTATCACGATGAGGGCCCTCTGTTGTGAGTTCATCACTGCCTGGATCCCATAGCCTCGGTGCTCTGGGCCGCCTGCTGGGATGTTCCAACTGCTGGATTCCTCACCTTTTTTATACAATGGGCCATGTGTTTTGAGGTTAATCCTGCCTGCCTCGCTCCGAGACCCATGGTGATGTGGGTCCTCTGGTTTGAGGCCACATGTGCTGGGTACCTCAACTTTCGATGATGTGGCCCCACGGGTGTGAGGACACTCCTGCCTGGTTCCCAGCCCCTTGCTTATGTGGGCACTCTGGTGAGAGTCTGATCTTGACTGGGTTCCTTACCCTTCTGTGAGGTGGGCCCTCTGATGTGAGGTCACTCCTGCCTGGATGGCTCATGTCGCCTTGGCGAGGTAGGCCCTCTGTTGGCCACTGAAGCATGCTGGGAGCCTCCTACCCTCTTTAATAAGGGCCCTGGAAGAAACGCATATGCCCTTTTTGACCAAGTGCATCATTGTCGAGGTTCTGCCTCTTCTCCTATACTTTCAGAGGACTTCCCGTCTACCTCCTGAAATCGTATTCCTGGAATTCTGCCCCGCGTTCAAGTCCTCTTTGCAGCCTTACTTCAATATATTTTTGGACGATAGCTGTCATTTATAACTCTGCATGTTTGTGAATTACAGCGCCCCTGAGCTCCTTTCTTCAACTCGCTTTCTTGTGAGCTGGCCGCAAAACCGCAGGATTGCTTCAGGCCCTAATCTGGTTCCGACACGGCATGCTGAGCCTTTGGCTAATTCCTCTTCCTGGTGGGAAATGAGCGTTAAATTTGTTCGTGCAGACACCTACAGCTAATCTCTCATTGGTTCTCCCTATTCCTGTTCATCTTGCGCAGAAATTCCAAACTGTGCCAAACAGGAGGTTAAAGGCACTGACTCTCCAAGTGGGGAGAGTGTTAGTAAAGCGTCTGGAATGGTAAAACCGAGTACGAGGGGACGAAAACTGAGACGCATTTAAAAAGTTTTCCCGGTCACACGGTGGACCATATTCTGGGTTGCCCAAGCATGTTTTACCTGAAGGAAGAATCCCTTCAACCTGGAGAGTTGGGACCCATGGAATGGGTACCATGCAGTATGACTTCAAAGGGCCTGCATTTTCTCAACGAACCTCACCAATGCTATCAGGCCGAAGTGTACAGCCTTATGTCTCACTCAGCTCTGGTTGTAGATGTGGTAAATCCAGGTTGCATCACAAGCCCTGAATGAATTATTTAAGAATTGCTCTCTATTTCACTGTCATTGTGTTTGTTTTTGTAATTCATTTTGATAATGGGATTTATCGGATTTTCTCTGCTGCATTCATGCCGCTGTACACACACTTGAGTCTCTTATGGAGACATATAAATCCATGGGTTTGAAGATACTTACTAGTCAGGTGTATTCCTAGGCGTTGAATATGGGGTGTTTAGTCCATTTCGTTGAGCAAGGGCTAGGTCTTGACTATTACATATTTGGCTTATGGAAAGGTATCTGTGCTAATTTCTATCTCTGGTTTTATGCAGCACCCCAACTCACTTTTCCCCTTAAGCAAGCATAAGGTGGTTTTCTAAATTTGAGACCCTGTTCTGTTTTGTAATTCAGTTCATGTGTAGCCAAGTTTACATTCCGTGTATTAGTGATATCTTATGATGTTTCATTTTCTGTGTGACTTATTTCACTTAGAATCATCGTACCTGAATCCACTCATTATGCCACGATGGGCCTGATGACATAGATTTCATTGCTGAGTGATATTCCATTGAATGTGTGTACCACAACTTCTTTATCCATTTCTCACATTCTGGGATATTTAACTTGTACCGTAGACGAGATTCCTGTAAACAGAGCCGTCTGAAACTTTGGGGTGGCTGTCTGTTTTTGATTTTAATTTCCTTGATCTATAAGACCATAAGTGGAAGTGCCATAGTCTCCGTTGCTTTGTTTCTTAGGTGTTTCAGGAAACACCATACACTTCTCCAGAGTGGCTGTTGGCAATTTACATCCCGCCCATCAGCATAACAATGCTCTCTGTTCTCCATGGCCTGTGCTGCCTTCCTGGATTTTACACTTTTTTCAGATGGCCCTTTTGAACAGGGGGCAGTGAGACTTCATTGTAGTGCAGATTACTTTAACATGCTTGCTTGGTTGGCCAAAAAGGGCGTATGCGTTTTTTCCTGAATATATTCAGGAAAAAACGCATACGCCCTTTTTGGCCAAGTGCATCATTGTCGACGTTCTGCCTCTTTTCCTGTGCTTTAAATGCAATTCCAGTCTACCCCCTGAAATCGTTTTCTTGCAATTCTGCCCCGCTTTCAAGTCCTCTTCGCAGCCTTCCTTCAATATATTTTTGGGTGATAGCTGTCATTTATAACTCTGCAGGTTTGTGAATTACAGTGTCCCTGAGCTCCTTTCTTCAACTCGCTTTCTTGTGAGCTGGCCGCAAACCCGCAGGATTGCTTCAGGCCCTAATCTGGTTCCGGCACGGCATGCTGAGCCTTTGGTTAATTCCTCTTCCTGGTGGGAAATGAGCGTTAAATTTGCCCGTGCAGACAGCTTCACACGAGTCTTCATGGTGCCCCTTTGCCCCGGTTATCTCTATGGAGGTTGGAGTTGGAGGGCCTCCTCGCTCAAGGTCAGTGTGCCCATGGAGCCAACCCTGCAACTTCAGGGCATGGTTGGGTGTTAGGATAACCACGTGGGGTCCTTTTCCCTTAGGAGGGAGGTGGCCTTTTGGGCTGCTGATTTCCAGGTTTTCAGATACTGCCAGTATCTTGGCCAGATGTGGCGGTGGGCCAAGCCCCTTGGTGACCGTAGTTTATCCTACCTGGATCGCATTCTTGCATTGTTCCATTTCAAGTGGTCCCAGGTTTTGCACTAATACTCCAATGGCGATTCACCGTTCACCAGGAATGTAAAGGTCAAAGGGTTTAGCTAAATTAGGGAGTTCCAGGGCAAGGGTCTGAATTGACTGCTCTTTCCATTCTTGAAAGGCCACTTCTGCATTCTATTCAAAAGGATCATCATCTTTTCCTTTCAGTGTTTCATATAGAGGCCCAGCTAGTAGACTGTAGTTAGGGATCCAGAAGCAGCAAACCCTGGCCTCCCCAGGAGCCCCTAAGCTGTCTTCTAGGTTCAGAAATGGGTAAGGCTGTAAATTGTTTCTTCCCTTTCCTGGGATGGGCTTCTCCGACCTTCTGTGAGAATGAAGCCCAGGCAGGTCACCGTAGTCTGTGATATTTGAGCTTTTTCTTGGACAACTTGTATCCTTTATTGGCTTGTTAGTTCAGAGGTCTGCTTAGTAGGGCTGGCGATCAGAATGTCTTCTGCATATTGAAGGAGTGTTTCCTTTTCCAGAGGTAGAACTTTTAGTTCTTTAGCTGAGCTTTCCCCAAAGATGGTGTGGGAATTTTTGAACCCTTGGGGCAACACGGCCCGGAAGTATTGTTTTAGTTGTATGTTGAGTCCTGCCACTCACAAGCCAAAATTTCTTGTGACTCTGGGACTAATAGAATATAAAAGAAGGCATCATTGAAGACTAATACAGAATACCATGTCCTGGTATTTGGTAGAATGACCAGCAGGGTGTAGGATTTAGGAACTACTGGAGGTATATCCTCGGTGGCTTCACTGACTGTCCTGACATCCTTTACCAGGACTCCAGCAGCCCATGGGGCTCTCGAGGTCAGGCCAATCCCAGGATATGGAGCTCACCTGGGCAGGTACCCCACCCCCACCCCAGCCCATGGGGCTCTCGTGTTCAGGCCCCTCCCAGGATATGGGGTTCCCTGGGCAGGTTCCCCTGCAGCCCATGGGGCTCTCGTGGTCAGGCCCCTCCCAGGATACAGAGCTACCCTTGCAGGTACCATGGCAGGGCTGGGAACACAGGAACCGTGCATATCGCCCTCATTGCAGAGCACTCCCAGCTCACCTGTCACTCAGATCTGACACAGAGCACCTCAGAGCAGGACTTGAACTAACAAACAGCAGCTCCGACAGGTCTGTGACCCTGGGCATCACTCTGTGTGGCCTCCCTCCACCTGGTCTTCCAGAGACTTCCACTGCACCCGGGGCACCAGGCCTCTGTCTCCACCCACCAGCCACCCCTCCTCTCCCTGACTCCTGGGTTCCTCTCATTAGGAGAGGGTTTTCTTGAAGTTGTCTCCCACTCATGGGCCAGATAATATAATTAGAAAACAAGCCAGAGCTGCAGCCCCTTGTCTATCCTGACTCTCAGGAGCCCACACCTGTTCCTTGGACCTGGCCGATTCAGCAAGTTCCAGTTTCTGCAACTGTGAGCCCCTGAGGGGTGATTATTGGCTGGCCTGGGAAGCCCGACCGTGCCGGCCAGACCTCCCCAGGTGTGCCTGGGTTCAGATCAATATAAACACCGCTCCAGGCAGCAAGAGCCCCTGCAGCTGTGCCTGACGCCATTTTCTCTGCCCTGTCAGCAGTCTTGGGGCTGGACTGGTGGGAGGGAGTGAGAGGTCACGGCTTTGTGGGTGGCCCAGTGTGAGTGGGGCTCTGCTGGACTTTCTGCAGCAGTTGCCAAGATGCCACCTGCTAAAGAAGAGGATGTGTCACCCATACCTGCCGCTGGAATTTCTCCCTGGGCAGAGGTGAGTGAGGAAGAAAGCAGTGGGGGCCGGGACAGCAGGGGTATCTCAGGCAGGGAAATGGAAAGCTTCCAGAAGAGCACCCAGGGCCAGGACCATCCTGGCTGGCCTGCAGGCACCAAGTCGGCTGGCATGCTGTCACTCATGTGGCTCCATGGCCCTTCCTCTAGGCTTTCAAGTCCTTGTACATATTCAGGTGTTTTACCTGGGAAGGGTGGGAACATTTCAGCAGCAGCTGGCCTGGGGCTCAGCCCACGTTTACTCACAGATGCCTTGGCACGGTCCCCCAGCTTTGCAATGAGGACGCTTGTTGCGTGGGGCCTGCTGGCTGAATGGGAGATGATTCCCCACCACTGACCAACTTCAGAATTGTTTACAACTGGAGCAAGTGCCCTGATACGGTTTTCCTCTGTGTAACTGGTGGGTTCTGTTTTTTTTTCTTTTTTTCGTTTTTGGTTCAAGGTAGATTTTATTCCTCTTTTTTGTATTTACAGATATAAGCATGGAAATAATTTATTCATATAAATACATGTATGTGAAGGGAAGAATATATTTTCTGTTTTACTTTTTGTAATTTGAATTTTATTTTATTATTTTATACAGCAGGTTCTTTTTGGTTATCTATTTTATACATATAAATGTATACATGCCAATCCCAATCTCTCAACTCCTCCCACCACCACCCCCCAACAGCTTTTCCCCCTTGGTGTCCATACGTTTGTTGTCTACATCTGTTGCTCTATTTCTGCCTGGCAAAACGGTTCATCTGTACAATTTTTCTAGGTTCCACATATATGCATTAATAGACAAGATTTGTTTTTCTCTTTCTGACTTACTTCACTCTGTATGACAGTCTCTAGATCCATCAACGTCTCTACAAATGACCCAATTTCATTCCTTTTTATGGCTTAGTAATATTCCATTTTATATATGTACCACTTCTTTATGCATTCGTCTGTCTGTGGGCATTTAGGTTGCTTCCATTACCTGGATATTGTAAATAGTGATGCAATGAACATTGCGGTGAATGTCTCTTTTTGATTTATGGTTTTGTCTGGGTATATGCCCAGTAGTGGGATTGCTGTATCATATGGTAATTCTATTCTTAGTTTTATAAGAAACTCCATAATGTTCTCCACAGTGACTGTATCAATTTACATTCCCAACAATAGTGGAAGAGGGTTCCTTATCTCCACACCCTTTCCAGCATTTGTTGTTTGTAGATTTTCTGATGATGCCCATTCTAACAGGTGTGAGGTGATACACCATGGATGAGTCTATTTCGTTGAGCAAAGAGTAGGTCTTGTCTATTACATATTTGGCTTATGGAACGGTATGTGTGCTAATTTCAATCTCTGGTTTTATACAGCACCCCAACTCAACTTTCCCCTTAAGCAAGCATAAGTTTTTATCTAAATGTGAGACTCTGTTCGGTTTTGGAATTCAGTTTATGTGTAGCCAAGTTTACACTCTCTCTATTAGTGATATCTTATGATAATTATCTTTCTCTGTGTGACCTATTTCTCTTAGAATCATCATACTTAAATCCACTCAATTTGCTGCTACAGGCCTGATGACATTGATTTCATTGCTGAGTGATATTCCGTTGTACGTAAGTAGCACAACTCCTTTATCCATTTTTTTCTTTCTGGGATATTTAATTTGTACTGGACTCAAGGTTCTTGTAAACACAGCAGCCCTAAATTTGGTGTTGGCTGTGTCTTGTTGATTTTAATTTTCCTAAGCTATAGGGCCAAAAGTGGAAGTGCCCTAGGGTCTGTAGCTTTGTTTTTCAGATGTTTCAGGATACACCATAAACATCTCCAGAGTGTCTGTTGGCAATTTACATCCCGCCCATCAGCATAACAAGGCTCCCTGTTCTCCATGGCCTGTCCTGTGTTTCTGGTTTTTACACTTTTTTCAGATGGCCCTTTTGACGAATGGGAAATGAGACTTCATTGTAGTGCGGATTTCCATTTCTCGAGTGCTTGGTTGGCCAAAAAGGGCATATGTGTTTTTTCCTGAATATATTCAGGAAAAAATGTTTACGCACTTTTGTCCAAGTGCATCACTGTCAAAGATCTGCCGCTTTTCACATGCTTTAAATGCAATTCCAATCTACCTCCTGAAATATGATTCCTGCAATTCTGCCTCGTTTTCAAGTCCTCTTTGCAGACTTACTTCCATATAATTTTGCCAATAGCTGTCATTTATAACACTGCAGGTTTTTGAATTACAGTGCCCGTGATTTCCTTTCTTAACTCGTTTCCTTGAAAACTGGCCACAGAACCGCAGGTTTGCTTCAGGCCGTAATCAGTGTCCGGCACGGCACTCTGAGACTTTGGTTCATTCCACTTCCTGGTGGGAAATTAGAGTTAAATGTGCCCCTCCAGACACCTGCCTCACTCCTAGCCCCTTGGTGATGTGTGTCCTGTGGTTTGAGGCCACATGTGCTGGGTTCCTCACCTTTGGCTGATGTGGCCCCACTGGTGTGAGGACACTCCTGCCTGGTTCCCATCCCCTTGGTGATGTGGGCCCTCCGGTGAGAGTCTGATCCTGGTTGGGTTCCTCACACTTCTGTGAGGTGGGCCCTCTTCTCTGAGGTCACTCCTGCCTGGTTGGCACACCCCGCCTTGGCGACGTCGGCCCTCTGGTGGGATTTGGTGCCTGCTGGGTGTCTCCTCCCCTCGGTAATGAGGGCCCTCTGGCGTCAGACCCTAACTCCTGGGCTCCCAATATTTTCTGATATGCGCCCTGTGGTTCGAGTACACTCCTGCCAGGTTCCCAACCCCATGGGAATGTGGGCCTTCTGCTCTGTGGTCCCAACCGTGGGTTGCTCAGTTTCATGATGAGGGCCCTCTGCTGTGAGTTCTCTCCGGCCTGGATCCCATAGCCTCGCTGCTCCTGGCCACCTGCTGGGAGGTTCCAACTGCGGGATTCCTCACATTTTTTCTTCTATGGGCCCTCTGTTTTGAGACTCCTCCTGCCTGCCTCACTCCCAGCCCCTTGGTGATGTGTGTCCTCTGGTTTGAGGCCACGTATGCTGGGTCCCTCGCCTTTCGATGATGTGGCCCCACTGGTGTGAGGACACTCCTGCCTGGTTCCTATCCCCTTGATGATGTGGGCCCTCTGGTGAGAGTCTGATCCTGGCTGGGTTCCTCACCCTTCTGTGAGGGGGGCCCTCTGCTGTGAGGTCACTCCTGCCTGGCTGGCACACCCCACCTGGGCAACATCGGCCCTCTTGTGGCAGTTGGAGCCTGCTGGGAACCGCCCCTCGGTGATGGGGGCCCTCTTGCCTCAGGCCCTAACTGCTGGGTACCCACATTTTCTGATACGTGCTAAGTGGTGCGAGGACACTCCTGCGAGGTTCCCATCCCCATGGGCATGTGGGCCTTCTGCTCTAAGGTCCCAACACCTGTGTTGTTCACCGTTTCATGATGTTGGCTATCTGGTGTTAGTTCACCCAGGCCTAGATCCCATAGACTCTGTGCTCTGAGCGGCCTGCTGGGAGGTTCTTACTGCTGGATTCCTTACCTTTTTTATTCTTTGGGTCCTGTGTTTTCATGCTCCTACTTCCTGACTCACTCCCAGCCCATTTGTGATGTAGGTCCTCTTGTTTAAGGCCACATGTACCAGTTTCCTCACCTTTATTGATGTGGCCCCACTGGTGTGAGGACACTCCTGCCTGGTTCCCATCCCCTTGGTGATGGGGGCCCTCTGGTGAGAGTCTGATCCTGTCTGGATTCCTCACACTTCTGTGAGGTGGGCCCTCTGCTGTGAGGTAACTCCTGCCTGGCTTGCTCCCATTGCCTTGGTGACGTCGGCCCTCTGGTGGCATTTGGAGCCTGCTGGTAGCCTCCTCTCCTCCGTGATGAGGGCCCTCTGGCGCCAGGCCATAACTGCTGGGTTCCCACATTTTCTGATACGTGCTAAGTTGTGCGAGGACACTCCTGCGAGGTTCCCATCCCCATGGGGATGTGGGCCTTCTGCTCTGAGGTCCCACTGGCTGGGTTGCTCACAGTTTCATGATGTGGGCCCTCTGCTGTGAGTTCACTGTGGCCTGGATCCCATAGACTCCATGCTCTGGGCCACCTGCTGGGAGGTTCAAACTGCTGGATTCCTCACATTTTTTATTCTGTGGGCCCTGTGTTGTTAGGCTACTCCTGCCTGCCTCACTCGGAGCACCTTGGAAATGTGGGTCCTCTGGTTTAGGCCACATGTGCTGGGTTCCTCACCTTTCTATAATGTGGCCACACTGGTGTGAGGACACTCCTGCCTTGTTCCGATCCCCTTGGTGATGTGGGCCCTCTGGTGAGAGTCTTATCCTGGCTGGGTTCCTCACCCTTCTGTGAGGTAGGCCCTCTGCTGTGAGGTCACTCCTGCCTGGCTGGCACACGTCAACGTGGCGACGTGGGCCCTCAGTTGGGAGTTGGTGCCTGCTGGGAGTCTCCTCCCCTCGGTAATGAGGGCCCTCTGGCGTCAGACCCTAACTCCTGGGCTCCCAAAATTTTCTGATGTGTGCCCTGTGGTGCGAGTACACTCCTGCCAGGATCCCAACCCCATGGGAATGTGGGCCTTCTGCTCTAAGGTCCCAACGGCTGGGTTGCTCACAGTTTCATAATGAGGGCCCTCTGTTTTGAGTTCAGTCAGGCCTGGATCCCATAGCCTCGCTGCTCCTGGCCACCTGCTGGGAGGTTCCAACTGCGGGATCCCTCACCTTTTTTACGCTATGGGCCCTCTGTTTGGAGGCTACTCCTGCCTGCCTCACTCCCAGCCCCTTGGTGATGTGTGTCCTGTAGTTTGAGGCCACGTGTGCTGGGTCCGTCACATTTCGGTGATGTGACCACACTGGTGTGAGAACACTCCTGCCTGGTTTCCATTCCCTTGGTGATGTGGGCCCTCCGGTGAGAGTCTGATCCTCTTTGGGTTCCTCACACTTTTGTGTGGTTGGCCCTCTGCTCTGAGGTCACTCCTGCCTGGCTGGCACACCCTGCATTGGCGACGTCGGCCTTCTGGTAGCAGTTGGAGCTTGCTGGGAGCCTCCTCTCCTCAGTGATGAGGGCCCTCTGGCGTCCGGCCCTAACTGCTGGGCACCCCACCTTTTCTGATGTGTGCCCACTGGTGCGATGACACTCCTGCTTGGTTCCCTTCCCCATGGGGATGTGGGCCTTGTGCTCTGAGGTTACAACGGCTGGGTTGCTTACAGTATCACGATGAGGGCCCTCTGTTGTGAGTTCATCACTGCCTGGATCCCATAGCCTCGGTGCTCTGGGCTGCCTGCTGGGATGTTCCAACTGCTGGATTCCTCACCTATTTTATACAATGGGCCATGTGTTTTGAGGTTAATCCTGCCTGCCTCGCTCCGAGACCCATGGTGATGTGGGTCCTCTGGTTTGAGGCCACATGTGCTGGGCACCTCAACTTTCGATGATGTGGCCCCACGGGTGTGAGGACACTCCTGCCTGGTTCCCAGCCCCTTGCTTATGTGGGCACTCTGGTGAGAGTCTGATCTTGACTGGGTTCCTTACCCTTCTGTGAGGTGGGCCCTCTGATGTGAGGTCACTCCTGCCTGGATGGCTCATGTCGCCTTGGCGACGTAGGCCCTCTGTTGGCCACTGAAGCATGCTGGGAGCCTCCTACCCTCTTTAATAAGGGCCCTGGAAGAAACGCATATGCCCTTTTTGACCAAGTGCATCATTGTCGAGGTTCTGCCTCTTCTCCTATACTTTCAGAGGACTTCCCGTCTACCTCCTGAAATCGTATTCCTGGAATTCTGCCCCGCGTTCAAGTCCTCTTTGCAGCCTTACTTCAATATATTTTTGAACGATAGCTGTCATTTATAACTCTGCAGGTTTGTGAATTACAGTGCCCCTGAGCTCCTTTCTTCAACTCGCTTTCTTGTGAGCTGGCCGCAAAACCGCAGGATTGCTTCAGGCCCTAATCTGGCTCCGACACGGCATGCTGAGCCTTTGGCTAATTCCTCTTCCTGGTGGGAAATGAGCGTTAAATTTGTTCGTGCAGACACCTACAGCTAATCTCTCATTGGTTCTCCCTATTCCTGTTCATCTTGCGCAGAAATTCCAAACTGTGCCAAACAGGAGGTTAAAGGCACTGACTCTCCAAGTGGGGAGAGTGTTAGTAAAGCGTCTGGAATGGTAAAACCGAGTACGAGGGGACGAAAACTGAGACGCATTTAAAAAGGTTTCCCGGTCACACGGTGGACCATATTCTGGGTTGCCCATGCATGTTTTACCTGAAGGAAGAATCCCTTCAACCTGGAGAGTTGGGACCCATGGAATGGGTACCACGCAGTATGACTTCAAAGGGTTGCCTTTGCTCACCGAACGTCACCAATGCTATCAGCCCGAAGTGTCCAGCCTTATGTCTCACTCAGCTCGGGGTGTAGATGTGGTAAATCCACGTTGCATCACAAGCCCTGAATGAATTATTTAAGAATTGCTCTCTATTTCACTGTCATTGTGTTTTGTTTTTGTAATTTATTTTGATAATGGGATTTATCGGATTTTCACTGCTGCGTTTATGCCGCTGTACACATGCTTGATTCTCTTATGGAGACATATAAATCCATGGGTTTTCAGATTCTTACTAGTCAGGTATATTCCTAGGCATTGAATATGGGGTGTTGAGTCCATTTCGTGGAGCAAGGAGTAGGTCCTGACTATTACATATTTGCTTATGGAAAGGTATCTGTGCTAATTTCAATCTCTGGTTTTATGCAGCACCACAACTCACCTTTCCCCTTAAGCAAGCATAAGTTGGTTTTCTAAATTTGAGACCCTTTTCTGTTTTGTAATTGAGTTCATGTGCAGCCATGTTTGCATTCCGTGTATTTGAGATATCTTATGGTGTTTCTTTTTCTGTGTGACTTAGTTAACTTAGAATGATCGTACCTGAATCCACTCATTATGCCGCGACGGGCCTCATGACATAGATTTCATTGCTGAGTGATATTCCATTGTATGTACGTACAACAACTTCTTTATCCATTTTTTGCTTTCTGGGATATTTCACTTGTACCGTAAATGAGGTTCTTGTAAGCAGAGCCGTCCAAAATTTATGGGTGGCTGTGTCTTTTTGATTTTAATTTCCCTAAGCTATAGAACCATAAGTTGAAGTGCCGTAGGCTCCGTTGCTTAGTTTTTTAGGTGTTTGAGGAAACACCATACACTTCTCCAGAGTGGCTGTTGGCAAGTTACATCCCGCCCATCAGCATAACAAGGCTCCCTGTTCTCCATGGCCTGTCCTGCCTTTCTGGATTTTTCACTTTTTTCAGATGTCCCTTTTGACAGGGGGGCAGTGAGACTTCATTGGAATGCAGATTTCTTTACAGGCTTGCTTGTTTGGCCAAAAAGGGCGTATGTGTTTTTTCTTGAATATATTCAGGAAAAAACGCATACGCCCTTTTTGACCAAGTGCATCATTGTCGACTTTCTGTCTCTTTCCTTATGCTTTAAATGCAATTCCAGTCTGCCCCTGATCTCGTTTTCCTGCAATTCTGCCCCACTTTCAAGTCCTCTACGCAGCCTTACTTCAATACATTTTTGGACAATAGCTGACATTTATAACTCTGCAGGTTTGTGAATGACAGTGCGCCTGAGCTCCTTTCTTCTACTCGCTTTCTTGTGAGCTGGCCGCAAACCCGCAGGATTGCTTCATGCCCTAATCTGGATCTGGCACAGCATGCTGATCCTTTGGTAAATTCCTCTTCCTGGTGGGAAATGAGTGTTATATTTGAACGTGCAGACACCTAGAGCTAGTCTCTCATTGGTTCTCCCTATTCTTGTTCATCTTGCGCAGAAATTGCAAACTGTGCCAAACAGGAGGTTAAAGGCACTGACTCTCTAAGTGGGGAGAGTATTAGTAAAGGGTCTTCAATCGTGAACCCGAGTAAAAGGGGACGAAAACTGAGATGCATTTGAAAAGGTTTCCCGGTCACACGGTGCACCATACTGTGGGTTTCCCATGCATGTTTTAGCTGAAGGAAGAATCCCTTAAACCTGGAGAGTTGGGACCCATGGAATGGGTACCATGCAGTATGACTTCAAAGGGCCTGCATTTTCTCAACGAACCTCACCAATGCTATCAGGCTGAAGTGTACAGCCTTATGTCTCACTCAGCTCTGGTTGTAGATGTGGTAAATCCAGGTTGCATCACAAGCCCTGAATGAATTATTTAAGAATTGCTCTCTATTTCACTGTCATTGTGTTTGTTTTTGTAATTCATTTTGATAATGGGATTTATCGGATTTTCTCTGCTGCATTCATGCCGCTGTACACACACTTGAGTCTCTTATGGAGACATATAAATCCATGGGTTTGAAGATACTTACTAGTCAGGTGTATTCCTAGGCGTTGAATATGGGGTGTTTAGTCCATTTCGTTGAGCAAGGGCTAGGTCTTGACTATTACATATTTGGCTTATGGAAAAGTATCTGTGCTAATTTCTATCTCTGGTTTTATGCAGCACCCCAACTCACTTTTCCCCTTAAGCAAGCATAAGTTGGTTTTCTAAATTTGAGACCCTGTTCTGTTTTGTAATTCAGTTCATGTGTAGCCAAGTTTACATTCCGTGTATTAGTGATATCTTATGATGTTTCATTTTCTGTGTGACTTATTTCACTTAGAATCATCGTACCTGAAACCACTCATTATGCCACGATGGGCCTGATGACATAGATTTCATTGCTGAGTGATATTAAATTGAATGTGTGTACCACAACTTCTTTATCCATTTTTCACATTCTGGGATATTTAACTTGTACCGTAGACGAGATTCCTGTAAACAGAGCCGTCTGAAATTTGGGGTGGCTGTCTGTTTTTGATTTTAATTTCCGTGATCTATAAGACCATAAGTGGAAGTGCCGTAGTCTCCGTTGCTTTGTTTCTTAGGTGTTTCAGGAAACACCATACACTTCTCCAGAGTGGCTGTTGGCAATTTACATCCCGCCCATCAGCATAACAAGGCTCCCTGTTCTCCATGGCCTGTGCTGTCTTTCCGGATTTTACACTTTTTTCAGATGGCCCTTTTGACCTGGGGGCAGTGAGACATCGTTGTAGTGCAGATTTCTTTAACATGCTTGCTTGGTTGGCCAAAAAGGGCGTATGCGTTTTTTCCTGGCCCTTTTTGGCCAAGTGCATCATTGTCGACGTTCTGCCTCTTTTCCTATGCTTTAAATGCAATTCCAGTCTACCCCCTGAAATCGTTTTCCTGCAATTCTGCCCCGCTTTCCAGTCCTCTTCGCAGCCTTCCTTCAATATATTTTTGGACGATAGCTGTCATTTATAACTCTGCAGGTTTGTGAATTACAGTGCCCCTGAGCTCCTTTCTTCAACTCGCTTTCTTGTGAGCTGGCCGCAAACCCGCAGGAATGCTTCAGGCCCTAATCTGGTTCCGGCACGGCATGCTGAGCCTTTGGTTAATTCCTCTTCCTGGTCGGAAATGAGCGTTCCATTTGCCCGTCCAGACACCTACAGCTAGTCTCTCATTGGTTCTCCCTATTCCTGTTCATCTTGCGCAGAAATTGCAAACTGTGCCAAACAGGAGGTTAAAGGCACTGACTCTCCAAGTGGGGAGAGTGTTAGTAAACGGTCTGGAATGGTGAACCCGAGTAAAAGGGGACGAAAACTGAGATGCATTTGAAAACGTTTCCCGGTCACACAGTGCACTGTACTGTGGGTTTCCCATGCATGTTTTAGCTGAAGGAAGAATCCCTTAAACCTGGAGAGTTGGGACCCATGGAATGGGTACCATGCAGTATGACTTCAAAGGGTCTGCATTTGCTCATCGAACCTCACCAATGCTATCAGCCCGAAGGGTCCAGCCTTATGTCTCACTCAGCTCTGGGTGTAGATGTGGTAAATCCAGGTTGCATCACAAGCCCTGAATGAATTATTTAAGAATTGCTCTCTATTTCACTGTCATTGTGTTTGTTTTTGTAATTCATTTTGATAATGGGTTTTATCGGATTTTCTCTGCTGCATTCATGCCGCTGTACACACACTTGAGTCTCTTACGGAGACATATAAACCCATGGGTTTGAAGGTTCTTACTAGTCATGTGTAATCCTAGGCGTTGAATATGGGGTGTTTAGTCCATTTCGTTGAGCAAGGGCTAGGTCTTGACTATTACATATTTGGCTTATGGAAAGGTATCTGTGCTAATTTCTATCTCTGGTTTTATGCAGCACCACAACTCACCTTTCCCCTTAAGCAAGCATAAGTTGGTTTTCTAAATTTGAGACCCTGTTCTGTTTTGTAATTCAGTTCATGTGTAGCCAAGTTTACATTCCGTGTATTAGTGATATCTTATGATGTTTCATTTTCTGTGTGACTTATTTCACTTAGAATCATCGTACCTGAATCCACTCATTATGCCGCGACGGGCCTGATGACATAGATTTCATTGGTGAGTGATATTCCTTTGTACGTACGTACCACACTTCTTTATCCATTTTTCGCTTTCTGGGATATTTAACTTGTACCGTAGACGAGGTTCTTGTAAACAGAGCCGTAAACAGAAACTTTGCGGTGGCTGTGTGTTTTTGATTTTAATTTCCCTAAGCTATAGGAAAATAAGTGGTAATGCCGTAGGCTCCGTTGCTTTTTTTTTAGGTTTTTGAGGAAACACCATACACATCTCCAGAGTGGCTGTTGGCAATTTACATCCCGCCCATCAGCATAACAAGGCTCCCTGTTCTCCATGGCCTGTGCTGCCTTTCTGGATTTTACACTTTTTTCAGATGGCCCTTTTGAACGGGGGGCAGTGAGACTTCATTGTAGTGCAGATTTCTTTAACATGCTTGCTTGGTTGGCCAAAAAGGGCGTATGCGTTTTTTCCTGAATATATTCAGGAAAAAACGCATACGCCCTTTTTGGCCAAGTGCATCATTGTCGACGTTCTGCCTCTTTTCCTATGCTTTAAATGCAATTCCAGTCTACCCCCTGAAATCGTTTTCTTGCAATTCTGCCCCGCTTTCAAGTCCTCTTCGCAGCCTTCCTTCAATATATTTTTGGGTGATAGCTGTCATTTATAACTCTGCAGGTTTGTGAATTACAGTGTCCCTGAGCTCCTTTCTTCAACTCGCTTTCTTGTGAGCTGGCCGCAAACCCGCAGGATTGCTTCAGGCCCTAATCTGGTTCCGGCACGGCATGCTGAGCCTTTGGTTAATTCCTCTTCCTGGTGGGAAATGAGCGTTAAATTTGCCCGTGCAGACACCTTCACACGAGTCTTCATGGTGCCACTTTGCCCCGGTTATCTCTATGGAGGTTGGAGTTGGAGGGCCTCCTCGCTCAAGGTCAGTGTGCCCATGGAGCCAACCCTGCAACTTCAGGGCATGGTTGGGTGTTAGGATCACCACGTGGGGTCCTTTTCCCTTCGGAGGGAGGTGGCCTTTTGGGCTGCTGATTTCCAGGTTTTCAGATACTGCCAGTATCTTGGCCAGATGTGGCGGTGGGCCAAGCCCCTTGGTGACCGTAGTTTATCCTACCTGGATCGCATTCTTGCATTGTTCCATTTCAAGTGGTCCCAGGTTTTGCACTAATACTCCAATGGCGATTCACCGTTCACCAGGAATGTAAAGGTCAAAGGGTTTAGCTAAATTAGGGAGTTCCAGGCCAAGGGTCTGAATTGACTGCTCTTTCCATTCTTGAAAGGCCACTTCTGCATTCTATTCAAAAGGATCATCATCTTTTCCTTTCAGTGTTTCATATAGAGGCCCAGCTAGTAGACTGTAGTTAGGGATCCAGAAGCAGCAAACCCTGGCCTCCCCAGGAACCCCTAAGCTGTCTTCTAGGTTCAGAAATGGGTAAGGCTGTAAATTGTTTCTTCCCTTTCCTGGGATGGGCTTCTCCGACCTTCTGTGAGAATGAAGCCCAGGCAGGTCACCGTAGTCTGTGATATTTGAGCTTTGTCTTGGACAACTTGTATCCTTTATTGGCTTGGTAGTTCAGAGGTCTCCTTAGTAGGGCTGGCGATCAGAATGTCGTCTGCATATTGAAGGAGTGTTTCCTTTTCCAGAGGTAGAACTTTTAGTTCTTTAGCTGAGCTTTCCCCAAAGATGGTGTGGGAATTTTTGAACCCTTGGGGCAACACGGCCCGGAAGTATTGTTTTAGTTGTATGTTGAGTCCTGCCACTCACAAGCCAAAATTTCTTGTGACTCTGGGACTAATAGAATACAAAAGAAGGCATCATTGAAGACTAATACAGAATACCATGTCCTGGTGGTTGGTAGAATGACCAGCAGGGTGTAGGATTTAGGAACTACTGGAGGTATATCCTCGGTGGCTTCACTGACTGTCCTGACATCCTTTACCAGGACTCCAGCAGCCCATGGGGCTCTCGAGGTCAGGCCAATCCCAGGATATGGAGCTCACCTGGGCAGGTACCCCACCCCCACCCCAGCCCATGGGGCTCTCGTGTTCAGGCCCCTCCCAGGATATGGGGTTACCTGGGCAGGTTCCCCTGCAGCCCATGGGGCTCTCGTGGTCAGGCCCCTCCCAGGATACAGAGCTACCCTTGCAGGTACCATGGCAGGGCTGGGAACACAGGAACCGTGCATATCGCCCTCATTGCAGAGCACTCCCAGCTCACCTGTCACTCAGATCTGACACAGAGCACCTCAGAGCAGGACTTGAACTAACAAACAGCAGCTCCCACAGGTCTGTGACCCTGGGCATCACTCTGTGTGGCCTCCCTCCACCTGGTCTTCCAGAGACTTCCACTGCACCCGGGGCACCAGGCCTCTGTCTCCACCCACCAGCCACCCCTCCTCTCCCTGACTCCTGGGTTCCTCTCATTAGGAGAGGGTTTTCTTGAAGTTGTCTCCCACTCATGGGCCAGATAATATAATTAGAAAACAAGCCAGAGCTGCAGCCCCTTGTCTATCCTGACTCTCAGGAGCCCACACCTGTTCCTTGGACCTGGCCGATTCAGCAAGTTCCAGTTTCTGCAACTGTGAGCCCCTGAGGGGTGATTATTGGCTGGCCTGGGAAGCCCGACCGTGCCGGCCAGACCTCCCCAGGTGTGCCTGGGTTCAGATCAATATAAACACCGCTCCAGGCAGCAAGAGCCCCTGCAGCTGTGCCTGACGCCATTTTCTCTGCCCTGTCAGCAGTCTTGGGGCTGGACTGGTGGGAGGGAGTGAGAGGCCACGGCTTTGTGGGTGGCCCAGTGTGAGTGGGGCTCTGCTGGACTTTCTGCAGCAGTTGCCAAGATGCCACCTGCTAAAGAAGAGGATGTGTCACCCATACCTGCCGCTGGAATTTCTCCCTGGGCAGAGGTGAGTGAGGAAGAAAGCAGTGGGGGCCGGGACAGCAGGGGTATCTCAGGCAGGGAAATGGAAAGCTTCCAGAAGAGCACCCAGGGCCAGGACCATCCTGGCTGGCCTGCAGGCACCAAGTCGGCTGGCATGCTGTCACTCATGTGGCTCCATGGCCCTTCCTCTAGGCTTTCAAGTCCTTGTACATATTCAGGTGTTTTACCTGGGAAGGGTGGGAACATTTCAGCAGCAGCTGGCCTGGGGCTCAGCCCACGTTTACTCACAGATGCCTCGGCACGGTCCCCCAGCTTTGCAATGAGGACGCTTGTTGCGTGGGGCCTGCTGGCTGAATGGGAGATGATTCCCCACCACTGACCAACTTCAGAATTGTTTACAACTGGAGCAAGTGCCCTGATACGGTTTTCCTCTGTGTAACTGGTGGGTTCTGTTTTTTTTTCTTTTTTTCGTTTTTGGTTCAAGGTAGATTTTATTCCTCTTTTTTGTATTTACAGATATAAGCATGGAAATAATTTATTCATATAAATACATGTATGTGAAGGGAAGAATATTTTTTCTGTTTTACTTTTTGTAATTTGAATTTTATTTTATTTTTTTATACAGCAGGTTCTTTTTGGTTATCTATTTTATACATATAAATGTATACATGCCAATCCCAATCTCTCAACTCCTCCCACCACCACCCCCCAACAGCTTTCCCCCCTTGGTGTCCATACGTTTGTTGTCTACATCTGTTGCTCTATTTCTGCCTGGCAAAACGGTTCATCTGTACAATTTTTCTAGGTTCCACATATATGCATTAATAGACAAGATTTGTTTTTCTCTTTCTGACTTACTTCACTCTGTATGACAGTCTCTAGATCCATCAACGTCTCTACAAATGACCCAATTTCATTCCTTTTTATGGCTTAGTAATATTCCATTTTATATATGTACCACATCTTTATGCATTCGTCTGTCTGTGGGCATTTAGGTTGCTTCCATTACCTGGATATTGTAAATAGTGATGCAATGAACATTGCGGTGAATGTCTCTTTTTGATTTATGGTTTTGTCTGGGTATATGCCCAGTAGTGGGATTGCTGTATCATATGGTAATTCTATTCTTAGTTTTATAAGAAACTCCATAATGTTCTCCACAGTGACTGTATCAATTTACATTCCCAACAATAGTGGAAGAGGGTTCCTTATCTCCACACCCTTTCCAGCATTTGTTGTTTGTAGATTTTCTGATGATGCCCATTCTAACAGGTGTGAGGTGATACACCATGGATGAGTCTATTTCGTTGAGCAAAGAGTAGGTCTTGTCTATTACATATTTGGCTTATGGAACGGTATGTGTGCTAATTTCAATCTCTGGTTTTATACAGCACCCCAACTCAACTTTCCCCTTAAGCAAGCATAAGTTTTTATCTAAATGTGAGACTCTGTTCGGTTTTGGAATTCAGTTTATGTGTAGCCAAGTTTACACTCTCTCTATTAGTGATATCTTATGATAATTATCTTTCTCTGTGTGACCTATTTCTCTTAGAATCATCATACTTAAATCCACTCAATTTGCTGCTACAGGCCTGATGACATTGATTTCATTGCTGAGTGATATTCCGTTGTACGTAAGTAGCACAACTCCTTTATCCATTTTTTTCTTTCTGGGATATTTAATTTGTACTGGACTCAAGGTTCTTGTAAACACAGCAGCCCTAAATTTGGTGTTGGCTGTGTCTTGTTGATTTTAATTTTCCTAAGCTATAGGGCCAAAAGTGGAAGTGCCCTAGGGTCTGTAGCTTTGTTTTTCAGATGTTTCAGGATACACCATAAACATCTCCAGAGTGTCTGTTGGCAATTTACATCCCGCCCATCAGCAAAACAAGGCTCCCTGTTCTCCATGGCCTGTCCTGTGTTTCTGGTTTTTACACTTTTTTCAGATGGCCCTTTTGACGAATGGGAAATGAGACTTCATTGTAGTGCGGATTTCCATTTCTCGAGTGCTTGGTTGGCCAAAAAGGGCATATGTGTTTTTTCCTGAATATATTCAGGAAAAAATGTTTACGCACTTTTGTCCAAGTGCATCAGTGTCAAAGATCTGCCGCTTTTCACATGCTTTAAATGCAATTCCAATCTACCTCCTGAAATATGATTCCTGCAATTCTGCCTCGTTTTCAAGTCCTCTTTGCAGACTTACTTCCATATAATTTTGCCAATAGCTGTCATTTATAACACTGCAGGTTTGTGAATTACAGTGCCCGTGATTTCCTTTCTTAACTCGTTTCCTTGAAAACTGGCCACAGAACCGCAGGTTTGCTTCAGGCCGTAATCAGGGTCCGGAACGGCACTCTGAGACTTTGGTTCATTCCACTTCCTGGTGGGAAATTAGAGTTAAATGTGCCCCTCCAGACACCTGCCTCACTCCTAGCCCCTTGGTGATGTGTGTCCTGTGGTTTGAGGCCGCATGTGCTGGGTTCCTCACCTTTGGCTGATGTGGCCCCACTGGTGTGAGGACACTCCTGCCTGGTTCCCATCCCCTTGGTGATGTGGGCCCTCCGGTGAGAGTCTGATCCTGGTTGGGTTCCTCACACTTCTGTGAGGTGGGCCCTCTTCTCTGAGGTCACTCCTGCCTGGCTGGCACACCCCGCCTTGGCGACGTCGGCTCTCTCGTGGGATTTGGTGCCTGCTGGGTGTCTCCTCCCCTCGGTAATGAGGGCCCTCTGGCGTCAGACCCTAACTCCTGGGCTCCCAATATTTTCTGATATGCCCCCTGTGGTTCGAGTACACTCCTGCCAGGTTCCCAACCCCATGGGAATGTGGGCCTTCTGCTCTGAGGTCCCAACCGTGGGTTGCTCAGTTTCATGATGAGGGCCCTCTGCTGTGAGTTCTCTCCGGCCTGGATCCCATAGCCTCGCTGCTCCTGGCCACCTGCTGGGAGGTTCCATCTGCGGGATTCCTCACCTTTTTTCTTCTATGGGCCCTCTGTTTTGAGACTCCTCCTGCCTGCCTCACTCCCAGCCCCTTGGTGATGTGTGTCCTCTGGTTTGAGGCCACGTATGCTGGGTCCCTCGCCTTTCGATGATGTGGCCCCACTGGTGTGAGGACACTCCTGCCTGGTTCCTATCCCCTTGATGATGTGGGCCCTCTGGTGAGAGTCTGATCCTGGCTGGGTTCCTCACCCTTCTGTGAGGGGGGCCCTCTGCTGTGAGGTCACTCCTGCCTGGCTGGCACACCCCACCTGGGCAACATCGGCCCTCTTGTGGCAGTTGGAGCCTGCTGGGAACCTCCCCTCGGTGATGGGGGCCCTCTTGCCTCAGGCCCCAACTGCTGCGTACCCACATTTTCTGATACGTGCTAAGTGGTGCGAGGACACTCCTGCGAGGTTCCCATCCCCATGGGCATGTGGGCCTTCTGCTCCAAGGTCCCAACACCTGTGTTGTTCACCGTTTCATGATGTTGGCTCTCTGGTGTTAGTTCACCCAGGCCTAGATCCCATAGCCTCTGTGCTCTGAGCGGCCTGCTGGGAGGTTCCTACTGCTGGATTCCTTACCTTTTTTATTCTTTGGGTCCTGTGTTTTCATGCTCCTACTTCCTGACTCATTCCCAGCCCATTTGTGATGTAGGTCCTCTTGTTTAAGGCCACATGTACCAGTTTCCTCACCTTTATTGATGTGGCCCCACTGGTGTGAGGACACTCCTGCCTGGTTCCCATCCCCTTGGTGATGGGGGCCCTCTGGTGAGAGTCTGATCCTGTCTGGATTCCTCACACTTCTGGGAGGTGGGCCCTCTGCTGTGAGGTCACTCCTGCCTGGCTGGCACATGTCACCTTGGCGATGTGGGCCCTCAGTTGGGAGTTGGTGCCTGCTGGGAGACTCCTCCCCTCGGTAATGAGGGCCCTCTGGCGTCAGGCCCTAACTCATGGGCTCCCAAAATTTTCTGATGTGCGCCCTGTCGTGCGAGTACACTCCAGCCAGGGTCCCATCCCCATGGGGATGTGGGCTTTCTGCCCTGAGGTCCCAACGGCTGGGTTGCTCACAGTTTCATAATGAGGGCCGTCTGCTGTGAGTTCACTCCGGCATGGATCCCATAGCCTCGGTGCTCTGGGCCACCTGCTTGGAGCTTCCAACTGCGGGGTTCCTCACCTTTTTTATTCTATGAGCGCTCTCTTGTGAGTCTCCTCCAGCATGCCTCACTCCCAACCCTTTCGTGATGTGTGTCCCCTTGTTTGAGGCCACATGTGCTGTGTTCCTCACCTTTCGCTGATGTGGCCCCACTGGTGTGAGGACACTCCTGCCTGGTTTCCATCCCCTTGGTGATGTGGGCGCTCTGGTTAGAGTCTGATCCTGTTTGGGCTCCTCACACTTCTGTGAGGTGGGCCCTCTGCTGTGAGGTAACTCCTGCCTGGCTTGCTCCCATTGCCTTGGTGACGTCGGCCCTCTGGTGGCATTTGGAGCCTGCTGGTAGCCTCCTCTCCTCCGTGATGAGGGCCCTCTGGCGCCAGGCCATAACTGCTGGGTTCCCACATTTTCTGATACGTGCTAAGTTGTGCGAGGACACTCCTGCGAGGTTCCCATCCCCATGGGGATGTGGGCCTTCTGCTCTGAGGTCCCACTGGCTGGGTTGCTCACAGTTTCATGATGTGGGCCCTCTGCTGTGAGTTCACTGTGGCCTGGATCCCATAGACTCCATGCTCTGGGCCACCTGCTGGGAGGTTCAAACTGCTGGATTCCTCACATTTTTTATTCTGTGGGCCCTGTGTTGTTAGGCTACTCCTGCCTGCCTCACTCGGAGCACCTTGGAAATGTGGGTCCTCTGGTTTAGGCCACATGTGCTGGGTTCCTCACCTTTCTATAATGTGGCCACACTGGTGTGAGGACACTCCTGCCTTGTTCCGATCCCCTTGGTGATGTGGGCCCTCTGGTGAGAGTCTTATCCTGGCTGGGTTCCTCACCCTTCTGTGAGGTAGGCCCTCTGCTGTGAGGTCACTCCTGCCTGGCTGGCACACGTCAACGTGGCGACGTGGGCCCTCAGTTGGGAGTTGGTGCCTGCTGGGAGTCTCCTCCCCTCGGTAATGAGGGCCCTCTGGCGTCAGACCCTAACTCCTGGGCTCCCAAAAGTTTCTGATGTGCGCCCTGTGGTGCGAGTACACTCCTGCCAGGATCCCAACCCCATGGGAATGTGGGCCTTCTGCTCTAAGGTCCCAACGGCTGGGTTGCTCACAGTTTCATAATGAGGGCCCTCTGTTTTGAGTTCAGTCAGGCCTGGATCCCATAGCCTCGCTGCTCCTGGCCACCTGCTGGGAGGTTCCAACTTCGGGATACCTCACCTTTTTTACGCTATGGGCCCTCTGTTTGGAGGCTCCTCCTGCCTGCCTCACTCCCAGCCCCTTGGTGATGTGTGTCCTGTAGTTTGAGGCCACGTGTGCTGGGTCCGTCACATTTCGGTGATGTGACCACACTGGTGTGAGAACACTCCTGCCTGGTTTCCATTCCCTTGGTGATGTGGGCCCTCCGGTGAGAGTCTGATCCTCTTTGGGTTCCTCACACTTTTGTGTGGTTGGCCCTCTGCTCTGAGGTCACTCCTGCCTGGCTGGCACACCCTGCATTGGCGACGTCGGCCTTCTGGTAGCAGTTGGAGCTTGCTGGGAGCCTCCTCTCCTCAGTGATGAGGGCCCTCTGGCGTCCGGCCCTAACTGCTGGGCTCCCCACCTTTTCTGATGTGTGCCCACTGGTGCGATGACACTCCTGCTTGGTTCCCTTCCCCATGGGGATGTGGGCCTTGTGCTCTGAGGTTACAACGGCTGGGTTGCTTACAGTATCAGGATGAGGGCCCTCTGTTGTGAGTTCATCACTGCCTGGATCCCATAGCCTCGGTGCTCTGGGCCGCCTGCTGGGATGTTCCAACTGCTGGATTCCTCACCTTTTTTACACAATGGGCCATGTGTTTTGAGGTTAATCCTGCCTGCCTCGCTCCGAGACCCATGGTGATGTGGGTCCTCTGGTTTGAGGCCACATGTGCTGGGTACCTCAACTTTCGATGATGTGGCCCCACGGGTGTGAGGACACTCCTGCCTGGTTCCCAGCCCCTTGCTTATGTGGGCACTCTGGTGAGAGTCTGATCTTGACTGGGTTCCTTACCCTTCTGTGAGGTGGGCCCTCTGATGTGAGGACAGTCCTGCCTGGATGGCTCATGTCGCCTTGGCGACGTAGGCCTTCTGTTGGCCACTGAAGCATGCTGGGAGCCTCCTACCCTGTTTAATAAGGGCCCTGGAAGAAACGCATATGCCCTTTTTGACCAAGTGCATCATTGTCGAGGTTCTGCCTCCTCTCCTATACTTTCAGAGGACTTCCCGTCTACCTCCTGAAATCGTATTCCTGGAATTCTGCCCCGCGTTCAAGTCCTCTTTGCAGCCTTACTTCAATATATTTTTGGACGATAGCTGTCATTTATAACTCTGCAGGTTTGTGAATTACAGTGCCCCTGAGCTCCTTTCTTCAACTCGCTTTCTTGTGAGCTGGCCGCAAAACCGCAGGATTGCTTCAGGCCCTAATCTGGTTCTGACAGGGCATGCTGAGCCTTCGGCTAATTCCTCTTCCTGGTGGGAAATGAGCGTTAAATTTGTTCGTGCAGACACCTACAGCTAATCTCTCATGGGTTCTCCCTATTCCTGTTCATCTTGCGCAGAAATTCCAAACTGTGCCAAACAGGAGGTTAAAGGCACTGACTCTCCAAGTGGGGAGAGTGTTAGTAAAGCGTCTGGAATGGTAAAACCGAGTACGAGGGGAAGAAAACTGAGACGCATTTAAAAAGGTTTCCCGGTCACACGGTGGACCATATTCTGGGTTGCCCATGCATGTTTTACCTGAAGGAAGAATCCCTTCAACCTGGAGAGTTGGGACCCATGGAATGGGTACCACGCAGTATGACTTCAAAGGGTTGCCTTTGCTCACCGAACGTCACCAATGCTATCAGCCCGAAGTGTCCAGCCTTATGTCTCACTCAGCTCTGGTTGTAGATGTGGTAAATCCAGGTTGCATCACAAGCCCTGAATGAATTATTTAAGAATTGCTCTCTATTTCACTGTCATTGTGTTTGTTTTTGTAATTCATTTTGATAATGGGATTTATCGGATTTTCTCTGCTGCATTCATGCCGCTGTACACACACTTGAGTCTCTTATGGAGACATATAAATCCATGGGTTTGAAGATACTTACTAGTCAGGTGTATTCCTAGGCGTTGAATATGGGGTGTTTAGTCCATTTCGTTGAGCAAGGGCTAGGTCTTGACTATTACATATTTGGCTTATGGAAAGGTATCTGTGCTAATTTCTATCTCTGGTTTTATGCAGCACCACAACTCACTTTTCCCCTTAAGCAAGCATAAGTTGGTTTTCTAAATTTGAGACCCTGTTCTGTTTTGTAATTCAGTTCATGTGTAGCCAAGTTTACATTCCGTGTATTAGTGATATCTTATGATGTTTCATTTTCTGTGTGACTTATTTCACTTAGAATCATCGTACCTGAATCCACTCATTATGCCACGATGGGCCTGATGACATAGATTTCATTGCTGAGTGATATTCCATTGAATGTGTGTACCACAACTTCTTTATCCATTTTTCACATTCTGGGATATTTAACTTGTACCGTAGACGAGATTCCTGTAAACAGAGCCGTCTGAAACTTTGGGGTGGCTGTCTGTTTTTGATTTTAATTTCCGTGATCTATAAGACCATAAGTGGAAGTGCCGTAGTCTCCGTTGCTTTGTTTCTTAGGTGTTTCAGGAAACACCATACACTTCTCCAGAGTGGCTGTTGGCAATTTACATCCCGCCCATCAGCATAACAAGGCTCCCTGTTCTCCATGGCCTGTGCTGTCTTTCCGGATTTTACACTTTTTTCAGATGGCCCTTTTGACCTGGGGGCAGTGAGACTTCTTTGTAGTGCAGATTTCTTTAACATGCTGGCTTGGTTGGCCAAAAAGGGCGTATGCGTTTTTTCCTGAATATATTCAGGAAAAAACGCATACGCCCTTTTTGGCCAAGTGCATCATTGTCGACGTTCTGCCTCTTTTCCTATGCTTTAAATGCAATTCCAGTCTACCCCCTGAAATCGTTTTCCTGCAATTCTGCCCCACTTTCCAGTCCTCTTCGCAGCCTTCCTTCAATATATTTTTGGACGATAGCTGTCATTTATAACTCTGCAGGTTTGTGAATTACAGTGCCCCTGAGCTCCTTTCTTCTACTCGCTTTCTTGTGAGCTGGCCGCAAACCCGCAGGAATGCTTCAGGCCCTAATCTGGTTCCGGCACGGCATGCTGAGCCTTTGGTTAATTCCTCTTCCTGGTCGGAAATGAGCGTTCCATTTGCCCGTCCAGACACCTACAGCTAGTCTCTCATTGGTTCTCCCTATTCCTGTTCATCTTGCGCAGAAATTGCAAACTGTGCCAAACAGGAGGTTAAAGGCACTGACACTCCAAGTGGGGAGAGTGTTAGTAAACGGTCTGGAATGGTGAACCCGAGTAAAAGGGGACGAAAACTGAGATGCATTTGAAAACGTTTCCCGGTCACACAGTGCACTGTACTGTGGGTTTCCCATGCATGTTTAAGCTAAAGGAAGAATTCCTTAAACCTGGAGAGTTGGGACCCATGGAATGGGTACCATGCAGTATGACTTCAAAGGGTCTGCATTTGCTCATCGAACCTCACCAATGCTATCAGCCCGAAGTGTCCAGCCTTATGTCTCACTCAGCTCTGGGTGTAGATGTGGTAAATCCAGGTTGCATCACAAGCCCTGAATGAATTATTTAAGAATTGCTCTCTATTTCACTGTCATTGTGTTTGTTTTTGTAATTCATTTTGATAATGGGTTTTATCGGATTTTCTCTGCTGCATTCATGCCGCTGTACACACACTTGAGTCTCTTACGGAGACATATAAATCCATGGGTTTGAAGGTTCTTACTAGTCATGTGTAATCCTAGGCGTTGAATATGGGGTGTTTAGTCCATTTCGTGAGCAAGGGCTAGGTCTTTACTATTACATATTTGGCTTATGGAAAGGTATCTGTGCTAATTTCTATCTCTGGTTTTATGCAGCACCACAACTCACCTTTCCCCTTAAGCAAGCATAAGTTGGTTTTCTAAATTTGAGACCCTGTTCTGTTTTGTAATTCAGTTCATGTGTAGCCAAGTTTACATTCCGTGTATTAGTGATATCTTATGATGTTTCATTTTCTGTGTGACTTATTTCACTTAGAATCATCGTACCTGAATCCACTCATTATGCCGCGATGGGCCTGATGACATAGATTTCATTGGTGAGTGATATTCCTTTGTACGTACGTACCACACTTCTTTATCCATTTTTCGCTTTCTGGGATATTTAACTTGTACCGTAAACGAAGTTCTTGTAAACAGAGCCGTAAACAGAAACCTTGCGGTGGCTGTGTGTTTTTGATTTTAATTTCCCTAAGCTATAGGAAAATAAGTGGTAATGCCGTAGGCTCCGTTGCTTTGTTTTTTAGGTTTTTGAGGAAACACCATACACATCTCCAGAGTGGCTGTTGACAATTTACATCCCGCCCATCAGCATAACAAGGCTCCCTGTTCTCCATGGCCTGTGCTGCCTTTCTGGATTTTACACTTTTTTCAGATGGCCCTTTTGACCTGGGGGCAGTGAGACTTCATTGTAGTGCAGATTTCTTTAACATGCTTGCTTGGTTGGCCAAAAAGGGCGTATGCGTTTTTTCCTGAATATATTCAGGAAAAAACGCATACGCCCTTTTTCGCCAAGTACATCCTTGTCGACGTTCTGCCTCTTTTCCTATGCTTTAAATGCAATTCCAGTCTACCCCCTGAAATCGTTTTCTTGCAATTCTGCCCCGCTTTCAAGTCCTCTTCGCAGCCTTCCTTCAATATATTTTTGGGTGATAGCTGTCATTTATAACTCTGCAGGTTTGTGAATTACAGTGTCCCTGAGCTCCTTTCTTCAACTCGCTTTCTTGTGAGCTGGCCGCAAACCCGCAGGATTGCTTCAGGCCCTAATCTGGTTCCGGCACGGCATGCTGAGCCTTTGGTTAATTCCTCTTCCTGGTGGGAAATGAGTGTTAAATTTGCCCGTGCCGACACCTTCACACGAGTCTTCATGGTGCCCCTTTGCCCCGGTTATCTCTATGGAGGTTGGAGTTGGAGGGCCTCCTCGCTCAAGGTCAGTGTGCCCATGGAGCCAACCCTGCAACTTCAGGGCATGGTTGGGTGTTAGGATCACCACGTGGGGTCCTTTTCCCTTCGGAGGGAGGTGGCCTTTTGGGCTGCTGATTTCCAGGTTTTCAGATACTGCCAGTATCTTGGCCAGATGTGGCGGTGGGCCAAGACCCTTGGTGACCGTAGTTTATCCTACCTGGATCGCATTCTTGCATTGTTCCATTTCAAGTGGTCCCATGTTTTGCACTAATACTCCAATGGCGATTCACCGTTCACCAGGAATGTAAGGGTCAAAGGGTTTAGCTAAATTAGGGAGTTCCAGGGCAAGGGTCTGAATTGACTGCTCTTTCCATTGTTGAAAGGCCACTTCTGCATTCTATTCAAAAGGATCATCATCTTTTCCTTTCAGTGTTTCATATAGAGGCCCAGCTAGTAGACTGTAGTTAGGGATCCAGAAGCAGCAAACCCTGGCCTCCCCAGGAACCCCTAAGCTGTCTTCTAGGTTCAGAAATGGGTAAGGCTGTAAATTGTTTCTTCCCTTTCCTGGGATGGGCTTCTCCGACCTTCTGTGAGAATGAAGCCCAGGCAGGTCACCGTAGTCTGTGATATTTGAGCTTTTTCTTGGACAACTTGTATCCTTTATTGGCTTGGTAGTTCAGAGGTCTCCTTAGTAGGGCTGGCGATCAGAATGTCGTCTGCATATTGAAGGAGTGTTTCCTTTTCCAGAGGTAGAACTTTTAGTTCTTTAGCTGAGCTTTCCCCAAAGATGGTGTGGGAATTTTTGAACCCTTGGGGCAACACGGCCCGGAAGTATTGTTTTAGTTGTATGTTGAGTCCTGCCACTCACAAGCCAAAATTTCTTGTGACTCTGGGACTAATAGAATACAAATGAAGGCATCATTGAAGACTAATACAGAATACCATGTCCTGGTGGTTGGTAGAATGACCAGCAGGGTGTAGGATTTAGGAACTACTGGAGGTATATCCTCGGTGGCTTCACTGACTGTCCTGACATCCTTTACCAGGACTCCAGCAGCCCATGGGGCTCTCGAGGTCAGGCCAATCCCAGGATATGGAGCTCACCTGGGCAGGTACCCCACCCCCACCCCAGCCCATGGGGCTCTCGTGTTCAGGCCCCTCCCAGGATATGGGGTTCCCTGGGCAGGTTCCCCTGCAGCCCATGGGGCTCTCGTGGTCAGGCCCCTCCCAGGATACAGAGCTACCCTTGCAGGTACCATGGCAGGGCTGGGAACACAGGAACCGTGCATATCGCCCTCATTGCAGAGCACTCCCAGCTCACCTGTCACTCAGATCTGACACAGAGCACCTCAGAGCAGGACTTGAACTAACAAACAGCAGCTCCGACAGGTCTGTGACCCTGGGCATCACTCTGTGTGGCCTCCCTCCACCTCGTCTTCCAGAGACTTCCACTGCACCCGGGGCACCAGGCCTCTGTCTCCACCCACCAGCCACCCCTCCTCTCCCTGACTCCTGGGTTCCTCTCATTAGGAGAGGGTTTTCTTGAAGTTGTCTCCCACTCATGGGCCAGATAATATAATTAGAAAACAAGCCAGAGCTGCAGCCCCTTGTCTATCCTGACTCTCAGGAGCCCACACCTGTTCCTTGGACCTGGCCGATTCAGCAAGTTCCAGTTTCTGCAACTGTGAGCCCCTGAGGGGTGATTATTGGCTGGCCTGGGAAGCCCGACCGTGCCGGCCAGCCCTCCCCAGGTGTGCCTGGGTTCAGATCAATATAAACACCGCTCCAGGCAGCAAGAGCCCCTGCAGCTGTGCCTGACGCCATTTTCTCTGCCCTGTCAGCAGTCTTGGGGCTGGACTGGTGGGAGGGAGTGAGAGGCCACGGCTTTGTGGGTGGCCCAGTGTGAGTGGGGCTCTGCTGGACTTTCTGCAGCAGTTGCCAAGATGCCACCTGCTAAAGAAGAGGATGTGTCACCCATACCTGCCGTTGGAATTTCTCCCTGGGCAGAGGTGAGTGAGGAAGAAAGCAGTGGGGGCCGGGACAGCAGGGGTATCTCAGGCAGGGAAATGGAAAGCTTCCAGAAGAGCACCCAGGGCCAGGACCATCCTGGCTGGCCTGCAGGCACCAAGTCGGCTGGCATGCTGTCACTCATGTGGCTCCATGGCCCTTCCTCTAGGCTTTCAAGTCCTTGTACATATTCAGGTGTTTTACCTGGGAAGGGTGGGAACAATTCAGCAGCAGCTGGCCTGGGGCTCAGCCCACGTTTACTCACAGATGCCTCGGCACGGTCCCCCAGCTTTGCAATGAGGACGCTTGTTGCGTGGGGCCTGCTGGCTGAATGGGAGATGATTCCCCACCACTGACCAACTTCAGAATTGCTTACAACTGGAGCAAGTGCCCTGATACGGTTTTCCTCTGTGTAACTGGTGGGTTCTGTTTTTTTTTCGTTTTTGGTTCAAGGTAGATTTTATTCCTCTTTTTTGTATTTACAGATATAAGCATGGAAATAATTTATTCATATAAATACATGTATGTGAAGGGAAGAATATTTTTTCTGTTTTACTTTTTGTAATTTGAATTTTATTTTATTATTTTATACAGCAGGTTCTTTTTGGTTATCTATTTTATACATATAAATGTATACATGCCAATCCCAATCTCTCAACTCCTCCCACCACCACCCCCCAACAGCTTTCCCCCCTTGGTGTCCATACGTTTGTTGTCTACATCTGTTGCTCTATTTCTGCCTGGCAAAACGGTTCATCTGTACAATTTTTCTAGGTTCCACATATATGCATTAATATACAAGATTTGTTTTTCTCTTTCTGAATTACTTCACTCTGTATGACAGTCTCTAGATCCATCAACGTCTCTACAAATGACCCAATTTCATTCCTTTTTATGGCTTAGTAATATTCCATTTTATATATGTACCACATCTTTATGCATTCGTCTGTCTGTGGGCATTTAGGTTGCTTCCATTACCTGGATATTGTAAACAGTGATGCAATGAACATTGCGGTGAATGTCTCTTTTTGATTTATGGTTTGTCTGGGTATATGCCCAGTAGTGGGATTGCTGTATCATATGGTAATTCTATTCTTAGTTTTATAAGAAACTCCATAATGTTCTCCACAGTGACTGTATCAATTTACATTCCCAACAATAGTGGAAGAGGGTTCCTTATCTCCACACCCTTTCCAGCATTTGTTGTTTGTAGATTTTCTGATGATGCCCATTCTAACAGGTGTGAGGTGATACACCGTGGATGAGTCTATTTCGTTGAGCAAAGAGTAGGTCTTGTCTATTACATATTTGGCTTATGGAACGGTATGTGTGCTAATTTCAATCTCTGGTTTTATACAGCACCCCAACTCAACTTTCCCCTTAAGCAAGCATAAGTTTTTATCTAAATGTGAGACTCTGTTCGGTTTTGGAATTCAGTTTATGTGTAGCCAAGTTTACACTCTCTCTATTAGTGATATCTTATGATAATTATCTTTCTCTGTGTGACCTATTTCTCTTAGAATCATCATACTTAAATCCACTCAATTTGCTGCTACAGGCCTGATGACATTGATTTCATTGCTGAGTGATATTCCGTTGTACGTAAGTAGCACAACTCCTTTATCCATTTTTTTCTTTCTGGGATATTTAATTTGTACTGGACTCAAGGTTCTTGTAAACACAGCAGCCCTAAATTTTGTGTTGGCTGTGTCTTGTTGATTTTAATTTTCCTAAGCTATAGGGCCAAAAGTGGAAGTGCCCTAGGGTCTGTAGCTTTGTTTTTCAGATGTTTCAGGATACACCATAAACATCTCCAGAGTGTCTCTTGGCAACTTACATCCCGTCCATCAGCATAACAAGGCTCCCTGTTCTCCATGGCCTGTCCTGTGTTTCTGGTTTTTACACTTTTTTCAGATGGCCCTTTTGACGAATGGGAAATGAGACTTCATTGTAGTGCAGATTTCCATTTCTCGAGTGCTTGGTTGGCCAAAAAGGGCATATGTGTTTTTTCCTGAATATATTCAGGAAAAAATGTTTACGCACTTTTGTCCAAGTGCATCACTGTCAAAGATCTGCCGCTTTTCACATGCTTTAAATGCAATTCCAATCTATCTCCTGAAATATGATTCCTGCAATTCTGCCTCGTTTTCAAGTCCTCTTTGCAGACTTACTTCCATATAATTTTGCCAATAGCTGTCATTTATAACACTGCAGGTTTGTGAATTACAGTGCCCGTGATTTCCTTTCTTAACTCGTTTCCTTGAAAACTGGCCACAGAACCGCAGGTTTGCTTCAGGCCGTAATCAGGGTCCGGAACGGCACTCTGAGACTTTGGTTCATTCCACTTCCTGGTGGGAAATTAGAGTTAAATGTGCCCCTCCAGACACCTGCCTCACTCCTAGCCCCTTGGTGATGTGTGTCCTGTGGTTTGAGGCCGCATGTGCTGGGTTCCTCACCTTTGGCTGATGTGGCCCCACTGGTGTGAGGACACTCCTGCCTGGTTCCCATCCCCTTGGTGATGTGGGCCCTCCGGTGAGAGTCTGATCCTGGTTGGGTTCCTCACACTTCTGTGAGGTGGGCCCTCTTCTCTGAGGTCACTCCTGCCTGGCTGGCACACCCCGCCTTGGCGACGTCGGCCCTCTGGTGGGATTTGGTGCCTGCTGGGTGTCTCCTCCCCTCGGTAATGAGGGCCCTCTGGCGTCAGACCCTAACTCCTGGGCTCCCAATATTTTCTGATATGCCCCCTGTGGTTCGAGTACACTCCTGCCAGGTTCCCAACCCCATGGGAATGTGGGCCTTCTGCTCTGAGGTCCCAACCGTGGGTTGCTCAGTTTCATGATGAGGGCCCTCTGCTGTGAGTTCTCTCCGGCCTGGATCCCATAGCCTCGCTGCTCCTGGCCACCTGCTGGGAGGTTCCATCTGCGGGATTCCTCACCTTTTTTCTTCTATGGGCCCTCTGTTTTGAGACTCCTCCTGCCTGCCTCACTCCCAGCCCCTTGGTGATGTGTGTCCTCTGGTTTGAGGCCACGTATGCTGGGTCCTTCGCCTTTCGATGATGTGGCCCCACTGGTGTGAGGACACTCCTGCCTGGTTCCTATCCCCTTGATGATGTGGGCCCTCTGGTGAGAGTCTGATCCTGGCTGGGTTCCTCACCCTTCTGTGAGGGGGGCCCTCTGCTGTGAGGTCACTCCTGCCTGGCTGGCACACCCCACCTGGGCAACATCGGCCCTCTTGTGGCAGTTGGAGCCTGCTGGGAACCTCCCCTCGGTGATGGGGGCCCTCTTGCCTCAGGCCCCAACTGCTGGGTACCCACATTTTCTGATACGTGCTAAGTGGTGCGAGGACACTCCTGCGAGGTTCCCATCCCCATGGGCATGTGGGCCTTCTGCTCTAAGGTCCCAACACCTGTGTTGTTCACCGTTTCATGATGTTGGCTCTCTGGTGTTAGTTCACCCAGGCCTAGATCCCATAGCCTCTGTGCTCTGAGCGGCCTGCTGTGAGGTTCCTACTGCTGGATTCCTTACCTTTTTTATTCTTTGGGTCCTGTGTTTTCATGCTCCTACTTCCTGACTCACTCCCAGCCCATTTGTGATGTAGGTCTTCTTGTTTAAGGCCACATGTACCAGTTTCCTCACCTTTATTGATGTGGCCCCACTGGTGTGAGGACACTCCTGCCTGGTTCCCATCCCCTTGGTGATGGGGGCCCTCTGGTGAGAGTCTGATCCTGTCTGGATTCCTCACACTTCTGGGTGGTGGGCCCTCTGCTGTGAGGTCACTCCTGCCTGGCTGGCACACGTCACCTTGGCGATGTGGGCCCTCAGTTGGGAGTTGGTGCCTGCTGGGAGTCTCCTCCCCTCGGTAATGAGGGCCCTCTGGCGTCAGGCCCTAACTCATGGGCTCCCAAAATTTTCTGATGTGCGCCCTGTCGTGCGAGTACACTCCAGCCAGGGTCCCATCCCCATGGGGATGTGGGTTTTCTGCCCTGAGGTCCCAACGTCTGGGTTGCTCACAGTGTCAGAATGTGGGACCTCTGCTGTGAGTTCACTCCGGCATGGATCCCATAGCCTCGGTGCTCTGGGCCACCTGCTTGGAGCTTCCAACTTCGGGGTTCCTCACCTTTTTTATTCTATGGGCGCTCTGTTGTGAGTCTCCTCCTGCATGCCTCACTCCCAGCCCTTTCGTGATGTGTGTCCCCTTGTTTGAGGCCACATGTGCTGTGTTCCTCACCTTTCGCTGATGTGGCCCCACTGGTGTGAGGACACTCCTGCCTGGTTTCCATCCCCTTGGTGATGTGGGCGCTCTGGTTAGAGTCTGATCCTGTTTGGGCTCCTCACACTTCTGTGAGGTGGGCCCTCTGCTGTGAGGTAACTCCTGCCTGGCTTGCTCCCATTGCCTTGGTGACGTCGGCCCTCTGGTGGCATTTGGAGCCTGCTGGTAGCCTCCTCTCCTCCGTGATGAGGGCCCTCTGGCGCCAGGCCATAACTGCTGGGTTCCCACATTTTCTGATACGTGCTAAGTTGTGCGAGGACACTCCTGCGAGGTTCCCATCCCCATGGGGATGTGGGCCTTCTGCTCTGAGGTCCCACTGGCTGGGTTGCTCACAGTTTCATGATGTGGGCCCTCTGCTGTGAGTTCACTGTGGCCTGGATCCCATAGACTCCATGCTCTGGGCCACCTGCTGGGAGGTTCAAACTGCTGGATTCCTCACATTTTTTATTCTGTGGGCCCTGTGTTGTTAGGCTACTCCTGCCTGCCTCACTCGGAGCACCTTGGAAATGTGGGTCCTCTGGTTTAGGCCACATGTGCTGGGTTCCTCACCTTTCTATAATGTGGCCACACTGGTGTGAGGACACTCCTGCCTTGTTCCGATCCCCTTGGTGATGTGGGCCCTCTGGTGAGAGTCTTATCCTGGCTGGGTTCCTCACCCTTCTGTGAGGTAGGCCCTCTGCTGTGAGGTCACTCCTGCCTGGCTGGCACACGTCAACGTGGCGACGTGGGCCCTCAGTTGGGAGTTGGTGCCTGCTGGGAGTCTCCTCCCCTCGGTAATGAGGGCCCTCTGGCGTCAGACCCTAACTCCTGGGCTCCCAAAATTTTCTGATGTGCGCCCTGTGGTGCGAGTACACTCCTGCCAGGATCCCAACCCCATGGGAATGTGGGCCTTCTGCTCTAAGGTCCCAACGGCTGGGTTGCTCACAGTTTCATAATGAGGGCCCTCTGTTTTGAGTTCAGTCAGGCCTGGATCCCATAGCCTCGCTGCTCCTGGCCCCCTGCTGGGAGGTTCCAACTGCGGGATCCCTCACCTTTTTTACGCTATGGGCCCTCTGTTTGGAGGCTCCTCCTGCCTGCCTCACTCCCAGCCCCTTGGTGATGTGTGTCCTGTAGTTTGAGGCCACGTGTGCTGGGTCCGTCACATTTCGGTGATGTGACCACACTGGTGTGAGAACACTCCTGCCTGGTTTCCATTCCCTTGGTGATGTGGGCCCTCCGGTGAGAGTCTGATCCTCTTTGGGTTCCTCACACTTTTGTGTGGTTGGCCCTCTGCCCTGAGGTCACTCCTGCCTGGCTGGCACACCCTGCATTGGCGACGTCGGCTTCCTGGTAGCAGTTGGAGCTTGCTGGGAGCCTCCTCTCCTCAGTGATGAATGCCCTCTTGCGTCCGGCCCTAACTGCTGGGCTCCCCACCTTTTCTGATGTGTGCCCACTGGTGCGATGACACTCCTGCTTGGTTCCCTTCCCCATGGGGTGTGGGCCTTGTGCTCTGAGGTTACAAAGGCTGGGTTGCTTACAGTATCACGATGAGGGCCCTCTGTTGTGAGTTCATCACTGCCTGGATCCCATAGCCTCGGTGCTCTGGGCCGCCTGCTGGGATGTTCCAACTGCTGGATTCCTCACCTTTTTTATACAATGGGCCATGTGTTTTGAGGTTAATCCTGCCTGCCTCGCTCCGAGACCCATGGTGATGTGGGTCCTCTGGTTTGAGGCCACATGTGCTGGGTACCTCAACTTTCGATGATGTGGCCCCACGGGTGTGAGGACACTCCTGCCTGGTTCCCAGCCCCTTGCTTATGTGGGCACTCTGGTGAGAGTCTGATCTTGACTGGGTTCCTTACCCTTCTGTGAGGTGGGCCCTCTGATGTGAGGTCACTCCTGCCTGGATGGCTCATGTCGCCTTGGCGACGTAGGCCCTCTGTTGGCCACTGAAGCATGCTGGGAGCCTCCTACCCTCTTTAATAAGGGCCCTGGAAGAAACGCATATGCCCTTTTTGACCAAGTGCATCATTGTCGAGGTTCTGCCTCTTCTCCTATACTTTCAGAGGACTTCCCGTCTACCTCCTGAAATCGTATTCCTGGAATTCTGCCCCGCGTTCAAGTCCTCTTTGCAGCCTTACTTCAATATATTTTTGAACGATAGCTGTCATTTATAACTCTGCAGGTTTGTGAATTACAGTGCCCCTGAGCTCCTTTCTTCAACTCGCTTTCTTGTGAGCTGGCCGCAAAACCGCAGGATTGCTTCAGGCCCTAATCTGGTTCCGACACGGCATGCTGAGCCTTTGGCTAATTCCTCTTCCTGGTGGGAAGTGAGCATTAAATTTGTTCGTGCCGACACCTACAGCTAATCTCTCATTGGTTCTCCCTATTCCTGTTCATCTTGCGCAGAAATTCCAAACTGTGCCAAACAGGAGGTTAAAGGCACTGACTCTCCAAGTGGGGAGAGTGTTAGTAAAGCGTCTGGAATGGTAAAACCGAGTACAAGGGGACGAAAACTGAGACGCATTTATAAAGTTTTCCCGGTCACACGGTGGACCATATTCTGGGTTGCCCATGCATGTTTTACCTGAAGGAAGAATCCCTTCAACCTGGAGAGTTGGGACCCATGGAATGGGTACCACGCAGTATGACATCAAAGGGTTGCCTTTGCTCACCGAACGTCACCAATGTTATCAGCCCAAAGTGTCCAGCCTTATGTCTCACTCAGCTCGGGGTGTAGATGTGGTAAATCCACGTTGCATCACAAGCCCTGAATGAATTATTTAAGAATTGCTCTCTATTTCACTGTCATTGTGTTTTGTTTTTGTAATTTATTTTGATAATGGGATTTATCGGATTTTCACTGCTGCGTTTATGCCACCGTACACATGCTTGATTCTCTTATGGAGACATATAAATCCATGGGTTTTCAGATTCTTACTAGTCAGGTATATTCCTAGGCATTGAATATGGGATGTTGAGTCCATTTCGTGGAGCAAGGAGTAGGTCCTGACTATTACATATTTGCTTATGGAAAGGTATCTGTGCTAATTTCAATCTCTGGTTTTATGCAGCCCCACAACTCACCTTTCCCCTTAAGCAAGCATAAGTTGGTTTTCTAAATTTGAGACCCTTTTCTGTTTTGTAATTGAGTTCATGTGCAGCCATGTTTGCATTCCGTGTATTTGAGATATCTTATGGTGTTTCTTTTTCTGTGTGACTTAGTTAACTTAGAATGATCGTACCTGAATCCACTCATTATGCCGCGACGGGCCTCATGACATAGATTTCATTGCTGAGTGATATTCCATTGTACGTACGTACAACAACTTCTTTATCCATTTTTTGCTTTCTGGGATATTTCATTGTACCGTAAATGAGGTTCTTGTAAGCAGAGCCGTCCAAAATTTATGGGTGGCTGTGTCTTTTTGATTTTAATTTCCCTAAGCTATAGAACCATAAGTTGAAGTGCCGTAGGCTCCGTTGCTTAGTTTTTTAGGTGTTTGAGGAAACACCATACACTTCTCCAGAGTGGCTGTTGGCAAGTTACATCCCGCCCATCAGCATAACAAGGCTCCCTGTTCTCCATGGCCTGTCCTGCCTTTCTGGATTTTTCACTTTTTTCAGATGTCCCTTTTGACAGGGGGGCAGTGAGACTTCATTGGAATGCAGATTTCTTTACAGGCTTGCTTGTTTGGCCAAAAAGGGCGTATGTGTTTTTTCTTGAATATATTCAGGAAAAAACGCATACGCCCTTTTTGACCAAGTGCATCATTGTCGACTTTCTGTCTCTTTCCTTATGCTTTAAATGCAATTCCAGTCTGCCCCTGAACTCGTTTTCCTGCAATTCTGCCCCGCTTTCAAGTCCTCTACGCAGCCTTACTTCAATACATTTTTGGACAATAGCTGACATTTATAACTCTGCAGGTTTGTGAATGACAGTGCGCCTGAGCTCCTTTCTTCTACTCGCTTTCTTGTGAGCTGGCCGCAAACCCGCAGGATTGCTTCATGCCCTAATCTGGTTCCGGCACAGCATGCTGATCCTTTGGTAAATTCCTCTTCCTGGTGGGAAATGAGTGTTATATTTGAACGTGCAGACACCTAGAGCTAGTCTCTCATTGGATCTCCCTATTCTTGTTCATCTTGCGCAGAAATTGCAAACTGTGCCAAACAGGAGGTTAAAGGCACTGACTCTCTAAGTGGGGAGAGTATTAGTAAAGGGTCTTCAATCGTGAACCCGAGTAAAAGGGGACGAAAACTGAGATGCATTTGAAAAGGTTTCCCGGTCACACGGTGCACCATACTGTGGGTTTCCCATCCATGTTTTAGCTGAAGGAAGAATCCCTTAAACCTGGAGAGTTGGGACCCATGGAATGGGTACGATGCAGTATGACTTCAAAGGGCCTGCATTTTCTCAACGAACCTCACCAATGCTATCAGGCTGAAGTGTACAGCCTTATGTCTCACTCAGCTCTGGTTGTAGATGTGGTAAATCCAGGTTGCATCACAAGCCCTGAATGAATTATTTAAGAATTGCTCTCTATTTCACTGTCATTGTGTTTGTTTTTGTAATTCATTTTGATAATGGGATTTATCGGATTTTCTCTGCTGCATTCATGCCTCTGTACACACACTTGAGTCTCTTATGGAGACATATAAATCCATGGGTTTGAAGATACTTACTAGTCAGGTGTATTCCTAGGCGTTGAATATGGGGTGTTTAGTCCATTTCGTTGAGCAAGGGCTAGGTCTTGACTATTACATATTTGGCTTATGGAAAGGTATCTGTGCTAATTTCTATCTCTGGTTTTATGCAGCACCCCAACTCACTTTTCCCCTTAAGCAAGCATAAGGTGGTTTTCTAAATTTGAGACCCTGTTCTGTTTTGTAATTCAGTTCATGTGTAGCCAAGTTTACATTCCGTGTATTAGTGATATCTTATGATGTTTCATTTTCTGTGTGACTTATTTCACTTAGAATCATCGTACCTGAATCCACTCATTATGCCGCGACGGGCCTGATGACATAGATTTCATTGGTGAGTGATATTCCTTTGTACGTACGTACCACACTTCTTTATCCATTTTTCGCTTTCTGGGATATTTAACTTGTACCGTAGACGAGGTTCTTGTAAACAGAGCCGTAAACAGAAACTTTGCGGTGGCTGTGTGTTTTTGATTTCAATTTCCCTAAGCTATAGGAAAATAAGTGGTAATGCCGTAGGCTCCGTTGCTTTGTTTTTTAGGTTTTTGAGGAAACACCATACACATCTCCAGAGTGGCTGTTGGCAATTTACATCCCGCCCATCAGCATAACAAGGCTCCCTGTTCTCCATGGCCTGTGCTGCCTTTCTGGATTTTACACTTTTTTCAGATGGCCCTTTTGAACGGGGGGCAGTGAGACTTCATTGTAGTGCAGATTTCTTTAACATGCTTGCTTGGTTGGCCAAAAAGGGCGTATGCGTTTTTTCCTGAATATATTCAGGAAAAAACGCATACGCCCTTTTTGGCCAAGTGCATCATTGTCGACGTTCTGCCTCTTTTCCTATGCTTTAAATGCAATTCCAGTCTACCCCCTGAAATCGTTTTCTTGCAATTCTGCCCCGCTTTCAAGTCCTCTTCGCAGCCTTCCTTCAATATATTTTTGGGTGATAGCTGTCATTTATAACTCTGCAGGTTTGTGAATTACAGTGTCCCTGAGCTCCTTTCTTCAACTCGCTTTCTTGTGAGCTGGCCGCAAACCCACAGGATTGCTTCAGGCCCTAATCTGGTTCCGGCACGGCATGCTGAGCCTTTGGTTAATTCCTCTTCCTGGTGGGAAATGAGCGTTAAATTTGCCCGTGCAGACACCTTCACACGAGTCTTCATGGTGCCACTTTGCCCCGGTTATCTCTATGGAGGTTGGAGTTGGAGGGCCTCCTCGCTCAAGGTCAGTGTGCCCATGGAGCCAACCCTGCAACTTCAGGGCATGGTTGGGTGTTAGGATCACCACGTGGGGTCCTTTTCCCTTCGAAGGGAGGTGGCCTTTTGGGCTGCTGATTTCCAGGTTTTCAGATACTGCCAGTATCTTGGCCAGATGTGGCGGTGGGCCAAGCCCCTTGCTGACCGTAGTTTATCCTACCTGGATCGCATTCTTGCATTGTTCTATTTCAAGTGGTCCCAGGTTTTGCACTAATACTCCAATGGCGATTCACCGTTCACCAGGAATGTAAAGGTCAAAGGGTTTAGCTAAATTAGGGAGTTCCAGGGCAAGGGTCTGAATTGACTGCTCTTTCCATTCTTGAAAGGCCACTTCTGCATTCTATTCAAAAGGATCATCATCTTTTCCTTTCAGTGTTTCATATAGAGGCCCAGCTAGTAGACTGTAGTTATGGATCCAGAAGCAGTAAACCCTGGCCTCCCAGGAACCCCTAAGCTGTCTTCTAGTTTCAGAAATGGGTAAGGCTGTAAATTGTTTCTTCCCTTTCCTGGGATGGGCTTCTCCGACCTTCTGTGAGAATGAAGCCCAGGCAGGTCACCGTAGTCTGTGATATTTGAGCTTTTTCTTGGACAACTTGTATCCTTTATTGGCTTGGTAGTTCAGAGGTCTCCTTAGTAGGGCTGGCGATCAGAATGTCGTCTGCATATTGAAGGAGTGTTTCCTTTTCCAGAGGTAGAACTTTTAGTTCTTTAGCTGAGCTTTCGCCAAAGATGGTGTGGGAATTTTTGAACCCTTGGGGCAACACGGCCCGGAAGTATTGTTTTAGTTGTATGTTGAGTCCTGCCACTCACAAGCCAAAATTTCTTGTGACTCTGGGACTAATAGAATACAAAAGAAGGCATCATTGAAGACTAATACAGAATACCATGTCCTGGTGGTTGGTAGAATGACCAGCAGGGTGTAGGATTTAGGAACTACTGGAGGTATATCCTCGGTGGCTTCACTGACTGTCCTGACATCCTTTACCAGGACTCCAGCAGCCCATGGGGCTCTCGAGGTCAGGCCAATCCCAGGATATGGAGCTCACCTGGGCAGGTACCCCACCCCCACCCCAGCCCATGGGGCTCTCGTGTTCAGGCCCCTCCCAGGATATGGGGTTCCCTGGGCAGGTTCCCCTGCAGCCCATGGGGCTCTCGTGGTCAGGCCCCTCCCAGGATACAGAGCTACCCTTGCAGGTACCATGGCAGGGCTGGGAACACAGGAACCGTGCATATCGCCCTCATAGCAGAGCACTCCCAGCTCACCTGTCACTCAGATCTGACACAGAGCACCTCAGAGCAGGACTTGAACTAACAAACAGCAGCTCCGACAGGTCTGTGACCCTGGGCATCACTCTGTGTGGCCTCCCTCCACCTGGTCTTCCAGAGACTTCCACTGCACCCGGGGCACCAGGCCTCTGTCTCCACCCACCAGCCACCCCTCCTCTCCCTGACTCCTGGGTTCCTCTCATTAGGAGAGGGTTTTCTTGAAGTTGTCTCCCACTCATGGGCCAGATAATATAATTAGAAAACAAGCCAGAGCTGCAGCCCCTTGTCTATCTTGACTCTCAGGAGCCCACACCTGTTCCTTGGACCTGGCCGATTCAGCAAGTTCCAGTTTCTGCAACTGTGAGCCCCTGAGGGGTGATTATTGGCTGGCCTGGGAAGCCCGACCGTGCCGGCCAGACCTCCCCAGGTGTGCCTGGGTTCAGATCAATATAAACACCGCTCCAGGCAGCAAGAGCCCCTGCAGCTGTGCCTGACGCCATTTTCTCTGCCCTGTCAGCAGTCTTGGGGCTGGACTGGTGGGAGGGAGTGAGAGGCCACGGCTTTGTGGGTGGCCCAGTGTGAGTGGGGCTCTGCTGGACTTTCTGCAGCAGTTGCCAAGATGCCACCTGCTAAAGAAGAGGATGTGTCACCCATACCTGCCGCTGGAATTTCTCCCTGGGCAGAGGTGAGTGAGGAAGAAAGCAGTGGGGGCCGGGACAGCAGGGGTATCTCAGGCAGGGAAATGGAAAGCTTCCAGAAGAGCACCCAGGGCCAGGACCATCCTGGCTGGCCTGCAGGCACCAAGTCGGCTGGCATGCTGTCACTCATGTGGCTCCATGGCCCTTCCTCTAGGCTTTCAAGTCCTTGTACATATTCAGGTGTTTTACCTGGGAAGGGTGGGAACATTTCAGCAGCAGCTGGCCTGGGGCTCAGCCCACGTTTACTCACAGATGCCTCGGCACGGTCCCCCAGCTTTGCAATGAGGACGCTTGTTGCGTGGGGCCTGCTGGCTGAATGGGAGATGATTCCCCACCACTGACCAACTTCAGAATTGTTTACAACTGGAGCAAGTGCCCTGATACGGTTTTCCTCTGTGTAACTGGTGGGTTCTGTTTTTTTTTCTTTTTTTCGTTTTTGGTTCAAGGTAGATTTTATTCCTCTTTTTTGTATTTACAGATATAAGCATGGAAATAATTTATTCATATAAATACATGTATGTGAAGGGAAGAATATTTTTTCTGTTTTACTTTTTGTAATTTGAATTTTATTTTATTTTTTTATACAGCAGGTTCTTTTTGGTTATCTATTTTATACATATAAATGTATACATGCCAATCCCAATCTCTCAACTCCTCCCACCACCACCCCCCAACAGCTTTCCCCCCTTGGTGTCCATACGTTTGTTGTCTACATCTGTTGCTCTATTTCTGCCTGGCAAAACGGTTCATCTGTACAATTTTTCTAGGTTCCACATATATGCATTAATAGACAAGATTTGTTTTTCTCTTTCTGACTTACTTCACTCTGTATGACAGTCTCTAGATCCATCAACGTCTCTACAAATGACCCAATTTCATTCCTTTTTATGGCTTAGTAATATTCCATTTTATATATGTACCACTTCTTTATGCATTCGTCTGTCTGTGGGCATTTAGGTTGCTTCCATTACCTGGATATTGTAAATAGTGATGCAATGAACATTGCGGTGAATGTCTCTTTTTGATTTATGGTTTTGTCTGGGTATATGCCCAGTAGTGGGATTGCTGTATCATATGGTAATTCTATTCTTAGTTTTATAAGAAACTCCATAATGTTCTCCACAGTGACTGTATCAATTTACATTCCCAACAATAGTGGAAGAGGGTTCCTTATCTCCACACCCTTTCCAGCATTTGTTGTTTGTAGATTTTCTGATGATGCCCATTCTAACAGGTGTGAGGTGATACACCATGGATGAGTCTATTTCGTTGAGCAAAGAGTAGGTCTTGTCTAGTACATATTTGGCTTATGGAACGGTATGTGTGCTAATTTCAATCTCTGGTTTTATACAGCACCCCAACTCAACTTTCCCCTTAAGCAAGCATAAGTTTTTATCTAAATGTGAGACTCTGTTCGGTTTTGGAATTCAGTTTATGTGTAGCCAAGTTTACACTCTCTCTATTAGTGATATCTTATGATAATTATCTTTCTCTGTGTGACCTATTTCTCTTAGAATCATCATACTTAAATCCACTCAATTTGCTGCTACAGGCCTGATGACATTGATTTCATTGCTGAGTGATATTCCGTTGTACGTAAGTAGCACAACTCCTTTATCCATTTTTTTCTTTCTGGGATATTTAATTTGTACTGGACTCAAGGTTCTTGTAAACACAGCAGCCCTAAATTTGGTGTTGGCTGTGTCTTGTTGATTTTAATTTTCCTAAGCTATAGGGCCAAAAGTGGAAGTGCCCTAGGGTCTGTAGCTTTGTTTTTCAGATGTTTCAGGATACACCATAAACATCTCCAGAGTGTCTGTTGGCAATTTATATCCCGCCCATCAGCATAACAAGGCTCCCTGTTCTCCATGGCCTGTCCTGTGTTTCTGGTTTTTACACTTTTTTCAGATGGCCCTTTTGACGAATGGGAAATGAGACTTCATTGTAGTGCGGATTTCCATTTCTCGAGTGCTTGGTTGGCCAAAAAGGGCATATGTGTTTTTTCCTGAATATATTCAGGAAAAAATGTTTACGCACTTTTGTCCAAGTGCATCAGTGTCAAAGATCTGCCGCTTTTCACATGCTTTAAATGCAATTCCAATCTACCTCCTGAAATATGATTCCTGCAATTCTGCCTCGTTTTCAAGTCCTCTTTGCAGACTTACTTCCATATAATTTTGCCAATAGCTGTCATTTATAACACTGCAGGTTTGTGAATTACAGTGCCCGTGATTTCCTTTCTTAACTCGTTTCCTTGAAAACTGGCCACAGAACCGCAGGTTTGCTTCAGGCCGTAATCAGGGTCCGGAACGGCACTCTGAGACTTTGGTTCATTCCACTTCCTGGTGGGAAATTAGAGTTAAATGTGCCCCTCCAGACACCTGCCTCACTCCTAGCCCCTTGGTGATGTGTGTCCTGTGGTTTGAGGCCGCATGTGCTGGGTTCCTCACCTTTGGCTGATGTGGCCCCACTGGTGTGAGGACACTCCTGCCTGGTTCCCATCCCCTTGGTGATGTGGGCCCTCCGGTGAGAGTCTGATCCTGGTTGGGTTCCTCACACTTCTGTGAGGTGGGCCCTCTTCTCTGAGGTCACTCCTGCCTGGCTGGCACACCCCGCCTTGGCGACGTCGGCCCTCTGGTGGGATTTGGTGCCTGCTGGGTGTCTCCTCCCCTCGGTAATGAGGGCCCTCTGGCGTCAGACCCTAACTCCTGGGCTCCCAATATTTTCTGATATGCCCCCTGTGGTTCGAGTACACTCCTGCCAGGTTCCCAACCCCATGGGAATGTGGGCCTTCTGCTCTGAGGTCCCAACCGTGGGTTGCTCAGTTTCATGATGAGGGCCCTCTGCTGTGAGTTCTCTCCGGCCTGGATCCCATAGCCTCGCTGCTCCTGGCCACCTGCTGGGAGGTTCCATCTGCGGGATTCCTCACCTTTTTTCTTCTATGGGCCCTCTGTTTTGAGACTCCTCCTGCCTGCCTCACTCCCAGCCCCTTGGTGATGTGTGTCCTCTGGTTTGAGGCCACGTATGCTGTGTCCTTCGCCTTTCGATGATGTGGCCCCACTGGTGTGAGGACACTCCTGCCTGGTTCCTATCCCCTTGATGATGTGGGCCCTCTGGTGAGAGTCTGATCCTGGCTGGGTTCCTCACCCTTCTGTGAGGGGGGCCCTCTGCTGTGAGGTCACTCCTGCCTGGCTGGCACACCCCACCTGGGCAACATCGGCCCTCTTGTGGCAGTTGGAGCCTGCTGGGAACCTCCCCTCGGTGATGGGGGCCCTCTTGCCTCAGGCCCCAACTGCTGGGTACCCACATTTTCTGATACGTGCTAAGTGGTGCGAGGACACTCCTGCGAGGTTCCCATCCCCATGGGCATGTGGGCCTTCTGCTCTAAGGTCCCAACACCTGTGTTGTTCACCGTTTCATGATGTTGGCTCTCTGGTGTTAGTTCACCCAGGCCTAGATCCCATAGCCTCTGTGCTCTGAGCGGCCTGCTGTGAGGTTCCTACTGCTGGATTCCTTACCTTTTTTATTCTTTGGGTCCTGTGTTTTCATGCTCCTACTTCCTGACTCACTCCCAGCCCATTTGTGATGTAGGTCTTCTTGTTTAAGGCCACATGTACCAGTTTCCTCACCTTTATTGATGTGGCCCCACTGGTGTGAGGACACTCCTGCCTGGTTCCCATCCCCTTGGTGATGGGGGCCCTCTGGTGAGAGTCTGATCCTGTCTGGATTCCTCACACTTCTGGGTGGTGGGCCCTCTGCTGTGAGGTCACTCCTGCCTGGCTGGCACACGTCACCTTGGCGATGTGGGCCCTCAGTTGGGAGTTGGTGCCTGCTGGGAGTCTCCTCCCCTCGGTAATGAGGGCCCTCTGGCGTCAGGCCCTAACTCATGGGCTCCCAAAATTTTCTGATGTGCGCCCTGTCGTGCGAGTACACTCCAGCCAGGGTCCCATCCCCATGGGGATGTGGGTTTTCTGCCCTGAGGTCCCAACGTCTGGGTTGCTCACAGTGTCAGAATGTGGGACCTCTGCTGTGAGTTCACTCCGGCATGGATCCCATAGCCTCGGTGCTCTGGGCCACCTGCTTGGAGCTTCCAACTTCGGGGTTCCTCACCTTTTTTATTCTATGGGCGCTCTGTTGTGAGTCTCCTCCTGCATGCCTCACTCCCAGCCCTTTCGTGATGTGTGTCCCCTTGTTTGAGGCCACATGTGCTGTGTTCCTCACCTTTCGCTGATGTGGCCCCACTGGTGTGAGGACACTCCTGCCTGGTTTCCATCCCCTTGGTGATGTGGGCGCTCTGGTTAGAGTCTGATCCTGTTTGGGCTCCTCACACTTCTGTGAGGTGGGCCCTCTGCTGTGAGGTAACTCCTGCCTGGCTTGCTCCCATTGCCTTGGTGACGTCGGCCCTCTGGTGGCATTTGGAGCCTGCTGGTAGCCTCCTCTCCTCCGTGATGAGGGCCCTCTGGCGCCAGGCCATAACTGCTGGGTTCCCACATTTTCTGATACGTGCTAAGTTGTGCGAGGACACTCCTGCGAGGTTCCCATCCCCATGGGGATGTGGGCCTTCTGCTCTGAGGTCCCACTGGCTGGGTTGCTCACAGTTTCATGATGTGGGCCCTCTGCTGTGAGTTCACTGTGGCCTGGATCCCATAGACTCCATGCTCTGGGCCACCTGCTGGGAGGTTCAAACTGCTGGATTCCTCACATTTTTTATTCTGTGGGCCCTGTGTTGTTAGGCTACTCCTGCCTGCCTCACTCGGAGCACCTTGGAAATGTGGGTCCTCTGGTTTAGGCCACATGTGCTGGGTTCCTCACCTTTCTATAATGTGGCCACACTGGTGTGAGGACACTCCTGCCTTGTTCCGATCCCCTTGGTGATGTGGGCCCTCTGGTGAGAGTCTTATCCTGGCTGGGTTCCTCACCCTTCTGTGAGGTAGGCCCTCTGCTGTGAGGTCACTCCTGCCTGGCTGGCACACGTCAACGTGGCGACGTGGGCCCTCAGTTGGGAGTTGGTGCCTGCTGGGAGTCTCCTCCCCTCGGTAATGAGGGCCCTCTGGCGTCAGACCCTAACTCCTGGGCTCCCAAAATTTTCAGATGTGCGCCCTGTGGTGCGAGTACACTCCTGCCAGGATCCCAACCCCATGGGAATGTGGGCCTTCTGCTCTAAGGTCCCAACGGCTGGGTTGCTCACAGTTTCATAATGAGGGCCCTCTGTTTTGAGTTCAGTCAGGCCTGGATCCCATAGCCTCGCTGCTCCTGGCCCCCTGCTGGGAGGTTCCAACTGCGGGATCCCTCACCTTTTTTACGCTATGGGCCCTCTGTTTGGAGGCTCCTCCTGCCTGCCTCACTCCCAGCCCCTTGGTGATGTGTGTCCTGTAGTTTGAGGCCACGTGTGCTGGGTCCGTCACATTTCGGTGATGTGACCACACTGGTGTGAGAACACTCCTGCCTGGTTTCCATTCCCTTGGTGATGTGGGCCCTCCGGTGAGAGTCTGATCCTCTTTGGGTTCCTCACACTTTTGTGTGGTTGGCCCTCTGCCCTGAGGTCACTCCTGCCTGGCTGGCACACCCTGCATTGGCGACGTCGGCTTCCTGGTAGCAGTTGGAGCTTGCTGGGAGCCTCCTCTCCTCAGTGATGAATGCCCTCTTGCGTCCGGCCCTAACTGCTGGGCTCCCCACCTTTTCTGATGTGTGCCCACTGGTGCGATGACACTCCTGCTTGGTTCCCTTCCCCATGGGGTGTGGGCCTTGTGCTCTGAGGTTACAAAGGCTGGGTTGCTTACAGTATCACGATGAGGGCCCTCTGTTGTGAGTTCATCACTGCCTGGATCCCATAGCCTCGGTGCTCTGGGCCGCCTGCTGGGATGTTCCAACTGCTGGATTCCTCACCTTTTTTATACAATGGGCCATGTGTTTTGAGGTTAATCCTGCCTGCCTCGCTCCGAGACCCATGGTGATGTGGGTCCTCTGGTTTGAGGCCACATGTGCTGGGTACCTCAACTTTCGATGATGTGGCCCCACGGGTGTGAGGACACTCCTGCCTGGTTCCCAGCCCCTTGCTTATGTGGGCACTCTGGTGAGAGTCTGATCTTGACTGGGTTCCTTACCCTTCTGTGAGGTGGGCCCTCTGATGTGAGGTCACTCCTGCCTGGATGGCTCATGTCGCCTTGGCGACGTAGGCCCTCTGTTGGCCACTGAAGCATGCTGGGAGCCTCCTACCCTCTTTAATAAGGGCCCTGGAAGAAACGCATATGCCCTTTTTGACCAAGTGCATCATTGTCGAGGTTCTGCCTCTTCTCCTATACTTTCAGAGGACTTCCCGTCTACCTCCTGAAATCGTATTCCTGGAATTCTGCCCCGCGTTCAAGTCCTCTTTGCAGCCTTACTTCAATATATTTTTGAACGATAGCTGTCATTTATAACTCTGCAGGTTTGTGAATTACAGTGCCCCTGAGCTCCTTTCTTCAACTCGCTTTCTTGTGAGCTGGCCGCAAAACCGCAGGATTGCTTCAGGCCCTAATCTGGTTCCGACACGGCATGCTGAGCCTTTGGCTAATTCCTCTTCCTGGTGGGAAGTGAGCATTAAATTTGTTCGTGCCGACACCTACAGCTAATCTCTCATTGGTTCTCCCTATTCCTGTTCATCTTGCGCAGAAATTCCAAACTGTGCCAAACAGGAGGTTAAAGGCACTGACTCTCCAAGTGGGGAGAGTGTTAGTAAAGCGTCTGGAATGGTAAAACCGAGTACAAGGGGACGAAAACTGAGACGCATTTATAAAGTTTTCCCGGTCACACGGTGGACCATATTCTGGGTTGCCCATGCATGTTTTACCTGAAGGAAGAATCCCTTCAACCTGGAGAGTTGGGACCCATGGAATGGGTACCACGCAGTATGACATCAAAGGGTTGCCTTTGCTCACCGAACGTCACCAATGTTATCAGCCCAAAGTGTCCAGCCTTATGTCTCACTCAGCTCGGGGTGTAGATGTGGTAAATCCACGTTGCATCACAAGCCCTGAATGAATTATTTAAGAATTGCTCTCTATTTCACTGTCATTGTGTTTTGTTTTTGTAATTTATTTTGATAATGGGATTTATCGGATTTTCACTGCTGCGTTTATGCCACCGTACACATGCTTGATTCTCTTATGGAGACATATAAATCCATGGGTTTTCAGATTCTTACTAGTCAGGTATATTCCTAGGCATTGAATATGGGATGTTGAGTCCATTTCGTGGAGCAAGGAGTAGGTCCTGACTATTACATATTTGCTTATGGAAAGGTATCTGTGCTAATTTCAATCTCTGGTTTTATGCAGCCCCACAACTCACCTTTCCCCTTAAGCAAGCATAAGTTGGTTTTCTAAATTTGAGACCCTTTTCTGTTTTGTAATTGAGTTCATGTGCAGCCATGTTTGCATTCCGTGTATTTGAGATATCTTATGGTGTTTCTTTTTCTGTGTGACTTAGTTAACTTAGAATGATCGTACCTGAATCCACTCATTATGCCGCGACGGGCCTCATGACATAGATTTCATTGCTGAGTGATATTCCATTGTACGTACGTACAACAACTTCTTTATCCATTTTTTGCTTTCTGGGATATTTCATTGTACTGTAAATGAGGTTCTTGTAAGCAGAGCCGTCCAAAATTTATGGGTGGCTGTGTCTTTTTGATTTTAATTTCCCTAAGCTATAGAACCATAAGTTGAAGTGCCGTAGGCTCCGTTGCTTAGTTTTTTAGGTGTTTGAGGAAACACCATACACTTCTCCAGAGTGGCTGTTGGCAAGTTACATCCCGCCCATCAGCATAACAAGGCTCCCTGTTCTCCATGGCCTGTCCTGCCTTTCTGGATTTTTCACTTTTTTCAGATGTCCCTTTTGACAGGGGGGCAGTGAGACTTCATTGGAATGCAGATTTCTTTACAGGCTTGCTTGTTTGGCCAAAAAGGGCGTATGTGTTTTTTCTTGAATATATTCAGGAAAAAACGCATACGCCCTTTTTGACAAAATGCATCATTGTCGACTTTCTGTCTGTTTCCTTATGCTTTAAATGCAATTCCAGTCTGCCCCTGAACTCGTTTTCCTGCAATTCTGCCCCGCTTTCAAGTCCTCTACGCAGCCTTACTTCAATACATTTTTGGACAATAGCTGACATTTATAACTCTGCAGGTTTGTGAATGACAGTGCGCCTGAGCTCCTTTCTTCTACTCGCTTTCTTGTGAGCTGGCCGCAAACCCGCAGGTTTGCTTCATGCCCTAATCTGGTTCCGGCACAGCATGCTGATCCTTTGGTAAATTCCTCTTCCTGGTGGGAAATGAGTGTTATATTTGAACGTGCAGACACCTAGAGCTAGTCTCTCATTGGATCTCCCTATTCTTGTTCATCTTGCGCAGAAATTGCAAACTGTGCCAAACAGGAGGTTAAAGGCACTGACTCTCTAAGTGGGGAGAGTATTAGTAAAGGGTCTTCAATCGTGAACCCGAGTAAAAGGGGACGAAAACTGAGATGCATTTGAAAAGGTTTCCCGGTCACACGGTGCACCATACTGTGGGTTTCCCATCCATGTTTTAGCTGAAGGAAGAATCCCTTAAACCTGGAGAGTTGGGACCCATGGAATGGGTACGATGCAGTATGACTTCAAAGGGCCTGCATTTTCTCAACGAACCTCACCAATGCTATCAGGCTGAAGTGTACAGCCTTATGTCTCACTCAGCTCTGGTTGTAGATGTGGTAAATCCAGGTTGCATCACAAGCCCTGAATGAATTATTTAAGAATTGCTCTCTATTTCACTGTCATTGTGTTTGTTTTTGTAATTCATTTTGATAATGGGATTTATCGGATTTTCTCTGCTGCATTCATGCCGCTGTACACACACTTGAGTCTCTTATGGAGACATATAAATCCATGGGTTTCAAGATACTTACTAGTCATGTGTAATCCTAGGCGTTGAATATGGGGTGTTTAGTCCATTTCGTTGAGCAAGGGCTAGGTCTTGACTATTACATATTTGGCTTATGGAAAGGTATCTGTGCTAATTTCTATCTCTGGTTTTATGCAGCACCCCAACTCACTTTTCCCCTTAAGCAAGCATAAGGTGGTTTTCTAAATTTGAGACCCTGTTCTGTTTTGTAATTCAGTTCATGTGTAGCCAAGTTTAAATTCCGTGTATTAGTGATATCTTATGATGTTTCATTTTCTGTGTGACTTATTTCACTTAGAATCATCGTACCTGAATCCACACATTATGCCGCGACGGGCCTGATGACATAGATTTCATTGGTGAGTGATATTCCTTTGTACGTACGTACCACACTTCTTTATCCATTTTTCGCTTTCTGGGATATTTAACTTGTACCGTAGACGAGGTTCTTGTAAACAGAGCCGTAAACAGAAACTTTTCGGTGGCTGTGTGTTTTTGATTTCAATTTCCCTAAGCTATAGGAAAATAAGTGGTAATGCCGTAGGCTCCGTTGCTTTGTTTTTTAGGTTTTTGAGGAAACACCATACACATCTCCAGAGTGGCTGTTGGCAATTTACATCCCGCCCATCAGCATAACAAGGCTCCCTGTTCTCCATGGCCTGTGCTGCCTTTCTGGATTTTACACTTTTTTCAGATGGCCCTTTTGAACGGGGGGCAGTGAGACTTCATTGTAGTGCAGATTTCTTTAACATGCTTGCTTGGTTGGCCAAAAAGGGCGTATGCGTTTTTTCCTGAATATATTCAGGAAAAAACGCATACGCCCTTTTTGGCCAAGTGCATCATTGTCGACATTCTGCCTCTTTTCCTATGCTTTAAATGCAATTCCAGTCTACCCCCTGAAATCGTTTTCTTGCAATTCTGCCCCGCTTTCAAGTCCTCTTCGCAGCCTTCCTTCAATATATTTTTGGGTGATAGCTGTCATTTATAACTCTGCAGGTTTGTGAATTACAGTGTCCCTGAGCTCCTTTCTTCAACTCGCTTTCTTGTGAGCTGGCCGCAAACCCGCAGGATTGCTTCAGGCCCTAATCTGGTTCCGGCACGGCATGCTGAGCCTTTGGTTAATTCCTCTTCCTGGTGGGAAATGAGCGTTAAATTTGCCCGTGCAGACACCTTCACACGAGTCTTCATGGTGCCACTTTGCCCCGGTTATCTCTATGGAGGTTGGAGTTGGAGGGCCTCCTCGCTCAAGGTCAGTGTGCCCATGGAGCCAACCCTGCAACTTCAGGGCATGGTTGGGTGTTAGGATCACCACGTGGGGTCCTTTTCCCTTCGAAGGGAGGTGGCCTTTTGGGCTGCTGATTTCCAGGTTTTCAGATACTGCCAGTATCTTGGCCAGATGTGGCGGTGGGCCAAGCCCCTTGGTGACCGTAGTTTATCCTACCTGGATCGCATTCTTGCATTGTTCTATTTCAAGTGGTCCCAGGTTTTGCACTAATATTCCAATGGCGATTCACCGTTCACCAGGAATGTAAAGGTCAAAGGGTTTAGCTAAATTAGGGAGTTCCAGGGCAAGGGTCTGAATTGACTGCTCTTTCCATTCTTGAAAGGCCACTTCTGCATTCTATTCAAAAGGATCATCATCTTTTCCTTTCAGTGTTTCATATAGAGGCCCAGCTAGTAGACTGTAGTTATGGATCCAGAAGCAGTAAACCCTGGCCTCCCAGGAACCCCTAAGCTGTCTTCTAGTTTCAGAAATGGGTAAGGCTGTAAATTGTTTCTTCCCTTTCCTGGGATGGGCTTCTCCGACCTTCTGTGAGAATGAAGCCCAGGCAGGTCACCGTAGTCTGTGATATTTGAGCTTTTTCTTGGACAACTTGTATCCTTTATTGGCTTGGTAGTTCAGAGGTCTCCTTAGTAGGGCTGGCGATCAGAATGTCGTCTGCATATTGAAGGAGTGTTTCCTTTTCCAGAGGTAGAACTTTTAGTTCTTTAGCTGAGCTTTCGCCAAAGATGGTGTGGGAATTTTTGAACCCTTGGGGCAACACGGCCCGGAAGTATTGTTTTAGTTGTATGTTGAGTCCTGCCACTCACAAGCCAAAATTTCTTGTGACTCTGGGACTAATAGAATACAAAAGAAGGCATCATTGAAGACTAATACAGAATACCATGTCCTGGTGGTTGGTAGAATGACCAGCAGGGTGTAGGATTTAGGAACTACTGGAGGTATATCCTCGGTGGCTTCACTGACTGTCCTGACATCCTTTACCAGGACTCCAGCAGCCCATGGGGCTCTCGAGGTCAGGCCAATCCCAGGATATGGAGCTCACCTGGGCAGGTACCCCACCCCCAACCCAGCCCATGGGGCTCTCGTGTTCAGGCCCCTCCCAGGATATGGGGTTCCCTGGGCAGGTTCCCCTGCAGCCCATGGGGCTCTCGTGGTCAGGCCCCTCCCAGGATACAGAGCTACCCTTGCAGGTACCATGGCAGGGCTGGGAACACAGGAACCGTGCATATCGCCCTCATAGCAGAGCACTCCCAGCTCACCTGTCACTCAGATCTGACACAGAGCACCTCAGAGCAGGACTTGAACTAACAAACAGCAGCTCCGACAGGTCTGTGACCCTGGGCATCACTCTGTGTGGCCTCCCTCCACCTGGTCTTCCAGAGACTTCCACTGCACCCGGGGCACCAGGCCTCTGTCTCCACCCACCAGCCACCCCTCCTCTCCCTGACTCCTGGGTTCCTCTCATTAGGAGAGGGTTTTCTTGAAGTTGTCTCCCACTCATGGGCCAGATAATATAATTAGAAAACAAGCCAGAGCTGCAGCCCCTTGTCTATCCTGACTCTCAGGAGCCCACACCTGTTCCTTGGACCTGGCCGATTCAGCAAGTTCCAGTTTCTGCAACTGTGAGCCCCTGAGGGGTGATTATTGGCTGGCCTGGGAAGCCCGACCGTGCCGGCCAGACCTCCCCAGGTGTGCCTGCGTTCAGATCAATATAAACACCGCTCCAGGCAGCAAGAGCCCCTGCAGCTGTGCCTGACGCCATTTTCTCTGCCCTGTCAGCAGTCTTGGGGCTGGACTGGTGGGAGGGAGTGAGAGGCCACGGCTTTGTGGGTGGCCCAGTGTGAGTGGGGCTCTGCTGGACTTTCTGCAGCAGTTGCCAAGATGCCACCTGCTAAAGAAGAGGATGTGTCACCCATACCTGCCGCTGGAATTTCTCCCTGGGCAGAGGTGAGTGAGGAAGAAAGCAGTGGGGGCCGGGACAGCAGGGGTATCTCAGGCAGGGAAATGGAAAGCTTCCAGAAGAGCACCCAGGGCCAGGACCATCCTGGCTGGCCTGCAGGCACCAAGTCGGCTGGCATGCTGTCACTCATGTGGCTCCATGGCCCTTCCTCTAGGCTTTCAAGTCCTTGTACATATTCAGGTGTTTTACCTGGGAAGGGTGGGAACATTTCAGCAGCAGCTGGCCTGGGGCTCAGCCCACGTTTACTCACAGATGCCTCGGCACGGTCCCCCAGCTTTGCAATGAGGACGCTTGTTGCGTGGGGCCTGCTGGCTGAATGGGAGATGATTCCCCACCACTGACCAACTTCAGAATTGTTTACAACTGGAGCAAGTGCCCTGATACGGTTTTCCTCTGTGTAACTGGTGGGTTCTGTTTTTTTTTCTTTTTTTCGTTTTTGGTTCAAGGTAGATTTTATTCCTCTTTTTTGTATTTACAGATATAAGCATGGAAATAATTTATTCATATAAATACATGTATGTGAAGGGAAGAATATTTTTTCTGTTTTACTTTTTGTAATTTGAATTTTATTTTATTTTTTTATACAGCAGGTTCTTTTTGGTTATCTATTTTATACATGTAAATGTATACATGCCAATCCCAATCTCTCAACTCCTCCCACCACCACCCCCCAACAGCTTTCCCCCCTTGGTGTCCATACGTTTGTTGTCTACATCTGTTGCTCTATTTCTGCCTGGCAAAACGGTTTATCTGTACAATTTTTCTAGGTTCCACATATATGCATTAATAGACAAGATTTGTTTTTCTCTTTCTGACTTACTTCACTCTGTATGACAGTCTCTAGATCCATCAACGTCTCTACAAATGACCCAATTTCATTCCTTTTTATGGCTTAGTAATATTCCATTTTATATATGTACCACTTCTTTATGCATTCGTCTGTCTGTGGGCATTTAGGTTGCTTCCATTACCTGGATATTGTAAATAGTGATGCAATGAACATTGCGGTGAATGTCTCTTTTTGATTTATGGTTTTGTCTGGGTATATGCCCAGTAGTGGGATTGCTGTATCATATGGTAATTCTATTCTTAGTTTTATAAGAAACTCCATAATGTTCTCCACAGTGACTGTATCAATTTACATTCCCAACAATAGTGGAAGAGGGTTCCTTATCTCCACACCCTTTCCAGCATTTGTTGTTTGTAGATTTTCTGATGATGCCCATTCTAACAGGTGTGAGGTGATACACCATGGATGAGTCTATTTCGTTGAGCAAAGAGTAGGTCTTGTCTAGTACATATTTGGCTTATGGAACGCTATGTGTGCTAATTTCAATCTCTGGTTTTATACAGCACCCCAACTCAACTTTCCCCTTAAGCAAGCATAAGTTTTTATCTAAATGTGAGACTCTGTTCGGTTTTGGAATTCAGTTTATGTGTAGCCAAGTTTACACTCTCTCTATTAGTGATATCTTATGATAATTATCTTTCTCTGTGTGACCTATTTCTCTTAGAATCATCATACTTAAATCCACTCAATTTGCTGCTACAGGCCTGATGACATTGATTTCATTGCTGAGTGATATTCCGTTGTACGTAAGTAGCACAACTCCTTTATCCATTTTTTTCTTTCTGGGATATTTAATTTGTACTGGACTCAAGGTTCTTGTAAACACAGCAGCCCTAAATTTGGTGTTGGCTGTGTCTTGTTGATTTTAATTTTCCTAAGCTATAGGGCCAAAAGTGGAAGTGCCCTAGGGTCTGTAGCTTTGTTTTTCAGATGTTTCAGGATACACCATAAACATCTCCAGAGTGTCTGTTGGCAATTTATATCCCGCCCATCAGCATAACAAGGCTCCCTGTTCTCCATGGCCTGTCCTGTGTTTCTGGTTTTTACACTTTTTTCAGATGGCCCTTTTGACGAATGGGAAATGAGACTTCATTGTAGTGCGGATTTCCATTTCTCGAGTGCTTGGTTGGCCAAAAAGGGCATATGTGTTTTTTCCTGAATATATTCAGGAAAAAATGTTTACGCACTTTTGTCCAAGTGCATCAGTGTCAAAGATCTGCCGCTTTTCACATGCTTTAAATGCAATTCCAATCTACCTCCTGAAATATGATTCCTGCAATTCTGCCTCGTTTTCAAGTCCTCTTTGCAGACTTACTTCCATATAATTTTGCCAATAGCTGTCATTTATAACACTGCAGGTTTGTGAATTACAGTGCCCGTGATTTCCTTTCTTAACTTGTTTCCTTGAAAACTGGCCACAGAACCACAGGTTTGCTTCAGGCCGTAATCAGGGTCCGGCACGGCACTCTGAGACTTTGGTTCATTCCACTTCCTGGTGGGAAATTAGAGTTAAATGTGCCCCTCCAGACACCTGCCTCACTCCTAGCCCCTTGGTGATGTGTGTCCTGTGGTTTGAGGCCACATGTGCTGGGTTCCTCACCTTTGGCTGATGTGGCCCCACTGGTGTGAGGACACTCCTGCCTGGTTCCCATCCCCTTGGTGATGTGGGCCCTCCGGTGAGAGTCTGATCCTGGTTGGGTTCCTCACACTTCTGTGAGGTGGGCCCTCTTCTCTGAGGTCACTCCTGCCTGGCTGGCACACCCCGCCTTGGCGACGTCGGCCCTCTGGTGGGATTTGGTGCCTGCTGGGTGTCTCCTCCCCTCGGTAATGAGGGCCCTCTGGCGTCAGGCCCTAACTCCTGGGCTCCCAATATTTTCTGATATGCGCCCTGTGGTTCGAGTACACTCCTGCCAGGTTCCCAACCCCATGGGAATGTGGGCCTTCTGCTCTGAGGTCCCAACCGTGGGTTGCTCAGTTTCATGATGAGGGCCGTCTGCTGTGAGTTCTCTCTGGCCTGGATCCCATAGCCTCGCTGCTCCTGGCCACCTGCTGGGAGGTTCCAACTGCGGGATTCCTCACCTTTTTTCTTCTATGGACCCTCTGTTTTGAGACTCCACTTGCCTGCCTCACTCCCAGCCCCTTGGTGATGTGTGTCCTCTGGTTTGAGGCCACGTATGCTGGGTCCCTTGCCTTTCGATCATGTGGCCCCACTGGTGTGAGGACACTCCTGCCTGGTTCCTATCCCCTTGATGATGTGGGCCCTCTGGTGAGAGTCTGATCCTGGCTGGGTTCCTCACCCTTTTGTGAGGGGGGCCCTCTGCTGTGAGGTCACTCCTGCCTGGCTGGCACACCCCACCTGGGCAACATCGGCCCTCTTGTGGCAGTTGGAGCCTGCTGGGAACCTCCCCTCGGTGATGGGGGCCCTCTAGCCTCAGGCCCTAACTGCTGGGTACCCACATTTTCTGATACGTGCTAAGTGGTGCGAGGACACTCCTGCGAGGTTCCCATCCCCATGGGCATGTGGGCCTTCTGCTCTAAGGTCCCAACACCTGTGTTGTTCACCGTTTCATGATGTTGGCTCTCTGGTGTTAGTTCACCCAGGCCTAGATCCCATAGCCTCTGTGCTCTGAGCGGCCTGCTGGGAGGTTCCTACTGCTGGATTCCTTACCTTTTTTATTCTTTGGGTCCTGTGTTTTCATGCTCCTACTTCCTGACTCACTCCCAGCCCATTTGTGATGTAGGTCCTCTGGTTTAAGGCCACATGTACCAGTTTCCTCACCTTTATTGATGTGGCCCCACTGGTGTGAGGACACTCCTGCCTGGTTCCCATCCCCTTGGTGATGGGGGCCCTCTGGTGAGAGTCTGATCCTGTCTGGATTCCTCACACTTCTGGGAGGTGGGCCCTCTGCTGTGAGGTCACTCCTGCCTGGCTTGCACACGTCAACGTGGCGACGTGGGCCCTCAGTTGGGAGTTGGTGCCTGCTGGGAGTCTCCTCCCCTCGGTAATGAGGGCCCTCTGGCGTCAGACCCTAACTCCTGGGCTCCCAAAATTTTCTGATGTGCGCCCTGTGGTGCGAGTACACTCCTGACAGGATCCCAACCCCATGGGAATGTGGGCCTTCTGCTCTAAGGTCCCAACGGCTGGGTTGCTCACAGTTTCATAATGAGGGCCCTCTGTTTTGAGTTCAGTCAGGCCTGGATCCCATAGACTCGCTGCTCCTGGCCACCTGCTGGGAGGTTCCAACGTCGGGATCCCTCACCTTTTTTACACTATGGGCCCTCTGTTTGGAGGCTACTCCTGCCTGCCTCACTCCCAGCCCCTTGGTGATGTGTGTCCTGTAGTTTGAGGCCACGTGTGCTGGGTCCGTCACATTTCGGTGATGTGACCACACTGGTGTGAGAACACTCCTGCCTGGTTTCCATTCCCTTGGTGATGTGGGCCCTCCGGTGAGAGTCTGATCATCTTTGGGTTCCTCACACTTTTGTGTGGTTGGCCCTCTGCCCTGAGGTCACTCCTGCCTGGCTGGCACACCCTGCATTGGCGACGTCGGCTTTCTGGTAGCAGTTGGAGCTTGCTGGGAGCCTCCTCTCCTCAGTGATGAATGCCCTCTGGCGTCCGGCCCTAACTGCTGGGCTCTCCACCTTTTCTGATGTGTGCCCACTGGTGCGATGACACTCCTGCTTGGTTCCCTTCCCCATGGGGATGTGGGCCTTGTGCTCTGAGGTTACAACGGCTGGGTTGCTTACAGTATCACGATGAGGGCCCTCTGTTGTGAGTTCATCACTGCCTGGATCCCATAGCCTCGGTGCTCTGGGCCGCCTGCTGGGATGTTCCAACTGCTGGATTCCTCACCTTTTTTATACAATGGGCCATGTGTTTTGAGGTTAATCCTGCCTGCCTCACTCCGAGACCCATGGTGATGTGGGTCCTCTGGTTTGAGGCCACATGTGCTGGGTACCTCAACTTTCGATGATGTGGCCCCACGGGTGTGAGGACACTCCTGCCTGGTTCCCAGCCCCTTGCTTATGTGGGCACTCTGGTGAGAGTCTGATCTTGACTGGGTTCCTTACCCTTCTGTGAGGTGGGCCCACTGATGTGAGGTCACTCCTGCCTGGATGGCTCATGTCGCCTTGGCGACGTAGGCCCTCTGTTGGCCACTGAAGCATGCTGGGAGCCTCCTACCCTCTTTAATAAGGGCCCTGGAAGAAACGCATGTGCCCTTTTTGACCAAGTGCATCATTGTCGAGGTTCTGCCTCTTCTCCTATACTTTCAGAGGACTTCCCGTCTACCTCCTGAAATCGTATTCCTGGAATTCTGCCCCGCGTTCAAGTCCTCTTTGCAGCCTTACTTCAATATATTTTTGGACGATAGCTGTCATTTATAACTCTGCAGGTTTGTGAATTACAGTGCCCCTGAGCTCCTTTCTTCAACTCGCTTTCTTGTGAGCTGGCCGCAAAACCGCAGGATTGCTTCAGGCCCTAATCTGGTTCCGACACGGCATGCTGAGCCTTTGGCTAATTCCTCTTCCTGGTGGGAAATGAGCGTTAAATTTGTTCGTGCCGACACCTACAGCTAATATCTCATTGGTTCTCCCTATTCCTGTTCATCTTGCGCAGAAATTCCAAACTGTGCCAAACAGGAGGTTAAAGGCACTGACTCTCCAAGTGGGGAGAGTGTTAGTAAAGCATCTGGAATGGTAAAACCGAGTACGAGGGGACGAAAACTGAGACGCATTTAAAAAGTTTTCACGGTCACACGGTGGACCATATTCTGGGTTGCCCATGCATGTTTTACCTGAAGGAAGAATCCCTTCAACCTGGAGAGTTGGGACCCATGGAATGGGTACCACGCAGTATGACATCAAAGGGTTGCCTTTCCTCACCGAACGTCACCAATGCTATCAGCCCGAAGTGTCCAGCCTTATGTCTCACTCAGCTCGGGGTGTAGATGTGGTAAATCCACGTTGCATCACAAGCCCTGAATGAATTATTTAAGAATTGCTCTCTATTTCACTGTCATTGTGTTTTGTTTTTGTAATTTATTTTGATAATGGGATTTATCGGATTTTCACTGCTGCGTTTATGCCGCCGTACACATGCTTGATTCTCTTATGGAGACATATAAATCCATGGGTTTTCAGATTCTTACTAGTCAGGTATATTCCTAGGCATTGAATATGGGATGTTGAGTCCATTTCGTGGAGCAAGGAGTAGGTCCTGACTATTACATATTTGCTTATGGAAAGGTATCTGTGCTAATTTCAATCTCTGGTTTTATGCAGCACCACAACTCACCTTTCCCCTTAAGCAAGCATAAGTTGGTTTTCTAAATTTGAGACCCTTTTCTGTTTTGTAATTGAGTTCATGTGCAGCCATGTTTGCATTCCGTGTATTTGAGATATCTTATGGTGTTTCTTTTTCTGTGTGACTTAGTTAACTTAGAATGATCGTACCTGAATCCACTCATTATGCCGCGACGGGCCTCATGACATAGATTTCATTGCTGAGTGATATTCCATTGTACGTACGTACAACAACTTCTTTATCCATTTTTTGCTTTCTGGGATATTTCATTGTACCGTAAATGAGGTTCTTGTAAGCAGAGCCGTCCAAAATTTATGGGTGGCTGTGTCTTTTTGATTTTAATTTCCCTAAGCTATAGAACCATAAGTTGAAGTGCCGTAGGCTCCGTTGCTTAGTTTTTTAGGTGTTTGAGGAAACACCATACACTTCTCCAGAGTGGCTGTTGGCAAGTTACATCCCGCCCATCAGCATAACAAGGCTCCCTGTTCTCCATGGCCTGTCCTGCCTTTCTGGATTTTTCACTTTTTTCAGATGTCCCTTTTGACAGGGGGGCAGTGAGACTTCATTGGAATGCAGATTTCTTTACAGGCTTGCTTGTTTGGCCAAAAAGGGCGTATGTGTTTTTTCTTGAATATATTCAGGAAAAAACGCATACGCCCTTTTTGACCAAATGCATCATTGTCGACTTTCTGTCTCTTTCCTTATGCTTTAAATGCAATTCCAGTCTGCCCCTGAACTCGTTTTCCTGCAATTCTGCCCCGCTTTCAAGTCCTCTACGCAGCCTTACTTCAATACATTTTTGGACAATAGCTGACATTTATAACTCTGCAGGTTTGTGAATGACAGTGCGCCTGAGCTCCTTTCTTCTACTCGCTTTCTTGTGAGCTGGCCGCAAACCCGCAGGATTGCTTCATGCCCTAATCTGGTTCCGGCACAGCATGCTGATCCTTTGGTAAATTCCTCTTCCTGGTGGGAAATGAGTGTTATATTTGAACGTGCAGACACCTAGAGCTAGTCTCTCATTGGATCTCCCTATTCTTGTTCATCTTGCGCAGAAATTGCAAACTGTGCCAAACAGGAGGTTAAAGGCACTGACTCTCTAAGTGGGGAGAGTATTAGTAAAGGGTCTTCAATCGTGAACCCGAGTAAAAGGGGACGAAAACTGAGATGCATTTGAAAAGGTTTCCCGGTCACACGGTGCACCATACTGTGGGTTTCCCATCCATGTTTTAGCTGAAGGAAGAATCCCTTAAACCTGGAGAGTTGGGACCCATGGAATGGGTACGATGCAGTATGACTTCAAAGGGCCTGCATTTTCTCAACGAACCTCACCAATGCTATCAGGCTGAAGTGTACAGCCTTATGTCTCACTCAGCTCTGGTTGTAGATGTGGTAAATCCAGGTTGCATCACAAGCCCTGAATGAATTATTTAAGAATTGCTCTCTATTTCACTGTCATTGTGTTTGTTTTTGTAATTCATTTTGATAATGGGATTTATCGGATTTTCTCTGCTGCATTCATGCCGCTGTACACACACTTGAGTCTCTTATGGAGACATATAAATCCATGGGTTTGAAGATACTTACTAGTCAGGTGTATTCCTAGGCGTTGAATATGGGGTGTTTAGTCCATTTCGTTGAGCAAGGGCTAGGTCTTGACTATTAAATATTTGGCTTATGGAAAGGTATCTGTGCTAATTTCTATCTCTGGTTTTATGCAGCACCCCAACTCACTTTTCCCCTTAAGCAAGCATAAGGTGGTTTTCTAAATTTGAGACCCTGTTCTGTTTTGTAATTCAGTTCATGTGTAGCCAAGTTTACATTCCGTGTATTAGTGATATCTTATGATGTTTCATTTTCTGTGTGACTTATTTCACTTAGAATCATCGTACATGAATCCACTCATTATGTCGCGACGGGCCTGATGACATAGATTTCATTGGTGAGTGATATTCCTTTGTACGTACGTACCACACTTCTTTATCCATTTTTCGCTTTCTGGGATATTTAACTTGTACCGTAGACGAGGTTCTTGTAAACAGAGCCGTAAACAGAAACTTTGCGGTGGCTGTGTGTTTTTGATTTTAATTTCCCTAAGCTATAGGAAAATAAGTGGTAATGCTGTAGGCTCCGTTGCTTTGTTTTTTAGGTTTTTGAGGAAACACCATACACATCTCCAGAGTGGCTGTTGGCAATTTACATCCCGCCCATCAGCATAACAAGGCTCCCTGTTCTCCATGGCCTGTGCTGCCTTTCTGGATTTTACACTTTTTTCAGATGGCCCTTTTGAACGGGGGGCAGTGAGACTTCATTGTAGTGCAGATTTCTTTAACATGCTTGCTTGGTTGGCCAAAAAGGGCGTATGCGTTTTTTCCTGAATATATTCAGGAAAAAACGCATATGCCCTTTTTGGCCAAGTGCATCATTGTCGAGGTTCTGCCTCTTTTCCTATGCTTTAAATGCAATTCCAGTCTACCCCCTGAAATCGTTTTCTTGCAATTCTGCCCCGCTTTCAAGTCCTCTTCGCAGCCTTCCTTCAATATATTTTTGGGTGATAGCTGTCATTTATAACTCTGCAGGTTTGTGAATTACAGTGTCCCTGAGCTCCTTTCTTCAACTCGCTTTCTTGTGAGCTGGCCGCAAACCCGCAGGATTGCTTCAGGCCCTAATCTGGTTCCGGCACGGCATGCTGAGCCTTTGGTTAATTCCTCTTCCTGGTGGGAAATGAGCGTTAAATTTGCCCGTGCAGACACCTTCACACGAGTCTTCATGGGCCCCTTTGCCCCGGTTATCTCTATGGAGGTTGGAGTTGGAGGGCCTCCTCGCTCAAGGTCAGTGTGCCCATGGAGCCAACCCTGCAACTTCAGGGCATGGTTGGGTGTTAGGATCACCACGTGGGGTCCTTTTCCCTTAGGAGGGAGGTGGCCTTTTGGGCTGCTGATTTCCAGGTTTTCAGATACTGCCAGTATCTTGGCCAGATGTGGCGGTGGGCCAAGACCCTTGGTGACCGTAGTATATCCTACCTGGATCGCATTCTTGCATTGTTCCATTTCAAGTGGTCCCAGGTTTTGCACTAATACTCCAATGGCGATTCACCATTCACCAGGAATGTAAAGGTCAAAGGGTTTAGCTAAATTAGGGAGTTCCAGGGCAAGGGTCTGAATTGACTGCTCTTTCCATTCTTGAAAGGCCACTTCTGCATTCTATTCAAAAGGATCATCATCTTTTCCTTTCAGTGTTTCATATAGAGGCCCAGCTAGTAGACTGTAGTTAGGGATCCAGAAGCAGCAAACCCTGGCCTCCCCAGGAACCCCTAAGCTGTCTTCTAGTTTCAGAAACGGGTAAGGCTGTAAATTGTTTCTTCCCTTTCCTGGGATGGGCTTCTCCGACCTTCTGTGAGAATGAAGCCCAGGCAGGTCACCGTAGTCTGTGATATTTGAGCTTTGTCTTGGACAACGTGTATCCTTTATTGGCTTCGTAGTTCAGAGGTCTCCTTAGTAGGGCTGGCGATCAGAATGTCGTCTGCATATTGAAGGAGTGTTTCCTTTTCCAGAGGTAGAACTTTTAGTTCTTTAGCTGAGCTTTCCCCAAAGATGGTGTGGGAATTTTTGAACCCTTGGGGCAACACAGCCCGGAAGTATTGTTTTAGTTGTATGTTGAGTCCTGCCACTCACAAGCCAAAATTTCTTGTGACTCTGGGACTAATAGAATACAAAAGAAGGCATCATTGAAGACTAATACAGAATACCATGTCCTGGTGGTTGGTAGAATGACCAGCAGGGTGTAGGATTTAGGAACTACTGGAGGTATATCCTCGGTGGCTTCACTGACTGTCCTGACATCCTTTACCAGGACTCCAGCAGCCCATGGGGCTCTCGAGGTCAGGCCAATCCCAAGATATGGAGCTCACCTGGGCAGGTACCCCACCCCCACCCCAGCCCATGGGGCTCTCGTGTTCAGGCCCCTCCCAGGATATGGGGTTCCCTGGGCAGGTTCCCCTGCAGCCCATGGGGCTCTCGTGGTCAGGCCCCTCCCAGGATACAGAGCTACCCTTGCAGGTACCATGGCAGGGCTGGGAACACAGGAACCGTGCATATCGCCCTCATTGCAGAGCACTCCCAGCTCACCTGTCACTCAGATCTGACACAGAGCACCTCAGAGCAGGACTTGAACTAACAAACAGCAGCTCCGACAGGTCTGTGACCCTGGGCATCACTCTGTGTGGCCTCCCACCACCTCGTCTTCCAGAGACTTCCACTGCACCCGGGGCACCAGGCCTCTGTCTCCACCCACCAGCCACCCCTCCTCTCCCTGACTCCTGGGTTCCTCTCATTAGGAGAGGGTTTTCTTGAAGTTGTCTCCCACTCATGGGCCAGATAATATAATTAGAAAACAAGCCAGAGCTGCAGCCCCTTGTCTATCCTGACTCTCAGGAGCCCACACCTGTTCCTTGGACCTGGCCGATTCAGCAAGTTCCAGTTTCTGCAACTGTGAGCCCCTGAGGGGTGATTATTGGCTGGCCTGGGAAGCCCGACCGTGCCGGCCAGACCTCCCCAGGTGTGCCTGGGTTCAGATCAATATAAACACCGCTCCAGGCAGCAAGAGCCCCTGCAGCTGTGCCTGACGCCATTTTCTCTGCCCTGTCAGCAGTCTTGGGGCTGGACTGGTGGGAGGGAGTGAGAGGCCACGGCTTTGTGGGTGGCCCAGTGTGAGTGGGGCTCTGCTGGACTTTCTGCAGCAGTTGCCAAGATGCCACCTGCTAAAGAAGAGGATGTGTCACCCATACCTGCCGCTGGAATTTCTCCCTGGGCAGAGGTGAGTGAGGAAGAAAGCAGTGGGGGCCGGGACAGCAGGGGTATCTCAGGCAGGGAAATGGAAAACTTCCAGAAGAGCACCCAGGGCCAGGACCATCCTGGCTGGCCTGCAGGCACCAAGTCGGCTGGCATGCTGTCACTCATGTGGCTCCATGGCCCTTCCTCTAGGCTTTCAAGTCCTTGTACATATTCAGGTGTTTTACCTGGGAAGGGTGGGAACATTTCAGCAGCAGCTGGCCTGGGGCTCAGCCCACGTTTACTCACAGATGCCTCGGCACGGTCCCCCAGCTTTGCAATGAGGACGCTTGTTGCGTGGGGCCTGCTGGCTGAATGGGAGATGATTCCCCACCACTGACCAACTTCAGAATTGTTTACAACTGGAGCAAGTGCCCTGATACGGTTTTCCTCTGCATAACTGGTGGGTTCTGTTTTTTTTTCTTTTTTTCGTTTTTGGTTCAAGGTAGATTTTATTCCTCTTTTTTGTATTTACAGATATAAGCATGGAAATAATTTATTCATATAAATACATGTATGTGAAGGGAATAATATTTTTTCTGTTTTACTTTTTGTAATTTGAATTTTATTTTATTTTTTTATACAGCAGGTTCTTTTTGGTTATCTATTTTATACATATAAATGTATACATGCCAATCCCAATCTCTCAACTCCTCCCACCACCACCCCCCAACAGCTTTCCCCCCTTGGTGTCCATACGTTTGTTGTCTACATCTGTTGCTCTATTTCTGCCTGGCAAAACGGTTCATCTGTACAATTTTTCTAGGTTCCACATATAGGCATTAATAGACAAGATTTGTTTTTCTCTTTCTGACTTACTTCACTCTGTATGACAGTCTCTAGATCCATCAACGTCTCTACAAATGACCCAATTTCATTCCTTTTTATGGCTTAGTAATATTCCATTTTATATATGTACCACTTCTTTATGCATTCGTCTGTCTGTGGGCATTTAGGTTGCTTCCATTACCTGGATATTGTAAATAGTGATGCAATGAACATTGCGGTGAATGTCTCTTTTTGATTTATGGTTTTGTCTGGGTATATGCCCAGTAGTGGGATTGCTGTATCATATGGTAATTCTATTCTTAGTTTTATAAGAAACTCCATAATGTTCTCCACAGTGACTGTATCAATTTACATTCCCAACAATAGTGGAAGAGGGTTCCTTATCTCCACACCCTTTCCAGCATTTGTTGTTTGTAGATTTTCTGATGATGCCCATTCTAACAGGTGTGAGGTGATACACCATGGATGAGTCTATTTCGTTGAGCAAAGAGTAGGTCTTGTCTATTACATATTTGGCTTATGGAACGGTATGTGTGCTAATTTCAATCTCTGGTTTTATACAGCACCCCAACTCAACTTTCCCCTTAAGCAAGCATAAGTTTTTATCTAAATGTGAGACTCTGTTCGGTTTTGGAATTCAGTTTATGTGTAGCCAAGTTTACACTCTCTCTATTAGTGATATCTTATGATAATTATCTTTCTCTGTGTGACCTATTTCTCTTAGAATCATCATACTTAAATCCACTCAATTTGCTGCTACAGGCCTGATGACATTGATTTCATTGCTGAGTGATATTCCGTTGTACGTAAGTAGCACAACTCCTTTATCCATTTTTTTCTTTCTGGGATATTTAATTTGTACTGGACTCAAGGTTCTTGTAAACACAGCAGCCCTAAATTTGGTGTTGGCTGTGTCTTGTTGATTTTAATTTTCCTAAGCTATAGGGCCAAAAGTGGAAGTGCCCTAGGGTCTGTAGCTTTGTTTTTCAGATGTTTCAGGATACACCATAAACATCTCCAGAGTGTCTGTTGGCAATTTACATCCCGCCCATCAGCATAACAAGGCTCCCTGTTCTCCATGGCCTGTCCTGTGTTTCTGGTTTTTACACTTTTTTCAGATGGCCCTTTTGACGAATGGGAAATGAGACTTCATTGTAGTGCGGATTTCCATTTCTCGAGTGCTTGGTTGGCCAAAAAGGGCATATGTGTTTTTTCCTGAATATATTCAGGAAAAAATGTTTACGCACTTTTGTCCAAGTGCATCACTGTCAAAGATCTGCCGCTTTTCACATGCTTTAAATGCAATTCCAATCTACCTCCTGAAATATGATTCCTGCAATTCTGCCTCGTTTTCAAGTCCTCTTTGCAGACTTACTTCCATATAATTTTGCCATTAGCTGTCATTTATAACACTGCAGGTTTGTGAATTACAGTGCCCGTGATTTCCTTTCTTAACTCGTTTCCTTGAAAACTGGCCACAGAACCACAGGTTTGCTTCAGGCCGTAATCAGGTTCCGGCACGGCACTCTGAGACTTTGGTTCATTCCACTTCCTGGTGGGAAATTAGAGTTAAATGTGCCCCTCCAGACACCTGCCTCACTCCTAGCCCCTTGGGGATGTGTGTCCTCTGGTTTGAGGCCACATGTGCTGGGTTCCTCACCTTTGGCTGATGTGGCCCCACTGGTGTGAGGACACTCCTGCCTGGTTCCCATCCCCTTGGTGATGTGGGCCCTCCGGTGAGAGTCTGATCCTGGTTGGGTTCCTCACACTTCTGTGAGGTGGGCCCTCTTCTCTGAGGTCACTCCTGCCTGGCTGGCACACCCCGCCTTGGCGACGTCGGCCCTCTGGTGGGATTTGGTGCCTGCTGGGTGTCTCCTCCCCTCGGTAATGAGGGCCCTCTGGCGTCAGGCCCTAACTCCTGGGCTCCCAATATTTTCTGATATGCGCCCTGTGGTTCGAGTACACTCCTGCCAGGTTCCCAACCCCATGGGAATGTGGGCCTTCTGCTCTGAGGTCCCAACCGTGGGTTGCTCAGTTTCATGATGAGGGCCGTCTGCTGTGAGTTCTCTCTGGCCTGGATCCCATAGCCTCGCTGCTCCTGGCCACCTGCTGGGAGGTTCCAACTGCGGGATTCCTCACCTTTTTTCTTCTATGGACCCTCTGTTTTGAGACTCCACTTGCCTGCCTCACTCCCAGCCCCTTGGTGATGTGTGTCCTCTGGTTTGAGGCCACGTATGCTGGGTCCCTTGCCTTTCGATCATGTGGCCCCACTGGTGTGAGGACACTCCTGCCTGGTTCCTATCCCCTTGATGATGTGGGCCCTCTGGTGAGAGTCTGATCCTGGCTGGGTTCCTCACCCTTCTGTGAGGGGGGCCCTCTGCTGTGAGGTCACTCCTGCCTGGCTGGCACACCCCACCTGGGCAACATCGGCCCTCTTGTGGCAGTTGGAGCCTGCTGGGAACCTCCCCTCGGTGATGGGGGCCCTCTTGCCTCAGGCCCTAACTGCTGGGTACCCACATTTTCTGATACGTGCTAAGTGGTGCGAGGACACTCCTGCGAGGTTCCCATCCCCATGGGCATGTGGGCCTTCTGCTCTAAGGTCCCAACACCTGTGTTGTTCACCGTTTCATGATGTTGGCTCTCTGGTGTTAGTTCACCCAGGCCTAGATCCCATAGCCTCTGTGCTCTGAGCGGCCTGCTGGGAGGTTCCTACTGCTGGATTCCTTACCTTTTTTATTCTTTGGGTCCTGTGTTTTCATGCTCCTACTTCTTGACTCACTCCCAGCCCATTTGTGATGTAGGTCCTCTGGTTTAAGGCCACATGTACCAGTTTCCTCACCTTTATTGATGTGGTCCCACTGGTGTGAGGACACTCCTGCCTGGTTCCCATCCCCTTGGTGATGGGGGCCCTCTGGTGAGAGTCTGATCCTGTCTGGATTCCTCACACTTCTGGGAGGTGGGCCCTCTGCTGTGAGGTCACTCCTGCCTGGCTTGCACACGTCAACGTGGCGACGTGGGCCCTCAGTTGGGAGTTGGTGCCTGCTGGGAGTCTCCTCCCCTCGGTAATGAGGGCCCTCTGGCGTCAGACCCTAACTCCTGGGCTCCCAAAATTTTCTGATGTGCGCCCTGTGGTGCGAGTACACTCCTGCCAGGATCCCAACCCCATGGGAATGTGGGCCTTCTGCTCTAAGGTCCCAACGGCTGGGTTGCTCACAGTTTCATGATGAGGGCCCTCTGTTTTGAGTTCAGTCAGGCCTGGATCCCATAGACTCGCTGCTCCTGGCCACCTGCTGGGAGGTTCCAACGGCGGGATCCCTCACCTTTTTTACACTATGGGCCCTCTGTTTGGAGGCTACTCCTGCCTGCCTCACTCCCAGCCCCTTGGTGATGTGTGTCCTGTAGTTTGAGGCCACGTGTGCTGGGTCCGTCACATTTCGGTGATGTGACCACACTGGTGTGAGAACACTCCTGCCTGGTTTCCATTCCCTTGGTGATGTGGGCCCTCCGGTGAGAGTCTGATCATCTTTGGGTTCCTCACACTTTTGTGTGGTTGGCCCTCTGCCCTGAGGTCACTCCTGCCTGGCTGGCACACCCTGCATTGGCGACGTCGGCCTTCTGGTAGCAGTTGGAGCTTGCTGGGAGCCTCCTCTCCTCAGTGATGAATGCCCTCTGGCGTCCGGCCCTAACTGCTGGGCTCTCCACCTTTTCTGATGTGTGCCCACTGGTGCGATGACACTCCTGCTTGGTTCCCTTCCCCATGGGGATGTGGGCCTTGTGCTCTGAGGTTACAACGGCTGGGTTGCTTACAGTATCACGATGAGGGCCCTCTGTTGTGAGTTCATCACTGCCTGGATCCCATAGCCTCGGTGCTCTGGGCCGCCTGCTGGGATGTTCCAACTGCTGGATTCCTCACCTTTTTTATACAATGGGCCATGTGTTTTGAGGTTAATCCTGCCTGCCTCACTCCGAGACCCATGGTGATGTGGGTCCTCTGGTTTGAGGCCACATGTGCTGGGTACCTCAACTTTCGATGATGTGGCCCCACGGGTGTGAGGACACTCCTGCCTGGTTCCCAGCCCCTTGCTTATGTGGGCACTCTGGTGAGAGTCTGATCTTGACTGGGTTCCTTACCCTTCTGTGAGGTGGGCCCACTGATGTGAGGTCACTCCTGCCTGGATGGCTCATGTCGCCTTGGCGACGTAGGCCCTCTGTTGGCCACTGAAGCATGCTGGGAGCCTCCTACCCTGTTTAATAAGGGCCCTGGAAGAAACGCATATGCCCTTTTTGACCAAGTGCATCATTGTCGAGGTTCTGCCTCTTCTCCTATACTTTCAGAGGACTTCCCGTCTACCTCCTGAAATCGTATTCCTGGAATTCTGCCCCGCGTTCAAGTCCTCTTTGCAGCCTTACTTCAATATATTTTTGGACGATAGCTGTCATTTATAACTCTGCAGGTTTGTGAATTACAGTGCCCCTGAGCTCCTTTCTTCAACTCGCTTTCTTGTGAGCTGGCCGCAAAACCGCAGGATTGCTTCAGGCCCTAATCTGGTTCCGACACGGCATGCTGAGCCTTTGGCTAATTCCTCTTCCTGGTGGGAAATGAGCGTTAAATTTGTTCGTGCCGACACCTACAGCTAATATCTCATTGGTTCTCCCTATTCCTGTTCATCTTGCGCAGAAATTCCAAACTGTGCCAAACAGGAGGTTAAAGGCACTGACTCTCCAAGTGGGGAGAGTGTTAGTAAAGCGTCTGGAATGGTAAAACCGAGTACGAGGGGACGAAAACTGAGACGCATTTAAAAAGTTTTCACGGTCACACGGTGGACCATATTCTGGGTTGCCCATGCATGTTTTACCTGAAGGAAGAATCCCTTCAACCTGGAGAGTTGGGACCCATGGAATGGGTACCACGCAGTATGACATCAAAGGGTTGCCTTTGCTCACCGAACGTCACCAATGCTATCAGCCCGAAGTGTCCAGCCTTATGTCTCACTCAGCTCGGGGTGTAGATGTGGTAAATCCACGTTGCATCACAAGCCCTGAATGAATTATTTAAGAATTGCTCTCTATTTCACTGTCATTGTGTTTTGTTTTTGTAATTTATTTTGATAATGGGATTTATCGGATTTTCACTGCTGCGTTTATGCCGCCGTACACATGCTTGATTCTCTTATGGAGACATATAAATCCATGGGTTTTCAGATTCTTACTAGTCAGGTATATTCCTAGGCATTGAATATGGGATGTTGAGTCCATTTCGTGGAGCAAGGAGTAGGTCCTGACTATTACATATTTGCTTATGGAAAGGTATCTGTGCTAATTTCAATCTCTGGTTTTATGCAGCCCCACAACTCACCTTTCCCCTTAAGCAAGCATAAGTTGGTTTTCTAAATTTGAGAACCTTTTCTGTTTTGTAATTGAGTTTATGTGCAGCCATGTTTGCATTCCGTGTATTTGAGATATCTTATGGTGTTTCTTTTTCTGTGTGACTTAGTTAACTTAGAATGATCGTACCTGAATCCACTCATTATGCCGCGACGGGCCTCATGACATAGATTTCATTGCTGAGTGATATTCCATTGTACGTACGTACAACAACTTCTTTATCCATTTTTTGCTTTCTGGGATATTTCATTGTACCGTAAATGAGGTTCTTGTAAGCAGAGCCGTCCAAAATTTATGGGTGGCTGTGTCTTTTTGATTTTAATTTCCCTAAGCTATAGAACCATAAGTTGAAGTGCCGTAGGCTCCGTTGCTTAGTTTTTTAGGTGTTTGAGGAAACACCATACACTTCTCCAGAGTGGCTGTTGGCAAGTTACATCCCGCCCATCAGCATAACAAGGCTCCCTGTTCTCCATGGCCTGTCCTGCCTTTCTGGATTTTTCACTTTTTTCAGATGTCCCTTTTGACAGGGGGGCAGTGAGACTTCATTGGAATGCAGATTTCTTTACAGGCTTGCTTGTTTGGCCAAAAAGGGCGTATGTGTTTTTTCTTGAATATATTCAGGAAAAAACGCATATGCCCTTTTTGACCAAATGCATCATTGTCGACTTTCTGTCTCTTTCCTTATGCTTTAAATGCAATTCCAGTCTGCCCCTGAACTCGTTTTCCTGCAATTCTGCCCCGCTTTCAAGTCCTCTACGCAGCCTTACTTCAATACATTTTTGGACAATAGCTGACATTTATAACTCTGCAGGTTTGTGAATGACAGTGCGCCTGAGCTCCTTTCTTCTACTCGCTTTCTTGTGAGCTGGCCGCAAACCCGCAGGATTGCTTCATGCCCTAATCTGGTTCCGGCACAGCATGCTGATCCTTTGGTAAATTCCTCTTCCTGGTGGGAAATGAGTGTTATATTTGAACGTGCAGACACCTAGAGCTAGTCTCTCATTGGATCTCCCTATTCTTGTTCATCTTGCGCAGAAATTGCAAACTGTGCCAAACAGGAGGTTAAAGGCACTGACTCTCTAAGTGGGGAGAGTATTAGTAAAGGGTCTTCAATCGTGAACCCGAGTAAAAGGGGACGAAAACTGAGATGCATTTGAAAAGGTTTCCCGGTCACACGGTGCACCATACTGTGGGTTTCCCATCCATGTTTTAGCTGAAGGAAGAATCCCTTAAACCTGGAGAGTTGGGACCCATGGAATGGGTACGATGCAGTATGACTTCAAAGGGCCTGCATTTTCTCAACGAACCTCACCAATGCTATCAGGCTGAAGTGTACAGCCTTATGTCTCACTCAGCTCTGGTTGTAGATGTGGTAAATCCAGGTTGCATCACAAGCCCTGAATGAATTATTTAAGAATTGCTCTCTATTTCACTGTCATTGTGTTTGTTTTTGTAATTCATTTTGATAATGGGATTTATCGGATTTTCTCTGCTGCATTCATGCCGCTGTACACACACTTGAGTCTCTTATGGAGACATATAAATCCATGGGTTTGAAGATACTTACTAGTCAGGTGTATTCCTAGGCGTTGAATATGGGGTGTTTAGTCCATTTCGTTGAGCAAGGGCTAGGTCTTGACTATTACATATTTGGCTTATGGAAAGGTATCTGTGCTAATTTCTATCTCTGGTTTTATGCAGCACCCCAACTCACTTTTCCCCTTAAGCAAGCATAAGGTGGTTTTCTAAATTTGAGACCCTGTTCTGTTTTGTAATTCAGTTCATGTGTAGCCAAGTTTACATTCCGTGTATTAGTGATATCTTATGATGTTTCATTTTCTGTGTGACTTATTTCACTTAGAATCATCGTACCTGAATCCACTCATTATGTCGCGACGGTCCTGATGACATAGATTTCATTGGTGAGTGATATTCCTTTGTACGTACGTACCACACTTCTTTATCCATTTTTCGCTTTCTGGGATATTTAACTTGTACCGTAGACGAGGTTCTTGTAAACAGAGCCGTAAACAGAAACTTTGCGGTGGCTGTGTGTTTTTGATTTTAATTTCCCTAAGCTATAGGAAAATAAGTGGTAATGCCGTAGGCTCCATTGCTTTGTTTTTTAGGTTTTTGAGGAAACACCATACACATCTCCAGAGTGGCTGTTGGCAATTTACATCCCGCCCATCAGCATAACAAGGCTCCCTGTTCTCCGTGGCCTGTGCTGCCTTTCTGGATTTTACACTTTTTTCAGATGGCCCTTTTGAACGGGGGGCAGTGAGACTTCATTGTAGTGCAGATTTCTTTAACATGCTTGCTTGGTTGGCCAAAAAGGGCGTATGCGTTTTTTCCTGAATATATTCAGGAAAAAACGCATACGCCCTTTTTGGCCAAGTGCATCATTGTCGACGTTCTGCCTCTTTTCCTATGCTTTAAATGCAACTCCAGTCTACCCCCTGAAATCGTTTTCTTGCAATTCTGCCCCGATTTCAAGTCCTCTTCGCAGCCTTCCTTCAATATATTTTTGGGTGATAGCTGTCATTTATAACTCTGCAGGTTTGTGAATTACAGTGTCCCTGAGCTCCTTTCTTCAACTCGCTTTCTTGTGAGCTGGCCGCAAAACCGCAGGATTGCTTCAGGCCCTAATCTGGTTCCGGCACGGCATGCTGAGCCTTTGGTTAATTCCTCTTCCTGGTGGGAAATGAGCGTTAAATTTGCCCGTGCAGACACCTTCACACGAGTCTTCATGGGCCCCTTTGCCCCGGTTATCTCTATGGAGGTTGGAGTTGGAGGGCCTCCTCGCTCAAGGTCAGTGTGCCCATGGAGCCAACCCTGCAACTTCAGGGCATGGTTGGGTGTTAGGATCACCACGTGGGGTCCTTTTCCCTTAGGAGGGAGGTGGCCTTTTGGGCTGCTGATTTCCAGGTTTTCAGATACTGCCAGTATCTTGGCCAGATGTGGCGGTGGGCCAAGCCCCTTGGTGACCGTAGTATATCCTACCTGGATCGCATTCTTGCATTGTTCCATTTCAAGTGGTCCCAGGTTTTGCACTAATACTCCAATGGCGATTCACCATTCACCAGGAATGTAAAGGTCAAAGGGTTTAGCTAAATTAGGGAGTTCCAGGGCAAGGGTCTGAATTGACTGCTCTTTCCATTCTTGAAAGGCCACTTCTGCATTCTATTCAAAAGGATCATCATCTTTTCCTTTCAGTGTTTCATATAGAGGCCCAGCTAGTAGACTGTAGTTAGGGATCCAGAAGCAGCAAACCCTGGCCTCCCCAGGAACCCCTAAGCTGTCTTCTAGTTTCAGAAACGGGTAAGGCTGTAAATTGTTTCTTCCCTTTCCTGGGATGGGCTTCTCCGACCTTCTGTGAGAAGGAAGCCCAGGCAGGTCACCGTAGTCTGTGATATTTGAGCTTTTTCTTGGACAACTTGTATCCTTTATTGGCTTCGTAGTTCAGAGGTCTCCTTAGTAGGGCTGGCGATCAGAATGTCGTCTGCATATTGAAGGAGTGTTTCCTTTTCCAGAGGTAGAACTTTTAGTTCTTTAGCTGAGCTTTCCCCAAAGATGGTGTGGGAATTTTTGAACCCTTGGGGCAACACGGCCCGGAAGTATTGTTTTAGTTGTATGTTGAGTCCTGCCACTCACAAGCCAAAATTTCTTGTGACTCTGGGACTAATAGAATACAAAAGAAGGCATCATTGAAGACTAATACAGAATACCATGTCCTGGTGGTTGGTAGAATGACCAGCAGGGTGTAGGATTTAGGAACTACTGGAGGTATATCCTCGGTGGCTTCACTGACTGTCCTGACATCCTTTACCAGGACTCCAGCAGCCCATGGGGCTCTCGAGGTCAGGCCAATCCCAGGATATGGAGCTCACCTGGGCAGGTACCCCACCCCCACCCCAGCCCATGGGGCTCTCGTGTTCAGGCCCCTCCCAGGATATGGGGTTCCCTGGGCAGGTTCCCCTGCAGCCCATGGGGCTCTCGTGGTCAGGCCCCTCCCAGGATACAGAGCTACCCTTGCAGGTACCATGGCAGGGCTGGGAACACAGGAACCCTGCATATCGCCCTCATTGCAGAGCACTCCCAGCTCACCTGTCACTCAGATCTGACACAGAGCACCTCAGAGCAGGACTTGAACTAACAAACAGCAGCTCCGACAGGTCTGTGACCCTGGGCATCACTCTGTGTGGCCTCCCTCCACCTGGTCTTCCAGAGACTTCCACTGCACCCGGGGCACCAGGCCTCTGTCTCCACCCACCAGCCACCCCTCCTCTCCCTGACTCCTGGGTTCCTCTCATTAGGAGAGGGTTTTCTTGAAGTTGTCTCCCACTCATGGGCCAGATAATATAATTAGAAAACAAGCCAGAGCTGCAGCCCCTTGTCTATCCTGACTCTCAGGAGCCCACACCTGTTCCTTGGACCTGGCCGATTCAGCAAGTTCCAGTTTCTGCAACTGTGAGCCCCTGAGGGGTGATTATTGGCTGGCCTGGGAAGCCCGACCGTGCCAGCCAGACCTCCCCAGGTGTGCCTGGGTTCAGATCAATATAAACACCGCTCCAGGCAGCAAGAGCCCCTGCAGCTGTGCCTGACGCCATTTTCTCTGCCCTGTCAGCAGTCTTGGGGCTGGACTGGTGGGAGGGAGTGAGAGGCCACGGCTTTGTGGGTGGCCCAGTGTGAGTGGGGCTCTGCTGGACTTTCTGCAGCAGTTGCCAAGATGCCACCTGCTAAAGAAGAGGATGTGTCACCCATACCTGCCACTGGAATTTCTCCCTGGGCAGAGGTGAGTGAGGAAGAAAGCAGTGGGGGCCGGGACAGCAGGGGTATCTCAGGCAGGGAAATGGAAAACTTCCAGAAGAGCACCCAGGGCCAGGACCATCCTGGCTGGCCTGCAGGCACCAAGTCGGCTGGCATGCTGTCACTCATGTGGCTCCATGGCCCTTCCTCTAGGCTTTCAAGTCCTTGTACATATTCAGGTGTTTTACCTGGGAAGGGTGGGAACATTTCAGCAGCAGCTGGCCTGGGGCTCAGCCCACGTTTACTCACAGATGCCTCGGCACGGTCCCCCAGCTTTGCAATGAGGACGCTTGTTGCGTGGGGCCTGCTGGCTGAATGGGAGATGATTCCCCACCACTGACCAACTTCAGAATTGTTTACAACTGGAGCAAGTGCCCTGATACGGTTTTCCCTTGCATAACTGGTGGGTTCTGTTTTTTTTTCTTTTTTTCGTTTTTGGTTCAAGGTAGATTTTATTCCTCTTTTTTGTATTTACAGATATAAGCATGGAAATAATTTATTCATATAAATACATGTATGTGAAGGGAAGAATATTTTTTCTGTTTTACTTTTTGTAATTTGAATTTTATTTTATTTTTTATACAGCAGGTTCTTTTTGGTTATCTATTTTATACATATAAATGTATACATGCCAATCCCAATCTCTCAACTCCTCCCACCACCACCCCCCAACAGCTTTCCCCCCTTGGTGTCCATACGTTTGTTGTCTACATCTGTTGCTCTATTTCTGCCTGGCAAAACGGTTCATCTGTACAATTTTTCTAGGTTCCACATATATGCATTAATAGACAAGATTTGTTTTTCTCTTTCTGACTTACTTCACTCTGTATGACAGTCTCTAGATCCATCAACGTCTCTACAAATGACCCAATTTCATTCCTTTTTATGGCTTAGTAATATTCCATTTTATATATGTACCACTTCTTTATGCATTCGTCTGTCTGTGGGCATTTAGGTTGCTTCCATTACCTGGATATTGTAAATAGTGATGCAATGAACATTGCGGTGAATGTCTCTTTTTGATTTATGGTTTTGTCTGGGTATATGCCCAGTAGTGGGATTGCTGTATCATATGGTAATTCTATTCTTAGTTTTATAAGAAACTCCATAATGTTCTCCACAGTGACTGTATCAATTTACATTCCCAACAATAGTGGAAGAGGGTTCCTTATCTCCACACCCTTTCCAGCATTTGTTGTTTGTAGATTTTCTGATGATGCCCATTCTAACAGGTGTGAGGTGATACACCATGGATGAGTCTATTTCGTTGAGCAAAGAGTAGGTCTTGTCTAGTACATATTTGGCTTATGGAACGGTATGTGTGCTAATTTCAATCTCTGGTTTTATACAGCACCCCAACTCAACTTTCCCCTTAAGCAAGCATAAGTTTTTATCTAAATGTGAGACTCTGTTCGGTTTTGGAATTCAGTTTATGTGTAGCCAAGTTTACACTCTCTCTATTAGTGATATCTTATGATAATTATCTTTCTCTGTGTGACCTATTTCTCTTAGAATCATCATACTTAAATCCACTCAATTTGCTGCTACAGGCCTGATGACATTGATTTCATTGCTGAGTGATATTCCGTTGTACATAAGTAGCACAACTCCTTTATCCATTTTTTTCTTTCTGGGATATTTAATTTGTACTGGACTCAAGGTTCTTGTAAACACAGCAGCCCTAAATTTGGTGTTGGCTGTGTCTTGTTGATTTTAATTTTCCTAAGCTATAGGGCCAAAAGTGGAAGTGCCCTAGGGTCTGTAGCTTTGTTTTTCAGATGTTTCAGGATACACCATAAACATCTCCAGAGTGTCTGTTGGCAATTTACATCCCGCCCATCAGCATAACAAGGCTCCCTGTTCTCCATGGCCTGTCCTGTGTTTCTGGTTTTTACACTTTTTTCAGATGGCCCTTTTGACGAATGGGAAATGAGACTTCATTGTAGTGCGGATTTCCATTTCTCGAGTGCTTGGTTGGCCAAAAAGGGCATATGTGTTTTTTCCTGAATATATTCAGGAAAAAATGTTTACGCACTTTTGTCCAAGTGCATCAGTGTCAAAGATCTGCCGCTTTTCACATGCTTTAAATGCAATTCCAATCTACCTCCTGAAATATGATTCCTGCAATTCTGCCTCGTTTTCAAGTCCTCTTTGCAGACTTACTTCCATATAATTTTGCCATTAGCTGTCATTTATAACACTGCAGGTTTGTGAATTACAGTGCCCGTGATTTCCTTTCTTAACTCGTTTCCTTGAAAACTGGCCACAGAACCACAGGTTTGCTTCAGGCCGTAATCAGGTTCCGGCACGGCACTCTGAGACTTTGGTTCATTCCACTTCCTGGTGGGAAATTAGAGTTAAATGTGCCCCTCCAGACACCTGCCTCACTCCTAGCCCCTTGGGGATGTGTGTCCTCTGGTTTGAGGCCACATGTGCTGGGTTCCTCACCTTTGGCTGATGTGGCCCCACTGGTGTGAGGACACTCCTGCCTGGTTCCCATCCCCTTGGTGATGTGGGCCCTCCGGTGAGAGTCTGATCCTGGTTGGGTTCCTCACACTTCTGTGAGGTGGGCCCTCTTCTCTGAGGTCACTCCTGCCTGGCTGGCACACCCCGCCTTGGCGACGTCGGCCCTCTGGTGGGATTTGGTGCCTGCTGGGTGTCTCCTCCCCTCGGTAATGAGGGCCCTCTGGCGTCAGGCCCTAACTCCTGGGCTCCCAATATTTTCTGATATGCGCCCTGTGGTTCGAGTACACTCCTGCCAGGTTCCCAACCCCATGGGAATGTGGGCCTTCTGCTCTGAGGTCCCAACCGTGCGTTGCTCAGTTTCATGATGAGGGCCCTCTGCTGTGAGTTCTCTCCGGCCTGCTTCCCATAGCCTCGCTGCTCCTGGCCACCTGCTGGGAGGTTACAACTGCGGGATTCCTCACCTTTTTTCTTCTATGGACCCTCTGTTTTGAGACTCCTCCTGCCTGCCTCATTCCCAGTCCCTTGGTGATGTGTGTCCTCTGGTTTGAGGCCACGTATGCTGGGTCCCTCACCTTTCGATGATGTGGCCCCACTGGTGTGAGGACACTCCTGCCTGGTTCCTATCCCCTTGATGATGTGGGCCCTCTGGTGAGAGTCTGATCCTGGCTGGGTTCCTCACCCTTCTGTGAGGGGGGCCCTCTGCTGTGAGGTCACTCCTGCCTGGCTGGCACACCCCACCTGGGCAACATCGGCCCTCTTGTGGCAGTTGGAGCCTGCTGGGAAGCTCCCCTCGGTGATGGGGGCCCTCTTGCCTCAGGCCCTAACTGCTGGGTACCCACATTTTCTGATACGTGCTAAGTGGTGCGAGGACACTCCTGCGAGGTTCCCATCCCCATGGGCCTGTGGGCCTTCTGCTCTAAGGTCCCAACACCTGTGTTGTTCACCGTTTCATGATGTTGGCTCTCTGGTGTTAGTTCACCCAGGCCTAGATCCCATAGCCTCTGTGCTCTGAGCGGCCTGCTGGGAGGTTCCTACTGCTGGATTCCTTACCTTTTTTATTCTTTGGGTCCTGTGTTTTCATGCTCCTACTTCCTGACTCACTCCCAGCCCATTTGTGATGTAGGTCCTCTTGTTTAAGGCCACATGTACCAGTTTCCTCACCTTTATTGATGTGGCCCCACTGGTGTGAGAACACTCCTGCCTGGTTCCCATCCCCTTGGTGATGTGGGCCCTCTGGTGAGAGACTGATCCTGTCTGGATTCCTCACACTTCTGTGAGGTGGGCCCTCTGCTGTGAGGTAACTCCTGCCTGGCTTGCTCCCATTGCCTTGGTGACGTCGGCCCTCTGGTGGCATTTGGAGCCAGCTGGTAGCCTCCTCTCCTCCGTGATGACTGCCCTCTGGCGCCAGGCCATAACTGCTGGGTTCCCACATTTTCTGATACGTGCTAAGTTGTGCGAGGACACTCCTGCGAGGTTCCCATCCCCATGGGGATGTGGGCCTTCTGCTCTGAGGTCCCACTGGCTGGGTTGCTCACAATTTCATGATGTGGGCCCTCTGCTGTGAGTTCACTGTGGCCTGGATCCCATAGACTCCATGCTCTGGGCCACCTGCTGGGAGGTTCAAACTGCTGGATTCCTCACATTTTTTATTCTGTGGGCCCTGTGTTGTTAGGCTACTCCTGCCTGCCTCACTCGGAGCACCTTGGAAATGTGGGTCCTCTGGTTTAGGCCACATGTGCTGGGTTCCTCACCTTTCTATAATGTGGCCACACTGGTGTGAGGACACTCCTGCCTTGTTCCGATCCCCTTGGTGATGTGGGCCCTCTGGTGAGAGTCTTATCCTGGCTGGGTTCCTCACCCTTCTGTGAGGTAGGCCCTGTGCTGTGAGGTCACTCCTGCCTGGCTGGCACACGTCAACGTGGCGACGTGGGCCCTCAGTTGGGAGTTGGTGCCTGCTGGGAGTCTCCTCCCCTCGGTAATGAGGGCCCTCTGGCGTCAGACCCTAACTCCTGGGCTCCCAAAATTTTCTGATGTGCGCCCTGTGGTGCGAGTACACTCCTGCCAGGATCCCAACCCCATGGGAATGTGGGCCTTCTGCTCTAAGGTCCCAACGTCTGGGTTGCTCACAGTTTCATAATGAGGGCCCTCTGTTTTGAGTTCAGTCAGGCCTGGATCCCATAGCCTCGCTGCTCCTGGCCACCTGCTGGGAGGTTCCAACTGCGGGATCCCTCACCTTTTTTACGCTATGGGCCCTCTGTTTGGAGGCTCCTCCTGCCTGCCTCACTCCCAGCCCCTTGGTGATGTGTGTCCTGTAGTTTGAGGCCACGTGTGCTGGGTCCGTCACATTTCGGTGATGTGACCACACTGGTGTGAGAACACTCCTGCCTGGTTTCCATTCCCTTGGTGATGTGGGCCCTCCGGTGAGAGTCTGATCCTCTTTGGGTTCCTCACACTTTTGTGTGGTTGGCCCTCTGCTCTGAGGTCACTCCTGCCTGGCTGGCACACCCTGCATTGGCGACGTCGGCCTTCTGGTAGCAGTTGGAGCTTGCCTGGAGCCTCCTCTCCTCAGTGATGAGGGCCCTCTGGCGTCCGGCCCTAACTGCTGGGCTCCCCACCTTTTCTGATGTGTGCCCACTGGTGCGATGACACTCCTGCTTGGTTCCCTTCCCCATGGGGATGTGGGCCTTGTGCTCTGAGGTTACAACGGCTGGGTTGCTTACAGTATCACGATGAGGGCCCTCTGTTGTGAGTTCATCACTGCCTGGATCCCATAGCCTCGGTGCTCTGGGCCGCCTGCTGGGATGTTCCAACTGCTGGATTCCTCACCTTTTTTATACAATGGGCCATGTGTTTTGAGGTTAATCCTGCCTGCCTCGCTCCGAGACCCATGGTGATGTGGGTCCTCTGGTTTGAGGCCACATGTGCTGGGTACCTCAACTTTCGATGATGTGGCCCCACAGGTGTGAGGACACTCCTGCCTGGTTCCCAGCCCCTTGCTTATGTGGGCACTCTGGTGAGAGTCTGATCTTGACTGGGTTCCTTACCCTTCTGTGAGGTGGGCCCTCTGATGTGAGGTCACTCCTGCCTGGATGGCTCATGTCGCCTTGGCGACGTAGGCCCTCTGTTGGCCACTGAAGCATGCTGGGAGCCTCCTACCCTCTTTAATAAGGGCCCTGGAAGAAACGCATATGCCCTTTTTGACCAAGTGCATCATTGTCGAGGTTCTGCCTCTTCTCCTATACTTTCAGAGGACTTCCCGTCTACCTCCTGAAATCGTATTCCTGGAATTCTGCCCCGCGTTCAAGTCCTCTTTGCAGCCTTACTTCAATATATTTTTGGACGATAGCTGTCATTTATAACTCTGCATGTTTGTGAATTACAGCACCCCTGAGCTCCTTTCTTCAACTCGCTTTCTTGTGAGCTGGCCGCAAAACCGCAGGATTGCTTCAGGCCCTAATCTGGTTCCGACACGGCATGCTGAGCCTTTGGCTAATTCCTCTTCCTGGTGGGAAATGAGCGTTAAATTTGTTCGTGCAGACACCTACAGCTAATCTCTCATTGGTTCTCCCTATTCCTGTTCATCTTGCGCAGAAATTCCAAACTGTGCCAAACAGGAGGTTAAAGGCACTGACTCTCCAAGTGGGGAGAGTGTTAGTAAAGCGTCTGGAATGGTAAAACCGAGTACGAGGGGACGAAAACTGAGACGCATTTAAAAAGTTTTCCCGGTCACACGGTGGACCATATTCTGGGTTGCCCATGCATGTTTTACCTGAAGGAAGAATCCCTTCAACCTGGAGAGTTGGGACCCATGGAATGGGTACCACGCAGTATGACTTCAAAGGGTTGCCTTTGCTCACCGAACGTCACCAATGCTATCAGCCCGAAGTGTCCAGCCTTATGTCTCACTCAGCTCGGGGTGTAGATGTGGTAAATCCACGTTGCATCACAAGCCCTGAATGAATTATTTAAGAATTGCTCTCTATTTCACTGTCATTGTGTTTTGTTTTTGTAATTTATTTTGATAATGGGATTTATCGGATTTTCACTGCTGCGTTTATGCCGCTGTACACATGCTTGATTCTCTTATGGAGACATATAAATCCATGGGTTTTCAGATTCTTACTAGTCAGGTATATTCCTAGGCATTGAATATGGGGTGTTGAGTCCATTTCGTGGAGCAAGGAGTAGGTCCTGACTATTACATATTTGCTTATGGAAAGGTATCTGTGCTAATTTCAATCTCTGGTTTTATGCAGCACCACAACTCACCTTTCCCCTTAAGCAAGCATAAGTTGGTTTTCTAAATTTGAGACCCTTTTCTGTTTTGTAATTGAGTTCATGTGCAGCCATGTTTGCATTCCGTGTATTTGAGATATCTTATGGTGTTTCTTTTTCTGTGTGACTTAGTTAACTTAGAATGATCGTACCTGAATCCACTCATGCCGCGACGGGCCTCATGACATAGATTTCATTGCTGAGTGATATTCCATTGTACGTACGTACAACAACTTCTTTATCCATTTTTTGCTTTCTGGGATATTTCACTTGTACCGTAAATGAGGTTCTTGTAAGCAGAGCCGTCCAAAATTTATGGGTGGCTGTGTCTTTTTGATTTTAATTTCCCTAAGCTATAGAACCATAAGTTGAAGTGCCGTAGGCTCCGTTGCTTAGTTTTTTAGGTGTTTGAGGAAACACCATACACTTCTCCAGAGTGGCTGTTGGCAAGTTACATCCCGCCCATCAGCATAACAAGGCTCCCTGTTCTCCATGGCCTGTCCTGCCTTTCTGGATTTTTCACTTTTTTCAGATGTCCCTTTTGACAGGGGGGCAGTGAGACTTCATTTGAATGCAGATTTCTTTACAGGCTTGCTTGTTTGGCCAAAAAGGGCGTATGTGTTTTTTCTTGAATATATTCAGGAAAAAACGCATACGCCCTTTTTGACCAAGTGCATCATTGTCGACTTTCTGTCTCTTTCCTTATGCTTTAAATGCAATTCCAGTCTGCCCCTGAACTCGTTTTCCTGCAATTCTGCCCTGCATTCAAGTCCTCTACGCAGCCTTACTTCAATACATTTTTGGACAATAGCTGACATTTATAACTCTGCAGGTTTGTGAATGACAGTGCACCTGAGCTCCTTTCTTCTACTCGCTTTCTTGTGAGCTGGCCGCAAACCCGCAGGATTGCTTCATGCCCTAATCTGGTTCCGGCACAGCATGCTGATCCTTTGGTAAATTCCTCTTCCTGGTGGGAAATGAGTGTTATATTTGAACGTGCAGACACCTAGAGCTAGTCTCTCATTGGTTCTCCCTATTCTTGTTCATCTTGCGCAGAAATTGCAAACTGTGCCAAACAGGAGGTTAAAGGCACTGACTCTCTAATTGGGGAGAGTATTAGTAAAGTGTCTTCAATCGTGAACCCGAGTAAAAGGGGACGAAAACTGAGATGCATTTGAAAAGGTTTCCCGGTCACACGGTGCACCATACTGTGGGTTTCCCATGCATGTTTTAGCTGAAGGAAGAATCCCTTAAACCTGGAGAGTTGGGACCCATGGAATGGGTACCATGCAGTATGACTTCAAAGGGCCTGCATTTTCTCAACGAACCTCACCAATGCTATCAGGCTGAAGTGTACAGCCTTATGTCTCACTCAGCTCTGGTTGTAGATGTGGTAAATCCAGGTTGCATCACAAGCCCTGAATGAATTATTTAAGTATTGCTCTCTATTTCACTGTCATTGTGTTTGTTTTTGTAATTCATTTTGATAATGGGATTTATCGGATTTTCTCTGCTGCATTCATGCCGCTGTACACACACTTGAGTCTCTTATGGAGACATATAAATCCATGGGTTTGAAGATACTTACTAGTCAGGTGTATTCCTAGGCATTGAATATGGGGTGTTTAGTCCATTTCGTTGAGCAAGGGCTAGGTCTTGACTATTACATATTTGGCTTATGGAAAGGTATCTGTGCTAATTTCTATCTCTGGTTTTATGCAGCACCCCAACTCACTTTTCCCCTTAAGCAAGCATAAGGTGGTTTTCTAAATTTGAGACCCTGTTCTGTTTTGTAATTCAGTTCATGTATAGCCAAGTTTACATTCCGTGTATTAGTGATATCTTATGATGTTTCATTTTCTGTGTGACTTATTTCACTTAGAATCATCGTACCTGAATCCACTCATTATGCCACGATGGGCCTGATGACATAGATTTCATTGCTGAGTGATATTCCATTGAATGTGTGTACCACAACTTCTTTATCCATTTTTCACATTCTGGGATATTTAACTTGTACCGTAGACGAGATTCCTGTAAACAGAGCCGTCTGAAACTTTGGGGTGGCTGTCTGTTTTTGATTTTAATTTCCGTGATCTATAAGACCATAAGTGGAAGTGCCGTAGTCTCCGTTGCTTTGTTTCTTAGGTGTTTCAGGAAACAGCATACACTTCTCCAGAGTGGCTGTTGGCAATTTACATCCCACCCATCAGCATAACAAGGCTCCCTGTTCTCCATGGCCTGTGCTGTCTTTCTGGATTTTACACTTTTTTCAGATGGCCCTTTTGACCTGGGGGCAGTGAGACTTCTTTGTAGTGCAGATTTCTTTAACATGCTGGCTTGGTTGGCCAAAAAGGGCGTATGCGTTTTTTCCTGAATATATTCAGGAAAAAACGCATACGCCCTTTTTGGCCAAGTGCATCATTGTCGACGTTCTGCCTCTTTTCCTATGCTTTAAATGCAATTCCAGTCTACCCCCTGAAATCGTTTTCCTGCAATTCTGCCCCGCTTTCCAGTCCTCTTCGCAGCCTTCCTTCAATATATTTTTGGACGATAGCTGTCATTTATAACTCTGCAGGTTTGTGAATTACAGTGCCCCTGAGCTCCTTTCTTCAACTCGCTTTCTTGTGAGCTGGCCGCAAACCCGCAGGAATGCTTCAGGCCCTAATCTGGTTCCGGCACGGCATGCTGAGCCTTTGGTTAATTCCTCTTCCTGGTGGGAAATGAGCATTCCATTTGCCCGTCCAGACACCTACAGCTAGTCTCTCATTGGTTCTCCCTATTCCTGTTCATCTTGCGCAGAAATTGCACACTGTGCCAAACAGGAGGTTAAAGGCACTGACTCTCCAAGTGGGGAGAGTGTTAGTAAACGGTCTGGAATGGTGAACCCGAGTAAAAGGGGACGAAAACTGAGATGCATTTGAAAACGTTTCCCGGTCACACAGTGCACTGTACTGTGGGTTTCCCATGCATGTTTTAGCTGAAGGAAGAATCCCTTAAACCTGGAGAGTTGGGACCCATGGAATGGGTACCATGCAGTATGACTTCAAAGGGTCTGCATTTGCTCATCGAACCTCACCAATGCTATCAGCCCGAAGTGTCCAGCCTTATGTCTCACTCAGCTCTGGGTGTAGATGTGGTAAATCCAGGTTGCATCACAAGCCCTGAATGAATTATTTAAGAATTGCTCTCTATTTCACTGTCATTGTGTTTGTTTTTGTAATTCATTTTGATAATGGGTTTTATCGGATTTTCTCTGCTGCATTCATGCCGCTGTACACACACTTGAGTCTCTTACGGAGACATATAAATCCATGGGTTTGAAGGCTCTTACTAGTCATGTGTAATCCTAGGCGTTGAATATGGGGTGTTTAGTCCATTTCGTTGAGCAAGGGCTAGGTCTTGACTATTACATATTTGGCTTATGGAAAGGTATCTGTGCTAATTTCTATCTCTGGTTTTATGCAGCAACACAACTCACCTTTCCCCTTAAGCAAGCATAAGTTGGTTTTCTAAATTTGAGACCCTGTTCTGTTTTGTAATTCAGTTCATGTGTAGCCAAGTTTACATTCCGTGTATTAGTGATATCTTATGATGTTTCATTTTCTGTGTGACTTATTTCACTTAGAATCATCGTACGTGAATCCTCTCATTATGCCGCGACGGGCCTGATGACATAGATTTCATTGGTGAGTGATATTCCTTTGTACGTACGTACCACACTTCTTTATCCATTTTTCGCTTTCTGGGATATTTAACTTGTACCGTAGACGAGGTTCTTGTAAACAGAGCCGTCCGAAACTTTGGGGTGGCTGTGTGTTTTTGATGTTAATTTCCCTAAGCTATAGGACCATAAGTGGCAGTGCTATAGGCTCCGTTGCTTTGTTTTTTAGGTTTTTGAGGAAACACCATACACTTCTCCAGAGTGGCTGTTGGCAATTTACATCTCGCCCATCAGCATAACAAGGCTCCATATTCTCCATGGCCTGTGCTGTCTTTCTGGATTTTTCACTTTTTTCAGATTGCGCTTTTGACCGGGGGGCAGTGAGACTTCATTTTAGTGCAGATTTCTTTAACATGCTTGCTTGGTTGGCCAAAAAGGGCGTATGCGTTTTTTCCTGAATATATTCAGGAAAAAACGCATACGCCCTTTTTGACCGACTGAATCATTGTCGAAGTTCTGCCTCTTTTCCTATGCTTTAAATGCAATTCCAGTCTACCCCCTGAAATCGTTTTCTTGCAATTCTGCCCCGCTTTCAAGTCCTTTTCGCAGCCTTCCTTCAATATATTTTTGGGTGATAGCTGTCATTTATAACTCTGCAGGTTTCTGAATTACAGTGTCCCTGAGCTCCTTTCTTCAACTCGCTTTCTTGTGAGCTGGCCGCAAACCCGCAGGATTGCTTCAGGCCCTAATCTAGTTCCGGCACGGCATGCTGAGCCTTTGGTTAATTCCTCTTCCTGGTGGGAAATGAGCGTTAAATTTGCCCGTGCAGACACATTCACACGAGTCGTCATGGTGCCACTTTGCCCCGGTTATCTCTATGGAGGTTGGAGTTGGAAGGCCTCCTCACTCAAGGTCAGTGTGCCCATGGAGCCAACCCTGCAACTTCAGGGCATGGTTGGGTGTTAGGATCACCACGTGGGGTCCTTTTCCCTTAGGAGGGAGGTGGCCTTTTGGGCTGCTGATTTCCAGGTTTTCAGATACTGCCAGTATCTTGGCCAGATGTGGTGGTGGGCCAAGCCCCTTGGTGACTGTAGTTTATCCTACCTGGATCGCATTCTTGCATTGTTCCATTTCAAGTGGTCCCAGGTTTTGCACTAATACTCCAATGGCGATTCACCGTTCACCAGGAATGTAAAGGTCAAAGGGTTTAGCTAAATTAGGGAGTTCCAGGGCAAGGGTCTGAATTGACTGCTCTTTCCATTCTTGAAAGGCCTCTTCTGCATTCTATTCAAAAGGATCATCATCTTTCCCTTTCAGTGTTTCATATAGAGGCCCAGCTAGTAGACTGTAGTTAGGGATCCAGAAGCAGCAAACCCTGGCCTCCCCAGGAACCCCTAAGCTGTCTTCTAGTTTCAGAAATGGGTAAGGCTGTAAATTGTTTCTTCCCTTTCCTGGGATGGGCTTCTCCGACCTTCTGTGAGAATGAAGCCCAGGCATGTCACCGTAGTCTGTGATATTTGAGCTTTGTCTTGGACAACTTGTATCCTTTATTGGCTTGGTAGTTCAGAGGTCTCCTTAGTAGGGCTGGCGATCAGAATGTCGTCTGCATATTGAAGGAGTGTTTCCTTTTCCAGAGGTAGAACTTTTAGTTCTTTAGCTGAGCTTTCCCCAAAGATGGTGTGGGAATTTTTGAACCCTTGGGGCAACACGGCCCGGAAGTATTGTTTTAGTTGTATGTTGAGTCCTGCCACTCACAAGCCAAAATTTCTTGTGACTCTGGGACTAATAGAATACAAAAGAAGGCATCATTGAAGACTAATACAGAATACCATGTCCTGGTGGTTGGTAGAATGACCAGCAGGGTGTAGGATTTAGGAACTACTGGAGGTATATCCTCGGTGGCTTCACTGACTGTCCTGACATCCTTTACCAGGACTCCAGCAGCCCATGGGGCTCTCGAGGTCAGGCCAATCCCAGGATATGGAGCTCACCTGGGCAGGTACCCCAACCCAGCCCTCGGGGCTCTCGTGTTCAGGAACCTCCCAGGATATGGGGTTCCCTGGGCAGGTCCCCCTGCAGCCCATGGGGCTCTCGTGGTCAGGCCCCTCCCAGGATACAGAGCTACCCTTGCAGGTACCATGGCAGGGCTGGGAACACAGGAACCGTGCATATCGCCCTCATTGCAGAGCACTCCCAGCTCACCTGTCACTCAGATCTGACACAGAGCACCTCAGAGCAGGACTTGAACTAACAAACAGCAGCTCCGACAGGTCTGTGACCCTGGGCATCACTCTGTGTGGCCTCCCTCCACCTGGTCTTCCAGAGACTTCCACTGCACCCGGGGCACCAGGCCTCTGTCTCCACCCACCAGCCACCCCTCCTCTCCCTGACTCCTGGGTTCCTCTCATTAGGAGAGGGTTTTCTTGAGGTTGTCTCCCACTCATGGGCCAGATAATATAATTAGAAAACAAGCCAGAGCTGCAGCCCCTTGTCTATCCTGACTCTCAGGAGCCCACACCTGTTCCTTGGACCTGGCCGATTCAGCAAGTTCCAGTTTCTGCAACTGTGAGCCCCTGAAGGGTGATTATTGGCTGGCCTGGGAAGCCTGACCGTGCCGGCCAGCCCTCCCCAGGTGTGCCTGGGTTCAGATCAATATAAACACCGCTCCAGGCAGCAAGAGCCCCTGCAGCTGTGCCTGACGCCATTTTCTCTGCCCTGTCAGCAGTCTTGGGGCTGGACTGGTGGGAGGGAGTGAGAGGCCACGGCTTTGTGGGTGGCCCAGTGTGAGTGGGGCTCTGCTGGACTTTCTGCAGCAGTTGCCAAGATGCCACCCGCTAAAGAAGAGGATGTGTCACCCATACCTGCCGCTGGAATTTCTCCCTGGGCAGAGGTGAGTGAGGAAGAAAGCAGTGGGGGCCGGGACAGCAGGGGTATCTCAGGCAGGGAAATGGAAAGCTTCCAGAAGAGCACCCAGGGCCAGGACCACCCTGGCTGGCCTGCAGGCACCAAGTCGGCTGGCATGCTGTCGCTCATGTGGCTCCATGGCCCTTCCTCTAGGCTTTCAAGTCCTTGTACATATTCAGGTGTTTTACCTGGGAAGGGTGGGAACATTTCAGCAGCAGCTGGCCTGGGGCTCAGCCCACGTTTACTCACAGATGCCTCGGCACGGTCCCCCAGCTTTGCAATGAGGACCCTTGTTGCGTGGGGCCTGCTGGCTGAATGGGAGATGATTCCCCACCACTGACCAACTTCAGAATTGCTTACAACTGGAGCAAGTGCCCTGATACGGTTTTCCTCTGTGTAACTGGTGGGTTCTGTTTTTTTTTCTTTTTTTCGTTTTTGGTTCAAGGTAGATTTTATTCCTCTTTTTTGTATTTACAGATATAAGCATGGAAATAATTTATTCATATAAATACATGTATGTGAAGGGAAGAATATTTTCTCTGTTTTACTTTTTGTAATTTGAATTTTATTTTATTTTTTTATACAGCAGGTTTTTTTGGTTATCTCTTTTATACATATAAATGTATATATGCCAATCCCAATCTCTCAACTCCTCCCACCACCACCCCCCAACAGCTTTCCCCCCTTGGTGTCCATACGTTTGTTGTCTACATCTGTTGCTCTATTTCTGCCTGGCAAAACGGTTCATCTGTAAAATTTGTCTAGGTTCCACATATAGGCATTAATATACAAGATTTGTTTTTCTATTTCTGACTTACTTCACTCTGTATGACAGTCTCTAGATCCATCAACGTCTCTACAAATGACCCAATTTCATTCCTTTTTATGGCTTAGTAATATTCCATTTTATATATGTACCACTTCTTTATGCATTCGTCTGTCTGTGGGCATTTAGGTTGCTTCCATTACCTGGATATTGTAAATAGTGATGCAATGAACATTGCGGTGAATGTCTCTTTTTGATTTATGGTTTTGTCTGGGTATATGCCCAGTAGTGGGATTGCTGTATCATATGGTAATTCTATTCTTAATTTTATAAGAAACTCCATAATGTTCTCCACAGTGACTGTATCAATTTACATTCCCAACAATAGTGGAAGAGGGTTCCTTATCTCCACACCCTTTCCAGCATTTGTTGTTTGTAGATTTTCTGATGATGCCCATTCTAACATGTGTGAGGTGATACACCATGGATGAGTCTATTTCGTTGAGCAAAGAGTAGGTCTTGTCTAGTACATATTTGGCTTATGGAACGGTATGTGTGCTAATTTCAATCTCTGGTTTTATACAGCACCCCAACTCAACTTTCCCCTTAAGCAAGCATAAGTTTTTATCTAAATGTGAGACTCTGTTCGGTTTTGTATTTCAGTTTATGTGTAGCCAAGTTTACACTCCCTCTATTAGTGATATCTTATGATACTTATCTTTCTCTGTGTGACGTATTTCTCTTAGAATCATCATATTTAAATCCACTCAATTTGCTGCTACAGGCCTGATGACATTGATTTCATTGCTGAGTGATATTCCGTTGTACGTAAGTAGCACAACTCCTTTATCCATTTTTTTCTTTCTGGGATATTTAATTTGTACTGGACTCGAGTTTCTTGTAAACACAGCAGCCCTAAATTTTGTGCTGGCTGTGTCTTGTTGATTTTAATTTTCCTAAGCTATAGGGCTAAAAGTGGAAGTACCCTAGGCTCTGTAGCTTTGTTTTTCAGATGTTTCAGGATACACCATAAACATCTCCAGAGTGTCTGTTGGCAATTTACATCCCGCCCATCAGCATAACAAGGCTCCCTGTTCTCCATGGCCTGTCCTGTGTTTCTGGTTTTTACACTTTTTTCAGATGGCCCTTTTGACGAATGGGAAATGAGACTTCATTGTAGTGCGGATTTCCATTGCTGGAGTGCTTGGTTGGCCAAAAAGGGCATATGCGTTTTTTCCTGAATATATTCAGGAAAAAATGTTTACGCACTTTTGTCCAAGTGCATCAGTGTCAAAGATCTGCCGCTTTTCACATGCTTTAAATGCAATTCCAATCTACCTCCTGAAATATGATTCCTGCAATTCTGCCTCGTTTTCAAGTCCTCTTTGCAGACTTACTTCCATATAATTTTGCCAATAGCTGTCATTTATATCTCTGCAGGTTTGTGAATTACAGTGCCCGTGATTTCCTTTCTTAACTCGTTTCCTTGAAAGCTGGCCACAGAACCGCAGGTTTGCTTTAGGCCATAATCAGGGTCCGACACGGCACTCTGAGCCTTTGGTTAATTCCTCTTCCTGGTGGGAAATTAGAGTTAAATGTGCCCCTCCGGATACCTGCCTCACTCCCAGCCCCTTGGTTATGTGTGTCCTGTAGTTTGAGGCCACATGTGCTGGGTTCCTCACCTTTGGCTGATGTGGCCCCACTGGTGTGAGGACACTCCTGCCTGGTTCCCATCCCCTTGGTGATGTGGACCCTCCGGTGAGAGTCTGATCCTGGCTGGGTTCCTCACACTTCTGAGAGGTGGGCCCTCTTCTCTGAGGTCACTCCTGCCTGGCTGGCCCACCCCGCCTTGACGACGTCGGCTCTCTCGTGGGAGTTGGTGCCTGCTGCGAGTCTCCTCCCCTTGGTAATGAGGGCCCTCTGGCGTCAGGCCCTAACTCCTGGCCTCCCAAAATTTTCTGATGTGCGCCCTGTGGTGCGAGTACACTCCTGCCAGGTTCCCAACACCATGGGAATGTGGGCCTTCTGCTCTGAGGTCCCAACAGTGGGTTGCTCAGTTTCATGATGAGGGCCCTCTGGTGTGAATTCACTCCGGCCTGGATCCCATAGCCTCGCTGCTCCTGGCCACCTGCGGGGAGGTTCCAACTGCGGGATTCCTCACCTTTTTTCTTCTATGGGCCCTCTGTTTTGAGACTCCTCCTGCCTGCCTCACTCCCAGCCCCTTGGTGATGTGTGTCCTCTGGTTTGAGGCCACGTGTGCTGGGTCCCTCACCTTTCGATGATGTGGCCCCACTGGTGTGAGGACACTCTTGCCTGGTTCCTATCCCCTTGAAGATGTGGGCTCTCTGGTGAGAGTCTGATCCTGGCTGGGTTCCTCACACTTCTGGGAGGTGGGCCCTCTGCTGTGAGGTCACTCCTGCATGGCTGGCACACCCCGCCTGGGCAACATCGGCCCTCTTGTGGCAGTTGCAGCATGCTGGGAGCCTCCTCCCCTCGGTGATGAGGGCCCTCTTGCGTCAGGCCCTAACTGCTGGGTACCCACATTTTCTGATACGTGCTAAGTGGTGCGAGGACACTCCTGCGAGGTTCCCATCCCCATGGGGATGTGGGCCTTCTGCTCTGAGGTCCCAATGGCTGGGTTGCTCACAGTTTCATGATGTGGGCCCTCTGCTGTGAGTTCACTGCAGCCTGGATCACATAGACTCGGTGCTCTGGGCCGCCTGCTGGGAGGTTCCCACTGCAGGATTCCTCACCTTTTTTATTCTATTGGCCCTGTGTTGTGAGGCTACTCATGCCTGCCTCAATCCGAGCCCCTTGGAGATGTGGGTCCTCTGGTTTAGGCCTCATGTGCTGGTTTCCTCACCTTTCTATGATGTGGTCACCCTGGTGTGAAGACAGTCCTGCCTGGTTCTGATCCCCTTGGTGATGTGGGCCCTCTGGTGAGAGTCTTATCCTGGCTGGGTTCCTCACCCTTCTGTGAGGTAGGCCCTCTGCTGTGAGGTCACTCCTGCCTGGCTGTCACACGTCACCTTGTCGACATGGGCCCTCAGTTGGGAGTTGGTGCCTGCTTGGAGTCTCCTCCCCTTGGTAATGAGGGCCCTCTGGCGTCAGACCCTAACTTCTGGGCTCCCAAAATTCTCTGATGTGTGCCCTGAGGTGCGAGTACACTTATGCCATGTTCCCAACCACATAGGAATGTGGGCCTTCTGCTCTGAGGTCCCAAAGCCTGGGTTGCTCACAGTTTCATGATGAGGGCCCTCTGTTTTGAGTTCAGTCAGGTCTGGATCCCATAGCCTCGCTGCTCCTGGCCGCCTGCTGGGAGGTTCCAACTGCGGGATTCCTCACCTTTTTTCTTCTATGGGCCCTCTGTTTTGAGACTCCTCCTGCCTGCCTCACTCCCAGCCCCTTGGTGATGTGTGTCCTCTGGTTTGAGGCCACGTGTGCTGGGTCACTCACATTTCGTTGATGAGGTCCCACTGGTGTGAGGACACTCCAGCCTGGTTCCCATTCTCTTGGTGATGTGGGCCCTCTGGTGAGAGTCTGATCCTCCTTGGGTTCCTCACACTTTTGTGAGGTGGGCCCTCTGCTCTGAGGTCACTCTTGCCTGGCTGGCACACCCCGCATTGGCGACGGCGGCCCACTGGTAGCAGTTGGAGCCTGCTGGGAGCCTCCTCTCCTCGGTGATGAGAGCCCTCTGGTGTCAGGCCCTAACTGCTGGGCTCCCCACATTTTCTGATGTGTGCCCACTGGTGCGATGACACTCCTACTTGGTTCCCTTCCCCATGGGGATGTGGGCCTTGTGCTCTGAGGTCACAACGGCTGGTTTGCTCACAGTTTCATGATGAGGGCCCTCTGTTGTGAGTTCATCACTGCCTGGATCCCATAGCCTCGGTGCTCTGGGCCGCCTGCTGGGATGTTCCAACTGCTGGATTCCTCACCTTTTTTATACAATGGGCCATGTGTTGTGAGGTTAATCCTGCCTGCCTCGCTCCAAGACCCATGGTGATGTGGGTCCTCTGGTTTGAGGCCACATTTTCTTGTTACCTCAACTTTTGATGATATGGCCCCACGGGTGTGATGACACTCCTGCCTGGTTCACAGCCCCTTGCTGATGTGGGCACTCTGGTGAGAGTCTGATCCTGGCTGGGTTCCTTACCCTTCTGTGAGGTGGGCCCTCTGATGTGAGGTCACTCCTGCCTGGCTGGCTCACGTCGCCTTGATGATGTGGGCCCTCTGTTGGCCACTAAAGCATTCTGGGAGCCTCCTACCCTCTTTAATGAGGGCCCTGGAAAAAACGCATATGCACATTTTGACCAAGTGCATCATTGTCCAGGATCTGTCTCTTCTCCTATGCTTTCAGAGCACTTCCCGTCTACGTCCTGAAATCATATTCCAGGAATACTGCCCCGCTTTCAAGTCCTCCTCGCAGCCTTACTTCAATATATTTTTGTATAATACCTGTCATTAATAACTTTGCAGGTTTGTTAAATACAGTGTCCCTGAGCTCCTTTCTTCAACACGCTTTCTTGTGAGCTGGCCGCAAAACCGCAGGATTGCTTCAGGCCGTAATCTGGTTTCGGCACGGCACGCTGAGCCTTTGGTAAATTCCTCTTTCTGGTGAGAAATGAGCATTCAATTTGCCCGTGGAGACACCTACAGCTAGTCTCTCATTGGTTCTCCCTATTCCTGTTCATCTTGTGCAGAAATTGCAAACTGTGCCAAACAGGAGGTTAAAGGCACTGACTATCCAAGTGGGTAGAGGGTTAGTAAAGCATCTGGAATGGTGAGCCCGAGTACCAGGGAACGAAACCTGAGAGCCATTTAAAATGGTTTCCCAGTCTCATAGTGGACAATACTCTGGGTTTCCCATGCATGTTTTAGCTGAAGGAAGAATTCCTTAAACCTGGAGATTATTGACCCATGGAATGGGTACCATGCAGTATGACTAAAAAGGGTCTGAATTTGCTCACCGAACCTCACCAATGCTATCAGTTCGAAGTGTCCAGCCTTATGCCTCACCCAGCTCTGGGTGTAGATGTGGTAAATCCAGGTTGCATCACAAGCCCTGAATGAATTATTTAAGAATTGCTCTCTATTTCACTGTCATTGTGTTTGTTTTTGTAATTCATTTTGATAATGGGTTTTATCGGATTTTCTCTGCTGCATTCATGCCGCTGTACACACACTTGAGTCTCTTACGGAGACATATAAATCCATGGGTTTGAAGGTTCTTACTACTCATGTGTAATCCTAGGTGTTGAATATGGGGTGTTTAGTCCATTTCATTGAGCAAGGGCTAGGTCTTGACTATTACATATTTGGCTTATGGAAAGGTATCTGTGCTAATTTCTATCTCTGGTTTTATGCAGCACCACAACTCACCTTTCCCCTTAAGCAAGCATAAGTAGGTTTTCTAAATTTGAGACCCTTTTCTGTTTTGTAATTCAGTTCATGTGTAGCCAAGTTTACATTCCGTGTATTAGTGATATCTTATGATGTTTCATTTTCTGTGTGACTTATTTCACTTAGAATCATCGTACCTGAATCCACTCATTATGCCGCGACGGGCCTGATGACATAGATTTCATTGGTGAGTGATATTCCTTTGTACGTACGTACCACACTTCTTTATCCATTTTTCGCTTTCTGGGATATTTAACTTGTACCGTAGACGAGGTTCTTGTAAACAGAGCCGTAAACAGAAACTTTGCGGTGGCTGTGTGTTTTTGATTTTAATTTCCCTAAGCTATAGGAAAATAAGTGGTAATGCCATAGGCTCCGTTGCTTTGTTTTTTAGGTTTTTGAGGAAACACCATACACTTCTCCAGAGTGGCTGTTGGCAATTTACATCCCGCCCATCAGCATAACAAGGCTCCCTGTTCTCCATGGCCTGTGCTGCCTTTCTGGATTTTACACTTTTTTCACATGGCCCTTTTGAACGGGGAGCAGTGAGACTTCATTGTAGTGCAGATTTCTTTAACATGCTTGCTTGGTTGGCCAAAAAGGGCGTATGCGTTTTTTCCTGAATATATTCAGGAAAAAACGCATACGCCCTTTTTGGCCAAGTGCATCATTGTCGACGTTCTGCCTCTTTTCCTATGCTTTAAATGCAATTCCAGTCTACCCCCTGAAATCGTTTTCTTGCAATTCTGCCCCGCTTTCAAGTCCTCTTCGCAGACTTCCTTCAATATATTTTTGGGTGATAGCTGTCATTTATAACTCTGCAGGTTTGTGAATTACAGTGTCCCTGAGCTCCTTTCTTCAACTCGCTTTCTTGTGAGCTGGCCGCAAACCCGCAGGATTGCTTCAGGCCCTAATCTGGTTCCGGCACGGCATGCTGAGCCTTTGGTTAATTCCTCTTCCTGGTGGGAAATGAGCGTTAAATTTGCCCGTGCAGACACCTTCACACGAGTCTTCATGGTGCCACTTTGCCCCGGTTATCTCTATGGAGGTTGGAGTTGGAGGGCCTCCTCGCTCAAGGTCAGTGTGCCCATGGAGCCAACCCTGCAACTTCAGGGCATGGTTGGGTGTTAGGATCACCACGTGGGGTCTTTTTCCCTTCGGAGGGAGGTGGCCTTTTGGGCTGCTGATTTCCAGGTTTTCAGATACTGCCAGTATCTTGGCCAGATGTGGCGGTGGGCCAAGCCCCTTGGTGACCGTAGTTTATCCTACCTGGAGCGCATTCTTGCATTGTTCCATTTCAAGTGGTCCCAGGTTTTGCACTAATACTCCAATGGCGATTCACCGTTCACCAGGAATGTAAAGGTCAAAGGGTTTAGCTAAATTAGGGAGTTCCAGGGCAAGGGTCTGAATTGACTGCTCTTTCCATTCTTGAAAGGCCACTTCTGCATTCTATTCAAAAGGATCATCATCTTTTCCTTTCAGTGTTTCATATAGAGGCCCAGCTAGTAGACTGTAGTTAGGGATCCAGAAGCAGCAAACCCTGGCCTCCCCAGGAACCCCTAAGCTGTCTTCTAGTTTCAGAAATGGGTAAGGCTGTAAATTGTTTCTTCCCTTTCCTGGGATGGGCTTCTCCGACCTTCTGTGAGAATGAAGCCCAGGCAGGTCACCGTAGTCTGTGATATTTGAGCTTTGTCTTGGACAACTTGTATCCTTTATTGGCTTGGTAGTTCAGAGGTCTCCTTAGTAGGGCTGGCGATCAGAATGTCGTCTGCATATTGAAGGAGTGTTTCCTTTTCCAGAGGTAGAACTTTTAGTTCTTTAGCTGAGCTTTCCCCAAAGATGGTGTGGGAATTTTTGAACCCTTGGGGCAACACGGCCCGGAAGTATTGTTTTAGTTGTATGTTGAGTCCTGCCACTCACAAGCCAAAATTTCTTGTGACTCTGGGACTAATAGAATACAAAAGAAGGCATCATTGAAGACTAATACAGAATACCATGTCCTGGTGGTTGGTAGAATGACCAGCAGGGTGTAGGATTTAGGAACTACTGGAGGTATATCCTCGGTGGCTTCACTGACTGTCCTGACATCCTTTACCAGGACTCCAGCAGCCCATGGGGCTCTCGAGGTCAGGCCAATCCCAGGATATGGAGCTCACCTGGGCAGGTACCCCACCCCCACCCCAGCCCATGGGGCTCTCGTGTTCAGACCCCTCCCAGGATATGGGGTTCCCTGGGCAGGTTCCCCTGCAGCCCATGGGGCTCTCGTGGTCAGGCCCCTCCCAGGATACAGAGCTACCCTTGCAGGTACCATGGCAGGGCTGGGAACACAGGAACCGTGCATATCGCCCTCATTGCAGAGCACTCCCAGCTCACCTGTCACTCAGATCTGACACAGAGCACCTCAGAGCAGGACTTGAACTAACAAACAGCAGCTCCCACAGGTCTGTGACCCTGGGCATCACTCTGTGTGGCCTCCCTCCACCTGGTCTTCCAGAGACTTCCACTGCACCTGGGGCACCAGGCCTCTGTCTCCACCCACCAGCCACCCCTCCTCTCCCTGACTCCTGGGTTCCTCTCATTAGGAGAGGGTTTTCTTGAAGTTGTCTCCCACTCATGGGCCAGATAATATAATTAGAAAACAAGCCAGAGCTGCAGCCCCTTGTCTATCCTGACTCTCAGGAGCCCACACCTGTTCCTTGGACCTGGCCGATTCAGCAAGTTCCAGTTTCTGCAACTGTGAGCCCCTGAGGGGTGATTATTGGCTGGCCTGGGAAGCCCGACCGTGCCGGCCAGACCTCCCCAGGTGTGCCTGGGTTCAGATCAATATAAACACCGCTCCAGGCAGCAAGAGCCCCTGCAGCTGTGCCTGACGCCATTTTCTCTGCCCTGTCAGCAGTCTTGGGGCTGGACTGGTGGGAGGGAGTGAGAGGCCACGGCTTTGTGGGTGGCCCAGTGTGAGTGGGGCTCTGCTGGACTTTCTGCAGCAGTTGCCAAGATGCCACCTGCTAAAGAAGAGGATGTGTCACCCATACCTGCCGCTGGAATTTCTCCCTGGGCAGAGGTGAGTGAGGAAGAAAGCAGTGGGGGCCGGGACAGCAGGGGTATCTCAGGCAGGGAAATGGAAAGCTTCCAGAAGAGCACCCAGGGCCAGGACCATCCTGGCTGGCCTGCAGGCACCAAGTCGGCTGGCATGCTGTCACTCATGTGGCTCCATGGCCCTTCCTCTAGGCTTTCAAGTCCTTGTACATATTCAGCGTGTTTTACCTGGGAAGGGTGGGAACATTTCAGCAGCAGCTGGCCTGGGGCTCAGCCCACGTTTACTCACAGATACCTCGGCACGGTCCCCCAGCTTTGCAATGAGGACGCTTGTTGCGTGGGGCCTGCTGGCTGAATGGGAGATGATTCCCCACCACTGACCAACTTCAGAATTGTTTACAACTGGAGCAAGTGCCCTGATACGGTTTTCCTCTGTGTAACTGGTGGGTTCTGTTTTTTTTTCTTTTTTTCGTTTTTGGTTCAAGGTAGATTTTATTCCTCTTTTTTGTATTTACAGATATAAGCATGGAAATAATTTATTCATATAAATACATGTTTGTGAAGGGAAGAATATTTTTTCTGTTTTACTTTTTGTAATTTGAATTTTATTTTATTTTTTTATACAGCAGGTTCTTTTTGGTTATCTATTTTATACATATAAATGTATATATGCCAATCCCAATCTCACAACTCCTCCCACCACCACCCCCCAACAGCTTTCCCCCCTTGCTGTCCATACGTTTGTTGTCTACATCTGTTGCTCTATTTCTGCCTGGCAAAACGGTTCATCTGTACAATTTTTCTAGGTTCCACATATATGCATTAATAGACAAGATTTGTTTTTCTCTTTCTGACTTACTTCACTCTGTATGACAGTCTCTAGATCCATCAACGTCTCTACAAATGACCCAATTTCATTCCTTTTTATGGCTTAGTAATATTCCATTTTATATATGTACCACATCTTTATGCATTCGTCTGTCTGTGGGCATTTAGGTTGCTTCCATTACCTGGATATTGTAAATAGTGATGCAATGAACATTGCGGTGAATGTCTCTTTTTGATTTATGGTTTTGTCTGGGTATATGCCCAGTAGTGGGATTGCTGTATCATATGGTAATTCTATTCTTAGTTTTATAAGAAACTCCATAATGTTCTCCACAGTGACTGTATCAATTTACATTCCCAACAATAGTGGAAGAGGGTTCCTTATCCCCACACCCTTTCCAGCATTTGTTGTTTGTAGATTTTCTGATGATGCCCATTCTAACAGGTGTGAGGTGATACACCATGGATGAGTCTATTTCGTTGAGCAAAGAGTAGGTCTTGTCTAGTACATATTTGGCTTATGGAACGGTATGTGTGCTAATTTCAATCTCTGGTTTTATACAGCACCCCAACTCAACTTTCCCCTTAAGCAAGCATAAGTTTTTATCTAAATGTGAGACTCTGTTCGGTTTTGGAATTCAGTTTATGTGTAGCCAAGTTTACACTCTCTCTATTAGTGATATCTTATGATAATTATCTTTCTCTGTGTGACCTATTTCTCTTAGAATCATCATACTTAAATCCACTCAATTTGCTGCTACAGGCCTGATGACATTGATTTCATTGCTGAGTGATATTCCGTTGTACGTAAGTAGCACAACTCCTTTATCCATTTTTTTCTTTCTGGGATATTTAATTTGTACTGGACTCAAGGTTCTTGTAAACACAGCAGCCCTAAATTTGGTGTTGGCTGTGTCTTGTTGATTTTAATTTTCCTAAGCTATAGGGCCAAAAGTGGAAGTGCCCTAGGGTCTGTAGCTTTGTTTTTCAGATGTTTCAGGATACACCATAAACATCTCCAGAGTGTCTGTTGGCAATTTACATCCCGCCCATCAGCATAACAAGGCTCCCTGTTCTCCATGGCCTGTCCTGTGTTTCTGGTTTTTACACTTTTTTCAGATGGCCCTTTTGACGAATGGGAAATGAGACTTCATTGTAGTGCGGATTTCCATTTCTCGAGTGCTTGGTTGGCCAAAAAGGGCATATGTGTTTTTTCCTGAATATATTCAGGAAAAAATGTTTACGCACTTTTGTCCAAGTGCATCACTGTCAAAGATCTGCCGCTTTTCACATGCTTTAAATGCAATTCCAATCTACCTCCTGAAATATGATTCCTGCAATTCTGCCTCGTTTTCAAGTCCTCTTTGCAGACTTACTTCCATATAATTTTGCCAATAGCTGTCATTTATAACACTGCAGGTTTGTGAATTACAGTGCCCGTGATTTCCTTTCTTAACTCGTTTCCTTGAAAACTGGCCACAGAACCGCAGGTTTGCTTCAGGCCGTAATCAGGGTCCGGCACGGCACTCTGAGACTTTGGTTCATTCCACTTCCTGGTGGGAAATTAGAGTTAAATGTGCCCCTCCAGACACCTGCCTCACTCCTAGCCCCTTGGTGATGTGTGTCCTGTGGTTTGAGGCCACATGTGCTGGGTTCCTCACCTTTGGCTGATGTGGCCCCACTGGTGTGAGGACACTCCTGCCTGGTTCCCATCCCCTTGGTGATGTGGGCCCTCCGGTGAGAGTCTGATCCTGGTTGGGTTCCTCACACTTCTGTGAGGTGGGCCCTCTTCTCTGAGGTCACTCCTGCCTGGCTGGCACACCCCGCCTTGGTGACGTCGGCCCTCTGGTGGGATTTGGTGCCTGCTGGGTGTCTCCTCCCCTCGGTAATGAGGGCCCTCTGGCGTCAGACCCTAACTCCTGGGCTCCCAATATTTTCTGATATGCGCCCTGTGGTTCGAGTACACTCCTGCCAGGTTCCCAACCCCATGGGAATGTGGGCCTTCTGCTCTGAGGTCCCAACCGTGGGTTGCTCAGTTTCATGATGAGGGCCCTCTGCTGTGAGTTCTCTCCGGCCTGGATCCCATAGCCTCGCTGCTCCTGGCCACCTGCTGGGAGGTTCCAACTGCGGGATTCCTCACCTTTTTTCTTCTATGGGCCCTCTGTTTTGAGACTCCTCCTGCCTGCCTCACTCCCAGCCCCTTGGTGATGTGTGTCCTCTGGTTTGAGGCCACGTATGCTGGGTCCCTCGCCTTTCGATGATGTGGCCCCACTGGTGTGAGGACACTCCTGCCTGGTTCCTATCCCCTTGATGATGTGGGCCCTCTGGTGAGAGTCTGATCCTGGCTGGGTTCCTCACCCTTCTGTGAGGGGAGCCCTCTGCTGTGAGGTCACTCCTGCCTGGCTGGCACACCCCACCTGGGCAACATCGGCCCTCTTGTGGCAGTTGGAGCCTGCTGGGAACCTCCCCTCGGTGATGGGGGCCCTCTTGCCTCAGGCCCTAACTGCTGGGTACCCACATTTTCTGATACGTGCTAAGTGGTGCGAGGACACTCCTGCGAGGTTCCCATCCCCATGGGCATGTGGGCCTTCTGCTCTAAGGTCCCAACACCTGTGTTGTTCACCATTTCATGATGTTGGCTCTCTGGTGTTAGTTCACCCAGGCCTAGATCCCATAGCCTCTGTGCTCTGAGCGGCCTGCTGAGAGGTCCCTACTGCTGGATTCCTTACCTTTTTTATTCTTTGGGTCCTGTGTTTTCATGCTCCTACTTCCTGACTCACTCCCAGCCCATTTGTGATGTAGGTCCTCTTGTTTAAGGCCACATGTACCAGTTTCCTCACCTTTATTGATGTGGCCCCACTGGTGTGAGGACACTCCTGCCTGGTTCCCATCCCCTTGGTGATGTGGGCCCTCTGGTGAGAGTCTGATCCTGTCTGGATTCCTCACACTTCTGTGAGGTGGGCCCTCTGCTGTGAGGTAACTCCTGCCTGGCTTGCTCCCATTGCCTTGGTGACGTCGGCCCTCTGGTGGCATTTGGAGCCTGCTGGTAGCCTCCTCTCCTCCGTGATGAGGGCCCTCTGGCGCCAGGCCATAACTGCTGGGTTCCCACATTTTCTGATACGTGCTCAGTTGTGCGAGGACACTCCTGCGAGGTTCCCATCCCCATGGGGATGTGGGCCTTCTGCTCTGAGGTCCCACTGGCTGGGTTGCTCACAGTTTCATGATGTGGGCCCTCTGCTGTGAGTTCACTGTGGCCTGGATCCCATAGACTCCATGCTCTGGGCCACCTGCTGGGAGGTTCAAACTGCTGGATTCCTCACATTTTTTATTCTGTGGGCCCTGTGTTGTTAGGCTACTCCTGCCTGCCTCACTCGGAGCACCTTGGAAATGTGGGTCCTCTGGTTTAGGCCACATGTGCTGGGTTCCTCACCTTTCTATAATGTGGCCACACTGGTGTGAGGACACTCCTGCCTTGTTCCGATCCCCTTGGTGATGTGGGCCCTCTGGTGAGAGTCTTATCCTGGCTGGGTTCCTCACCCTTCTGTGAGGTAGGCCCTCTGCTGTGAGGTCACTCCTGCCTGGCTGGCACACGTCAACGTGGCGACGTGGGCCCTCAGTTGGGAGTTGGTGCCTGCTGGGAGTCCCCTCCCCTTGGTAATGAGGGCACTCTGGCGTCAGACCCTAACTCCTGGGCTCCCAAAATTTTCTGATGTGCGCCCTGTGGTGCGAGTACACTCCTGCCAGGATCCCAACCCCATGGGAATGTGGGCCTTCTGCTCTAAGGTCCCAACGGCTGGGTTGCTCACAGTTTCATAATGAGGGCCCTCTGTTTTGAGTTCAGTCAGGCCTGGATCCCATAGCCTCGCTGCTCCTGGCCACCTGCTGGGAAGTTCCAACTGCGGGATTCCTCACCTTTTTTACGCTATGGGCCCTCTGTTTGGAGGCTCCTCCTGCCTGCCTCACTCCCAGCCCCTTGGTGATGTGTGTCCTGTAGTTTGAGGTCACGTGTGCTGGGTCCGTCACATTTCGGTGATGTGACCACACTGGTGTGAGAACACTCCTGCCTGGTTTCCATTCCCTTGGTGATGTGGGCCCTCCGGTGAGAGTCTGATCCTCTTTGGGTTCCTCACACTTTTGTGTGGTTGGCCCTCTGCTCTGAGGTCACTCCTGCCTGGCTGGCACACCCTGCATTGGCGACGTCGGCCTTCTGGTAGCAGTTGGAGCTTGCTGGGAGCCTCCTCTCCTCAGTGATGAGGGCCCTCTGGCGTCTGGCCCTAACTGCTGGGCTCCCCACCTTTTCTGATGTGTGCCCACTGGTGCGATGACACTCCTGCTTGGTTCCCTTCCCCATGGGGATGTGGGCCTTGTGCTCTGAGGTTACAACGGCTGGGTTGCTTACAGTATCACGATGAGGGCCCTCTGTTGTGAGTTCATCACTGCCTGGATCCCATAGCCTCGGTGCTCTGGGCCGCCTGCTGGGATGTTCCAACTGCTGGATTCCTCACCTTTTTTATACAATGGGCCATGTGTTTTGAGGTTAATCCTGCCTGCCTCGCTCCGAGACCCATGGTGATGTGGGTCCTCTGGTTTGAGGCCACATGTGCTGGGTACCTCAACTTTCGATGATGTGGCCCCACGGGTGTGAGGACACTCCTGCCTGGTTCCCAGCCCCTTGCTTATGTGGGCACTCTGGTGAGAGTCTGATCTTGACTGGGTTCCTTACCCTTCTGTGAGTTGGGCCCTCTGATATGAGGTCACTCCTGCCTGGATGGCTCACGTCGCCTTGGCGACGTAGGCCCTCTGTTGGCCACTGCAGCATGCTGGGAGCCTCCTACCCTCTTTAATAAGGGCCCTGGAAGAAACGCATATGCCCTTTTTGACCAAGTGCATCATTGTCGAGGTTCTGCCTCTTCTCCTATACTTTCAGAGGACTTCCCGTCTACCTCCTGAAATCGTATTCCTGGAATTCTGCCCCGCGTTCAAGTCCTCTTTGCAGCCTTACTTCAATATATTTTTGGACGATAGCTGTCATTTATAACTCTGCAGGTTTGTGAATTACAGTGCCCCTGAGCTCCTTTCTTCAACTCGCTTTCTTGTGAGCTGGCCGCAAAACCGCAGGATTGCTTCAGGCCCTAATCTGGTTCCGACACGGCATGCTGAGCCTTTGGCTAATTCCTCTTCCTGGTGGGAAATGAGCATTAAATTTGTTCGTGCAGACACCTACAGCTAATCTCTCATTGGTTCTCCCTATTCCTGTTCATCTTGCGCAGAAATTCCAAACTGTGCCAAACAGGAGGTTAAAGGCACTGACTCTCCAAGTGGGGAGAGTGTTAGTAAAGCGTCTGGAATGGTAAAACCGAGTACGAGGGTTCGAAAACTGAGACGCATTTAAAAAGTTTTCCCGGTCACACGGTGGACCATATACTGGGTTGCCCATGCATGTTTTACCTGAAGGAAGAATCCCTTCATCCTGGAGAGTTGGGACCCATGGAATGGGTACCACGCAGTATGACTTCAAAGGGTTGCCTTTGCTCACCGAACGTCACCAATGCTATCAGCCCGAAGTGTCCAGCCTTATGTCTCACTCAGCTCGGGGTGTAGATGTGGTAAATCCACGTTGCATCACAAGCCCTGAATGAATTATTTAAGAATTACTCTCTATTTCACTGCCATTGTGTTTTGTTTTTGTAATTTATTTTGATAATGGGATTTATCGGATTTTCACTGCTGCGTTTATGCCGCTGTACACATGCTTGATTCTCTTATGGAGACATATAAATCCATGGGTTTTCAGATTCTTACTAGTCAGGTATATTCCTAGGCATTGAATATGGGGTGTTGAGTCCATTTCGTGGAGCAAGGAGTAGGTCCTGACTATTACATATTTGCTTATGGAAAGGTATCTGTGCTAATTTCAATCTCTGGTTTTATGCAGGACCACAACTCACCTTTCCCCTTAAGCAAGCATAAGTTGGTTTTCTAAATTTGAGACCCTTTTCTGTTTTGTAATTGAGTTCATGTGCAGCCATGTTTGCATTCCGTGTATTTGAGATATCTTATGGTGTTTCTTTTTCTGTGTGACTTAGTTAACTTAGAAAGATCGTACCTGAATCCACTCATTATGCCGCGACGGGCCTCATGACATAGATTTCATTGCTGAGTGATATTCCATTGTACGTACGTACAACAACTTCTTTATCCATTTTTTGCTTTCTGGGATATTTCACTTGTACCGTAAATGAGGTTCTTGTAAGCAGAGCTGTCCAAAATTTATGGGTGGCTGTGTCTTTTTGATTTTAATTTCCCTAAGCTATAGAACCATAAGTTGAAGTGCCGTAGGCTCCGTTGCTTAGTTTTTTAGGTGTTTGAGGAAACACCATACACTTCTCCAGAGTGGCTGTTGGCAAGTTACATCCCGCCCATCAGCATAACAAGGCTCCCTGTTCTCCATGGCCTGTCCTGCCTTTCTGGATTTTTCACTTTTTTCAGATGTCCCTTTTGACAGGGGGGCAGTGAGACTTCATTGGAATGCAGATTTCTTTACAGGCTTGCTTGTTTGGCCAAAAAGGGCGTATGTGTTTTTTCTTGAATATATTCAGGAAAAAACGCATACGCCCTTTTTGACCAAGTGCATCATTGTCGACTTTCTGTCTCTTTCCTTATGCTTTAAATGCAATTCCAGTCTGCCCCTGAACTCGTTTTCCTGCAATTCTGCCCCGCTTTCAAGTCCTCTACGCAGCCTTACTTCAATACATTTTTGGACAATAGCTGACATTTATAACTCTGCAGGTTTGTGAATGACAGTGCCCCTGAGCTCCTTTCTTCTACTCGCTTTCTTGTGAGCTGGCCGCAAACCCGCAGGATTGCTTCATGCCCTAATCTGGTTCCGGCACAGCATGCTGATCCTTTGGTAAATTCCTCTTCCTGGTGGGAAATGAGTGTTATATTTGAACGTGCAGACACCTAGAGCTAGTCTCTCATTGGATCTCCCTATTCTTGTTCATCTTGCGCAGAAATTGCAAACTGTGCCAAACAGGAGGTTAAAGGCACTGACTCTCTAAGTGGGGAGAGTATTAGTAAAGGGTCTTCAATCGTGAACCCGAGTAAAAGGGGACGAAAACTGAGATGCATTTGAAAAGGTTTCCCGGTCACACGGTGCACCATACTGTGGGTTTCCCATGCATGTTTTAGCTGAAGGAAGAATCCCTTAAACCTGGAGAGTTGGGACCCATGGAATGGGTACCATGCAGTATGACTTCAAAGGGCCTGCATTTTCTCAACGAACCTCACCAGTGCTATCAGGCTGAAGTGTACAGCCTTATGTCTCACTCAGCTCTGGTTGTAGATGTGGTAAATACAGGTTGCATCACAAGCCCTGAATGAATTATTTAAGAATTGCTCTCTATTTCACTGTCATTGTGTTTGTTTTTGTAATTCATTTTGATAATGGGATTTATCGGATTTTCTCTGCTGCATTCATGCCGCTGTACACACACTTGAATCTCTTATGGAGACATATAAATCCATGGGTTTAAAGATACTTACTAGTCAGGTGTATTCCTAGGCGTTGAATATGGGGTGTTTAGTCCATTTCGTTGAGCAAGGGCTAGGTCTTGACTATTACATATTTGGCTTATGGAACGGTATCTGTGCTAATTTCTATCTCTGGATTTATGCAGCACCCCAACTCACTTTTCCCCTTAAGCAAGCATAAGGTGCTTTTCTAAATTTGAGACCCTGTTCTGTTTTGTAATTCAGTTCATGTGTAGCCAAGTTTACATTCCGTGTATTAGTGATATCTTATGATGTTTCATTTTCTGTGTGACTTATTTCACTTAGAATCATCGTACCTGAATCCACTCATTATGCCACGATGGGCCTGATGACATAGATTTCATTGCTGAGTGATATTCCATTGAATATGTGTACCACAACTTCTTTATCCATTTTTCACATTCTGGGATATTTAACATGTACCGTAGACGAGATTCCTGTAAACAGAGCCGTCTGAAACTTTGGGGTGGCTGTCTGTTTTTGATTTTAATTTCCGTGATCTATAAGACCATAAGTGGAAGTGCCGTAGTCTCCGTTGCTTTGTTTCTTAGGTGTTTCAGGAAACACCATACACTTCTCCAGAGTGGCTGTTGGCAATTTACATCCCGCCCATCAGCATAACAAGGCTCCCTGTTCTCCATGGCCTGTGCTGTCTTTCTGGATTTTACACTTTTTTCAGATGGCCCTTTTGACCTGGGGGCAGTGAGACTTCTTTGTAGTGCAGATTTCTTTAACATGCTGGCTTGGTTGGCCAAAAAGGGCGTATGCGTTTTTTCCTGAATATATTCAGGAAAAAACGCATACGCCCTTTTTGGCCAAGTGCATCATTGTCGACGTTCTGCCTCTTTTCCTATGCTTTAAATGCAATTCCAGTCTACCCCCTGAACTCGTTTTCCTGCAATTCTGCCCCGCTTTCCAGTCCTCTTCGCAGCCTTCCTTCAATATATTTTTGGACGATAGCTGTCATTTATAACTCTGCAGGTTTGTGAATTACAGTGCCCCTGAGCTCCTTTCTTCAACTCGCTTTCTTGTGAGCTGGCCGCAAACCCGCAGGAATGCTTCAGGCCCTAATCTGGTTCCGGCACGGCATGCTGAGCCTTTGGTTAATTCCTCTTCCTGGTGGGAAATGAGCGTTCCATTTGCCCGTCCAGACACCTACAGCTAGTCTCTCATTGGTTCTCCCTATTCCTGTTCATCTTGCGCAGAAATTGCAAACTGTGCCAAACAGGAGGTTAAAGGCACTGACTCTCCAAGTAGGGTGTTAGTAAACGGTCTGGAATGGTGAACCCGAGTAAAAGGGGACGAAAACTGAGATGCATTTGAAAACGTTTCCCGGTCACACAGTGCACTGTACTGTGGGTTTCCCATGCATGTTTTAGCTGAAGGAAGAATCCCTTAAACCTGGAGAGTTGGGACCCATGGAATGGGTACCATGCAGTATGACTTCAAAGGGTCTGCATTTGCTCATCGAACCTCACCAATGCTATCAACCCGAAGTGTCCAGCCTTATGTCTCACTCAGCTCTGGGTGTAGATGTGGTAAATCCAGGTTGCATCACAAGCCCTGAATGAATTATTTAAGAATTGCTCTCTATTTCACTGTCATTGTGTTTGTTTTTGTAATTCATTTTGATAATGGGTTTTATCGGATTTTCTCTGCTGCATTCATGCCGCTGTACACACACTTGAGTCTCTTACGGAGACATATAAATCCATGGGTTTGAAGGTTCTTACTAGTCATGTGTAATGCTAGGCGTTGAATATGGGGTGTTTAGTCCATTTCGTTGAGCAAGGGCTAGGTCTTGACTATTACATATTTGGCTTATGGAAAGGTATCTGTGCTAATTTCTATCTCTGGTTTTATGCAGCACCACAACTCACCTTTCCCCTTAAGCAAGCATAAGTTGGTTTCCTAAATTTGAGACCCTGTTCTGTTTTGTAATTCAGTTCATGTGTAGCCAAGTTTACATTCCGTGTATTAGTGATATCTTATGATGTTTCATTTTCTGTGTGACTTATTTCACTTAGAATCATCGTACCTGAATCCACTCATTATGCCGCGACGGGCCTGATGACATAGATTTCATTGGTGAGTGATATTCCTTTGTACATACGTACCACACTTCTTTATCCATTTTTCGCTTTCTGGGATATTTAACTTGTACCGTAGACGAGGTTCTTGTAAACAGAGCCGTAAACAGAAACTTTGCGGTGGCTGTGTGTTTTTGATTTTAATTTCCCTAAGCTATAGGAAAAAAAGTGGTAATGCCGTAGGCTCCGTTGCTTTTTTTTTTAAGTTTTTGAGGAAACACCATACACATCTCCAGAGTGGCTGTTGGCAATTTACATCCCGCCCATCAGCATAACAAGGCTCCCTGTTCTCCATGGCCTGTGCTGCCTTTCTGGATTTTACACTTTTTTCAGATGGCCCTTTTGAACGGGGGGCAGTGAGACTTCATTGTAGTGCAGATTTCTTTAACATGCTTGCTTGGTTGGCCAAAAAGGGCGTATGCGTTTTTTCCTGAATATATTCAGGAAAAAACGCATACGCCCTTTTTGGCCAAGTGCATCATTGTCGACGTTCTGCCTCTTTTCCTATGCTTTAAATACAATTCCAGTCTACCCCCTGAAATCGTTTTCTTGCAATTCTGCCCCGCTTTCAAGTCCTCTTCGCAGCCTTCCTTCAATATATTTTTGGGTGATAGCTGTCATTTATAACTCTGCAGGTTTGTGAATTACAGTGTCCCTGAGCTCCTTTCTTCAACTCGCTTTCTTGTGAGCTGGCCGCAAACCCGCAGGATTGCTTCAGGCCCTAATCTGGTTCCGGCACGGCATGCTGAGCCTTTGGTTAATTCCTCTTCCTGGTGGGAAATGAGCGTTAAATTTGCCCGTGCAGACACCTTCACACGAGTCTTCATGGTGCCACTTTGCCCCGGTTATCTCTATGGAGGTTGGAGTTGGAGGGCCTCCTCGCTCAAGGTCAGTGTGCCCATGCAGCCAACCCTGCAACTTCAGGGCATGGTTGGGTGTTAGGATCACCACGTGGGGTCCTTTTCCCTTAGGAGGGAGGTGGCCTTTTGGGCTGCTGATTTCCAGGTTTTCAGATACTGCCAGTATCTTAGCCAGATGTGGCGGTGGGCCAAGCCCCTTGGTGACCGTAGTTTATCCTACCTGGATCGCATTCTTGCATTGTTCCATTTCAAGAGGTCCCAGGTTTTGCACTAATACTCCAATGGCGATTCACCGTTCACCAGGAATGTAAAGGTCAAAGGTTTTAGCTAAATTAGGGAGTTCCAGGGCAAGGGTCTGAATTGACTGCTCTTTCCATTCTTGAAAGGCCACTTCTGCATTCTATTCAAAAGGATCATCATCTTTTCCTTTCAGTGTTTCATATAGAGGCCCAGCTAGTAGACTGTAGTTAGGGATCCAGAAGCAGCAAACCCTGGCCTCCCCAGGAACCCCTAAGCTGTCTTCTAGTTTCAGAAATGGGTAAGGCTGTAAATTGTTTCTTCCCTTTCCTGGGATGGGCTTCTCCGACCTTCTGTGAGAATGAAGCCCAGGCAGGTCACCGTAGTCTGTGATATTTGAGCTTTGTCTTGGACAACTTGTATCCTTTATTGGCTTGGTAGTTCAGAGGTCTCCTTAGTAGGGCTGGCGATCAGAATGTCGTCTGCATATTGAAGGAGTGTTTCCTTTTCCAGAGGTAGAACTTTTAGTTCTTTAGCTGAGCTTTCCCCAAAGATGGTGTGGGAATTTTTGAACCCTTGGGGCAACACGGCCCGGAAGTATTGTTTTAGTTGTATGTTGAGTCCTGCCACTCACAAGCCAAAATTTCTTGTGACTCTGGGACTAATAGAATACAAAAGAAGGCATCATTGAAGACTAATACAGAATACCATGTCCTGGTGGTTGGTAGAATGACCAGCAGGGTGTAGGATTTAGGAACTACTGGAGGTATATCCTCGGTGGCTTCACTGACTGTCCTGACATCCTTTACCAGGACTCCAGCAGCCCATGGGGCTCTCGAGGTCAGGCCAATCCCAGGATATGGAGCTCACCTGGGCAGGTACCCCACCCCCACCCCAGCCCATGGGGCTCTCGTGTTCAGGCCCCTCCCAGGATATGGGGTTCCCTGGGCAGGTTCCCCTGCAGCCCATGGGGCTCTCGTGGTCAGGCCCCTCCCAGGATACAGAGCTACCCTTGCAGGTACCATGGCAGGGCTGGGAACACAGGAACCGTGCATATCGCCCTCATTGCAGAGCACTCCCAGCTCACCTGTCACTCAGATCTGACACAGAGCACCTCAGAGCAGGACTTGAACTAACAAACAGCAGCTCCGACAGGTCTGTGACCCTGGGCATCACTCTGTGTGGCCTCCCTCCACCTGGTCTTCCAGAGACTTCCACTGCACCCGGGGCACCAGGCCTCTGTCTCCACCCACCAGCCACCCCTCCTCTCCCTGACTCCTGGGTTCCTCTCATTAGGAGAGGGTTTTCTTGAAGTTGTCTCCCACTCATGGGCCAGATAATATAATTAGAAAACAAGCCAGAGCTGCAGCCCCTTGTCTATCCTGACTCTCAGGAGCCCACACCTGTTCCTTGGACCTGGCCGATTCAGCAAGTTCCAGTTTCTGCAACTGTGAGCCCCTGAGGGGTGATTATTGGCTGGCCTGGGAAGCCCGACCGTGCCGGCCAGCCCTCCCCAGGTGTGCCTGGGTTCAGATCAATATAAACACCGCTCCAGGCAGCAAGAGCCCCTGCAGCTGTGCCTGACGCCATTTTCTCTGCCCTGTCAGCAGTCTTGGGGCTGGACTGGTGGGAGGGAGTGAGAGGCCACGGCTTTGTGGGTGGCCCAGTGTGAGTGGGGCTCTGCTGGACTTTCTGCAGCAGTTGCCAAGATGCCACCTGCTAAAGAAGAGGATGTGTCACCCATACCTGCCGCTGGAATTTCTCCCTGGGCAGAGGTGAGTGAGGAAGAAAGCAGTGGGGGCCGGGACAGCAGGGGTATCTCAGGCAGGGAAATGGAAAGCTTCCAGAAGAGCACCCAGGGCCAGGACCATCCTGGCTGGCCTGCAGGCACCAAGTCGGCTGGCATGCTGTCACTCATGTGGCTCCATGGCCCTTCCTCTAGGCTTTCAAGTCCTTGTACATATTCAGGTGTTTTACCTGGGAAGGGTGGGAACATTTCAGCAGCAGCTGGCCTGGGGCTCAGCCCACGTTTACTCACAGATGCCTCGGCACGGTCCCCCAGCTTTGCAATGAGGACGCTTGTTGCGTGGGGCCTGCTGGCTGAATGGGAGATGATTCCCCACCACTGACCAACTTCAGAATTGTTTACAACTGGAGCAAGTGCCCTGATACGGTTTTCCTCTGTGTAACTGGTGGGTTCTGTTTTTTTTTCGTTTTTGGTTCAAGGTAGATTTTATTCCTCTTTTTTGTATTTACAGATATAAGCATGGAAATAATTTATTCATATAAATACATGTATGTGAAGGGAAGAATATTTTTTCTGTTTTACTTTTTGTAATTTGAATTTTATTTTATTTTTTTATACAGCAGGTTCTTTTTGGTTATCTATTTTATACATATAAAGGTATACATGCCAATCCCAGTCTCTCAACTCCTCCCACCACCACACCCCAACAGCTTTCCCCCCTTGGTGTCCATACGTTTGTTGTCTACATCTGTTGCTCTATTTCTGCCTGGCAAAACGGTTCATCTGTACAATTTTTCTAGGTTCCACATATAGGCATTAATAGACAAGATTTGTTTTTCTCTTTCTGACTTACTTCACTCCGTATGACAGTCTCTAGATCCATCAACATCTCTACAAATGACCCAATTTCATTCCTTTTTATGGCTTAGTAATATTCCATTTTATATATGTACCACATCTTTATGCATTCGTCTGTCTGTGGGCATTTAGGTTGCTTCCATTACCTGGATATTGTAAATAGTGATGCAATGAACATTGCGGTGAATGTCTCTTTTTGATTTATGGTTTTGTCTGGGTATATGCCCAGTAGTGGGATTGCTGTATCATATGGTAATTCTATTCTTAGTTTTATAAGAAACTCCATAATGTTCTCCACAGTGACTGTATCAATTTACATTCCCAACAATAGTGGAAGAGGGTTCCTTATCTCCACACCCTTTCCAGCATTTGTTGTTTGTAGATTTTCTGATGATGCCCATTCTAACAGGTGTGAGGTGATACACCATGGATGAGTCTATTTCGTTGAGCAAAGAGTAGGTCTTGTCTATTACATATTTGGCTTATGGAACGGTATGTGTGCTAATTTCAATCTCTGGTTTTATACAGCACCCCAACTCAACTTTCCCCTTAAGCAAGCATAAGTTTTTATCTAAATGTGAGACTCTGTTCGGTTTTGGAATTCAGTTTATGTGTAGCCAAGTTTACACTCTCTCTATTAGTGATATCTTATGATAATTATCTTTCTCTGTGTGACCTATTTCTCTTAGAATCATCATACTTAAATCCACTCAATTTGGTGCTACAGGCCTGATGACTTTGATTTCATTGCTGAGTGATATTCCGTTGTACGTAAGTAGCACAACTCCTTTATCCATTTTTTTCTTTCTGGGATATTTAATTTGTACTGGACTCAAGGTTCTTGTAAACACAGCAGCCCTAAATTTGGTGTTGGCTGTGTCTTGTTGATTTTAATTTTCCTAAGCTATAGGGCCAAAAGTGGAAGTGCCCTAGGGTCTGTAGCTTTGTTTTTCAGATGTTTCAGGATACACCATAAACATCTCCAGAGTGTCTGTTGGCAATTTACATCCCGCCCATCAGCATAACAAGGCTCCCTGTTCTCCATGGCCTGTCCTGTGTTTCTGGTTTTTACACTTTTTTCAGATGGCCCTTTTGACGAATGGGAAATGAGACTTCATTGTAGTGCGGATTTCCATTTCTCGAGTGCTTGGTTGGCCAAAAAGGGCATATGTGTTTTTTCCTGAATATATTCAGGAAAAAATGTTTACGCACTTTTGTCCAAGTGCATCACTGTCAAAGATCTGCCGCTTTTCACATGCTTTAAATGCAATTCCAATCTACCTCCTGAAATATGATTCCTGCAATTCTGCCTCGTTTTCAAGTCCTCTTTGCAGACTTACTTCCATATAATTTTGCCAATAACTGTCATTTATAACACTGCAGGTTTGTGAATTACAGTGCCCGTGATTTCCTTTCTTAACTCGTTTCCTTGAAAACTGGCCACAGAACCGCAGGTTTGCTTCAGGCCGTAATCAGGGTCCGGCACGGCACTCTGAGACTTTGGTTCATTCCACTTCCTGGTGGGAAATTAGAGTTAAATGTGCCCCTCCAGACACCTGCCTCACTCCTAGCCCCTTGGTGATGTGTGTCCTGTGGTTTGAGGCCACATGTGCTGGGTTCCTCACCTTTGGCTGATGTGGCCCCACTGGTGTGAGACACTCCTGCCTGGTTCCCATCCCCTTGGTGATGTGGGCCCTCCGGTGAGAGTCTGATCCTGGTTGGGTTCCTCACACTTCTGTGAGGTGGGCCCTCTTCTCTGAGGTCACTCCTGCCTGGCTGGCACACCCCGCCTTTGCGACGTCGGCTCTCTGGTGGGATTTGGTGCCTGCTGGGTGTCTCCTCCCCTCGGTAATGAGGGCCCTCTGGCGTCAGACCCTAACTCCTGAGCTCCCAATATTTTCTGATATGCGCCCTGTGGTTCGAGTACATTCCTGCCAGGTTCCCAACCCCATGGGAATGTGGGACTTCTGCTCTGAGGTCCCAACCGTGGGTTGCTCAGTTTCATGATGAGGGCCCTCTGCTGTGAGTTCTCTCCGGCTTGGATCCCATAGCCTCGCTGCTCCTGGCCACCTGCTGGGAGGTTCCAACTGCGGGATTCCTCACCTTTTTTCTTCTATGGACCCTCTGTTTTGAGACTCCTCCTGCCTGCCTCACTCCCAGCCTCTTGGTGATGTGTGTCCTCTGGTTTGAGGCCATGTATGCTGTGTCCCTCGCCTTTCGATGATGTGGCCCCACTGGTGTGAGGACACTCCTGCCTGGTTCCTATCCCCTTAATGATGTGGGCCCTCTGGTGAGAGTCTGATCCTGGCTGGGTTACTCACCCTTCTGTGAGGGGGGCCCTCTGCTGTGAGGTCACTCCTGCCTGGCTGGCACACCCCTCCTGGGCAACATCGGCCCTCTTGTGGCAGTTGGAGCCTGCTGGGAACCTCCCCTCAGTGATGGGGGCCCTCTGGCCTCAGGCCCTAACTGCTGGGTACCCACATTTTCTGATACGTGCTAAGTGGTGCGAGGACACTCCTGCGAGGTTCCCATCCCCATGGGCATGTGGGCCTTCTGCTCTAAGGTCCCAACACCTGTGTTGTTCACCGTTTCATGATGTTGGCTCTCTGGTGTTAGTTCACCCAGGCCTAGATCCCATAGCCTCTGTGCTCTGAGCGGCCTGCTGGGAGGTTCCTACTGCTGGATTCCTTACCTTTTTTATTCTTTGTGTCCTGTGTTTTCATGCTCCTACTTCCTGACTCACTCCCAGCCCATTTGTGATGTAGGTCCTCTGGTTTAAGGCCACATGTACCGGTTTCCTCACCTTTATTGATGTGGCCCCACTGGTGTGAGGACACTCCTGCCTGGTTCCCATCCCCTTGGTGATGGGGGCCCTCTGGTGAGAGTCTGATCCTGTCTGGATTCCTCACACTTCTGGGAGGTGGGCCCTCTGCTGTGAGGTCACTCCTGCCTGGCTGGCACACGTCACCTTGGCGATGTGGGCCCTCAGTTGGGAGTTGGTGCCTGCTGGGAGTCTCCTCCCCTCGGTAATGAGGGGCCTCTGGCGTCAGGCCCTAACTCATGCGCTCCCAAAATTTTCTGATGTGCGCCCTGTCGTGCGAATACACTCCAGCCAGGGTCCCATCCCCATGGGGATGTGGGCTTTCTGCCCTGAGGTCCCAACGGCTGGGTTGCTCACAGTGTCAGAATGTGGGCCCTCTGCTGTGAATTCACTCCGGCATGGATCCCATAGCCTCGGTGCTCTGGGCCACCTGCTTGGAGCTTCCAACTGCGGGGTTCCTCACCTTTTTTATTCTATGGGCGCTCTGTTGTGAGTCTCCTCCTGCATGCCTCACTCCCAGCCCTTTCGTGATGTGTGTCCCCTTGTTTGAGGCCACATGTGCTGTGTTCCTCACCTTTCGCTGATGTGGCCCCACTGGTGTGAGGACACTCCTGCCTGGTTTCCATCCCCTTTTTGATGTGGGCGCTCTGGTTAGAGTCTGATCCTGTTTGGGCTCCTCACACTTCTGTGAGGTGGGCCCTCTGCTGTGAGGTAACTCCTGCCTGGCTTGCTCCCATTGCCTTGGTGACGTCGGCCCTCTGGTGGCATTTGGAGCCTGCTGGTAGCCTCCTCTCCTCCGTGATGAGGGCCCTCTGGCGCCAGGCCATAACTGCTGGGTTCCCACATTTTCTGATACGTGCTAAGTTGTGCGAGGACACTCCTGCGAGGTTCCTATCCCCATGGGGATGTGCGCCTTCTGCTCTGAGGTCCCACTGGCTGGGTTGCTCACAGTTTCATGATGTGGGCCCTCTGCTGTGAGTTCACTGTGGCCTGGATCCCATAGACTCCATGCTCTGGGCCACCTGCTGGGAGGTTCAAACTGCTGGATTCCTCACATTTTTTATTCTGTGGGCCCTGTGTTGTTAGGCTACTCCTGCCTGCCTCACTCGGAGCACCTTGGAAATGTGGGTCCTCTGGTTTAGGTCACATGTGCTGGGTTCCTCACCTTTCTATAATGTGGCCACACTGGTGTGAGGACACTCCTGCCTTGTTCCGATCCCCTTGGTGATGTGGGCCCTCTGGTGAGAGTCTTATCCTGGCTGGGTTCCTCACCCTTCTGTGAGGTAGGCCCTCTGCTGTGAGGTCACTCCTGCCTGGCTGGCACACGTCAACGTGGCGACGTGGGCCCTCAGTTGGGAGTTGGTGCCTGCTGGGAGTCTCCTCCCCTCGGTAATGAGGGCCCTCTGGCGTCAGACCCTAACTCCTGGGCTCCCAAAATTTTCTGATGTGCGCCCTGTGGTGCGAGTACACTCCTGCCAGGATCCCAACCCCATGGGAATGTGGGCCTTCTGCTCTAAGGTCCCAACGGCTGGGTTGCTCACAGTTTCATAATGAGGGCCCTCTGTTTTGAGTTCAGTCAGGCCTGGATCCCATAGCCTCGCTGCTCCTGGCCACCTGCTGGGAGGTTCCAACTGCGGGATTCCTCACCTTTTTTACGCTATGGGCCCTCTGTTTGGAGGCTCCTCCTGCCTGCCTCACTCCCAGCCCCTTGGTGATGTGTGTCCTGTAGTTTGAGGCCACGTGTGCTGGGTCCGTCACATTTCGGTGATGTGACCACACTGGTGTGAGAACACTCCTGCCTGGTTTCCATTCCCTTGGTGATGTGGGCCCTCCGGTGAGAGTCTGATCCTCTTTGGGTTCCTCACACTTTTGTGTGGTTGGCCCTCTGCTCTGAGGTCACTCCTGCCTGGCTGGCACACCCTGCATTGGCGACGTCGGCCTTCTGGTAGCAGTTGGAGCTTGCTGGGAGCCTCCTCTCCTCAGTGATGAGGGCCCTCTGGCGTCCGGCCCTAACTGCTGGGCTCCCCACCTTTTCTGATGTGTGCCCACTGGTGCGATGACACTCCTGCTTGGTTCCCTTCCCCATGGGGATGTGGGCCTTGTGCTCTGAGGTTACAACGGCTGGGTTGCTTACAGTATCACGATGAGGGCCCTCTGTTGTGAGTTCATCACTGCCTGGATCCCATAGCCTCGGTGCTCTGGGCCGCCTGCTGGGATGTTCCAACTGCTGGATTGCTCACCTTTTTTATACAATGGGCCATGTGTTTTGAGGTTAATCCTGCCTGCCTCGCTCCGAGACCCATGGTGATGTGGGTCCTCTGGTTTGAGGCCACATGTGCTGGGTACCTCAACTTTCGATGATGTGGCCCCACGGGTGTGAGGACACTCCTGCCTGGTTCCCAGCCCCTTGCTTATGTGGGCACTCTGGTGAGAGTCTGATCTTGACTGGGTTCCTTACCCTTCTGTGAGGTGGGCCCTCTGATGTGAGGTCACTCCTGCCTGGATGGCTCATGTCGCCTTGGCGAGGTAGGCCCTCTGTTGGCCACTGCAGCATGCTGGGAGCCTCCTACCCTCTTTAATAAGGGCCCTGGAAGAAACGCATATGCCCTTTTTGACCAAGTGCATCATTGTCGAGGTTCTGCCTCTTCTCCTATACTTTCAGAGGACTTCCCGTCTACCTCCTGAAATCGTATTCCTGGAATTCTGCCCCGCGTTCAAGTCCTCTTTGCAGCCTTACTTCAATATATTTTTGGACGATAGCTGTCATTTATAACTCTGCAGGTTTGTGAATTACAGTGCCCCTGAGCTCCTTTCTTCAACTCGCTTTCTTGTGAGCTGGCCGCAAAACCGCAGGATTGCTTCAGGCCCTAATCTGGTTCCGACACGGCATGCTGAGCCTTTGGCTAATTCCTCTTCCTGGTGGGAAATGAGCGTTAAATTTGTTCGTGCAGACACCTACAGCTAATCTCTCATTGGTTCTCCCTATTCCTGTTCATCTTGCGCAGAAATTCCAAACTGTGCCAAACAGGAGGTTAAAGGCACTGACTCTCCAAGTGGGGAGAGTGTTAGTAAAGCATCTGGAATGGTAAAACCGAGTACGAGGGGACGAAAACTGAGACGCATTTAAAAAGTTTTCCCGGTCACACGGTGGACCATATTCTGGGTTGCCCATGCATGTTTTACCTGAAGGAAGAATCCCTTCAACCTGGAGAGTTGGGACCCATGGAATGGGTACCACGCAGTATGACTTCAAAGGGTTGCCTTTGCTCACCGAACGTCACCAATGCTATCAGCCCGAAGTGTCCAGCCTTATGTCTCCCTCAGCTCGGGGTGTAGATGTGGTAAATCCACGTTGCATCACAAGCCCTGAATGAATTATTTAAGAATTGCTCTCTATTTCACTGTCATTGTGTTTTGTTTTTGTAATTTATTTTGATAATGGGATTTATCGGATTTTCACTGCTGCGTTTATGCCGCTGTACACATGCTTGATTCTCTTATGGAGACATATAAATCCATGGGTTTTCAGATTCTTACTAGTCAGGTATATTCCTAGGCATTGAATATGGGGTGTTGAGTCCATTTCGTGGAGCAAGGAGTAGGTCCTGACTATTACATATTTGCTTATGGAAAGGTATCTGTGCTAATTTCAATCTCTGGTTTTATGCAGCACCACAACTCACCTTTCCCCTTAAGCAAGCATAAGTTGGTTTTCTAAATTTGAGACCCTTTTCTGTTTTGTAATTGAATTCATGTGCAGCCATGTTTGCATTCCGTGTATTTGAGATATCTTATGGTGTTTCTTTTTCTGTGTGACTTAGTTAACTTAGAATGATCGTACCTGAATCCACTCATTATGCCGCGACGGGCCTCATGACATAGATTTCATTGCTGAGTGATATTCCATTGTACGTACGTACAACAACTTCTTTATCCATTTTTTGCTTTCTGGGATATTTCACTTGTACCGTAAATGAGGTTCTTGTAAGCAGAGCCGTCCAAAATTTATGGGTGGCTGTGTCTTTTTGATTTTAATTTCCCTAAGCTATAGAACCATAAGTTGAAGTGCCGTAGGCTCCGTTGCTTAGTTTTTTAGGTGTTTGAGGAAACACCATACACTTCTCCAGAGTGGCTGTTGGCAAGTTACATCCCGCCCATCAGCATAACAAGGCTCCCTGTTCTCCATGGCCTGTCCTGCCTTTCTGGATTTTTCACTTTTTTCAGATGTCCCTTTTGACAGGGGGGCAGTGAGACTTCATTGGAATGCAGATTTCTTTACAGGCTTGCTTGTTTGGCCAAAAAGGGCGTATGTGTTTTTTCTTGAATATATTCAGGAAAAAACGCATACGCCCTTTTTGACCAAGTGCATCATTGTCGACTTTCTGTCTCTTTCCTTATGCTTTAAATGCAATTCCAGTCTGCCCCTGAACTCGTTTTCCTGCAATTCTGCCCCGCTTTCAAGTCCTCTACGCAGCCTTACTTCAATACATTTTTGGACAATAGCTGACATTTATAACTCTGCAGGTTTGTGAATGACAGTGCGCCTGAGCTCCTTTCTTCTACTCGCTTTCTTGTGAGCTGGCCGCAAACCCGCAGGATTGCTTCATGCCCTAATCTGGTTCCGGCACAACATGCTGATCCTTTGGTAAATTCCTCTTCCTGGTGGGAAATGAGTGTTATATTTGAACGTGCAGACACCTAGAGCTAGTCTCTCATTGGTTCTCCCTATTCTTGTTCATCTTGCGCAGAAATTGCAAACTGTGCCGAACAGGAGGTTAAAGGCACTGACTCTCTAAGTGGGGAGAGTATTAGTAAAGGGTCTTCAATCGTGAACCCGAGTAAAAGGGGACGAAAACTGAGATGCATTTGAAAAGGTTTCCCGGTCACACGGTGCACCATACTGTGGGTTTCCCATGCATGTTTTAGCTGAAGGAAGAATCCCTTAAACCTGGAGAGTTGGGACCCATGGAATGGGTACCATGCAGTATGACTTCAAAGGGCCTGCATTTTCTCAACGAACCTCACCAATGCTATCAGGCTGAAGTGTACAGCCTTATGTCTCACTCAGCTCTGGTTGTAGATGTGGTAAATCCAGGTTGCATCACAAGCCCTGAATGAATTATTTAAGAATTGCTCTCTATTTCACTGTCATTGTGTTTGTTTTTGTAATTCATTTTGATAATGGGATTTATCGGATTTTCTCTGCTGCATTCATGCCGCTGTACACACACTTGAGTCTCTTATGGAGACATATAAATCCATGGGTTTGAAGATACTTACTAGTCAGGTGTATTCCTAGGCGTTGAATATGGGGTGTTTAGTCCATTTCGTTGAGCAAGGGCTAGGTCTTGACTATTACATATTTGGCTTATGGAAAGGTATCTGTGCTAATTTCTATCTCTGGTTTTATGCAGCACCCCAACTCACTTTTCCCCTTAAGCAAGCATAAGGTGGTTTTCTAAATTTGAGACCCTGTTCTGTTTTGTAATTCAGTTCATGTGTAGCCAAGTTTACATTCCGTGTATTAGTGATATCTTATGATGTTTCATTTTCTGTGTGACTTATTTCACTTAGAATCATCGTACCTGAATCCACTCATTATGCCACGATGGGCCTGATGACATAGATTTCATTGCTGAGTGATATTCCATTGAATGTGTGTACCACAACTTCTTTATCCATTTTTCACATTCTGGGATATTTAACTTGTACCGTAGACGAGATTCCTGTAAACAGAGCCGTCTGAAACTTTGGGGTGGCTGTCTGTTTTTGATTTTAATTTCCGTGATCTATAAGACCATAAGTGGAAGTGCCGTAGTCTCCGTTGCTTTGTTTCTTAGGTGTTTCAGGAAACACCATACACTTCTCCAGAGTGGCTGTTGGCAATTTACATCCCGCCCATCAGCATAACAAGGCTCCCTGTTCTCCATGGCCTGTGCTGCCTTTCTGGATTTTACACTTTTTTCAGATGGCCCTTTTGAACGGGGGGCAGTGAGACTTCTTTGTAGTGCAGATTTCTTTAACATGCTGGCTTGGTTGGCCAAAAAGGGCGTATGCGTTTTTTCCTGAATATATTCAGGAAAAAACGCATACGCCCTTTTTGGCCAAGTGCATCATTGTCGACGTTCTGCCTCTTTTCCTATGCTTTAAATGCAATTCCAGTCTACCCCCTGAACTCGTTTTCCTGCAATTCTGCCCCGCTTTCCAGTCCTCTTCGCAGCCTTCCTTCAATATATTTTTGGACGATAGCTGTCATTTATAACTCTGCAGGTTTGTGAATTACAGTGCCCCTGAGCTCCTTTCTTCAACTCGCTTTCTTGTGAGCTGGCCGCAAACCCGCAGGAATGCTTCAGGCCCTAATCTGGTTCCGGCACGGCATGCTGAGCCTTTGGTTAATTCCTCTTCCTGGTGGGAAATGAGCGTTCCATTTGCCTGTCCAGACACCTACAGCTAGTCTCTCATTGGTTCTCCCTATTCCTGTTCATCTTGCGCAGAAATTGCAAACTGTGCCAAACAGGAGGTTAAAGGCACTGACTCTCCAAGTGGGGAGAGTGTTAGTAAACGGTCTGGAATGGTGAACCCGAGTAAAAGGGGACGAAAACTGAGATGCATTTGAAAACGTTTCCCGGTCACACAGTGCACTGTACTGTGGGTTTCCCATGCATGTTTTAGCTGAAGGAAGTATCCCTTAAACCTGGAGAGTTGGGACCCATGGAATGGGTACCATGCAGTATGACTTCAAAGGGTCTGCATTTGCTCATCGAACCTCACCAATGCTATCAGCCCGAAGTGTCCAGCCTTATGTCTCACTCAGCTCTGGGTGTAGATGTGGTAAATCCAGGTTGCATCACAAGCCCTGAATGAATTATTTAAGAATTGCTCTCTATTTCACTGTCATTGTGTTTGTTTTTGTAATTCATTTTGATAATGGGTTTTATCGGATTTTCTCTGCTGCATTCATGCCGCTGTACACACACTTGAGTCTCTTACGGAGACATATAAATCCATGGGTTTGAAGGTTCTTACTAGTCATGTGTAATCCTAGGCGTTGAATATGGGGTGTTTAGTCCATTTCGTTGAGCAAGGGCTAGGTCTTGACTATTACATATTTGGCTTATGGAAAGGTATCTGTGCTAATTTCTATCTCTGGTTTTATGCAGCACCACAACTCACCTTTCCCCTTAAGCAAGCATAAGTTGGTTTTCTAAATTTGAGACCCTGTTCTGTTTTGTAATTCAGTTCATGTGTAGCCAAGTTTACATTCCGTGTATTAGTGATATCTTATGATGTTTCATTTTCTGTGTGACCTATTTCACTTAGAATCATCGTACCTGAATCCACTCATTATGCCGCGACGGGCCTTATGACATAGATTTCATTAGTGAGTGATATTCCTTTGTACGTACGTACCACACTTCTTTATCCATTTTTCGCTTTCTGGGATATTTAACTTGTACCGTAGACGAGGTTCTTGTAAACAGACCCGTAAACAGAAACTTTGCGGTGGCTGTGTGTTTTTGATTTTAATTTCCCTAAGCTATAGGAAAATAAGTGGTAATGCCGTAGGCTCCATTGCTTTGTTTTTTAGGTTTTTGAGGAAACACCATACACATCTCCAGAGTGGCTGTTGGCAATTTACATCCCGCCCATCAGCATAACAAGGCTCCCTGTTCTCCATGGCCTGTGCTGCCTTTCTGGATTTTACACTTTTTTCAGATGGCCCTTTTGAACGGGGGGCAGTGAGACTTCATTGTAGTGCAGATTTCTTTAACATGCTTGCTTGGTTGGCCAAAAAGGGCGTATGCGTTTTTTCCTGAATATATTCAGGAAAAAACGCATACGCCCTTTTTGGCCAAGTGCATCATTGTCGACGTTCTGCCTCTTTTCCTATGCTTTAAATGCAATTCCAGTCTACCCCCTGAAATCGTTTTCTTGCAATTCTGCCCCGCTTTCAAGTCCTCTTCGCAGCCTTCCTTCAATATATTTTTGGGTAATAGCTGTCATTTATAACTCTGCAGGTTTGTGAATTACAGTGTCCCTGAGCTCCTTTCTTCAACTCGCTTTCTTGTGAGCTGGCCGCAAACCCGCAGGATTGCTTCAGGCCCTAATCTGGTTCCGGCACGGCATGCTGAGCCTTTGGTTAATTCCTCTTCCTGGTGGGAAATGAGCGTTAAATTTGCCCGTGCAGACACCTTCACACGAGTCTTCATGGTGCCACTTTGCCCCGGTTATCTCTATGGAGGTTGGAGTTGGAGGGCCTCCTCGCTCAAGGTCAGTGTGCCCACGGAGCCAACCCTGCAACTTCAGGGCATGGTTGGGTGTTAGGATCACCACGTGGGGTCCTTTTCCCTTCGGAGGGAGGTGGCCTTTTGGGCTGCTGATTTCCAGGTTTTCAGATACTGCCAGTATCTTGGCCAGATGTGGCGGTGGGCCAAGCCCCTTGGTGACCGTAGTTTATCCTACCTGGATCGCATTCTTGCATTGTTCCATTTCAAGTGGTCCCAGGTTTTGCACTAATACTCCAATGGCGATTCACCGTTCACCAGGAATGTAAAGGTCAAAGGGTTTAGCTAAATTAGGGAGTTCCAGGCCAAGGGTCTGAATTGACTGCTCTTTCCATTCTTGAAAGGCCACTTCTGCATTCTATTCAAAAGGATCATCATCTTTTCCTTTCAGTGTTTCATATAGAGGCCCAGCTAGTAGACTGTAGTTAGGGATCCAGAAGCAGCAAACCCTGGCTTCCCCAGGAACCCCTAAGCTGTCTTCTAGTTTCAGAAATGGGTAAGGCTGTAAATTGTTTCTTCCCTTTCCTGGGATGGGCTTCTCCGACCTTCTGTGAGAATGAAGCCCAGGCAGGTCACCGTAGTCTGTGATATTTGAGCTTTTTCTTGGGCAACTTGTATCCTTTATTGGCTTGGTAGTTCAGAGGTCTCCTTAGTAGGGCTGGCGATCAGAATGTCGTCTGCATATTGAACGTGTGTTTCTTTTTCCAGAGGTAGAACTTTTAGTTCTTTAGCTGAGCTTTCCCCAAAGATGGTGTGGGAATTTTTGAACCCTTGGGGCAACACGGCCCGGAAGTATTGTTTTAGTTGTATGTTGAGTCCTGCCACTCACAAGCCAAAATTTCTTGTGACTCTGGGACTAATAGAATACAAAAGAAGGCATCATTGAAGACTAATACAGAATACCATGTCCTGGTGGTTGGTAGAATGACCAGCAGGGTGTAGGATTTAGGAACTACTGGAGGTATATCCTCGGTGGCTTCACTGACTGTCCTGACATCCTTTACCAGGACTCCAGCAGCCCATGGGGCTCTCGAGGTCAGGCCAATCCCAGGATATGGAGCTCACCTGGGCAGGTACCCCACCCCCACCCCAGCCCATGGGGCTCTCGTGGTCAGGCCCCTCCCAGGATACAGAGCTACCCTTGCAGGTACCATGGCAGGGCTGGGAACACAGGAACCCTGCATATCGCCCTCATTTCAGAGCACTCCCAGCTCACCTGTCACTCAGATCTGACACAGAGCACCTCAGAGCAGGACTTGAACTAACAAACAGCAGCTCCGACAGGTCTGTGACCCTGGGCATCACTCTGTGTGGCCTCCCTCCACCTGGTCTTCCAGAGACTTCCACTGCACCCGGGGCACCAGGCCTCTGTCTCCACCCACCAGCCACCCCTCCTCTCCCTGACTCCTGGGTTCCTCTCATTAGGAGAGGGTTTTCTTGAAGTTGTCTCCCACTCATGGGCCAGATAATATAATTAGAAAACAAGCCAGAGCTGCAGCCCCTTGTCTATCCTGACTCTCAGGAGCCCACACCTGTTCCTTGGACCTGGCCGATTCAGCAAGTTCCAGTTTCTGCAACTGTGAGCCCCTGAGGGGTGATTATTGGCTGGCCTGGGAAGCCCGACCGTGCCGGCCAGACCTCCCCAGGTGTGCCTGGGTTCAGATCAATATAAACACCGCTCCAGGCAGCAAGAGCCCCTGCAGCTGTGCCTGACGCCATTTTCTCTGCCCTGTCAGCAGTCTTGGGGCTGGACTGGTGGGAGGGAGTGAGAGGCCACGGCTTTGTGGGTGGCCCAGTGTGAGTGGGGCTCTGCTGGACTTTCTGCAGCAGTTGCCAAGATGCCACCTGCTAAAGAAGAGGATGTGTCACCCATACCTGCCGCTGGAATTTCTCCCTGGGCAGAGGTGAGTGAGGAAGAAAGCAGTGGGGGCCGGGACAGCAGGGGTATCTCAGGCAGGGAAATGGAAAGCTTCCAGAAGAGCACCCAGGGCCAGGACCATCCTGGCTGGCCTGCAGGCACCAAGTCGGCTGGCATGCTGTCACTCATGTGGCTCCATGGCCCTTCCTCTAGGCTTTCAAGTCCTTGTACATATTCAGGTGTTTTACCTGGGAAGGGTGGGAACATTTCAGCAGCAGCTGGCCTGGGGCTCAGCCCACGTTTACTCACAGATGCCTCGGCATGGTCCCCCAGCTTTGCAATGAGGACGCTTGTTGCGTGGGGCCTGCTGGCTGAATGGGGGATGATTCCCCACCACTGACCAACTTCAGAATTGTTTACAACTGGAGCAAGTGCCCTGATACGGTTTTCCTCTGTGTAACTGGTGGGTTCTGTTTTTTTTCGTTTTTGGTTCAAGGTAGATTTTATTCCTCTTTTTTGTATTTACAGATATAAGCATGGAAATAATTTATTCATATAAATACATGTATGTGAAGGGAAGAATATTTTTTCTGTTTTACTTTTTGTAATTTGAATTTTATTTTATTTTTTTATACAGCAGGTTCTTTTTGGTTATCTATTTTATACATATAAAGGTATACATGCCAATCCCAGTCTCTCAACTCCTCCCACCACCACACCCCAACAGCTTTCCCCCCTTGGTGTCCATACGTTTGTTGTCTACATCTGTTGCTCTATTTCTGCCTGGCAAAACGGTTCATCTGTACAATTTTTCTAGGTTCCACATATAGGCATTAATAGACAAGATTTGTTTTTCTCTTTCTGACTTACTTCACTCCGTATGACAGTCTCTAGATCCATCAACATCTCTACAAATGACCCAATTTCATTCCTTTTTATGGCTTAGTAATATTCCATTTTATATATGTACCACTTCTTTATGCATTCGTCTGTCTGTGGGCATTTAGGTTGCTTCCATTACCTGGATATTGTAAATAGTGATGCAATGAACATTGCGGTGAATGTCTCTTTTTGATTTATGGTTTTGTCTGGGTATATGCCCAGTAGTGGGATTGCTGTATCATATGGTAATTCTATTCTTAGTTTTATAAGAAACTCCATAATGTTCTCCACAGTGACTGTATCAATTTACATTCCCAACAATAGTGGAAGAGGGTTCCTTATCTCCACACCCTTTCCAGCATTTGTTGTTTGTAGATTTTCTGATGATGCCCATTCTAACAGGTGTGAGGTGATACACCATGGATGAGTCTATTTCGTTGAGCAAAGAGTAGGTCTTGTCTAGTACATATTTGGCTTATGGAACGGTATGTGTGCTAATTTCAATCTCTGGTTTTATACAGCACCCCAACTCAACTTTCCCCTTAAGCAAGCATAAGTTTTTATCTAAATGTGAGACTCTGTTCGGTTTTGGAATTCAGTTTATGTGTAGCCAAGTTTACACTCTCTCTATTAGTGATATCTTATGATAATTATCTTTCTCTGTGTGACCTATTTCTCTTAGAATCATCATACTTAAATCCACTCAATTTGGTGCTACAGGCCTGATGACTTTGATTTCATTGCTGAGTGATATTCCGTTGTACGTAAGTAGCACAACTCCTTTATCCATTTTTTTCTTTCTGGGATATTTAATTTGTACTGGACTCAAGGTTCTTGTAAACACAGCAGCCCTAAATTTGGTGTTGGCTGTGTCTTGTTGATTTTAATTTTCCTAAGCTATAGGGCCAAAAGTGGAAGTGCCCTAGGGTCTGTAGCTTTGTTTTTCAGATGTTTCAGGATACACCATAAACATCTCCAGAGTGTCTGTTGGCAATTTACATCCCGCCCATCAGCATAACAAGGCTCCCTGTTCTCCATGGCCTGTCCTGTGTTTCTGGTTTTTACACTTTTTTCAGATGGCCCTTTTGACGAATGGGAAATGAGACTTCATTGTAGTGCGGATTTCCATTTCTCGAGTGCTTGGTTGGCCAAAAAGGGCATATGTGTTTTTTCCTGAATATATTCAGGAAAAAATGTTTACGCACTTTTGTCCAAGTGCATCAGTGTCAAAGATCTGCCGCTTTTCACATGCTTTAAATGCAATTCCAATCTACCTCCTGAAATATGATTCCTGCAATTCTGCCTCGTTTTCAAGTCCTCTTTGCAGACTTACTTCCATATAATTTTGCCAATAACTGTCATTTATAACACTGCAGGTTTGTGAATTACAGTGCCCGTGATTTCCTTTCTTAACTCGTTTCCTTGAAAACTGGCCACAGAACCGCAGGTTTGCTTCAGGCCGTAATCAGGGTCCGGCACGGCACTCTGAGACTTTGGTTCATTCCACTTCCTGGTGGGAAATTAGAGTTAAATGTGCCCCTCCAGACACCTGCCTCACTCCTAGCCCCTTGGTGATGTGTGTCCTGTGGTTTGAGGCCACATGTGCTGGGTTCCTCACCTTTGGCTGATGTGGCCCCACTGGTGTGAGACACTCCTGCCTGGTTCCCATCCGCTTGGTGATGTGGGCCCTCCGGTGAGAGTCTGATACTGGTTGGGTTCCTCACACTTCTGTGAGGTGGGCCCTCTTCTCTGAGGTCACTCCTGCCTGGCTGGCACACCCCGCCTTTGCGACGTCGGCTCTCTGGTGGGATTTGGTGCCTGCTGGGTGTCTCCTCCCCTCGGTAATGAGGGTCCTCTGGCGTCAGACCCTAACTCCTGTGCTCCCAATATTTTCTGATATGCGCCCTGTGGTTCGAGTACACTCCTGCCAGGTTCCCAACCCCATGGGAATGTGGGACTTCTGCTCTGAGGTCCCAACCGTGGGTTGCTCAGTTTCATGATGAGGGCCCTCTGCTGTGAGTTCTCTCCGGCTTGGATCCCATAGCCTCGCTGCTCCTGGCCACCTGCTGGGAGGTTCCAACTGCGGGATTCCTCACCTTTTTTCTTCTATGGACCCTCTGTTTTGAGACTCCTCCTGCCTGCCTCACTCCCAGCCTCTTGGTGATGTGTGTCCTCTGGTTTGAGGCCATGTATGCTGGGTCCCTCGCCTTTCGATGATGTGGCCCCACTGGTGTGAGGACACTCCTGCCTGGTTCCTATCCCCTTAATGATGTGGGCCCTCTGGTGAGAGTCTGATCCTGGCTGGGTTACTCACCCTTCTGTGAGGGGGGCCCTCTGCTGTGAGGTCACTCCTGCCTGGCTGGCACACCCCTCCTGGGCAACATCGGCCCTCTTGTGGCAGTTGGAGCCTGCTGGGAACCTCCCCTCGGTGATGGGGGCCCTCTTGCCTCAGGCCCTAACTGCTGGGTACCCACATTTTCTGATACGTGCTAAGTGGTGCGAGGACACTCCTGCGAGGTTCCCATCCCCATGGGCATGTGGGCCTTCTGCTCTAAGGTCCCAACACCTGTGTTGTTCACCGTTTCATGATGTTGGCTCTCTGGTGTTAGTTCACCCAGGCCTAGATCCCATAGCCTCTGTGCTCTGAGCGGCCTGCTGGGAGGTTCCTACTGCTGGATTCCTTACCTTTTTTATTCTTTGTGTCCTGTGTTTTCATGCTCCTACTTCCTGACTCACTCCCAGCCCATTTGTGATGTAGGTCCTCTGGTTTAAGGCCACATGTACCGGTTTCCTCACCTTTATTGATGTGGCCCCACTGGTGTGAGGACACTCCTGCCTGGTTCCCATCCCCTTGGTGATGGGGGCCCTCTGGTGAGAGTCTGATCCTGTCTGGATTCCTCACACTTCTGGGAGGTGGGCCCTCTGCTGTGAGGTCACTCCTGCCTGGCTGGCACACGTCACCTTGGCGATGTGGGCCCTCAGTTGGGAGTTGGTGCCTGCTGGGAGTCTCCTCCCCTCGGTAATGAGGGGCCTCTGGCGTCAGGCCCTAACTCATGCGCTCCCAAAATTTTCTGATGTGCGCCCTGTCGTGCGAATACACTCCAGCCAGGGTCCCATCCCCATGGGGATGTGGGCTTTCTGCCCTGAGGTCCCAACGGCTGGGTTGCTCACAGTGTCAGAATGTGGGCCCTCTGCTGTGAATTCACTCCGGCATGGATCCCATAGCCTCGGTGCTCTGGGCCACCTGCTTGGAGCTTCCAACTGCGGGGTTCCTCACCTTTTTTATTCTATGGGCGCTCTGTTGTGAGTCTCCTCCTGCATGCCTCACTCCCAGCCCTTTCGTGATGTGTGGCCCCTTGTTTGAGGCCACATGTGCTGTGTTCCTCACCTTTCGCTGATGTGGCCCCACTGGTGTGAGGACACTCCTGCCTGGTTTCCATCCCCTTGGTGATGTGGGCGCTCTGGTTAGAGTCTGATCCTGTTTGGGCTCCTCACACTTCTGTGAGGTGGGCCCTCTGCTGTGAGGTAACTCCTGCCTGGCTTGCTCCCATTGCCTTGGTGACGTCGGCCCTCTGGTGGCATTTGGAGCCTGCTGGTAGCCTCCTCTCCTCCGTGATGAGGGCCCTCTGGCGCCAGGCCATAACTGCTGGGTTCCCACATTTTCTGATACGTGCTAAGTTGTGCGAGGACACTCCTGCGAGGTTCCTATCCCCATGGGGATGTGCGCCTTCTGCTCTGAGGTCCCACTGGCTGGGTTGCTCACAGTTTCATGATGTGGGCCCTCTGCTGTGAGTTCACTGTGGCCTGGATCCCATAGACTCCATGCTCTGGGCCACCTGCTGGGAGGTTCAAACTGCTGGATTCCTCACATTTTTTATTCTGTGGGCCCTGTGTTGTTAGGCTACTCCTGCCTGCCTCACTCGGAGCACCTTGGAAATGTGGGTCCTCTGGTTTAGGCCACATGTGCTGGGTTCCTCACCTTTCTATAATGTGGCCACACTGGTGTGAGGACACTCCTGCCTTGTTCCGATCCCCTTGGTGATGTGGGCCCTCTGGTGAGAGTCTTATCCTGGCTGGGTTCCTCACCCTTCTGTGAGGTAGGCCCTCTGCTGTGAGGTCACTCCTGCCTGGCTGGCACACGTCAACGTGGCGACGTGGGCCCTCAGTTGGGAGTTGGTGCCTGCTGGGAGTCTCCTCCCCTCGGTAATGAGGGCCCTCTGGCGTCAGACCCTAACTCCTGGGCTCCCAAAATTTTCTGATGTGCGCCCTGTGGTGCGAGTACACTCCTGCCAGGATCCCAACCCCATGGGAATGTGGGCCTTCTGCTCTAAGGTCCCAACGGCTGGGTTGCTCACAGTTTCATAATGAGGGCCCTCTGTTTTGAGTTCAGTCAGGCCTGGATCCCATAGCCTCGCTGCTCCTGGCCACCTGCTGGGAGGTTCCAACTGCGGGATTCCTCACCTTTTTTACGCTATGGGCCCTCTGTTTGGAGGCTCCTCCTGCCTGCCTCACTCCCAGCCCCTTGGTGATGTGTGTCCTGTAGTTTGAGGCCACGTGTGCTGGGTCCGTCACATTTCGGTGATGTGACCACACTGGTGTGAGAACACTCCTGCCTGGTTTCCATTCCCTTGGTGATGTGGGCCCTCCGGTGAGAGTCTGATCCTCTTTGGGTTCCTCACACTTTTGTGTGGTTGGCCCTCTGCTCTGAGGTCACTCCTGCCTGGCTGGCACACCCTGCATTGGCGACGTCGGCCTTCTGGTAGCAGTTGGAGCTTGCTGGGAGCCTCCTCTCCTCAGTGATGAGGGCCCTCTGGCGTCCGGCCCTAACTGCTGGGCTCCCCACCTTTTCTGATGTGTGCCCACTGGTGCGATGACACTCCTGCTTGGTTCCCTTCCCCATGGGGATGTGGGCCTTGTGCTCTGAGGTTACAACGGCTGGGTTGCTTACAGTATCACGATGAGGGCCCTCTGTTGTGAGTTCATCACTGCCTGGATCCCATAGCCTCGGTGCTCTGGGCCGCCTGCTGGGATGTTCCAACTGCTGGATTGCTCACCTTTTTTATACAATGGGCCATGTGTTTTGAGGTTAATCCTGCCTGCCTCGCTCCGAGACCCATGGTGATGTGGGTCCTCTGGTTTGAGGCCACATGTGCTGGGTACCTCAACTTTCGATGATGTGGCACCACGGGTGTGAGGACACTCCTGCCTGGTTCCCAGCCCCTTGCTTATGTGGGCACTCTGGTGAGAGTCTGATCTTGACTGGGTTCCTTACCCTTCTGTGAGGTGGGCCCTCTGATGTGAGGTCACTCCTGCCTGGATGGCTCATGTCGCCTTGGCGACGTAGGCCCTCTGTTGGCCACTGCAGCATGCTGGGAGCCTCCTACCCTCTTTAATAAGGGCCCTGGAAGAAACGCATATGCCCTTTTTGACCAAGTGCATCATTGTCGAGGTTCTGCCTCTTCTCCTATACTTTCAGAGGACTTCCCGTCTACCTCCTGAAATCGTATTCCTGGAATTCTGCCCCGCGTTCAAGTCCTCTTTGCAGCCTTACTTCAATATATTTTTGGACGATAGCTGTCATTTATAACTCTGCAGGTTTGTGAATTACACTGCCCCTGAGCTCCTTTCTTCAACTCGCTTTCTTGTGAGCTGGCCGCAAAACCGCAGGATTGCTTCAGGCCCTAATCTGGTTCCGACACGGCATGCTGAGCCTTTGGCTAATTCCTCTTCCTGGTGGGAAATGAGCGTTAAATTTGTTCGTGCAGACACCTACAGCTAATCTCTCATTGGTTCTCCCTATTCCTGTTCATCTTGCGCAGAAATTCCAAACTGTGCCAAACAGGAGGTTAAAGGCACTGACTCTCCAAGTGGGGAGAGTGTTAGTAAAGCATCTGGAATGGTAAAACCGAGTACGAGGGGACGAAAACTGAGACGCATTTAAAAAGTTTTCCCGGTCACACGGTGGACCATATTCTGGGTTGCCCATGCATGTTTTACCTGAAGGAAGAATCCCTTCAACCTGGAGAGTTGGGACCCATGGAATGGGTACCACGCAGTATGACTTCAAAGGGTTGCCTTTGCTCACCGAACGTCACCAATGCTATCAGCCCGAAGTGTCCAGCCTTATGTCTCACTCAGCTCGGGGTGTAGATGTGGTAAATCCACGTTGCATCACAAGCCCTGAATGAATTATTTAAGAATTGCTCTCTATTTCACTGTCATTGTGTTTTGTTTTTGTAATTTATTTTGATAATGGGATTTATCGGATTTTCACTGCTGCGTTTATGCCGCTGTACACATGCTTGATTCTCTTATGGAGACATATAAATCCATGGGTTTTCAGATTCTTACTAGTCAGGTATATTCCTAGGCATTGAATATGGGGTGTTGAGTCCATTTCGTGGAGCAAGGAGTAGGTCCTGACTATTACATATTTGCTTATGGAAAGGTATCTGTGCTAATTTCAATCTCTGGTTTTATGCAGCACCACAACTCACCTTTCCCCTTAAGCAAGCATAAGTTGGTTTTCTAAATTTGAGACCCTTTTCTGTTTTGTAATTGAGTTCATGTGCAGCCATGTTTGCATTCCGTGTATTTGAGATATCTTATGGTGTTTCTTTTTCTGTGTGACTTAGTTAACTTAGAATGATCGTACCTGAATCCACTCATTATGCCGCGACGGGCCTCATGACATAGATTTCATTGCTGAGTGATATTCCATTGTACGTACGTACAACAACTTCTTTATCCATTTTTTGCTTTCTGGGATATTTCACTTGTACCGTAAATGAGGTTCTTGTAAGCAGAGCCGTCCAAAATTTATGGGTGGCTGTGTCTTTTTGATTTTAATTTCCCTAAGCTATAGAACCATAAGTTGAAGTGCCGTAGGCTCCGTTGCTTAGTTTTTTAGGTGTTTGAGGAAACACCATACACTTCTCCAGAGTGGCTGTTGGCAAGTTACATCCCGCCCATCAGCATAACAAGGCTCCCTGTTCTCCATGGCCTGTCCTGCCTTTCTGGATTTTTCACTTTTTTCAGATGTCCCTTTTGACAGGGGGGCAGTGAGACTTCATTGTAATGCAGATTTCTTTACAGGCTTGCTTGTTTGGCCAAAAAGGGCGTATGTGTTTTTTCTTGAATATATTCAGGAAAAAACGCATACGCCCTTTTTGACCAAGTGCATCATTGTCGACTTTCTGTCTCTTTCCTTATGCTTTAAATGCAATTCCAGTCTGCCCCTGAACTCGTTTTCCTGCAATTCTGCCCCGCTTTCAAGTCCTCTACGCAGCCTTACTTCAATACATTTTTGGACAATAGCTGACATTTATAACTCTGCAGGTTTGTGAATGACAGTGCGCCTGAGCTCCTTTCTTCTACTCGCTTTCTTGTGAGCTGGCCGCAAACCCGCAGGATTGCTTCATGCCCTAATCTGGTTCCGGCACAGCATGCTGATCCTTTGGTAAATTCCTCTTCCTGGTGGGAAATGAGTGTTATATTTGAACGTGCAGACACCTAGAGCTAGTCTCTCATTGGTTCTCCCTATTCTTGTTCATCTTGCGCAGAAATTGCAAACTGTGCCGAACAGGAGGTTAAAGGCACTGACTCTCTAAGTGGGGAGAGTATTAGTAAAGGGTCTTCAATCGTGAACCCGAGTAAAAGGGGACGAAAACTGAGATGCATTTGAAAAGGTTTCCCGGTCACACGGTGCACCATACTGTGGGTTTCCCATGCATGTTTTAGCTGAAGGAAGAATCCCTTAAACCTGGAGAGTTGGGACCCATGGAATGGGTACCATGCAGTATGACTTCAAAGGGCCTGCATTTTCTCAACGAACCTCACCAATGCTATCAGGCTGAAGTGTACAGCCTTATGTCTCACTCAGCTCTGGTTGTAGATGTGGTAAATCCAGGTTGCATCACAAGCCCTGAATGAATTATTTAAGAATTGCTCTCTATTTCACTGTCATTGTGTTTGTTTTTGTAATTCATTTTGATAATGGGATTTATCGGATTTTCTCTGCTGCATTCATGCCGCTGTACACACACTTGAGTCTCTTATGGAGACATATAAATCCATGGGTTTGAAGATACTTACTAGTCAGGTGTATTCCTAGGCGTTGAATATGGGGTGTTTAGTCCATTTCGTTGAGCAAGGGCTAGGTCTTGACTATTACATATTTGGCTTATGGAAAGGTATCTGTGCTAATTTCTATCTCTGGTTTTATGCAGCACCCCAACTCACTTTTCCCCTTAAGCAAGCATAAGTTGGTTTTCTAAATTTGAGACCCTGTTCTGTTTTGTAATTCAGTTCATGTGTAGCCAAGTTTACATTCCGTGTATTAGTGATATCTTATGATGTTTCATTTTCTGTGTGACTTATTTCACTTAGAATCATCGTACCTGAATCCACTCATTATGCCACGATGGGCCTGATGACATAGATTTCATTGCTGAGTGATATTCCATTGAATGTGTGTACCACAACTTCTTTATCCATTTTTCACATTCTGGGATATTTAACTTGTACCGTAGACGAGATTCCTGTAAACAGAGCCGTCTGAAACTTTGGGGTGGCTGTCTGTTTTTGATTTTAATTTCCGTGATCTATAAGACCATAAGTGGAAGTGCCGTAGTCTCCGTTGCTTTGTTTCTTAGGTGTTTCAGGAAACACCATACACTTCTCCAGAGTGGCTGTTGGCAATTTACATCCCGCCCATCAGCATAACAAGGCTCCCTGTTCTCCATGGCCTGTGCTGCCTTTCTGGATTTTACACTTTTTTCAGATGGCCCTTTTGAACGGGGGGCAGTGAGACTTCTTTGTAGTGCAGATTTCTTTAACATGCTGGCTTGGTTGGCCAAAAAGGGCGTATGCGTTTTTTCCTGAATATATTCAGGAAAAAACGCATACGCCCTTTTTGGCCAAGTGCATCATTGTCGACGTTCTGCCTCTTTTCCTATGCTTTAAATGCAATTCCAGTCTACCCCCTGAACTCGTTTTCCTGCAATTCTGCCCCGCTTTCCAGTCCTCTTCGCAGCCTTCCTTCAATATATTTTTGGACGATAGCTGTCATTTATAACTCTGCATGTTTGTGAATTACAGTGCCCCTGAGCTCCTTTCTTCAACTCGCTTTCTTGTGAGCTGGCCGCAAACCCGCAGGAATGCTTCAGGCCCTAATCTGGTTCCGGCACGGCATGCTGAGCCTTTGGTTAATTCCTCTTCCTGGTGGGAAATGAGCGTTCCATTTGCCTGTCCAGACACCTACAGCTAGTCTCTCATTGGTTCTCCCTATTCCTGTTCATCTTGCGCAGAAATTGCAAACTGTGCCAAACAGGAGGTTAAAGGCACTGACTCTCCAAGTGGGGAGAGTGTTAGTAAACGGTCTGGAATGGTGAACCCGAGTAAAAGGGGACGAAAACTGAGATGCATTTGAAAACGTTTCCCGGTCACACAGTGCACTGTACTGTGGGTTTCCCATGCATGTTTTAGCTGAAGGAAGTATCCCTTAAACCTGGAGAGTTGGGACCCATGGAATGGGTACCATGCAGTATGACTTCAAAGGGTCTGCATTTGCTCATCGAACCTCACCAATGCTATCAGCCCGAAGTGTCCAGCCTTATGTCTCACTCAGCTCTGGGTGTAGATGTGGTAAATCCAGGTTGCATCACAAGCCCTGAATGAATTATTTAAGAATTGCTCTCTATTTCACTGTCATTGTGTTTGTTTTTGTAATTCATTTTGATAATGGGTTTTATCGGATTTTCTCTGCTGCATTCATGCCGCTGTACACACACTTGAGTCTCTTACGGAGACATATAAATCCATGGGTTTGAAGGTTCTTACTAGTCATGTGTAATCCTAGGCGTTGAATATGGGGTGTTTAGTCCATTTCGTTGAGCAAGGGCTAGGTCTTGACTATTACATATTTGGCTTATGGAAAGGTATCTGTGCTAATTTCTATCTCTGGTTTTATGCAGCACCACAACTCACCTTTCCCCTTAAGCAAGCATAAGTTGGTTTTCTAAATTTGAGACCCTGTTCTGTTTTGTAATTCAGTTCATGTGTAGCCAAGTTTACATTCCGTGTATTAGTGATATCTTATGATGTTTCATTTTCTGTGTGACCTATTTCACTTAGAATCATCGTACCTGAATCCACTCATTATGCCGCGACGGGCCTTATGACATAGATTTCATTAGTGAGTGATATTCCTTTGTACGTACGTACCACACTTCTTTATCCATTTTTCGCTTTCTGGGATATTTAACTTGTACCGTAGACGAGGTTCTTGTAAACAGACCCGTAAACAGAAACTTTGCGGTGGCTGTGTGTTTTTGATTTTAATTTCCCTAAGCTATAGGAAAATAAGTGGTAATGCCGTAGGCTCCATTGCTTTGTTTTTTAGGTTTTTGAGGAAACACCATACACATCTCCAGAGTGGCTGTTGGCAATTTACATCCCGCCCATCAGCATAACAAGGCTCCCTGTTCTCCATGGCCTGTGCTGCCTTTCTGGATTTTACACTTTTTTCAGATGGCCCTTTTGAACGGGGGGCAGTGAGACTTCATTGTAGTGCAGATTTCTTTAACATGCTTGCTTGGTTGGCCAAAAAGGGCGTATGCGTTTTTTCCTGAATATATTCAGGAAAAACGCATACGCCCTTTTTGGCCAAGTGCATCATTGTCGACGTTCTGCCTCTTTTCCTATGCTTTAAATGCAATTCCAGTCTACCCCCTGAAATCGTTTTCTTGCAATTCTGCCCCGCTTTCAAGTCCTCTTCGCAGCCTTCCTTCAATATATTTTTGGGTAATAGCTGTCATTTATAACTCTGCAGGTTTGTGAATTACAGTGTCCCTGAGCTCCTTTCTTCAACTCGCTTTCTTGTGAGCTGGCCGCAAACCCGCAGGATTGCTTCAGGCCCTAATCTGGTTCCGGCACGGCATGCTGAGCCTTTGGTTAATTCCTCTTCCTGGTGGGAAATGAGCGTTAAATTTGCCCGTGCAGACACCTTCACACGAGTCTTCATGGTGCCACTTTGCCCCGGTTATCTCTATGGAGGTTGGAGTTGGAGGGCCTCCTCGCTCAAGGTCAGTGTGCCCATGGAGCCAACCCTGCAACTTCAGGGCATGGTTGGGTGTTAGGATCACCACGTGGGGTCCTTTTCCCTTCGGAGGGAGGTGGCCTTTTGGGCTGCTGATTTCCAGGTTTTCAGATACTGCCAGTATCTTGGCCAGATGTGGCGGTGGGCCAAGCCCCTTGGTGACCGTAGTTTATCCTACCTGGATCGCATTCTTGCATTGTTCCATTTCAAGTGGTCCCAGGTTTTGCACTAATACTCCAATGGCGATTCACCGTTCACCAGGAATGTAAAGGTCAAAGGGTTTAGCTAAATTAGGGAGTTCCAGGCCAAGGGTCTGAATTGACTGCTCTTTCCATTCTTGAAAGGCCACTTCTGCATTCTATTCAAAAGGATCATCATCTTTTCCTTTCAGTGTTTCATATAGAGGCCCAGCTAGTAGACTGTAGTTAGGGATCCAGAAGCAGCAAACCCTGGCTTCCCCAGGAACCCCTAAGCTGTCTTCTAGTTTCAGAAATGGGTAAGGCTGTAAATTGTTTCTTCCCTTTCCTGGGATGGGCTTCTCCGACCTTCTGTGAGAATGAAGCCCAGGCAGGTCACCGTAGTCTGTGATATTTGAGCTTTTTCTTGGGCAACTTGTATCCTTTATTGGCTTGGTAGTTCAGAGGTCTCCTTAGTAGGGCTGGCGATCAGAATGTCGTCTGCATATTGAACGTGTGTTTCTTTTTCCAGAGGTAGAACTTTTAGTTCTTTAGCTGAGCTTTCCCCAAAGATGGTGTGGGAATTTTTGAACCCTTGGGGCAACACGGCCCGGAAGTATTGTTTTAGTTGTATGTTGAGTCCTGCCACTCACAAGCCAAAATTTCTTGTGACTCTGGGACTAATAGAATACAAAAGAAGGCATCATTGAAGACTAATACAGAATACCATGTCCTGGTGGTTGGTAGAATGACCAGCAGGGTGTAGGATTTAGGAACTACTGGAGGTATATCCTCGGTGGCTTCACTGACTGTCCTGACATCTTTTACCAGGACTCCAGCAGCCCATGGGGCTCTCGAGGTCAGGCCAATCCCAGGATATGGAGCTCACCTGGGCAGGTACCCCACCCCCACCCCAGACCATGGGGCTCTCGTGTTCAGGCCCCTCCCAGGATATGGGGTTCCCTGGGCAGGTTCCCCTGCAGCCCATGGGGCTCTCGTGGTCAGGCCCCTCCCAGGATACAGAGCTACCCTTGCAGGTACCATGGCAGGGCTGGGAACACAGGAACCCTGCATATCGCCCTCATTGCAGAGCACTCCCAGCTCACCTGTCACTCAGATCTGACACAGAGCACCTCAGAGCAGGACTTGAACTAACAAACAGCAGCTCCGACAGGTCTGTGACCCTGGGCATCACTCTGTGTGGCCTCCCTCCACCTGGTCTTCCAGAGACTTCCACTGCACCCGGGGCACCAGGCCTCTGTCTCCACCCACCAGCCACCCCTCCTCTCCCTGACTCCTGGGTTCCTCTCATTAGGAGAGGGTTTTCTTGAAGTTGTCTCCCACTCATGGGCCAGATAATATAATTAGAAAACAAGCCAGAGCTGCAGCCCCTTGTCTATCCTGACTCTCAGGAGCCCACACCTGTTCCTTGGACCTGGCCGATTCAGCAAGTTCCAGTTTCTGCAACTGTGAGCCCCTGAGGGGTGATTATTGGCTGGCCTGGGAAGCCCGACCGTGCCGGCCAGACCTCCCCAGGTGTGCCTGGGTTCAGATCAATATAAACACCGCTCCAGGCAGCAAGAGCCCCTGCAGCTGTGCCTGACGCCATTTTCTCTGCCCTGTCAGCAGTCTTGGGGCTGGACTGGTGGGAGGGAGTGAGAGGCCACGGCTTTGTGGGTGGCCCAGTGTGAGTGGGGCTCTGCTGGACTTTCTGCAGCAGTTGCCAAGATGCCACCTGCTAAAGAAGAGGATGTGTCACCCATACCTGCCGCTGGAATTTCTCCCTGGGCAGAGGTGAGTGAGGAAGAAAGCAGTGGGGGCCGGGACAGCAGGGGTATCTCAGGCAGGGAAATGGAAAGCTTCCAGAAGAGCACCCAGGGCCAGGACCATCCTGGCTGGCCTGCAGGCACCAAGTCGGCTGGCATGCTGTCACTCATGTGGCTCCATGGCCCTTCCTCTAGGCTTTCAAGTCCTTGTACATATTCAGGTGTTTTACCTGGGAAGGGTGGGAACATTTCAGCAGCAGCTGGCCTGGGGCTCAGCCCACGTTTACTCACAGATGCCTCGGCACGGTCCCCCAGCTTTGCAATGAGGACGCTTGTTGCGTGGGGCCTGCTGGCTGAATGGGGGATGATTCCCCACCACTGACCAACTTCAGAATTGTTTACAACTGGAGCAAGTGCCCTGATACGGTTTTCCTCTGTGTAACTGGTGGGTTCTGTTTTTTTTTCGTTTTTGGTTCAAGGTAGATTTTATTCCTCTTTTTTGTATTTACAGATATAAGCATGGAAATAATTTATTCATATAAATACATGTATGTGAAGGGAAGAATATTTTTTCTGTTTTACTTTTTGTAATTTGAATTTTATTTTATTTTTTTATACAGCAGGTTCTTTTTGGTTATCTATTTTATACATATAAAGGTATACATGCCAATCCCAGTCTCTCAACTCCTCCCACCACCACACCCCAACAGCTTTCCCCCCTTGGTGTCCATACGTTTGTTGTCTACATCTGTTGCTCTATTTCTGCCTGGCAAAACGGTTCATCTGTACAATTTTTCTAGGTTCCACATATAGGCATTAATAGACAAGATTTGTTTTTCTCTTTCTGACTTACTTCACTCCGTATGACAGTCTCTAGATCCATCAACATCTCTACAAATGACCCAATTTCATTCCTTTTTATGGCTTAGTAATATTCCATTTTATATATGTACCACTTCTTTATGCATTCGTCTGTCTGTGGGCATTTAGGTTGCTTCCATTACCTGGATATTGTAAATAGTGATGCAATGAACATTGCGGTGAATGTCTCTTTTTGATTTATGGTTTTGTCTGGGTATATGCCCAGTAGTGTGATTGCTGTATCATATGGTAATTCTATTCTTAGTTTTATAAGAAACTCCATAATGTTCTCCACAGTGACTGTATCAATTTACATTCCCAACAATAGTGGAAGAGGGTTCCTTATCTCCACACCCTTTCCAGCATTTGTTGTTTGTAGATTTTCTGATGATGCCCATTCTAACAGGTGTGAGGTGATACACCATGGATGAGTCTATTTCGTTGAGCAAAGAGTAGGTCTTGTCTATTACATATTTGGCTTATGGAACGGTATGTGTGCTAATTTCAATCTCTGGTTTTATACAGCACCCCAACTCAACTTTCCCCTTAAGCAAGCATAAGTTTTTATCTAAATGTGAGACTCTGTTCGGTTTTGGAATTCAGTTTATGTGTAGCCAAGTTTACACTCTCTCTATTAGTGATATCTTATGATAATTATCTTTCTCTGTGTGACCTATTTCTCTTAGAATCATCATACTTAAATCCACTCAATTTGGTGCTACAGGCCTGATGACTTTGATTTCATTGCTGAGTGATATTCCGTTGTACATAAGTAGCACAACTCCTTTATCCATTTTTTTCTTTCTGGGATATTTAATTTGTACTGGACTCAAGGTTCTTGTAAACACAGCAGCCCTAAATTTGGTGTTGGCTGTGTCTTGTTGATTTTAATTTTCCTAAGCTATAGGGCCAAAAGTGGAAGTGCCCTAGGGTCTGTAGCTTTGTTTTTCAGATGTTTCAGGATACACCATAAACATCTCCAGAGTGTCTGTTGGCAATTTACATCCCGCCCATCAGCATAACAAGGCTCCCTGTTCTCCATGGCCTGTCCTGTGTTTCTGGTTTTTACACTTTTTTCAGATGGCCCTTTTGACGAATGGGAAATGAGACTTCATTGTAGTGCGGATTTCCATTGCTCGAGTGCTTGGTTGGCCAAAAAGGGCATATGTGTTTTTTCCTGAATATATTCAGGAAAAAATGTTTACGCACTTTTGTCCAAGTGCATCACTGTCAAAGATCTGCCGCTTTTCACATGCTTTAAATGCAATTCCAATCTACCTCCTGAAATATGATTCCTGCAATTCTGCCTCGTTTTCAAGTCCTCTTTGCAGACTTACTTCCATATAATTTTGCCAATAACTGTCATTTATAACACTGCAGGTTTGTGAATTACAGTGCCCGTGATTTCCTTTCTTAACTCGTTTCCTTGAAAACTGGCCACAGAACTGCAGGTTTGCTTCAGGCCGTAATCAGGGTCCGGCACGGCACTCTGAGACTTTGGTTCATTCCACTTCCTGGTGGGAAATTAGAGTTAAATGTGCCCCTCCAGACACCTGCCTCACTCCTAGCCCCTTGGTGATGTGTGTCCTGTGGTTTGAGGCCACATGTGCTGGGTTCCTCACCTTTGGCTGATGTGGCCCCACTGGTGTGAGACACTCCTGCCTGGTTCCCATCCCCTTGGTGATGTGGGCCCTCCGGTGAGAGTCTGATCCTGGTTGGGTTCCTCACACTTCTGTGAGGTGGGCCCTCTTCTCTGAGGTCACTCCTGCCTGGCTGGCACACCCCGCCTTTGCGACGTCGGCTCTCTGGTGGGATTTGGTGCCTGCTGGGTGTCTCCTCCCCTCGGTAATGAGGGCCCTCTGGCGTCAGACCCTAACTCCTGAGCTCCCAATATTTTCTGATATGCGCCCTGTGGTTCGAGTACATTCCTGCCAGGTTCCCAACCCCATGGGAATGTGGGACTTCTGCTCTGAGGTCCCAACCGTGGGTTGCTCAGTTTCATGATGAGGGCCCTCTGCTGTGAGTTCTCTCCGGCTTGGATCCCATAGCCTCGCTGCTCCTGGCCACCTGCTGGGAGGTTCCAACTGCGGGATTCCTCACCTTTTTTCTTCTATGGACCCTCTGTTTTGAGACTCCTCCTGCCTGCCTCACTCCCAGCCTCTTGGTGATGTGTGTCCTCTGGTTTGAGGCCATGTATGCTGGGTCCCTCGCCTTTCGATGATGTGGCCCCACTGGTGTGAGGACACTCCTGCCTGGTTCCTATCCCCTTAATGATGTGGGCCCTCTGGTGAGAGTCTGATCCTGGCTGGGTTACTCACCCTTCTGTGAGGGGGGCCCTCTGCTGTGAGGTCACTCCTGCCTGGCAGGCACACCACTCCTGGGCAACATCGGCCCTCTTGTGGCAGTTGGAGCCTGCTGGGAACCTCCCCTCAGTGATGGGGGCCCTCTTGCCTCAGGCCCTAACTGCTGGGTACCCACATTTTCTGATACGTGCTAAGTGGTGCGAGGACACTCCTGCGAGGTTCCCATCCCCATGGGCATGTGGGCCTTCTGCTCTAAGGTCCCAACACCTGTGTTGTTCACCGTTTCATGATGTTGGCTCTCTGGTGTTAGTTCACCCAGGCCTAGATCCCATAGCCTCTGTGCTCTGAGCGGCCTGCTGGGAGGTTCCTACTGCTGGATTCCTTACCTTTTTTATTCTTTGTGTCCTGTGTTTTCATGCTCCTACTTCCTGACTCACTCCCAGCCCATTTGTGATGTAGGTCCTCTGGTTTAAGGCCACATGTACCGGTTTCCTCACCTTTATTGATGTGGCCCCACTGGTGTGAGGACACTCCTGCCTGGTTCCCATCCCCTTGGTGATGGGGGCCCTCTGGTGAGAGTCTGATCCTGTCTGGATTCCTCACACTTCTGGGAGGTGGGCCCTCTGCTGTGAGGTCACTCCTGCCTGGCTGGCACACGTCACCTTGGCGATGTGGGCCCTCAGTTGGGAGTTGGTGCCTGCTGGGAGTCTCCTCCCCTCGGTAATGAGGGGCCTCTGGCGTCAGGCCCTAACTCATGCACTCCCAAAATTTTCTGATGTGCGCCCTGTCGTGCGAATACACTCCAGCCAGGGTCCCATCCCCATGGGGATGTGGGCTTTCTGCCCTGAGGTCCCAGCGGCTGGGTTGCTCACAGTGTCAGAATGTGGGCCCTCTGCTGTGAATTCACTCTGGCATGGATCCCATAGCCTCGGTGCTCTGGGCCACCTGCTTGGAGCTTCCAACTGCGGGGTTCCTCACCTTTTTTATTCTATGGGCGCTCTGTTGTGAGTCTCCTCCTGCATGCCTCACTCCCAGCCCTTTCGTGATGTGTGTCCCCTTGTTTGAGGCCACATGTGCTGTGTTCCTCACCTTTCGCTGATGTGGCCCCACTGGTGTGAGGACACTCCTGCCTGGTTTCCATCCCCTTGGTGATGTGGGCGCTCTGGTTAGAGTCTGATCCTGTTTGGGCTCCTCACACTTCTGTGAGGTGGGCCCTCTGCTGTGAGGTAACTCCTGCCTGGCTTGCTCCCATTGCCTTGGTGACGTCGGCCCTCTGGTGGCATTTGGAGCCTGCTGGTAGCCTCCTCTCCTCCGTGATGAGGGCCCTCTGGCGCCAGGCCATAACTGCTGGGTTCCCACATTTTCTGATACGTGCTAAGTTGTGCGAGGACACTCCTGCGAGGTTCCTATCCCCATGGGGATGTGCGCCTTCTGCTCTGAGGTCCCACTGGCTGGGTTGCTCACAGTTTCATGATGTGGGCCCTCTGCTGTGAGTTCACTGTGGCCTGGATCCCATAGACTCCATGCTCTGGGCCACCTGCTGGGAGGTTCAAACTGCTGGATTCCTCACATTTTTTATTCTGTGGGCCCTGTGTTGTTAGGCTACTCCTGCCTGCCTCACTCGGAGCACCTTGGAAATGTGGGTCCTCTGGTTTAGGCCACATGTGCTGGGTTCCTCACCTTTCTATAATGTGGCCACACTGGTGTGAGGACACTCCTGCCTTGTTCCGATCCCCTTGGTGATGTGGGCCCTCTGGTGAGAGTCTTATCCTGGCTGGGTTCCTCACCCTTCTGTGAGGTAGGCCCTCTGCTGTGAGGTCACTCCTGCCTGGCTGGCACACGTCAACGTGGCGACGTGGGCCCTCAGTTGGGAGTTGGTGCCTGCTGGGAGTCTCCTCCCCTCGGTAATGAGGGCCCTCTGGCGTCAGACCCTAACTCCTGGGCTCCCAAAATTTTCTGATGTGCGCCCTGTGGTGCGAGTACACTCCTGCCAGGATCCCAACCCCATGGGAATGTGGGCCTTCTGCTCTAAGGTCCCAACGGCTGGGTTGCTCACAGTTTCATAATGAGGGCCCTCTGTTTTGAGTTCAGTCAGGCCTGGATCCCATAGCCTCGCTGCTCCTGGCCACCTGCTGGGAGGTTCCAACTGCGGGATTCCTCACCTTTTTTACGCTATGGGCCCTCTGTTTGGAGGCTCCTCCTGCCTGCCTCACTCCCAGCCCCTTGGTGATGTGTGTCCTGTAGTTTGAGGCCACGTGTGCTGGGTCCGTCACATTTCGGTGATGTGACCACACTGGTGTGAGAACACTCCTGCCTGGTTTCCATTCCCTTGGTGATGTGGGCCCTCCGGTGAGAGTCTGATCCTCTTTGGGTTCCTCACACTTTTGTGTGGTTGGCCCTCTGCTCTGAGGTCACTCCTGCCTGGCTGGCACACCCTGCATTGGCGACGTCGGCCTTCTGGTAGCAGTTGGAGCTTGCTGGGAGCCTCCTCTCCTCAGTGATGAGGGCCCTCTGGCGTCCGGCCCTAACTGCTGGGCTCCCCACCTTTTCTGATGTGTGCCCACTGGTGCGATGACACTCCTGCTTGGTTCCCTTCCCCATGGGGATGTGGGCCTTGTGCTCTGAGGTTACAACGGCTGGGTTGCTTACAGTATCACGATGAGGGCCCTCTGTTGTGAGTTCATCACTGCCTGGATCCCATAGCCTCGGTGCTCTGGGCCGCCTGCTGGGATGTTCCAACTGCTGGATTGCTCACCTTTTTTATACAATGGGCCATGTGTTTTGAGGTTAATCCTGCCTGCCTCGCTCCGAGACCCATGGTGATGTGGGTCCTCTGGTTTGAGGCCACATGTGCTGGGTACCTCAACTTTCGATGATGTGGCACCACGGGTGTGAGGACACTCCTGCCTGGTTCCCAGCCCCTTGCTTATGTGGGCACTCTGGTGAGAGTCTGATCTTGACTGGGTTCCTTACCCTTCTGTGAGGTGGGCCCTCTGATGTGAGGTCACTCCTGCCTGGATGGCTCATGTCGCCTTGGCGAGGTAGGCCCTCTGTTGGCCACTGAAGCATGCTGGGAGCCTCCTACCCTCTTTAATAAGGGCCCTGGAAGAAACGCATATGCCCTTTTTGACCAAGTGCATCATTGTCGAGGTTCTGCCTCTTCTCCTATACTTTCAGAGGACTTCCCGTCTACCTCCTGAAATCGTATTCCTGGAATTCTGCCCCGCGTTCAAGTCCTCTTTGCAGCCTTACTTCAATATATTTTTGGACGATAGCTGTCATTTATAACTCTGCAGGTTTGTGAATTACAGTGCCCCTGAGCTCCTTTCTTCAACTCGCTTTCTTGTGAGCTGGCCGCAAAACCGCAGGATTGCTTCAGGCCCTAATCTGGTTCCGACACGGCATGCTGAGCCTTTGGCTAATTCCTCTTCCTGGTGGGAAATGAGCGTTAAATTTGTTCGTGCAGACACCTACAGCTAATCTCTCATTGGTTCTCCCTATTCCTGTTCATCTTGCGCAGAAATTCCAAACTGTGCCAAACAGGAGGTTAAAGGCACTGACTCTCCAAGTGGGGAGAGTGTTAGTAAAGCATCTGGAATGGTAAAACCGAGTACGAGGGGACGAAAACTGAGACGCATTTAAAAAGTTTTCCCGGTCACACGGTGGACCATATTCTTGGTTGCCCATGCATGTTTTACCTGAAGGAAGAATCCCTTCAACCTGGAGAGTTGGGACCCATGGAATGGGTACCACGCAGTATGACTTCAAAGGGTTGCCTTTGCTCACCGAACGTCACCAATGCTATCAGCCCGAAGTGTCCAGCCTTATGTCTCACTCAGCTCTGGGTGTAGATGTGGTAAATCCACGTTGCATCACAAGCCCTGAATGAATTATTTAAGAATTGCTCTCTATTTCACTGTCATTGTGTTTTGTTTTTGTAATTTATTTTGATAATGGGATTTATCGGATTTTCACTGCTGCGTTTATGCCGCTGTACACATGCTTGATTCTCTTATGGAGACATATAAATCCATGGGTTTTCAGATTCTTACTAGTCAGGTATATTCCTAGGCATTGAATATGGGGTGTTGAGTCCATTTCGTGGAGCAAGGAGTAGGTCCTGACTATTACATATTTGCTTATGGAAAGGTATCTGTGCTAATTTCAATCTCTGGTTTTATGCAGCACCACAACTCACCTTTCCCCTTAAGCAAGCATAAGTTGGTTTTCTAAATTTGAGACCCTTTTCTGTTTTGTAATTGAGTTCATGTGCAGCCATGTTTGCATTCCGTGTATTTGAGATATCTTATGGTGTTTCTTTTTCTGTGTGACTTAGTTAACTTAGAATGATCGTACCTGAATCCACTCATTATGCCGCGACGGGCCTCATGACATAGATTTCATTGCTGAGTGATATTCCATTGTACGTACGTACAACAACTTCTTTATCCATTTTTTGCTTTCTGGGATATTTCACTTGTACCGTAAATGAGGTTCTTGTAAGCAGAGCCGTCCAAAATTTATGGGTGGCTGTGTCTTTTTGATTTTAATTTCCCTAAGCTATAGAACCATAAGTTGAAGTGCCGTAGGCTCCGTTGCTTAGTTTTTTAGGTGTTTGAGGAAACACCATACACTTCTCCAGAGTGGCTGTTGGCAAGTTACATCCCGCCCATCAGCATAACAAGGCTCCCTGTTCTCCATGGCCTGTCCTGCCTTTCTGGATTTTTCACTTTTTTCAGATGTCCCTTTTGACAGGGGGGCAGTGAGACTTCATTGTAATGCAGATTTCTTTACAGGCTTGCTTGTTTGGCCAAAAAGGGCGTATGTGTTTTTTCTTGAATATATTCAGGAAAAAACGCATACGCCCTTTTTGACCAAGTGCATCATTGTCGACTTTCTGTCTCTTTCCTTATGCTTTAAATGCAATTCCAGTCTGCCCCTGAACTCGTTTTCCTGCAATTCTGCCCCGCTTTCAAGTCCTCTACGCAGCCTTACTTCAATACATTTTTGGACAATAGCTGACATTTATAACTCTGCAGGTTTGTGAATGACAGTGCGCCTGAGCTCCTTTCTTCTACTCGCTTTCTTGTGAGCTGGCCGCAAACCCGCAGGATTGCTTCATGCCCTAATCTGGTTCCGGCACAGCATGCTGATCCTTTGGTAAATTCCTCTTCCTGGTGGGAAATGAGTGTTATATTTGAACGTGCAGACACCTAGAGCTAGTCTCTCATTGGTTCTCCCTATTCTTGTTCATCTTGCGCAGAAATTGCAAACTGTGCCGAACAGGAGGTTAAAGGCACTGACTCTCTAAGTGGGGAGAGTATTAGTAAAGGGTCTTCAATCGTGAACCCGAGTAAAAGGGGACGAAAACTGAGATGCATTTGAAAAGGTTTCCCGGTCACACGGTGCACCATACTGTGGGTTTCCCATGCATGTTTTAGCTGAAGGAAGAATCCCTTAAACCTGGAGAGTTGGGACCCATGGAATGGGTACCATGCAGTATGACTTCAAAGGGCCTGCATTTTCTCAACGAACCTCACCAATGCTATCAGGCTGAAGTGTACAGCCTTATGTCTCACTCAGCTCTGGTTGTAGATGTGGTAAATCCAGGTTGCATCACAAGCCCTGAATGAATTATTTAAGAATTGCTCTCTATTTCACTGTCATTGTGTTTGTTTTTGTAATTCATTTTGATAATGGGATTTATCGGATTTTCTCTGCTGCATTCATGCCGCTGTACACACACTTGAGTCTCTTATGGAGACATATAAATCCATGGGTTTGAAGATACTTACTAGTCAGGTGTATTCCTAGGCGTTGAATATGGGGTGTTTAGTCCATTTCGTTGAGCAAGGGCTAGGTCTTGACTATTACATATTTGGCTTATGGAAAGGTATCTGTGCTAATTTCTATCTCTGGTTTTATGCAGCACCCCAACTCACTTTTCCCCTTAAGCAAGCATAAGGTGGTTTTCTAAATTTGAGACCCTGTTCTGTTTTGTAATTCAGTTCATGTGTAGCCAAGTTTACATTCCGTGTATTAGTGATATCTTATGATGTTTCATTTTCTGTGTGACTTATTTCACTTAGAATCATCGTACCTGAATCCACTCATTATGCCACGATGGGTCTGATGACATAGATTTCATTGCTTAGTGATATTCCATTGAATGTGTGTACCACAACTTCTTTACCCATTTTTCACATTCTGGGATATTTAACTTGTACCGTAGACGAGATTCCTGTAAACAGAGCCGTCTGAAACTTTGGGGTGGCTGTCTGTTTTTGATTTTAATTTCCGTGATCTATAAGACCATAAGTGGAAGTGCCGTAGTCTCCGTTGCTTTGTTTCTTAGGTGTTTCAGGAAACACCATACACTTCTCCAGAGTGGCTGTTGGCAATTTACATCCCGCCCATCAGCATAACAAGGCTCCCTGTTCTCCATGGCCTGTGCTGCCTTTCTGGATTTTACACTTTTTTCAGATGGCCCTTTTGAACGGGGGGCAGTGAGACTTCTTTGTAGTGCAGATTTCTTTAACATGCTGGCTTGGTTGGCCAAAAAGGGCGTATGCGTTTTTTCCTGAATATATTCAGGAAAAAACGCATACGCCCTTTTTGGCCAAGTGCATCATTGTCGACGTTCTGCCTCTTTTCCTATGCTTTAAATGCAATTCCAGTCTACCCCCTGAACTCGTTTTCCTGCAATTCTGCCCCGCTTTCCAGTCCTCTTCGCAGCCTTCCTTCAATATATTTTTGGACGATAGCTGTCATTTATAACTCTGCATGTTTGTGAATTACAGTGCCCCTGAGCTCCTTTCTTCAACTCGCTTTCTTGTGAGCTGGCCGCAAACCCGCAGGAATGCTTCAGGCCCTAATCTGGTTCTGGCACGGCATGCTGAGCCTTTGGTTAATTCCTCTTCCTGGTGGGAAATGAGCGTTCCATTTGCCTGTCCAGACACCTACAGCTAGTCTCTCATTGGTTCTCCCTATTCCTGTTCATCTTGCGCAGAAATTGCAAACTGTGCCAAACAGGAGGTTAAAGGCACTGACTCTCCAAGTGGGGAGAGTGTTAGTAAACGGTCTGGAATGGTGAACCCGAGTAAAAGGGGACGAAAACTGAGATGCATTTGAAAACGTTTCCCGGTCACACAGTGCACTGTACTGTGGGTTTCCCATGCATGTTTTAGCTGAAGGAAGTATCCCTTAAACCTGGAGAGTTGGGACCCATGGAATGGGTACCATGCAGTATGACTTCAAAGGGTCTGCATTTGCTCATCGAACCTCACCAATGCTATCAGCCCGAAGTGTCCAGCCTTATGTCTCACTCAGCTCTGGGTGTAGATGTGGTAAATCCAGGTTGCATCACAAGCCCTGAATGAATTATTTAAGAATTGCTCTCTATTTCACTGTCATTGTGTTTGTTTTTGTAATTCATTTTGATAATGGGTTTTATCGGATTTTCTCTGCTGCATTCATGCCGCTGTACACACACTTGAGTCTCTTACGGAGACATATAAATCCATGGGTTTGAAGGTTCTTACTAGTCATGTGTAATCCTAGGCGTTGAATATGGGGTGTTTAGTCCATTTCGTTGAGCAAGGGCTAGGTCTTGACTATTACATATTTGGCTTATGGAAAGGTATCTGTGCTAATTTCTATCTCTGGTTTTATGCAGCACCACAACTCACCTTTCCCCTTAAGCAAGCATAAGTTGGTTTTCTAAATTTGAGACCCTGTTCTGTTTTGTAATTCAGTTCATGTGTAGCCAAGTTTACATTCCGTGTATTAGTGATATCTTATGATGTTTCATTTTCTGTGTGACCTATTTCACTTAGAATCATCGTACCTGAATCCACTCATTATGCCGCGACGGGCCTTATGACATAGATTTCATTAGTGAGTGATATTCCTTTGTACGTACGTACCACACTTCTTTATCCATTTTTCGCTTTCTGGGATATTTAACTTGTACCGTAGACGAGGTTCTTGTAAACAGACCCGTAAACAGAAACTTTGCGGTGGCTGTGTGTTTTTGATTTTAATTTCCCTAAGCTATAGGAAAATAAGTGGTAATGCCGTAGGCTCCATTGCTTTGTTTTTTAGGTTTTTGAGGAAACACCATACACATCTCCAGAGTGGCTGTTGGCAATTTACATCCCGCCCATCAGCATAACAAGGCTCCCTGTTCTCCATGGCCTGTGCTGCCTTTCTGGATTTTACACTTTTTTCAGATGGCCCTTTTGAACGGGGGGCAGTGAGACTTCATTGTAGTGCAGATTTCTTTAACATGCTTGCTTGGTTGGCCAAAAAGGGCGTATGCGTTTTTTCCTGAATATATTCAGGAAAAAACGCATACGCCCTTTTTGGCCAAGTGCATCATTGTCGACGTTCTGCCTCTTTTCCTATGCTTTAAATGCAATTCCAGTCTACCCCCTGAAATCGTTTTCTTGCAATTCTGCCCCGCTTTCAAGTCCTCTTCGCAGCCTTCCTTCAATATATTTTTGGGTAATAGCTGTCATTTATAACTCTGCAGGTTTGTGAATTACAGTGTCCCTGAGCTCCTTTCTTCAACTCGCTTTCTTGTGAGCTGGCCGCAAGCCCGCAGGATTGCTTCAGGCCCTAATCTGGTTCCGGCACGGCATGCTGAGCCTTTGGTTAATTCCTCTTCCTGGTGGGAAATGAGCGTTAAATTTGCCCGTGCAGACACCTTCACACGAGTCTTCATGGTGCCACTTTGCCCCGGTTATCTCTATGGAGGTTGGAGTTGGAGGGCCTCCTCGCTCAAGGTCAGTGTGCCCACGGAGCCAACCCTGCAACTTCAGGGCATGGTTGGGTGTTAGGATCACCACGTGGGGTCCTTTTCCCTTAGGAGGGAGGTGGCCTTTTGGGCTGCTGATTTCCAGGTTTTCAGATACTGCCAGTATCTTGGCCAGATGTGGCGGTGGGCCAAGCCCCTTGGTGACCGCAGTTTATCCTACCTGGATCGCATTCTTGCATTGTTCCATTTCAAGTGGTCCCAGGTTTTGCACTAATACTCCAATGGCGATTCACCGTTCACCAGGAATGTAAAGGTCAAAGGGTTTAGCTAAATTAGGGAGTTCCAGGGCAAGGGTCTGAATTGACTGCTCTTTCCATTCTTGAAAGGCCACTTCTGCATTCTATTCAAAAGGATCATCATCTTTTCCTTTCAGTGTTTCATATAGAGGCCCAGCTAGTAGACTGTAGTTAGGGATCCAGAAGCAGCAAACCCTGGCCTCCCCAGGAACCCCTAAGCTGTCTTCTAGGTTCAGAAATGGGTAAGGCTGTAAATTGTTTCTTCCCTTTCCTGGGATGGGCTTCTCCGACCTTCTGTGAGAATGAAGCCCAGGCAGGTCACCGTAGTCTGTGATATTTGAGCTTTGTCTTGGACAACTTGTATCCTTTATTGGCTTGGTAGTTCAGAGGTCTCCTTAGTAGGGCTGGCGATCAGAATGTCGTCTGCATATTGAAGGAGTGTTTCCTTTTCCAGAGGTAGAACTTTTAGTTCTTTAGCTGAGCTTTCCCCAAAGATGGTGTGGGAATTTTTGAACCCTTGGGGCAACACGGCCCGGAAGTATTGTTTTAGTTGTATGTTGAGTCCTGCCACTCACAAGCCAAAATTTCTTGTGACTCTGGGACTAATAGAATACAAAAGAAGGCATCATTGAAGACTAATACAGAATACCATGTCCTGGTGGTTGGTAGAATGACCAGCAGGGTGTAGGATTTAGGAACTACTGGAGGTATATCCTCGGTGGCTTCACTGACTGTCCTGACATCCTTTACCAGGACTCCAGCAGCCCATGGGGCTCTCGAGGTCAGGCCAATCCCAGGATATGGAGCTCACCTGGGCAGGTACCCCACCCCCACCCCAGCCCACGGGGCTCTCGTGTTCAGGCCCCTCCCAGGATATGGGGTTCCCTGGGCAGGTTCCCCTGCAGCCCATGGGGCTCTCGTGGTCAGGCCCCTCCCAGGATACAGAGCTACCCTTGCAGGTACCATGGCAGGGCTGGGAACACAGGAACCGTGCATATCGCCCTCATTGCAGAGCACTCCCAGCTCACCTGTCACTCAGATCTGACACAGAGCACCTCAGAGCAGGACTTGAACTAACAAACAGCAGCTCCGACAGGTCTGTGACCCTGGGCATCACTCTGTGTGGCCTCCCTCCACCTGGTCTTCCAGAGACTTCCACTGCACCCGGGGCACCAGGCCTCTGTCTCCACCCACCAGCCACCCCTCCTCTCCCTGACTCCTGGGTTCCTCTCATTAGGAGAGGGTTTTCTTGAAGTTGTCTCCCACTCATGGGCCAGATAATATAATTAGAAAACAAGCCAGAGCTGCAGCCCCTTGTCTATCCTGACTCTCAGGAGCCCACACCTGTTCCTTGGACCTGGCCGATTCAGCAAGTTCCAGTTTCTGCAACTGTGAGCCCCTGAGGGGTGATTATTGGCTGGCCTGGGAAGCCCGACCGTGCCGGCCAGACCTCCCCAGGTGTGCCTGGGTTCAGATCAATATAAACACCGCTCCAGGCAGCAAGAGCCCCTGCAGCTGTGCCTGACGCCATTTTCTCTGCCCTGTTAGCAGTCTTGGGGCTGGACTGGTGGGAGGGAGTGAGAGGCCACGGCTTTGTGGGTGGCCCAGTGTGAGTGGGGCTCTGCTGGACTTTCTGCAGCAGTTGCCAAGATGCCACCTGCTAAAGAAGAGGATGTGTCACCCATACCTGCCGCTGGAATTTCTCCCTGGGCAGAGGTGAGTGAGGAAGAAAGCAGTGGGGGCCGGGACAGCAGGGGTATCTCAGGCAGGGAAATGGAAAGCTTCCAGAAGAGCACCCAGGGCCAGGACCATCCTGGCTGGCCTGCAGGCACCAAGTCGGCTGGCATGCTGTCACTCATGTGGCTCCATGGCCCTTCCTCTAGGCTTTCAAGTCCTTGTACATATTCAGGTGTTTTACCTGGGAAGGGTGGGAACATTTCAGCAGCAGCTGGCCTGGGGCTCAGCCCACGTTTACTCACAGATGCCTCGGCACGGTCCCCCAGCTTTGCAATGAGGATGCTTGTTGCGTGGGGCCTGCTGGCTGAATGGGAGATGATTCCCCACCACTGACCAACTTCAGAATTGTTTACAACTGGAGCAAGTGCCCTGATACGGTTTTCCTCTGTGTAACTGGTGGGTTCTGTGTTTTTTTCGTTTTTGGTTCAAGGTAGATTTTATTCCTCTTTTTTGTATTTACAGATATAAGCATGGAAATAATTTATTCATATAAATACATGTATGTGAAGGGAAGAATATTTTTTCTGTTTTACTTTTTGTAATTTGAATTTTATTTTATTTTTTTATACAGCAGGTTCTTTTTGGTTATCTATTTTATACATATAAATGTATACATGCCAATCCCAATCTCTCAACTCCTCCCACCACCACCCCCCAACAGCTTTCCCCCCTTGGTGTCCATACGTTTGTTGTCTACATCTGTTGCTCTATTTCTGCCTGGCAAAACGGTTCATCTGTACAATTTTTCTAGGTTCCACATATATGCATTAATAGACAAGATTTGTTTTTCTCTTTCTGACTTACTTCACTCTGTATGACAGTCTCTAGATCCATCAACGTCTCTACAAATGACCCAATTTCATTCCTTTTTATGGCTTAGTAATATTCCATTTTATATATGTACCACTTCTTTATGCATTCGTCTGTCTGTGGGCATTTAGGTTGCTTCCATTACCTGGATATTGTAAATAGTGATGCAATGAACATTGCGGTGAATGTCTCTTTTTGATTTATGGTTTTGTCTGGGTATATGCCCAGTAGTGGGATTGCTGTATCATATGGTAATTCTATTCTTAGTTTTATAAGAAACTCCATAATGTTCTCCACAGTGACTGTATCAATTTACATTCCCAACAATAGTGGAAGAGGGTTCCTTATCTCCACACCCTTTCCAGCATTTGTTGTTTGTAGATTTTCTGATGATGCCCATTCTAACAGGTGTGAGGTGATACACCATGGATGAGTCTATTTCGTTGAGCAAAGAGTAGGTCTTGTCTATTACATATTTGGCTTATGGAACGGTATGTGTGCTAATTTCAATCTCTGGTTTTATACAGCACCCCAACTCAACTTTCCCCTTAAGCAAGCATAAGTTTTTATCTAAATGTGAGACTCTGTTCGGTTTTGGAATTCAGTTTATGTGTAGCCAAGTTTACACTCTCTCTATTAGTGATATCTTATGATAATTATCTTTCTCTGTGTGACCTATTTCTCTTAGAATCATCATACTTAAATCCACTCAATTTGCTGCTACAGGCCTGATGACATTGATTTCATTGCTGAGTGATATTCCGTTGTACGTAAGTAGCACAACTCCTTTATCCATTTTTTTCTTTCTGGGATATTTAATTTGTACTGGACTCAAGGTTCTTGTAAACACAGCAGCCCTAAATTTGGTGTTGGCTGTGTCTTGTTGATTTTAATTTTCCTAAGCTATAGGGCCAAAAGTGGAAGTGCCCTAGGGTCTGTAGCTTTGTTTTTCAGATGTTTCAGGATACACCATAAACATCTCCAGAGTGTCTGTTGGCAATTTACATCCCGCCCATCAGCATAACAAGGCTCCCTGTTCTCCATGGCCTGTCCTGTGTTTCTGGTTTTTACACTTTTTTCAGATGGCCCTTTTGACGAATGGGAAATGAGACTTCATTGTAGTGCGGATTTCCATTTCTCGAGTGCTTGGTTGGCCAAAAAGGGCATATGTGTTTTTTCCTGAATATATTCAGGAAAAAATGTTTACGCACTTTTGTCCAAGTGCATCAGTGTCAAAGATCTGCCGCTTTTCACATGCTTTAAATGCAATTCCAATCTACCTCCTGAAATATGATTCCTGCAATTCTGCCTCGTTTTCAAGTCCTCTTTGCAGACTTACTTCCATATAATTTTGCCAATAGCTGTCATTTATAACACTGCAGGTTTGTGAATTACAGTGCCCGTGATTTCCTTTCTTAACTCGTTTCCTTGAAAACTGGCCACAGAACCGCAGGTTTGCTTCAGGCCGTAATCAGTGTCCGGCACGGCACTCTGAGACTTTGGTTCATTCCACTTCCTGGTGGGAAATTAGAGTTAAATGTGCCCCTCCAGACACCTGCCTCACTCCTAGCCCCTTGGTGATGTGTGTCCTGTGGTTTGAGGCCACATGTGCTGGGTTCCTCACCTTTGGCTGATGTGGCCCCACTGGTGTGAGGACACTCCTGCCTGGTTCCCATCCCCTAGGTGATGTGGGCCCTCCGGTGAGAGTCTGATCCTAGTTGGGTTCCTCACACTTCTGTGAGGTGGGCCCTCTTCTCTGAGGTCACTCCTGCCTGGCTGGCACACCCCGCCTTGGCGACGTCGGCCCTCTGGTGGGATTTGGTGCCTGCTGGGTGTCTCCTCCCCTCAGTAATGAGGGCCCTCTGGCGTCAGACCCTAACTCCTGGGCTCCCAATATCTTCTGATATGCGCCCTGTGGTTCGAGTACACTCCTGCCAGGTTCCCAACCCCATGGGAATGTGGGCCTTCTGCTCTGAGGTCCCAACCGTGGGTTGCTCAGTTTCATGATGAGGGCCCTCTGCTGTGAGTTCTCTCCGGCCTGGATCCCATAGCCTCGCTGCTCCTGGCCACCTGCTGGGAGGTTCCAACTGCGGGATTCCTCACCTTTTTTCTTCTATGGGCCCTCTGTTTTGAGACTCCTCCTGCCTGCCTCACTCCCAGCCCCTTGGTGATGTGTGTCCTCTTGTTTGAGGCCACGTATGCTGGGTCCCTCACCTTTCGATGATGTGGCCCCACTGGTGTGAGGACACTCCTGCCTGGTTCCTATCCCCTTGATGATGTGGGCCCTCTGGTGAGAGTCTGATCCTGGCTGGGGTCCTCACCCTTCTGTGAGGGGGGCCCTCTGCTGTGAGGTCACTCCTGCCTGGCTGGCACACCCCACCTGGGCAACATCGGCCCTCTTGTGGCAGTTGGAGCCTGCTGGGAAGCTCCCCTCGGTGATGGGGGCCCTCTTGCCTCAGGCCCTAACTGCTGGGTACCCACATTTTCTGATACGTGCTAAGTGGTGCGAGGACACTCCTGCGAGGTTCCCATCCCCATGGGCATGTGGGCCTTCTGCTCTAAGGTCCCAACACCTGTGTTGTTCACCGTTTCATGATGTTGGCTCTCTGGTGTTAGTTCACCCAGGCCTAGATCCCATAGCCTCTGTGCTCTGAGCGGCCTGCTGGGAGGTTCCTACTGCTGGATTCCTTACCTTTTTTATTCTTTGGGTCCTGTGTTTTCATGCTCCTACTTCCTGACTCACTCCCAGCCCATTTGTGATGTAGGTCCTCTTGTTTAAGGCCACATGTACCAGTTTCCTCACCTTTATTGATGTGGCCCCACTGGTGTGAGAACACTCCTGCCTGGTTCCCATCCCCTTGGTGATGTGGGCCCCCTGGTGAGAGTCTGATCCTGTCTGGATTCCTCACACTTCTGTGAGGTGGGCCCTCTGCTGTGAGGTAACTCCTGCCTGGCTTGCTCCCATTGCCTTGGTGACGTCGGCCCTCTGGTGGCATTTGGAGCCTGCTGGTAGCCTCTTCTCCTCCGTGATGAGGGCCCTCTGGCGCCAGGCCATATCTGCTGGGTTCGACATTTTCTGATACGTGCTAAGTTGTGCGAGGACACTCCTGCGAGGTTCCCATCCCCATGGGGATGTGGGCCTTCTGCTCTGAGGTCCCACTGGCTGGGTTGCTCACAGTTTCATGATGTGGGCCCTCTGCTGTGAGTTCACTGTGGCCTGGATCCCATAGACTCCATGCTCTGGGCCACCTGCTGGGAGGTTCAAACTGCTGGATTCCTCACATTTTTTATTCTGTGGGCCCTGTGTTGTTAGGCTACTCCTGCCTGCCTCACTCGGAGCACCTTGGAAATGTGGGTCCTCTGGTTTAGGCCACATGTGCTGGGTTCCTCACCTTTCTATAATGTGGCCACACTGGTGTGAGGACACTCCTGCCTTGTTCCGATCCCCTTGGTGATGTGGGCCCTCTGGTGAGAGTCTTATCCTGGCTGGGTTCCTCACCATTCTGTGAGGTAGGCCCTCTGCTGTGAGGTCACTCCTGCCTGGCTGGCACACGTCAACGTGGCGACGTGGGCCCTCAGTTGGGAGTTGGTGCCTGCTGGGAGTCTCCTCCCCTCGGTAATGAGGGCCCTCTGGCGTCAGACCCTAACTCCTGGGCTCCCAAAAGTTTCTGAGGTGCGCCCTGTGGTGCGAGTACACTCCTGCCAGGATCCCAACCCCATGGGAATGTGGGCCTTCTGCTCTAAGGTCCCAACGGCTGGGTTGCTCACAGTTTCATAATGAGGGCCCTCTGTTTTGAGTTCAGTCAGGCCTGGATCCCATAGCCTCGCTGCTCCTGGCCACCTGCTGGGAGGTTCCAACTGCGGGATCCCTCACCTTTTTTACGCTATGGGCCCTCTGTTTGGAGGCTCCTCCTGCCTGCCTCACTCCCAGCCCCTTGGTGATGTGTGTCCTGTAGTTTGAGGCCACGTGTGCTGGGTCCGTCACATTTCGGTGATGTGACCACACTGGTGTGAGAACACTCCTGCCTGGTTTCCATTCCCTTGGTGATGTGGGCCCTCCGGTGAGAGTCTGATCCTCTTTGGGTTCCTCACACTTTTGTGTGGTTGGCCCTCTGCTCTGAGGTCACTCCTGCCTGGCTGGCACACCCTGCATTGGCGACGTCGGCCTTCTGGTAGCAGTTGGAGCTTGCCTGGAGCCTCCTCTCCTCAGTGATGAGGGCCCTCTGGCGTCCGGCCCTAACTGCTGGGCTCCCCACCTTTTCTGATGTGTGCCCACTGGTGCGATGACACTCCTGCTTGGTTCCCTTCCCCATGGGGATGTGGGCCTTGTGCTCTGAGGTTACAACGGCTGGGTTGCTTACAGTATCACGATGAGGGCCCTCTGTTGTGAGTTCATCACTGCCTGGATCCCATAGCCTCGGTGCTCTGGGCCGCCTGCTGGGATGTTCCAACTGCTGGATTCCTCACCTTTTTTATACAATGGGCCATGTGTTTTGAGGTTAATCCTGCCTGCCTCGCTCCGAGACCCATGGTGATGTGGGTCCTCTGGTTTGAGGCCACATGTGCTGGGTACCTCAACTTTCGATGATGTGGCCCCACGGGTGTGAGGACACTCCTGCCTGGTTCCCAGCCCCTTGCTTATGTGGGCACTCTGGTGAGAGTCTGATCTTGACTGGGTTCCTTACCCTTCTGTGAGGTGGGCCCTCTGATGTGAGGTCACTCCTGCCTGGATGGCTCATGTCGCCTTGGCGACATAGGCCCTCTGTTGGCCACTGAAGCATGCTGGGAGCCTCCTACCCTCTTTAATAAGGGCCCTGGAAGAAACGCATATGCCCTTTTTGACCAAGTGCATCATTGTCGAGGTTCTGCCTCTTCTCCTATACTTTCAGAGGACTTCCCGTCTACCTCCTGAAATCGTATTCCTGGAATTCTGCCCCGCGTTCAAGTCCTCTTTGCAGCCTTACTTCAATATATTTTTGGACGATAGCTGTCATTTATAACTCTGCATGTTTGTGAATTACAGCGCCCCTGAGCTCCTTTCTTCAACTCGCTTTCTTGTGAGCTGGCCGCAAAACCGCAGGATTGCTTCAGGCCCTAATCTGGTTCCGACACGGCATGCTGAGCCTTTGGCTAATTCCTCTTCCTGGTGGGAAATGAGCGTTAAATTTGTTCGTGCAGACACCTACAGCTAATCTCTCATTGGTTCTCCCTATTCCTGTTCATCTTGCGCAGAAATTCCAAACTGTGCCAAACAGGAGGTTAAAGGCACTGACTCTCCAAGTGGGGAGAGTGTTAGTAAAGCGTCTGGAATGGTAAAACCGAGTACGAGGGGACGAAAACTGAGACGCATTTAAAAAGTTTTCCCGGTCACACGGTGGACCATATTCTGGGTTGCCCATGCATGTTTTACCTGAAGGAAGAATCCCTTCAACCTGGAGAGTTGGGACCCATGGAATGGGTACCACGCAGTATGACTTCAAAGGGTTGCCTTTGCTCACCGAACGTCACCAATGCTATCAGCCCGAAGTGTCCAGCCTTATGTCTCACTCAGCTCGGGGTGTAGATGTGGTAAATCCACGTTGCATCACAAGCCCTGAATGAATTATTTAAGAATTGCTCTCTATTTCACTGTCATTGTGTTTTGTTTTTGTAATTTATTTTGATAATGGGATTTATCGGATTTTCACTGCTGCGTTTATGCCGCTGTACACATGCTTGATTCTCTTATGGAGACATATAAATCCATGGGTTTTCAGATTCTTACTAGTCAGGTATATTCCTAGGCATTGAATATGGGGTGTTGAGTCCATTTCGTGGAGCAAGGAGTAGGTCCTGACTATTACATATTTGCTTATGGAAAGGTATCTGTGCTAATTTCAATCTCTGGTTTTATGCAGCACCACAACTCACCTTTCCCCTTAAGCAAGCATAAGTTGGTTTTCTAAATTTGAGACCCTTTTCTGTTTTGTAATTGAGTTCATGTGCAGCCATGTTTGCATTCCGTGTATTTGAGATATCTTATGGTGTTTCTTTTTCTGTGTGACTTAGTTAACTTAGAATGATCGTACCTGAATCCACTCATTATGCCGCGACGGGCCTCATGACATAGATTTCATTGCTGAGTGATATTCCATTGTACGTACGTACAACAACTTCTTTATCCATTTTTTGCTTTCTGGGATATTTCACTTGTACCGTAAATGAGGTTCTTGTAAGCAGAGCCGTCCAAAATTTATGGGTGGCTGTGTCTTTTTGATTTTAATTTCCCTAAGCTATAGAACCATAAGTTGAAGTGCCGTAGGCTCCGTTGCTTAGTTTTTTAGGTGTTTGAGGAAACACCATACACTTCTCCAGAGTGGCTGTTGGCAAGTTACATCCCGCCCATCAGCATAACAAGGCTCCCTGTTCTCCATGGCCTGTCCTGCCTTTCTGGATTTTTCACTTTTTTCAGATGTCCCTTTTGACAGGGGGGCAGTGAGACTTCATTGTAATGCAGATTTCTTTACAGGCTTGCTTGTTTGGCCAAAAAGGGCGTATGTGTTTTTTCTTGAATATATTCAGGAAAAAACGCATACGCCCTTTTTGACCAAGTGCATCATTGTCGACTTTCTGTCTCTTTCCTTATGCTTTAAATGCAATTCCAGTCTGCCCCTGAACTCGTTTTCCTGCAATTCTGCCCCGCTTTCAAGTCCTCTACGCAGCCTTACTTCAATACATTTTTGGACAATAGCTGACATTTATAACTCTGCAGGTTTGTGAATGACAGTGCGCCTGAGCTCCTTTCTTCTACTCGCTTTCTTGTGAGCTGGCCGCAAACCCGCAGGATTGCTTCATGCCCTAATCTGGTTCCGGCACAGCATGCTGATCCTTTGGTAAATTCCTCTTCCTGGTGGGAAATGAGTGTTATATTTGAACGTGCAGACACCTAGAGCTAGTCTCTCATTGGTTCTCCCTATTCTTGTTCATCTTGCGCAGAAATTGCAAACTGTGCCGAACAGGAGGTTAAAGGCACTGACTCTCTAAGTGGGGAGAGTATTAGTAAAGGGTCTTCAATCGTGAACCCGAGTAAAAGGGGACGAAAACTGAGATGCATTTGAAAAGGTTTCCCGGTCACACGGTGCACCATACTGTGGGTTTCCCATGCATGTTTTAGCTGAAGGAAGAATCCCTTAAACCTGGAGAGTTGGGACCCATGGAATGGGTACCATGCAGTATGACTTCAAAGGGCCTGCATTTTCTCAACGAACCTCACCAATGCTATCAGGCTGAAGTGTACAGCCTTATGTCTCACTCAGCTCTGGTTGTAGATGTGGTAAATCCAGGTTGCATCACAAGCCCTGAATGAATTATTTAAGAATTGCTCTCTATTTCACTGTCATTGTGTTTGTTTTTGTAATTCATTTTGATAATGGGATTTATCGGATTTTCTCTGCTGCATTCATGCCGCTGTACACACACTTGAGTCTCTTATGGAGACATATAAATCCATGGGTTTGAAGATACTTACTAGTCAGGTGTATTCCTAGGCGTTGAATATGGGGTGTTCAGTCCATTTCGTTGAGCAAGGGCTAGGTCTTGACTATTACATATTTGGCTTATGGAAAGGTATCTGTGCTAATTTCTATCTCTGGTTTTATGCAGCACCCCAACTCACTTTTCCCCTTAAGCAAGCATAAGGTGGTTTTCTAAATTTGAGACCCTGTTCTGTTTTGTAATTCAGTTCATGTGTAGCCAAGTTTACATTCCGTGTATTAGTGATATCTTATGATGTTTCATTTTCTGTGTGACTTATTTCACTTAGAATCATCGTACCTGAATCCACTCATTATGCCACGATGGGTCTGATGACATAGATTTCATTGCTGAGTGATATTCCATTGAATGTGTGTACCACAACTTCTTTATCCATTTTTCACATTCTGGGATATTTAACTTGTACCGTAGACGAGGTTCCTGTAAACAGAGCCGTCTGAAACTTTGGGGTGGCTGTCTGTTTTTGATTTTAATTTCCGTGATCTATAAGACCATAAGTGGAAGTGCCGTAGTCTCCGTTGCTTTGTTTCTTAGGTGTTTCAGGAAACACCATACACTTCTCCAGAGTGGCTGCTGGCAATTTACATCCCGCCCATCAGCATAACAAGGCTCCCTGTTCTCCATGGCCTGTGCTGTCTTTCTGGATTTTACACTTTTTTCAGATGGCCCTTTTGACCTGGGGGCAGTGAGACTTCTTTGTAGTGAAGATTTCTTTAACATGCTGGCTTGGTTGGCCAAAAAGAGCGTATGCGTTTTTTCCTGAATATATTCAGGAAAAAACGCATACGCTCTTTTTGGCCAAGTGCATCATTGTCGACGTTCTGCCTCTTTTCCTATGCTTTAAATGCAATTCCAGTCTACCCCCTGAAATCGTTTTCCTGCAATTCTGCCCCGCTTTCCAGTCCTCTTCGCAGCCTTCCTTCAATATATTTTTGGACGATAGCTGTCATTTATAACTCTGCAGGTTTGTGAATTACAGTGCCCCTGAGCTCCTTTCTTCAACTCGCTTTCTTGTGAGCTGGCCGCAAACCCGCAGGAATGCTTCAGGCCCTAATCTGGTTCTGGCACGGCATGCTGAGCCTTTGGTTAATTCCTCTTCCTGGTGGGAAATGAGCGTTCCATTTGCCCGTCCAGACACCTACAGCTAGTCTCTCATTGGTTCTCCCTATTCCTGTTCATCTTGCGCAGAAATTGCAAACTGTGCCAAACAGGAGGTTAAAGGCACTGACTCTCCAAGTGGGGAGAGTGTTAGTAAACGGTCTGGAATGGTGAACCCGAGTAAAAGGGGACGAAAACTGAGATGCATTTGAAAACGTTTCCCGGTCACACAGTGCACTGTACTGTGGGTTTCCCATGCATGTTTTAGCTGAAGGAAGAATCCCTTAAACCTGGAGAGTTGGGACCCATGGAATGGGTACCATGCAGTATGACTTCAAAGGGTCTGCATTTGCTCATCGAACCTCACCAATGCTATGAGCCCGAAGTGTCCAGCCTTATGTCTCACTCAGCTCTGGGTGTAGATGTGGTGAATCCAGGTTGCATCACAAGCCCTGAATGAATTATTTAAGAATTGCTCTCTATTTCACTGTCATTGTGTTTGTTTTTGTAATTCATTTTGATAATGGGTTTTATCGGATTTTCTCTGCTGCATTCATGCCGCTGTACACACACTTGAGTCTCTTACGGAGACATATAAATCCATGGGTTTGAAGGTTCTTACTAGTCATGTGTATTCCTAGGCGTTGAATATGGGGTGTTTAGTCCATTTCGTTGAGCAAGGGCTCGGTCTTGACTATTACATATTTGGCTTTTGGAAAGGTATCTGTGCTAATTTCTATCTCTGGTTTTATGCAGCACCCCAACTCACTTTTCCCCTTAAGCAAGCATAAGGTGGTTTTCTAAATTTGAGACCCTGTTCTGTTTTGTAATTCAGTTCATGTGTAGCCAAGTTTACATTCCGTGTATTAGTGATATCTTATGATGTTTCATTTTCTGTGTGACTTATTTCACTTAGAATCATCGTACGTGAATCCACTCATTATGCCGCGACGGGCCTGATGACATAGATTTCATTGGTGAGTGATATTCCTTTGTACGTACGTACCACACTTCTTTATCCATTTTTCGCTTTCTGGGATATTTAACTTGTACCGTAGACGAGGTTCTTGTAAACAGAGCCGTAAACAGAAACTTTGCGGTGGCTGTGTGTTTTGATTTTAATTTGCCTAAGCTATAGGAAAAAAAGTGGTAATGCCGTAGGCTCCGTTGCTTTGTTTTTTAGGTTTTTGAGGAAACACCATACACATCTCCAGAGTGGCTGTTGTCAATTTACATCCCGCCCATCAGCATAACAAGGCTCCCTGTTCTCCATGGCCTGTGCTGCCTTTCTGGATTTTACACTTTTTTCAGATGGCCCTTTTGAACGGGGGGCAGTGAGACTTCATTGTAGTGCAGATTTCTTTAACATGCTTGCTTGGTTGGCCAAAAAGGGCGTATGCGTTTTTTCCTGAATATATTCAGGAAAAAACGCATGCGCCCTTTTTGGCCAAGTGCATCATTGTCGACGTTCTGCCTCTTTTCCTATGCTTTAAATGCAATTCCAGTCTACCCCCTGAAATCGTTTTCTTGCAATTCTGCCCCGCTTTCAAGTCCTCTTCGCAGCCTTCCTTCAATATATTTTTGGGTGATAGCTGTCATTTATAACTCTGCAGGTTTGTGAATTACAGTGTCCCTGAGCTCCTTTCTTCAACTCGCTTTCTTGTGAGCTGGCCGCAAACCCGCAGGATTGCTTCAGGCCCTAATCTGGTTCCGGCACGGCATGCTGAGCCTTTGGTTAATTCCTCTTCCTGGTGGGAAATGAGCATTAAATTTGCCCGTGCAGACACCTTCACACGAGTCTTCATGGTGCCACTTTTCCCCGGTTATCTCTATGGAGGTTGGAGTTGGAGGGCCTCCTCGCTCAAGGTCAGTGTGCCCACGGAGCCAACCCTGCAACTTCAGGGCATGGTTGGGTGTTAGGATCACCACGTGGGGTCCTTTTCCCTTAGGAGGGAGGTGGCCTTTTGGGCTGCTGATTTCCAGGTTTTCAGATACTGCCAGTATCTTGGCCAGATGTGGCGGTGGGCCAAGCCCCTTGGTGACCGCAGTTTATCCTACCTGGATCGCATTCTTGCATTGTTCCATCTCAAGTGGTCCCAGGTTTTGCACTAATACTCCAATGGCGATTCACCGTTCACCAGGAATGTAAAGGTCAAAGGGTTTAGCTAAATTAGGGAGTTCCAGGGCAAGGGTCTGAATTGACTGCTCTTTCCATTCTTGAAAGGCCACTTCTGCATTCTATTCAAAAGGATCATCATCTTTTCCTTTCAGTGTTTCATATAGAGGCCCAGCTAGTAGACTGTAGTTAGGGATCCAGAAGCAGCAAACCCTGGCCTCCCCAGGAACCCCTAAGCTGTCTTCTAGGTTCAGAAATGGGTAAGGCTGTAAATTGTTTCTTCCCTTTCCTGGGATGGGCTTCTCCGACCTTCTGTGAGAATGAAGCCCAGGCAGGTCACCGTAGTCTGTGATATTTGAGCTTTGTCTTGGACAACTTGTATCCTTTATTGGCTTGGTAGTTCAGAGGTCTCCTTAGTAGGGCTGGCGATCAGAATGTCGTCTGCATATTGAAGGAGTGTTTCCTTTTCCAGAGGTAGAACTTTTAGTTCTTTAGCTGAGCTTTCCCCAAAGATGGTGTGGGAATTTTTGAACCCTTGGGGCAACACGGCCCGGAAGTATTGTTTTAGTTGTATGTTGAGTCCTGCCACTCACAAGCCAAAATTTCTTGTGACTCTGGGACTAATAGAATACAAAAGAAGGCATCATTGAAGACTAATACAGAATACCATGTCCTGGTGGTTGGTAGAATGACCAGCAGGGTGTAGGATTTAGGAACTACTGGAGGTATATCCTCGGTGGCTTCACTGACTGTCCTGACATCCTTTACCAGGACTCCAGCAGCCCATGGGGCTCTCGAGGTCAGGCCAATCCCAGGATATGGAGCTCACCTGGGCAGGTACCCCACCCCCACCCCAGCCCACGGGGCTCTCGTGTTCAGGCCCCTCCCAGGATATGGGGTTCCCTGGGCAGGTTCCCCTGCAGCCCATGGGGCTCTCGTGGTCAGGCCCCTCCCAGGATACAGAGCTACCCTTGCAGGTACCATGGCAGGGCTGGGAACACAGGAACCGTGCATATCGCCCTCATTGCAGAGCACTCCCAGCTCACCTGTCACTCAGATCTGACACAGAGCACCTCAGAGCAGGACTTGAACTAACAAACAGCAGCTCCGACAGGTCTGTGACCCTGGGCATCACTCTGTGTGGCCTCCCTCCACCTGGTCTTCCAGAGACTTCCACTGCACCCGGGGCACCAGGCCTCTGTCTCCACCCACCAGCCACCCCTCCTCTCCCTGACTCCTGGGTTCCTCTCATTAGGAGAGGGTTTTCTTGAAGTTGTCTCCCACTCATGGGCCAGATAATATAATTAGAAAACAAGCCAGAGCTGCAGCCCCTTGTCTATCCTGACTCTCAGGAGCCCACACCTGTTCCTTGGACCTGGCCGATTCAGCAAGTTCCAGTTTCTGCAACTGTGAGCCCCTGAGGGGTGATTATTGGCTGGCCTGGGAAGCCCGACCGTGCCGGCCAGACCTCCCCAGGTGTGCCTGGGTTCAGATCAATATAAACACCGCTCCAGGCAGCAAGAGCCCCTGCAGCTGTGCCTGACGCCATTTTCTCTGCCCTGTTAGCAGTCTTGGGGCTGGACTGGTGGGAGGGAGTGAGAGGCCACGGCTTTGTGGGTGGCCCAGTGTGAGTGGGGCTCTGCTGGACTTTCTGCAGCAGTTGCCAAGATGCCACCTGCTAAAGAAGAGGATGTGTCACCCATACCTGCCGCTGGAATTTCTCCCTGGGCAGAGGTGAGTGAGGAAGAAAGCAGTGGGGGCCGGGACAGCAGGGGTATCTCAGGCAGGGAAATGGAAAGCTTCCAGAAGAGCACCCAGGGCCAGGACCATCCTGGCTGGCCTGCAGGCACCAAGTCGGCTGGCATGCTGTCACTCATGTGGCTCCATGGCCCTTCCTCTAGGCTTTCAAGTCCTTGTACATATTCAGGTGTTTTACCTGGGAAGGGTGGGAACATTTCAGCAGCAGCTGGCCTGGGGCTCAGCCCACGTTTACTCACAGATGCCTCGGCACGGTCCCCCAGCTTTGCAATGAGGATGCTTGTTGCGTGGGGCCTGCTGGCTGAATGGGAGATGATTCCCCACCACTGACCAACTTCAGAATTGTTTACAACTGGAGCAAGTGCCCTGATACGGTTTTCCTCTGTGTAACTGGTGGGTTCTGTGTTTTTTTCGTTTTTGGTTCAAGGTAGATTTTATTCCTCTTTTTTGTATTTACAGATATAAGCATGGAAATAATTTATTCATATAAATACATGTATGTGAAGGGAAGAATATTTTTTCTGTTTTACTTTTTGTAATTTGAATTTTATTTTATTTTTTTATACAGCAGGTTCTTTTTGGTTATCTATTTTATACATATAAATGTATACATGCCAATCCCAATCTCTCAACTCCTCCCACCACCACCCCCCAACAGCTTTCCCCCCTTGGTGTCCATACGTTTGTTGTCTACATCTGTTGCTCTATTTCTGCCTGGCAAAACGGTTCATCTGTACAATTTTTCTAGGTTCCACATATATGCATTAATAGACAAGATTTGTTTTTCTCTTTCTGACTTACTTCACTCTGTATGACAGTCTCTAGATCCATCAACGTCTCTACAAATGACCCAATTTCATTCCTTTTTATGGCTTAGTAATATTCCATTTTATATATGTACCACTTCTTTATGCATTCGTCTGTCTGTGGGCATTTAGGTTGCTTCCATTACCTGGATATTGTAAATAGTGATGCAATGAACATTGCGGTGAATGTCTCTTTTTGATTTATGGTTTTGTCTGGGTATATGCCCAGTAGTGGGATTGCTGTATCATATGGTAATTCTATTCTTAGTTTTATAAGAAACTCCATAATGTTCTCCACAGTGACTGTATCAATTTACATTCCCAACAATAGTGGAAGAGGGTTCCTTATCTCCACACCCTTTCCAGCATTTGTTGTTTGTAGATTTTCTGATGATGCCCATTCTAACAGGTGTGAGGTGATACACCATGGATGAGTCTATTTCGTTGAGCAAAGAGTAGGTCTTGTCTATTACATATTTGGCTTATGGAACGATATGTGTGCTAATTTCAATCTCTGGTTTTATACAGCACCCCAACTCAACTTTCCCCTTAAGCAAGCATAAGTTTTTATCTAAATGTGAGACTCTGTTCGGTTTTGGAATTCAGTTTATGTGTAGCCAAGTTTACACTCTCTCTATTAGTGATATCTTATGATAATTATCTTTCTCTGTGTGACCTATTTCTCTTAGAATCATCATACTTAAATCCACTCAATTTGCTGCTACAGGCCTGATGACATTGATTTCATTGCTGAGTGATATTCCGTTGTACGTAAGTAGCACAACTCCTTTATCCATTTTTTTCTTTCTGGGATATTTAATTTGTACTGGACTCAAGGTTCTTGTAAACACAGCAGCCCTAAATTTGGTGTTGGCTGTGTCTTGTTGATTTTAATTTTCCTAAGCTATAGGGCCAAAAGTGGAAGTGCCCTAGGGTCTGTAGCTTTGTTTTTCAGATGTTTCAGGATACACCATAAACATCTCCAGAGTGTCTGTTGGCAATTTACATCCCGCCCATCAGCATAACAAGGCTCCCTGTTCTCCATGGCCTGTCCTGTGTTTCTGGTTTTTACACTTTTTTCAGATGGCCCTTTTGACGAATGGGAAATGAGACTTCATTGTAGTGCGGATTTCCATTTCTCGAGTGCTTGGTTGGCCAAAAAGGGCATATGTGTTTTTTCCTGAATATATTCAGGAAAAAATGTTTACGCACTTTTGTCCAAGTGCATCAGTGTCAAAGATCTGCCGCTTTTCACATGCTTTAAATGCAATTCCAATCTACCTCCTGAAATATGATTCCTGCAATTCTGCCTCGTTTTCAAGTCCTCTTTGCAGACTTACTTCCATATAATTTTGCCAATAGCTGTCATTTATAACACTGCAGGTTTGTGAATTACAGTGCCCGTGATTTCCTTTCTTAACTCGTTTCCTTGAAAACTGGCCACAGAACCGCAGGTTTGCTTCAGGCCGTAATCAGTGTCCGGCACGGCACTCTGAGACTTTGGTTCATTCCACTTCCTGGTGGGAAATTAGAGTTAAATGTGCCCCTCCAGACACCTGCCTCACTCCTAGCCCCTTGGTGATGTGTGTCCTGTGGTTTGAGGCCACATGTGCTGGGTTCCTCACCTTTGGCTGATGTGGCCCCACTGGTGTGAGGACACTCCTGCCTGGTTCCCATCCCCTAGGTGATGTGGGCCCTCCGGTGAGAGTCTGATCCTAGTTGGGTTCCTCACACTTCTGTGAGGTGGGCCCTCTTCTCTGAGGTCACTCCTGCCTGGCTGGCACACCCCGCCTTGGCGACGTCGGCCCTCTGGTGGGATTTGGTGCCTGCTGGGTGTCTCCTCCCCTCAGTAATGAGGGCCCTCTGGCGTCAGACCCTAACTCCTGGGCTCCCAATATCTTCTGATATGCGCCCTGTGGTTCGAGTACACTCCTGCCAGGTTCCCAACCCCATGGGAATGTGGGCCTTCTGCTCTGAGGTCCCAACCGTGGGTTGCTCAGTTTCATGATGAGGGCCCTCTGCTGTGAGTTCTCTCCGGCCTGGATCCCATAGCCTCGCTGCTCCTGGCCACCTGCTGGGAGGTTCCAACTGCGGGATTCCTCACCTTTTTTCTTCTATGGGTCCTCTGTTTTGAGACTCCTCCTGCCTGCCTCACTCCCAGCCCCTTGGTGATGTGTGTCCTCTTGTTTGAGGCCACGTATGCTGGGTCCCTCACCTTTCGATGATGTGGCCCCACTGGTGTGAGGACACTCCTGCCTGGTTCCTATCCCCTTGATGATGTGGGCCCTCTGGTGAGAGTCTGATCCTGGCTGGGGTCCTCACCCTTCTGTGAGGGGGGCCCTCTGCTGTGAGGTCACTCCTGCCTGGCTGGCACACCCCACCTGGGCAACATCGGCCCTCTTGTGGCAGTTGGAGCCTGCTGGGAAGCTCCCCTCGGTGATGGGGGCCCTCTTGCCTCAGGCCCTAACTGCTGGGTACCCACATTTTCTGATACGTGCTAAGTGGTGCGAGGACACTCCTGCGAGGTTCCCATCCCCATGGGCATGTGGGCCTTCTGCTCTAAGGTCCCAACACCTGTGTTGTTCACCGTTTCATGATGTTGGCTCTCTGGTGTTAGTTCACCCAGGCCTAGATCCCATAGCCTCTGTGCTCTGAGCGGCCTGCTGGGAGGTTCCTACTGCTGGATTCCTTACCTTTTTTATTCTTTGGGTCCTGTGTTTTCATGCTCCTACTTCCTGACTCACTCCCAGCCCATTTGTGATGTAGGTCCTCTTGTTTAAGGCCACATGTACCGGTTTCCTCACCTTTATTGATGTGGCCCCACTGGTGTGAGGACACTCCTGCCTGGTTCCCATCCCCTTGGTGATGGGGGCCCCCTGGTGAGAGTCTGATCCTGTCTGGATTCCTCACACTTCTGGGAGGTGGGCCCTCTGCTGTGAGGTAACTCCTGCCTGGCTTGCTCCCATTGCCTTGGTGACGTCGGCCCTCTGGTGGCATTTGGAGCCTGCTGGTAGCCTCCTCTCCTCCGTGATGAGGGCCCTCTGGCGCCAGGCCATAACTGCTGGGTTCCCACATTTTCTGATACGTGCTAAGTTGTGCGAGGACACTCCTGCGAGGTTCCTATCCCCATGGGGATGTGCGCCTTCTGCTCTGAGGTCCCACTGGCTGGGTTGCTCACAGTTTCATGATGTGGGCCCTCTGCTGTGAGTTCACTGTGGCCTGGATCCCATAGACTCCATGCTCTGGGCCACCTGCTGGGAGGTTCAAACTGCTGGATTCCTCACATTTTTTATTCTGTGGGCCCTGTGTTGTTAGGCTACTCCTGCCTGCCTCACTCGGAGCACCTTGGAAATGTGGGTCCTCTGGTTTAGGCCACATGTGCTGGGTTCCTCACCTTTCTATAATGTGGCCACACTGGTGTGAGGACACTCCTGCCTTGTTCCGATCCCCTTGGTGATGTGGGCCCTCTGGTGAGAGTCTTATCCTGGCTGGGTTCCTCACCCTTCTGTGAGGTAGGCCCTCTGCTGTGAGGTCACTCCTGCCTGGCTGGCACACGTCAACGTGGCGACGTGGGCCCTCAGTTGGGAGTTGGTGCCTGCTGGGAGTCTCCTCCCCTCGGTAATGAGGGCCCTCTGGCGTCAGACCCTAACTCCTGGGCTCCCAAAATTTTCTGATGTGCGCCCTGTGGTGCGAGTACACTCCTGCCAGGATCCCAACCCCATGGGAATGTGGGCCTTCTGCTCTAAGGTCCCAACGGCTGGGTTGCTCACAGTTTCATAATGAGGGCCCTCTGTTTTGAGTTCAGTCAGGCCTGGATCCCATAGCCTCGCTGCTCCTGGCCACCTGCTGGGAGGTTCCAACTGCGGGATTCCTCACCTTTTTTACGCTATGGGCCCTCTGTTTGGAGGCTCCTCCTGCCTGCCTCACTCCCAGCCCCTTGGTGATGTGTGTCCTGTAGTTTGAGGCCACGTGTGCTGGGTCCGTCACATTTCGGTGATGTGACCACACTGGTGTGAGAACACTCCTGCCTGGTTTCCATTCCCTTGGTGATGTGGGCCCTCCGGTGAGAGTCTGATCCTCTTTGGGTTCCTCACACTTTTGTGTGGTTGGCCCTCTGCTCTGAGGTCACTCCTGCCTGGCTGGCACACCCTGCATTGGCGACGTCGGCCTTCTGGTAGCAGTTGGAGCTTGCTGGGAGCCTCCTCTCCTCAGTGATGAGGGCCCTCTGGCGTCCGGCCCTAACTGCTGGGCTCCCCACCTTTTCTGATGTGTGCCCACTGGTGCGATGACACTCCTGCTTGGTTCCCTTCCCCATGGGGATGTGGGCCTTGTGCTCTGAGGTTACAACGGCTGGGTTGCTTACAGTATCACGATGAGGGCCCTCTGTTGTGAGTTCATCACTGCCTGGATCCCATAGCCTCGGTGCTCTGGGCCGCCTGCTGGGATGTTCCAACTGCTGGATTGCTCACCTTTTTTATACAATGGGCCATGTGTTTTGAGGTTAATCCTGCCTGCCTCGCTCCGAGACCCATGGTGATGTGGGTCCTCTGGTTTGAGGCCACATGTGCTGGGTACCTCAACTTTCGATGATGTGGCACCACGGGTGTGAGGACACTCCTGCCTGGTTCCCAGCCCCTTGCTTATGTGGGCACTCTGGTGAGAGTCTGATCTTGACTGGGTTCCTTACCCTTCTGTGAGGTGGGCCCTCTGATGTGAGGTCACTCCTGCCTGGATGGCTCATGTCGCCTTGGCGACGTAGGCCCTCTGTTGGCCACTGAAGCATGCTGGGAGCCTCCTACCCTCTTTAATAAGGGCCCTGGAAGAAACGCATATGCCCTTTTTGACCAAGTGCATCATTGTCGAGGTTCTGCCTCTTCTCCTATACTTTCAGAGGACTTCCCGTCTACCTCCTGAAATCGTATTCCTGGAATTCTGCCCCGCGTTCAAGTCCTCTTTGCAGCCTTACTTCAATATATTTTTGGACGATAGCTGTCATTTATAACTCTGCAGGTTTGTGAATTACAGTGCCCCTGAGCTCCTTTCTTCAACTCGCTTTCTTGTGAGCTGGCCGCAAAACCGCAGGATTGCTTCAGGCCCTAATCTGGTTCCGACACGGCATGCTGAGCCTTTGGCTAATTCCTCTTCCTGGTGGGAAATGAGCGTTAAATTTGTTCGTGCAGACACCTACAGCTAATCTCTCATTGGTTCTCCCTATTCCTGTTCATCTTGCGCAGAAATTCCAAACTGTGCCAAACAGGAGGTTAAAGGCACTGACTCTCCAAGTGGGGAGAGTGTTAGTAAAGCATCTGGAATGGTAAAACCGAGTACGAGGGGACGAAAACTGAGACGCATTTAAAAAGTTTTCCCGGTCACACGGTGGACCATATTCTGGGTTGCCCATGCATGTTTTACCTGATGGAAGAATCCCTTCAACCTGGAGAGTTGGGACCCATGGAATGGGTACCACGCAGTATGACTTCAAAGGGTTGCCTTTGCTCACCGAACGTCACCAATGCTATCATCCCGAAGTGTCCAGCCTTATGTCTCACTCAGCTCGGGGTGTAGATGTGGTAAATCCACGTTGCATCACAAGCTCTGAATGAATTATTTAAGAATTGCTCTCTATTTCACTGTCATTGTGTTTTGTTTTTGTAATTTATTTTGATAATGGGATTTATCGGATTTTCACTGCTGCGTTTATGCCGCTGTACACATGCTTGATTCTCTTATGGAGACATATAAATCCATGGGTTTTCAGATTCTTACTAGTCAGGTATATTCCTAGGCATTGAATATGGGGTGTTGAGTCCATTTCGTGGAGCAAGGAGTAGGTCCTGACTATTACATATTTGCTTATGGAAAGGTATCTGTGCTAATTTCAATCTCTGGTTTTATGCAGCACCACAACTCACCTTTCCCCTTAAGCAAGCATAAGTTGGTTTTCTAAATTTGAGACCCTTTTCTGTTTTGTAATTGAGTTCATGTGCAGCCATGTTTGCATTCCGTGTATTTGAGATATCTTATGGTGTTTCTTTTTCTGTGTGACTTAGTTAACTTAGAATGATCGTACCTGAATCCACTCATTATGCCGCGACGGGCCTCATGACATAGATTTCATTGCTGAGTGATATTCCATTGTACGTACGTACAACAACTTCTTTATCCATTTTTTGCTTTCTGGGATATTTCACTTGTACCGTAAATGAGGTTCTTGTAAGCAGAGCCGTCCAAAATTTATGGGTGGCTGTGTCTTTTTGATTTTAATTTCCCTAAGCTATAGAACCATAAGTTGAAGTGCTGTAGGCTCCGTTGCTTAGTTTTTTAGGTGTTTGAGGAAACACCATACACTTCTCCAGAGTGGCTGTTGGCAAGTTACATCCCGCCCATCAGCATAACAAGGCTCCCTGTTCTCCATGGCCTGTCCTGCCTTTCTGGATTTTTCACTTTTTTCAGATGTCCCTTTTGACAGGGGGGCAGTGAGACTTCATTGTAATGCAGATTTCTTTACAGGCTTGCTTGTTTGGCCAAAAAGGGCGTATGTGTTTTTTCTTGAATATATTCAGGAAAAAACGCATACGCCCTTTTTGACCAAGTGCATCATTGTCGACTTTCTGTCTCTTTCCTTATGCTTTAAATGCAATTCCAGTCTGCCCCTGAACTCGTTTTCCTGCAATTCTGCCCCGCTTTCAAGTCCTCTACGCAGCCTTACTTCAATACATTTTTGGACAATAGCTGACATTTATAACTCTGCAGGTTTGTGAATGACAGTGCGCCTGAGCTCCTTTCTTCTACTCGCTTTCTTGTGAGCTGGCCGCAAACCCGCAGGATTGCTTCATGCCCTAATCTGGTTCCGGCACAGCATGCTGATCCTTTGGTAAATTCCTCTTCCTGGTGGGAAATGAGTGTTATATTTGAACGTGCAGACACCTAGAGCTAGTCTCTCATTGGTTCTCCCTATTCTTGTTCATCTTGCGCAGAAATTGCAAACTGTGCCAAACAGGAGGTTAAAGGCACTGACTCTCTAAGTGGGGAGAGTATTAGTAAAGGGTCTTCAATCGTGAACCCGAGTAAAAGGGGACGAAAACTGAGATGCATTTGAAAAGGTTTCCCGGTCACACGGTGCACCATACTGTGGGTTTCCCATGCATGTTTTAGCTGAAGGAAGAATCCCTTAAACCTGGAGAGTTGGGACCCATGGAATGGGTACCATGCAGTATGACTTCAAAGGGCCTGCATTTTCTCAACGAACCTCACCAATGCTATCAGGCTGAAGTGTACAGCCTTATGTCTCACTCAGCTCTGGTTGTAGATGTGGTAAATCCAGGTTGCATCACAAGCCCTGAATGAATTATTTAAGAATTGCTCTCTATTTCACTGTCATTGTGTTTGTTTTTGTAATTCATTTTGATAATGGGATTTATCGGATTTTCTCTGCTGCATTCATGCCGCTGTACACACACTTGAGTCTCTTATGGAGACATATAAATCCATGGGTTTGAAGATACTTACTAGTCAGGTGTATTCCTAGGCGTTGAATATGGGGTGTTTAGTCCATTTCGTTGAGCAAGGGCTAGGTCTTGACTATTACATATTTGGCTTATGGAAAGGTATCTGTGCTAATTTCTATCTCTGGTTTTATGCAGCACCACAACTCACTTTTCCCCTTAAGCAAGCATAAAGTGGCTTTCTAAATTTGAGACCCTGTTCTGTTTTGTAATTCAGTTCATGTGTAGCCAAGTTTACATTCCGTGTATTAGTGATATCTTATGATGTTTCATTTTCTGTGTGACTTATTTCACTTAGAATCATCGTACCTGAATCCACTCATTATGCCACGATGGGCCTGATGACATAGATTTCATTGCTGAGTGATATTCCATTGAATGTGTGTACCACAACTTCTTTATCCATTTTTCACATTCTGGGATATTTAACTTGTACCGTAGACGAGATTCCTGTAAACAGAGCCGTCTGAAACTTTGGGGTGGCTGTCTGTTTTTGATTTTAATTTCCGTGATCTATAAGACCATAAGTGGAAGTGCCGTAGTCTCCGTTGCTTTGTTTCTTAGGTGTTTCAGGAAACACCATACACTTCTCCAGAGTGGCTGTTGGCAATTTACATCCCGCCCATCAGCATAACAAGGCTCCCTGTTCTCCATGGCCTGTGCTGCCTTTCTGGATTTTACACTTTTTTCAGATGGCCCTTTTGAACGGGGGGCAGTGAGACTTCTTTGTAGTGCAGATTTCTTTAACATGCTGGCTTGGTTGGCCAAAAAGGGCGTATGCGTTTTTTCCTGAATATATTCAGGAAAAAACGCATACGCCCTTTTTGGCCAAGTGCATCATTGTCGACGTTCTGCCTCTTTTCCTATGCTTTAAATGCAATTCCAGTCTACCCCCTGAACTCGTTTTCCTGCAATTCTGCCCCGCTTTCCAGTCCTCTTCGCAGCCTTCCTTCAATATATTTTTGGACGATAGCTGTCATTTATAACTCTGCAGGTTTGTGAATTACAGTGCCCCTGAGCTCCTTTCTTCAACTCGCTTTCTTGTGAGCTGGCCGCAAACCCGCAGGAATGCTTCAGGCCCTAATCTGGTTCCGGCACGGCATGCTGAGCCTTTGGTTAATTCCTCTTCCTGGTGGGAAATGAGCGTTCCATTTGCCTGTCCAGACACCTACAGCTAGTCTCTCATTGGTTCTCCCTATTCCTGTTCATCTTGCGCAGAAATTGCAAACTGTGCCAAACAGGAGGTTAAAGGCACTGACTCTCCAAGTGGGGAGAGTGTTAGTAAACGGTCTGGAATGGTGAACCCGAGTAAAAGGGGACGAAAACTGAGATGCATTTGAAAACGTTTCCCGGTCACACAGTGCACTGTACTGTGGGTTTCCCATGCATGTTTTAGCTGAAGGAAGTATCCCTTAAACCTGGAGAGTTGGGACCCATGGAATGGGTACCATGCAGTATGACTTCAAAGGGTCTGCATTTGCTCATCGAACCTCACCAATGCTATCAGCCCGAAGTGTCCAGCCTTATGTCTCACTCAGCTCTGGGTGTAGATGTGGTAAATCCAGGTTGCATCACAAGCCCTGAATGAATTATTTAAGAATTGCTCTCTATTTCACTGTCATTGTGTTTGTTTTTGTAATTCATTTTGATAATGGGTTTTATCGGATTTTCTCTGCTGCATTCATGCCGCTGTACACACACTTGAGTCTCTTACGGAGACATATAAATCCATGGGTTTGAAGGTTCTTACTAGTCATGTGTAATCCTAGGCGTTGAATATGGGGTGTTTAGTCCATTTCGTTGAGCAAGGGCTAGGTCTTGACTATTACATATTTGGCTTATGGAAAGGTATCTGTGCTAATTTCTATCTCTGGTTTTATGCAGCACCACAACTCACCTTTCCCCTTAAGCAAGCATAAGTTGGTTTTCTAAATTTGAGACCCTGTTCTGTTTTGTAATTCAGTTCATGTGTAGCCAAGTTTACATTCCGTGTATTAGTGATATCTTATGATGTTTCATTTTCTGTGTGACCTATTTCACTTAGAATCATCGTACCTGAATCCACTCATTATGCCGCGACGGGCCTTATGACATAGATTTCATTAGTGAGTGATATTCCTTTGTACGTACGTACCACACTTCTTTATCCATTTTTCGCTTTCTGGGATATTTAACTTGTACCGTAGACGAGGTTCTTGTAAACAGACCCGTAAACAGAAACTTTGCGGTGGCTGTGTGTTTTTGATTTTAATTTCCCTAAGCTATAGGAAAATAAGTGGTAATGCCGTAGGCTCCATTGCTTTGTTTTTTAGGTTTTTGAGGAAACACCATACACATCTCCAGAGTGGCTGTTGGCAATTTACATCCCGCCCATCAGCATAACAAGGCTCCCTGTTCTCCATGGCCTGTGCTGCCTTTCTGGATTTTACACTTTTTTCAGATGGCCCTTTTGAACGGGGGGCAGTGAGACTTCATTGTAGTGCAGATTTCTTTAACATGCTTGCTTGGTTGGCCAAAAAGGGCGTATGCGTTTTTTCCTGAATATATTCAGGAAAAAACGCATACGCCCTTTTTGGCCAAGTGCATCATTGTCGACGTTCTGCCTCTTTTCCTATGCTTTAAATGCAATTCCAGTCTACCCCCTGAAATCGTTTTCTTGCAATTCTGCCCCGCTTTCAAGTCCTCTTCGCAGCCTTCCTTCAATATATTTTTGGGTAATAGCTGTCATTTATAACTCTGCAGGTTTGTGAATTACAGTGTCCCTGAGCTCCTTTCTTCAACTCGCTTTCTTGTGAGCTGGCCGCAAACGCGCAGGATTGCTTCAGGCCCTAATCTGGTTCCGGCACGGCATGCTGAGCCTTTGGTTAATTCCTCTTCCTGGTGGGAAATGAGCGTTAAATTTGCCCGTGCAGACACCTTCACACGAGTCTTCATGGTGCCACTTTGCCCCGGTTATCTCTATGGAGGTTGGAGTTGGAGGGCCTCCTCGCTCAAGGTCAGTGTGCCCATGGAGCCAACCCTGCAACTTCAGGGCATGGTTGGGTGTTAGGATCACCACGTGGGGTCCTTTTCCCTTCGGAGGGAGGTGGCCTTTTGGGCTGCTGATTTCCAGGTTTTCAGATACTGCCAGTATCTTGGCCAGATGTGGCGGTGGGCCAAGCCCCTTGGTGACCGTAGTTTATCCTACCTGGATCGCATTCTTGCATTGTTCCATTTCAAGTGGTCCCAGGTTTTGCACTAATACTCCAATGGCGATTCACCGTTCACCAGGAATGTAAAGGTCAAAGGGTTTAGCTAAATTAGGGAGTTCCAGGCCAAGGGTCTGAATTGACTGCTCTTTCCATTCTTGAAAGGCCACTTCTGCATTCTATTCAAAAGGATCATCATCTTTTCCTTTCAGTGTTTCATATAGAGGCCCAGCTAGTAGACTGTAGTTAGGGATCCAGAAGCAGCAAACCCTGGCTTCCCCAGGAACCCCTAAGCTGTCTTCTAGTTTCAGAAATGGGTAAGGCTGTAAATTGTTTCTTCCCTTTCCTGGGATGGGCTTCTCCGACCTTCTGTGAGAATGAAGCCCAGGCAGGTCACCGTAGTCTGTGATATTTGAGCTTTTTCTTGGGCAACTTGTATCCTTTATTGGCTTGGTAGTTCAGAGGTCTCCTTAGTAGGGCTGGCGATCAGAATGTGGTCTGCATATTGAACGTGTGTTTCTTTTTCCAGAGGTAGAACTTTTAGTTCTTTAGCTGAGCTTTCCCCAAAGATGGTGTGGGAATTTTTGAACCCTTGGGGCAACACGGCCCGGAAGTATTGTTTTAGTTGTATGTTGAGTCCTGCCACTCACAAGCCAAAATTTCTTGTGACTCTGGGACTAATAGAATACAAAAGAAGGCATCATTGAAGACTAATACAGAATACCATGTCCTGGTGGTTGGTAGAATGACCAGCAGGGTGTAGGATTTAGGAACTACTGGAGGTATATCCTCGGTGGCTTCACTGACTGTCCTGACATCCTTTACCAGGACTCCAGCAGCCCATGGGGCTCTCGAGGTCAGGCCAATCCCAGGATATGGAGCTCACCTGGGCAGGTACCCCACCCCCACCCCAGCCCATGGGGCTCTCGTGTTCAGGCCCCTCCCAGGATATGGGGTTCCCTGGGCAGGTTCCCCTGCAGCCCATGGGGCTCTCGTGGTCAGGCCCCTCCCAGGATACAGAGCTACCCTTGCAGGTACCATGGCAGGGCTGGGAACACAGGAACCCTGCATATCGCCCTCATTGCAGAGCACTCCCAGCTCACCTGTCACTCAGATCTGACACAGAGCACCTCAGAGCAGGACTTGAACTAACAAACAGCAGCTCCCACAGGTCTGTGACCCTGGGCATCACTCTGTGTGGCCTCCCTCCACCTGGTCTTCCAGAGACTTCCACTGCACCCGGGGCACCAGGCCTCTGTCTCCACCCACCAGCCACCCCTCCTCTCCCTGACTCCTGGGTTCCTCTCATTAGGAGAGGGTTTTCTTGAAGTTGTCTCCCACTCATGGGCCAGATAATATAATTAGAAAACAAGCCAGAGCTGCAGCCCCTTGTCTATCCTGACTCTCAGGAGCCCACACCTGTTCCTTGGACCTGGCCGATTCAGCAAGTTCCAGTTTCTGCAACTGTGAGCCCCTGAGGGGTGATTATTGGCTGGCCTGGGAAGCCCGACCGTGCCGGCCAGACCTCCCCAGGTGTGCCTGGGTTCAGATCAATATAAACACCGCTCCAGGCAGCAAGAGCCCCTGCAGCTGTGCCTGACGCCATTTTCTCTGCCCTGTCAGCAGTCTTGGGGCTGGACTGGTGGGAGGGAGTGAGAGGCCACGGCTTTGTGGGTGGCCCAGTGTGAGTGGGGCTCTGCTGGACTTTCTGCAGCAGTTGCCAAGATGCCACCTGCTAAAGAAGAGGATGTGTCACCCATACCTGCCGCTGGAATTTCTCCCTGGGCAGAGGTGAGTGAGGAAGAAAGCAGTGGGGGCCGGGACAGCAGGGGTATCTCAGGCAGGGAAATGGAAAGCTTCCAGAAGAGCACCCAGGGCCAGGACCATCCTGGCTGGCCTGCAGGCACCAAGTCGGCTGGCATGCTGTCACTCATGTGGCTCCATGGCCCTTCCTCTAGGCTTTCAAGTCCTTGTACATATTCAGGTGTTTTACCTGGGAAGGGTGGGAACATTTCAGCAGCAGCTGGCCTGGGGCTCAGCCCACGTTTACTCACAGATGCCTCGGCATGGTCCCCCAGCTTTGCAATGAGGACGCTTGTTGCGTGGGGCCTGCTGGCTGAATGGGGGATGATTCCCCACCACTGACCAACTTCAGAATTGTTTACAACTGGAGCAAGTGCCCTGATACGGTTTTCCTCTGTGTAACTGGTGGGTTCTGTTTTTTTTTCGTTTTTGGTTCAAGGTAGATTTTATTCCTCTTTTTTGTATTTACAGATATAAGCATGGAAATAATTTATTCATATAAATACATGTATGTGAAGGGAAGAATATTTTTTCTGTTTTACTTTTTGTAATTTGAATTTTATTTTATTTTTTTATACAGCAGGTTCTTTTTGGTTATCTATTTTATACATATAAAGGTATACATGCCAATCCCAGTCTCTCAACTCCTCCCACCACCACACCCCAACAGCTTTCCCCCCTTGGTGTCCATACGTTTGTTGTCTACATCTGTTGCTCTATTTCTGCCTGGCAAAACGGTTCATCTGTACAATTTTTCTAGGTTCCACATATAAGCATTAATAGACAAGATTTGTTTTTCTCTTTCTGACTTACTTCACTCCGTATGACAGTCTCTAGATCCATCAACATCTCTACAAATGACCCAATTTCATTCCTTTTTATGGCTTAGTAATATTCCATTTTATATATGTACCACTTCTTTATGCATTCGTCTGTCTGTGGGCATTTAGGTTGCTTCCATTACCTGGATATTGTAAATAGTGATGCAATGAACATTGCGGTGAATGTCTCTTTTTGATTTATGGTTTTGTCTGTGTATATGCCCAGTAGTGGGATTGCTGTATCATATGGTAATTCTATTCTTAGTTTTATAAGAAACTCCATAATGTTCTCCACAGTGACTGTATCAATTTACATTCCCAACAATAGTGGAAGAGGGTTCCTTATCTCCACACCCTTTCCAGCATTTGTTGTTTGTAGATTTTCTGATGATGCCCATTCTAACAGGTGTGAGGTGATACACCATGGATGAGTCTATTTCGTTGAGCAAAGAGTAGGTCTTGTCTAGTACATATTTGGCTTATGGAACGGTATGTGTGCTAATTTCAATCTCTGGTTTTATACAGCACCCCAACTCAACTTTCCCCTTAAGCAAGCATAAGTTTTTATCTAAATGTGAGACTCTGTTCGGTTTTGGAATTCAGTTTATGTGTAGCCAAGTTTACACTCTCTCTATTAGTGATATCTTATGATAATTATCTTTCTCTGTGTGACCTATTTCTCTTAGAATCATCATACTTAAATCCACTCAATTTGGTGCTACAGGCCTGATGACTTTGATTTCATTGCTGAGTGATATTCCGTTGTACGTAAGTAGCACAACTCCTTTATCCATTTTTTTCTTTCTGGGATATTTAATTTGTACTGGACTCAAGGTTCTTGTAAACACAGCAGCCCTAAATTTGGTGTTGGCTGTGTCTTGTTGATTTTAATTTTCCTAAGCTATAGGGCCAAAAGTGGAAGTGCCCTAGGGTCTGTAGCTTTGTTTTTCAGATGTTTCAGGATACACCATAAACATCTCCAGAGTGTCTGTTGGCAATTTACATCCCGCCCATCAGCATAACAAGGCTCCCTGTTCTCCATGGCCTGTCCTGTGTTTCTGGTTTTTACACTTTTTTCAGATGGCCCTTTTGACGAATGGGAAATGAGACTTCATTGTAGTGCGGATTTCCATTTCTCGAGTGCTTGGTTGGCCAAAAAGGGCATATGTGTTTTTTCCTGAATATATTCAGGAAAAAATGTTTACGCACTTTTGTCCAAGTGCATCACTGTCAAAGATCTGCCGCTTTTCACATGCTTTAAATGCAATTCCAATCTACCTCCTGAAATATGATTCCTGCAATTCTGCCTCGTTTTCAAGTCCTCTTTGCAGACTTACTTCCATATAATTTTGCCAATAACTGTCATTTATAACACTGCAGGTTTGTGAATTACAGTGCCCGTGATTTCCTTTCTTAACTCGTTTCCTTGAAAACTGGCCACAGAACCGCAGGTTTGCTTCAGGCCGTAATCAGGGTCCGGCACGGCACTCTGAGACTTTGGTTCATTCCACTTCCTGGTGGGAAATTAGAGTTAAATGTGCCCCTCCAGACACCTGCCTCACTCCTAGCCCCTTGGTGATGTGTGTCCTGTGGTTTGAGGCCACATGTGCTGGGTTCCTCACCTTTGGCTGATGTGGCCCCACTGGTGTGAGACACTCCTGCCTGGTTCCCATCCGCTTGGTGATGTGGGCCCTCCGGTGAGAGTCTGATCCTGGTTGGGTTCCTCACACTTCTGTGAGGTGGGCCCTCTTCTCTGAGGTCACTCCTGCCTGGCTGGCACACCCCGCCTTTGCGACGTCGGCTCTCTGGTGGGATTTGGTGCCTGCTGGGTGTCTCCTCCCCTCGGTAATGAGGGCCCTCTGGCGTCAGACCCTAACTCCTGTGCTCCCAATATTTTCTGATATGCGCCCTGTGGTTCGAGTACACTCCTGCCAGGTTCCCAACCCCATGGGAATGTGGGACTTCTGCTCTGAGGTCCCAACCGTGGGTTGCTCAGTTTCATGATGAGGGCCCTCTGCTGTGAGTTCTCTCCGGCTTGGATCCCATAGCCTCGCTGCTCCTGGCCACCTGCTGGGAGGTTCCAACTGCGGGATTCCTCACCTTTTTTCTTCTATGGACCCTCTGTTTTGAGACTCCTCCTGCCTGCCTCACTCCCAGCCTCTTGGTGATGTGTGTCCTCTGGTTTGAGGCCATGTATGCTGGGTCCCTCGCCTTTCGATGATGTGGCCCCACTGGTGTGAGGACACTCCTGCCTGGTTCCTATCCCCTTAATGATGTGGGCCCTCTGGTGAGAGTCTGATCCTGGCTGGGTTACTCACCCTTCTGTGAGGGGGGCCCTCTGCTGTGAGGTCACTCCTGCCTGGCTGGCACACCCCTCCTGGGCAACATCGGCCCTCTTGTGGCAGTTGGAGCCTGCTGGGAAGCTCCCCTCGGTGATGGGGGCCCTCTTGCCTCAGGCCCTAACTGCTGGGTACCCACATTTTCTGATACGTGCTAAGTGGTGCGAGGACACTCCTGCGAGGTTCCCATCCCCATGGGCATGTGGGCCTTCTGCTCTAAGGTCCCAACACCTGTGTTGTTCACCGTTTCATGATGTTGGCTCTCTGGTGTTAGTTCACCCAGGCCTAGATCCCATAGCCTCTGTGCTCTGAGCGGCCTGCTGGGAGGTTCCTACTGCTGGATTCCTTACCTTTTTTATTCTTTGTGTCCTGTGTTTTCATGCTCCTACTTCCTGACTCACTCCCAGCCCATTTGTGATGTAGGTCCTCTGGTTTAAGGCCACATGTACCGGTTTCCTCACCTTTATTGATGTGGCCCCACTGGTGTGAGGACACTCCTGCCTGGTTCCCATCCCCTTGGTGATGGGGGCCCTCTGGTGAGAGTCTGATCCTGTCTGGATTCCTCACACTTCTGGGAGGTGGGCCCTCTGCTGTGAGGTCACTCCTGCCTGGCTGGCACACGTCACCTTGGCGATGTGGGCCCTCATTTGGGAGTTGGTGCCTGCTGGGAGTCTCCTCCCCTCGGTAATGAGGGGCCTCTGGCGTCAGGCCCTAACTCATGCGCTCCCAAAATTTTCTGATGTGCGCCCTGTCGTGCGAATACACTCCAGCCAGGGTCCCATCCCCATGGGGATGTGGGCTTTCTGCCCTGAGGTCCCAACGGCTGGGTTGCTCACAGTGTCAGAATGTGGGCCCTCTGCTGTGAATTCACTCCGGCATGGATCCCATAGCCTCGGTGCTCTGGGCCACCTGCTTGGAGCTTCCAACTGCGGGGTTCCTCACCTTTTTTATTCTATGGGCGCTCTGTTGTGAGTCTCCTCCTGCATGCCTCACTCCCAGCCCTTTCGTGATGTGTGGCCCCTTGTTTGAGGCCACATGTGCTGTGTTCCTCACCTTTCGCTGATGTGGCCCCACTGGTGTGAGGACACTCCTGCCTGGTTTCCATCCCCTTTTTGATGTGGGCGCTCTGGTTAGAGTCTGATCCTGTTTGGGCTCCTCACACTTCTGTGAGGTGGGCCCTCTGCTGTGAGGTAACTCCTGCCTGGCTTGCTCCCATTGCCTTGGTGACGTCGGCCCTCTGGTGGCATTTGGAGCCTGCTGGTAGCCTCCTCTCCTCCGTGATGAGGGCCCTCTGGCGCCAGGCCATAACTGCTGGGTTCCCACATTTTCTGATACGTGCTAAGTTGTGCGAGGACACTCCTGCGAGGTTCCTATCCCCATGGGGATGTGCGCCTTCTGCTCTGAGGTCCCACTGGCTGGGTTGCTCACAGTTTCATGATGTGGGCCCTCTGCTGTGAGTTCACTGTGGCCTGGATCCCATAGACTCCATGCTCTGGGCCACCTGCTGGGAGGTTCAAACTGCTGGATTCCTCACATTTTTTATTCTGTGGGCCCTGTGTTGTTAGGCTACTCCTGCCTGCCTCACTCGGAGCACCTTGGAAATGTGGGTCCTCTGGTTTAGGCCACATGTGCTGGGTTCCTCACCTTTCTATAATGTGGCCACACTGGTGTGAGGACACTCCTGCCTTGTTCCGATCCCCTTGGTGATGTGGGCCCTCTGGTGAGAGTCTTATCCTGGCTGGGTTCCTCACCCTTCTGTGAGGTAGGCCCTCTGCTGTGAGGTCACTCCTGCCTGGCTGGCACACGTCAACGTGGCGACGTGGGCCCTCAGTTGGGAGTTGGTGCCTGCTGGGAGTCTCCTCCCCTCGGTAATGAGGGCCCTCTGGCGTCAGACCCTAACTCCTGGGCTCCCAAAATTTTCTGATGTGCGCCCTGTGGTGCGAGTACACTCCTGCCAGGATCCCAACCCCATGGGAATGTGGGCCTTCTGCTCTAAGGTCCCAACGGCTGGGTTGCTCACAGTTTCATAATGAGGGCCCTCTGTTTTGAGTTCAGTCAGGCCTGGATCCCATAGCCTCGCTGCTCCTGGCCACCTGCTGGGAGGTTCCAACTGCGGGATTCCTCACCTTTTTTACGCTATGGGCCCTCTGTTTGGAGGCTCCTCCTGCCTGCCTCACTCCCAGCCCCTTGGTGATGTGTGTCCTGTAGTTTGAGGCCACGTGTGCTGGGTCCGTCACATTTCGGTGATGTGACCACACTGGTGTGAGAACACTCCTGCCTGGTTTCCATTCCCTTGGTGATGTGGGCCCTCCGGTGAGAGTCTGATCCTCTTTGGGTTCCTCACACTTTTGTGTGGTTGGCCCTCTGCTCTGAGGTCACTCCTGCCTGGCTGGCACACCCTGCATTGGCGACGTCGGCCTTCTGGTAGCAGTTGGAGCTTGCTGGGAGCCTCCTCTCCTCAGTGATGAGGGCCCTCTGGCGTCCGGCCCTAACTGCTGGGCTCCCCACCTTTTCTGATGTGTGCCCACTGGTGCGATGACACTCCTGCTTGGTTCCCTTCCCCATGGGGATGTGGGCCTTGTGCTCTGAGGTTACAACGGCTGGGTTGCTTACAGTATCACGATGAGGGCCCTCTGTTGTGAGTTCATCACTGCCTGGATCCCATAGCCTCGGTGCTCTGGGCCGCCTGCTGGGATGTTCCAACTGCTGGATTGCTCACCTTTTTTATACAATGGGCCATGTGTTTTGAGGTTAATCCTGCCTGCCTCGCTCCGAGACCCATGGTGATGTGGGTCCTCTGGTTTGAGGCCACATGTGCTGGGTACCTCAACTTTCGATGATGTGGCACCACGGGTGTGAGGACACTCCTGCCTGGTTCCCAGCCCCTTGCTTATGTGGGCACTCTGGTGAGAGTCTGATCTTGACTGGGTTCCTTACCCTTCTGTGAGGTGGGCCCTCTGATGTGAGGTCACTCCTGCCTGGATGGCTCATGTCGCCTTGGCGACGTAGGCCCTCTGTTGGCCACTGAAGCATGCTGGGAGCCTCCTACCCTCTTTAATAAGGGCCCTGGAAGAAACGCATATGCCCTTTTTGACCAAGTGCATCATTGTCGAGGTTCTGCCTCTTCTCCTATACTTTCAGAGGACTTCCCGTCTACCTCCTGAAATCGTATTCCTGGAATTCTGCCCCGCGTTCAAGTCCTCTTTGCAGCCTTACTTCAATATATTTTTGGACGATAGCTGTCATTTATAACTCTGCAGGTTTGTGAATTACAGTGCCCCTGAGCTCCTTTCTTCAACTCGCTTTCTTGTGAGCTGGCCGCAAAACCGCAGGATTGCTTCAGGCCCTAATCTGGTTCCGACACGGCATGCTGAGCCTTTGGCTAATTCCTCTTCCTGGTGGGAAATGAGCGTTAAATTTGTTCGTGCAGACACCTACAGCTAATCTCTCATTGGTTCTCCCTATTCCTGTTCATCTTGCGCAGAAATTCCAAACTGTGCCAAACAGGAGGTTAAAGGCACTGACTCTCCAAGTGGGGAGAGTGTTAGTAAAGCATCTGGAATGGTAAAACCGAGTACGAGGGGACGAAAACTGAGACGCATTTAAAAAGTTTTCCCGGTCACACGGTGGACCATATTCTGGGTTGCCCATGCATGTTTTACCTGATGGAAGAATCCCTTCAACCTGGAGAGTTGGGACCCATGGAATGGGTACCACGCAGTATGACTTCAAAGGGTTGCCTTTGCTCACCGAACGTCACCAAAGCTATCAGCCCGAAGTGTCCAGCCTTATGTCTCACTCAGCTCGGGGTGTAGATGTGGTAAATCCACGTTGCATCACAAGCTCTGAATGAATTATTTAAGAATTGCTCTCTATTTCACTGTCATTGTGTTTTGTTTTTGTAATTTATTTTGATAATGGGATTTATCGGATTTTCACTGCTGCGTTTATGCCGCTGTACACATGCTTGATTCTCTTATGGAGACATATAAATCCATGGGTTTTCAGATTCTTACTAGTCAGGTATATTCCTAGGCATTGAATATGGGGTGTTGAGTCCATTTCGTGGAGCAAGGAGTAGGTCCTGACTATTACATATTTGCTTATGGAAAGGTATCTGTGCTAATTTCAATCTCTGGTTTTATGCAGCACCACAACTCACCTTTCCCCTTAAGCAAGCATAAGTTGGTTTTCTAAATTTGAGACCCTTTTCTGTTTTGTAATTGAGTTCATGTGCAGCCATGTTTGCATTCCGTGTATTTGAGATATCTTATGGTGTTTCTTTTTCTGTGTGACTTAGTTAACTTAGAATGATCGTACCTGAATCCACTCATTATGCCGCGACGGGCCTCATGACATAGATTTCATTGCTGAGTGATATTCCATTGTACGTACGTACAACAACTTCTTTATCCATTTTTTGCTTTCTGGGATATTTCACTTGTACCGTAAATGAGGTTCTTGTAAGCAGAGCCGTCCAAAATTTATGGGTGGCTGTGTCTTTTTGATTTTAATTTCCCTAAGCTATAGAACCATAAGTTGAAGTGCCGTAGGCTCCGTTGCTTAGTTTTTTAGGTGTTTGAGGAAACACCATACACTTCTCCAGAGTGGCTGTTGGCAAGTTACATCCCGCCCATCAGCATAACAAGGCTCCCTGTTCTCCATGGCCTGTCCTGCCTTTCTGGATTTTTCACTTTTTTCAGATGTCCCTTTTGACAGGGGGGCAGTGAGGCTTCATTGTAATGCAGATTTCTTTACAGGCTTGCTTGTTTGGCCAAAAAGGGCGTATGCGTTTTTTCTTGAATATATTCAGGAAAAAACGCATACGCCCTTTTTGACCAAGTGCATCATTGTCGACTTTCTGTCTCTTTCCTTATGCTTTAAATGCAATTCCAGTCTGCCCCTGAACTCGTTTTCCTGCAATTCTGCCCCGCTTTCAAGTCCTCTACGCAGCCTTACTTCAATACATTTTTGGACAATAGCTGACATTTATAACTCTGCAGGTTTGTGAATGACAGTGCGCCTGAGCTCCTTTCTTCTACTCGCTTTCTTGTGAGCTGGCCGCAAACCCGCAGGATTGCTTCATGCCCTAATCTGGTTCCGGCACAGCATGCTGATCCTTTGGTAAATTCCTCTTCCTGGTGGGAAATGAGTGTTATATTTGAACGTGCAGACACCTAGAGCTAGTCTCTCATTGGTTCTCCCTATTCTTGTTCATCTTGCGCAGAAATTGCAAACTGTGCCAAACAGGAGGTTAAAGGCACTGACTCTCTAAGTGGGGAGAGTATTAGTAAAGGGTCTTCAATCGTGAACCCGAGTAAAAGGGGACGAAAACTGAGATGCATTTGAAAAGGTTTCCCGGTCACACGGTGCACCATACTGTGGGTTTCCCATGCATGTTTTAGCTGAAGGAAGAATCCCTTAAACCTGGAGAGTTGGGACCCATGGAATGGGTACCATGCAGTATGACTTCAAAGGGCCTGCATTTTCTCAATGAACCTCACCAATGCTATCAGGCTGAAGTGTACAGCCTTATGTCTCACTCAGCTCTGGTTGTAGATGTGGTAAATCCAGGTTGCATCACAAGCCCTGAATGAATTATTTAAGAATTGCTCTCTATTTCACTGTCATTGTGTTTGTTTTTGTAATTCATTTTGATAATGGGATTTATCGGATTTTCTCTGCTGCATTCATGCCGCTGTACACACACTTGAGTCTCTTATGGAGACATATAAATCCATGGGTTTGAAGATACTTACTAGTCAGGTGTATTCCTAGGCGTTGAATATGGGGTGTTTAGTCCATTTCGTTGAGCAAGGGCTAGGTCTTGACTATTACATATTTGGCTTATGGAAAGGTATCTGTGCTAATTTCTATCTCTGGTTTTATGCAGCACCACAACTCACTTTTCCCCTTAAGCAAGCATAAAGTGGTTTTCTAAATTTGAGACCCTGTTCTGTTTTGTAATTCAGTTCATGTGTAGCCAAGTTTACATTCCGTGTATTAGTGATATCTTATGATGTTTCATTTTCTGTGTGACTTATTTCACTTAGAATCATCGTACCTGAATCCACTCATTATGCCACGATGGGCCTGATGACATAGATTTCATTGCTGAGTGATATTCCATTGAATGTGTGTACCACAACTTCTTTATCCATTTTTCACATTCTGGGATATTTAACTTGTACCGTAGACGAGATTCCTGTAAACAGAGCCGTCTGAAACTTTGGGGTGGCTGTCTGTTTTTGATTTTAATTTCCGTGATCTATAAGACCATAAGTGGAAGTGCCGTAGTCTCCGTTGCTTTGTTTCTTAGGTGTTTCAGGAAACACCATACACTTCTCCAGAGTGGCTGTTGGCAATTTACATCCCGCCCATCAGCATAACAAGGCTCCCTGTTCTCCATGGCCTGTGCTGCCTTTCTGGATTTTACACTTTTTTCAGATGGCCCTTTTGAACGGGGGGCAGTGAGACTTCTTTGTAGTGCAGATTTCTTTAACATGCTGGCTTGGTTGGCCAAAAAGGGCGTATGCGTTTTTTCCTGAATATATTCAGGAAAAAACGCATACGCCCTTTTTGGCCAAGTGCATCATTGTCGACGTTCTGCCTCTTTTCCTATGCTTTAAATGCAATTCCAGTCTACCCCCTGAACTCGTTTTCCTGCAATTCTGCCCCGCTTTCCAGTCCTCTTCGCAGCCTTCCTTCAATATATTTTTGGACGATAGCTGTCATTTATAACTCTGCAGGTTTGTGAATTACAGTGCCCCTGAGCTCCTTTCTTCAACTCGCTTTCTTGTGAGCTGGCCGCAAACCCGCAGGAATGCTTCAGGCCCTAATCTGGTTCCGGCACGGCATGCTGAGCCTTTGGTTAATTCCTCTTCCTGGTGGGAAATGAGCGTTCCATTTGCCTGTCCAGACACCTACAGCTAGTCTCTCATTGGTTCTCCCTATTCCTGTTCATCTTGCGCAGAAATTGCAAACTGTGCCAAACAGGAGGTTAAAGGCACTGACTCTCCAAGTGGGGAGAGTGTTAGTAAACGGTCTGGAATGGTGAACCCGAGTAAAAGGGGACGAAAACTGAGATGCATTTGAAAACGTTTCCCGGTCACACAGTGCACTGTACTGTGGGTTTCCCATGCATGTTTTAGCTGAAGGAAGTATCCCTTAAACCTGGAGAGTTGGGACCCATGGAATGGGTACCATGCAGTATGACTTCAAAGGGTCTGCATTTGCTCATCGAACCTCACCAATGCTATCAGCCCGAAGTGTCCAGCCTTATGTCTCACTCAGCTCTGGGTGTAGATGTGGTAAATCCAGGTTGCATCACAAGCCCTGAATGAATTATTTAAGAATTGCTCTCTATTTCACTGTCATTGTGTTTGTTTTTGTAATTCATTTTGATAATGGGTTTTATCGGATTTTCTCTGCTGCATTCATGCCGCTGTACACACACTTGAGTCTCTTACGGAGACATATAAATCCATGGGTTTGAAGGTTCTTACTAGTCATGTGTAATCCTAGGCGTTGAATATGGGGTGTTTAGTCCATTTCGTTGAGCAAGGGCTAGGTCTTGACTATTACATATTTGGCTTATGGAAAGGTATCTGTGCTAATTTCTATCTCTGGTTTTATGCAGCACCACAACTCACCTTTCCCCTTAAGCAAGCATAAGTTGGTTTTCTAAATTTGAGACCCTGTTCTGTTTTGTAATTCAGTTCATGTGTAGCCAAGTTTACATTCCGTGTATTAGTGATATCTTATGATGTTTCATTTTCTGTGTGACCTATTTCACTTAGAATCATCGTACCTGAATCCACTCATTATGCCGCGACGGGCCTTATGACATAGATTTCATTAGTGAGTGATATTCCTTTGTACGTACGTACCACACTTCTTTATCCATTTTTCGCTTTCTGGGATATTTAACTTGTACCGTAGACGAGGTTCTTGTAAACAGACCCGTAAACAGAAACTTTGCGGTGGCTGTGTGTTTTTGATTTTAATTTCCCTAAGCTATAAGAAAATAAGTGGTAATGCCGTAGGCTCCATTGCTTTGTTTTTTAGGTTTTTGAGGAAACACCATACACATCTCCAGAGTGGCTGTTGGCAATTTACATCCCGCCCATCAGCATAACAAGGCTCCCTGTTCTCCATGGCCTGTGCTGCCTTTCTGGATTTTACACTTTTTTCAGATGGCCCTTTTGAACGGGGGGCAGTGAGACTTCATTGTAGTGCAGATTTCTTTAACATGCTTGCTTGGTTGGCCAAAAAGGGCGTATGCGTTTTTTCCTGAATATATTCAGGAAAAAACGCATACGCCCTTTTTGGCCAAGTGCATCATTGTCGACGTTCTGCCTCTTTTCCTATGCTTTAAATGCAATTCCAGTCTACCCCCTGAAATCGTTTTCTTGCAATTCTGCCCCGCTTTCAAGTCCTCTTCGCAGCCTTCCTTCAATATATTTTTGGGTAATAGCTGTCATTTATAACTCTGCAGGTTTGTGAATTACAGTGTCCCTGAGCTCCTTTCTTCAACTCGCTTTCTTGTGAGCTGGCCGCAAACGCGCAGGATTGCTTCAGGCCCTAATCTGGTTCCGGCACGGCATGCTGAGCCTTTGGTTAATTCCTCTTCCTGGTGGGAAATGAGCGTTAAATTTGCCCGTGCAGACACCTTCACACGAGTCTTCATGGTGCCACTTTGCCCCGGTTATCTCTATGGAGGTTGGAGTTGGAGGGCCTCCTCGCTCAAGGTCAGTGTGCCCATGGAGCCAACCCTGCAACTTCAGGGCATGGTTGGGTGTTAGGATCACCACGTGGGGTCCTTTTCCCTTCGGAGGGAGGTGGCCTTTTGGGCTGCTGATTTCCAGGTTTTCAGATACTGCCAGTATCTTGGCCAGATGTGGCGGTGGGCCAAGCCCCTTGGTGACCGTAGTTTATCCTACCTGGATCGCATTCTTGCATTGTTCCATTTCAAGTGGTCCCAGGTTTTGCACTAATACTCCAATGGCGATTCACCGTTCACCAGGAATGTAAAGGTCAAAGGGTTTAGCTAAATTAGGGAGTTCCAGGCCAAGGGTCTGAATTGACTGCTCTTTCCATTCTTGAAAGGCCACTTCTGCATTCTATTCAAAAGGATCATCATCTTTTCCTTTCAGTGTTTCATATAGAGGCCCAGCTAGTAGACTGTAGTTAGGGATCCAGAAGCAGCAAACCCTGGCTTCCCCAGGAACCCCTAAGCTGTCTTCTAGTTTCAGAAATGGGTAAGGCTGTAAATTGTTTCTTCCCTTTCCTGGGATGGGCTTCTCCGACCTTCTGTGAGAATGAAGCCCAGGCAGGTCACCGTAGTCTGTGATATTTGAGCTTTTTCTTGGGCAACTTGTATCCTTTATTGGCTTGGTAGTTCAGAGGTCTCCTTAGTAGGGCTGGCGATCAGAATGTCGTCTGCATATTGAACGTGTGTTTCTTTTTCCAGAGGTAGAACTTTTAGTTCTTTAGCTGAGCTTTCCCCAAAGATGGTGTGGGAATTTTTGAACCCTTGGGGCAACACGGCCCGGAAGTATTGTTTTAGTTGTATGTTGAGTCCTGCCACTCACAAGCCAAAATTTCTTGTGACTCTGGGACTAATAGAATACAAAAGAAGGCATCATTGAAGACTAATACAGAATACCATGTCCTGGTGGTTGGTAGAATGACCAGCAGGGTGTAGGATTTAGGAACTACTGGAGGTATATCCTCGGTGGCTTCACTGACTGTCCTGACATCATTTACCAGGACTCCAGCAGCCCATGGGGCTCTCGAGGTCAGGCCAATCCCAGGATATGGAGCTCACCTGGGCAGGTACCCCACCCCCACCCCAGCCCATGGGGCTCTCGTGTTCAGGCCCCTCCCAGGATATGGGGTTACCTGGGCAGGTTCCCCTGCAGCCCATGGGGCTCTCGTGGTCAGGCCCCTCCCAGGATACAGAGCTACCCTTGCAGGTACCATGGCAGGGCTGGGAACACAGGAACCCTGCATATCGCCCTCATTGCAGAGCACTCCCAGCTCACCTGTCACTCAGATCTGACACAGAGCACCTCAGAGCAGGACTTGAACTAACAAACAGCAGCTCCGACAGGTCTGTGACCCTGGGCATCACTCTGTGTGGCCTCCCTCCACCTGGTCTTCCAGAGACTTCCACTGCACCCGGGGCACCAGGCCTCTGTCTCCACCCACCAGCCACCCCTCCTCTCCCTGACTCCTGGGTTCCTCTCATTAGGAGAGGGTTTTCTTGAAGTTGTCTCCCACTCATGGGCCAGATAATATAATTAGAAAACAAGCCAGAGCTGCAGCCCCTTGTCTATCCTGACTCTCAGGAGCCCACACCTGTTCCTTGGACCTGGCCGATTCAGCAAGTTCCAGTTTCTGCAACTGTGAGCCCCTGAGGGGTGATTATTGGCTGGCCTGGGAAGCCCGACCGTGCCGGCCAGACCTCCCCAGGTGTGCCTGGGTTCAGATCAATATAAACACCGCTCCAGGCAGCAAGAGCCCCTGCAGCTGTGCCTGACGCCATTTTCTCTGCCCTGTCAGCAGTCTTGGGGCTGGACTGGTGGGAGGGAGTGAGAGGCCACGGCTTTGTGGGTGGCCCAGTGTGAGTGGGGCTCTGCTGGACTTTCTGCAGCAGTTGCCAAGATGCCACCTGCTAAAGAAGAGGATGTGTCACCCATACCTGCCGCTGGAATTTCTCCCTGGGCAGAGGTGAGTGAGGAAGAAAGCAGTGGGGGCCGGGACAGCAGGGGTATCTCAGGCAGGGAAATGGAAAGCTTCCAGAAGAGCACCCAGGGCCAGGACCATCCTGGCTGGCCTGCAGGCACCAAGTCGGCTGGCATGCTGTCACTCATGTGGCTCCATGGCCCTTCCTCTAGGCTTTCAAGTCCTTGTACATATTCAGGTGTTTTACCTGGGAAGGGTGGGAACATTTCAGCAGCAGCTGGCCTGGGGCTCAGCCCACGTTTACTCACAGATGCCTCGGCATGGTCCCCCAGCTTTGCAATGAGGACGCTTGTTGCGTGGGGCCTGCTGGCTGAATGGGGGATGATTCCCCACCACTGACCAACTTCAGAATTGTTTACAACTGGAGCAAGTGCCCTGATACGGTTTTCCTCTGTGTAACTGGTGGGTTCTGTTTTTTTTTCGTTTTTGGTTCAAGGTAGATTTTATTCCTCTTTTTTGTATTTACAGATATAAGCATGGAAATAATTTATTCATATAAATACATGTATGTGAAGGGAAGAATATTTTTTCTGTTTTACTTTTTGTAATTTGAATTTTATTTTATTTTTTTATACAGCAGGTTCTTTTTGGTTATCTATTTTATACATATAAAGGTATACATGCCAATCCCAGTCTCTCAACTCCTCCCACCACCACACCCCAACAGCTTTCCCCCCTTGGTGTCCATACGTTTGTTGTCTACATCTGTTGCTCTATTTCTGCCTGGCAAAACGGTTCATCTGTACAATTTTTCTAGGTTCCACATATAGGCATTAATAGACAAGATTTGTTTTTCTCTTTCTGACTTACTTCACTCCGTATGACAGTCTCTAGATCCATCAACATCTCTACAAATGACCCAATTTCATTCCTTTTTATGGCTTAGTAATATTCCATTTTATATATGTACCACTTCTTTATGCATTCGTCTGTCTGTGGGCATTTAGGTTGCTTCCATTACCTGGATATTGTAAATAGTGATGCAATGAACATTGCGGTGAATGTCTCTTTTTGATTTATGGTTTTGTCTGGGTATATGCCCAGTAGTGGGATTGCTGTATCATATGGTAATTCTATTCTTAGTTTTATAAGAAACTCCATAATGTTCTCCACAGTGACTGTATCAATTTACATTCCCAACAATAGTGGAAGAGGGTTCCTTATCTCCACACCCTTTCCAGCATTTGTTGTTTGTAGATTTTCTGATGATGCCCATTCTAACAGGTGTGAGGTGATACACCATGGATGAGTCTATTTCGTTGAGCAAAGAGTAGGTCTTGTCTAGTACATATTTGGCTTATGGAACGGTATGTGTGCTAATTTCAATCTCTGGTTTTATACAGCACCCCAACTCAACTTTCCCCTTAAGCAAGCATAAGTTTTTATCTAAATGTGAGACTCTGTTCGGTTTTGGAATTCAGTTTATGTGTAGCCAAGTTTACACTCTCTCTATTAGTGATATCTTATGATAATTATCTTTCTCTGTGTGACCTATTTCTCTTAGAATCATCATACTTAAATCCACTCAATTTGGTGCTACAGGCCTGATGACTTTGATTTCATTGCTGAGTGATATTCCGTTGTACGTAAGTAGCACAACTCCTTTATCCATTTTTTTCTTTCTGGGATATTTAATTTGTACTGGACTCAAGGTTCTTGTAAACACAGCAGCCCTAAATTTGGTGTTGGCTGTGTCTTGTTGATTTTAATTTTCCTAAGCTATAGGGCCAAAAGTGGAAGTGTCCTAGGGTCTGTAGCTTTGTTTTTCAGATGTTTCAGGATACACCATAAACATCTCCAGAGTGTCTGTTGGCAATTTACATCCCGCCCATCAGCATAACAAGGCTCCCTGTTCTCCATGGCCTGTCCTGTGTTTCTGGTTTTTACACTTTTTTCAGATGGCCCTTTTGACGAATGGGAAATGAGACTTCATTGTAGTGCGGATTTCCATTTCTCGAGTGCTTGGTTGGCCAAAAAGGGCATATGTGTTTTTTCCTGAATATATTCAGGAAAAAATGTTTACGCACTTTTGTCCAAGTGCATCACTGTCAAAGATCTGCCGCTTTTCACATGCTTTAAATGCAATTCCAATCTACCTCCTGAAATATGATTCCTGCAATTCTGCCTCGTTTTCAAGTCCTCTTTGCAGACTTACTTCCATATAATTTTGCCAATAACTGTCATTTATAACACTGCAGGTTTGTGAATTACAGTGCCCGTGATTTCCTTTCTTAACTCGTTTCCTTGAAAACTGGCCACAGAACCGCAGGTTTGCTTCAGGCCGTAATCAGGGTCCGGCACGGCACTCTGAGACTTTGGTTCATTCCACTTCCTGGTGGGAAATTAGAGTTAAATGTGCCCCTCCAGACACCTGCCTCACTCCTAGCCCCTTGGTGATGTGTGTCCTGTGGTTTGAGGCCACATGTGCTGGGTTCCTCACCTTTGGCTGATGTGGCCCCACTGGTGTGAGACACTCCTGCCTGGTTCCCATCCGCTTGGTGATGTGGGCCCTCCGGTGAGAGTCTGATCCTGGTTGGGTTCCTCACACTTCTGTGAGGTGGGCCCTCTTCTCTGAGGTCACTCCTGCCTGGCTGGCACACCCCGCCTTTGCGACGTCGGCTCTCTGGTGGGATTTGGTGCCTGCTGGGTGTCTCCTCCCCTCGGTAATGAGGGCCCTCTGGCGTCAGACCCTAACTCCTGGGCTCCCAATATTTTCTGATATGCGCCCTGTGGTTCGAGTACACTCCTGCCAGGTTCCCAACCCCATGGGAATGTGGGACTTCTGCTCTGAGGTCCCAACCGTGGGTTGCTCAGTTTCATGATGAGGGCCCTCTGCTGTGAGTTCTCTCCGGCTTGGATCCCATAGCCTCGCTGCTCCTGGCCACCTGCTGGGAGGTTCCAACTGCGGGATTCCTCACCTTTTTTCTTCTATGGACCCTCTGTTTTGAGACTCCTCCTGCCTGCCTCACTCCCAGCCTCTTGGTGATGTGTGTCCTCTGGTTTGAGGCCATGTATGCTGTGTCCCTCGCCTTTCGATGATGTGGCCCCACTGGTGTGAGGACACTCCTGCCTGGTTCCTATCCCCTTAATGATGTGGGCCCTCTGGTGAGAGTCTGATCCTGGCTGGGTTACTCACCCTTCTGTGAGGGGGGCCCTCTGCTGTGAGGTCACTCCTGCCTGGCTGGCACACCCCTCCTGGGCAACATCGGCCCTCTTGTGGCAGTTGGAGCCTGCTGGGAACCTCCCCTCGGTGATGGGGGCCCTCTTGCCTCAGGCCCTAACTGCTGGGTACCCACATTTTCTGATACGTGCTAAGTGGTGCGAGGACACTCCTGCGAGGTTCCCATCCCCATGGGCATGTGGGCCTTCTGCTCTAAGGTCCCAACACCTGTGTTGTTCACCGTTTCATGATGTTGGCTCTCTGGTGTTAGTTCACCCAGGCCTAGATCCCATAGCCTCTGTGCTCTGAGCGGCCTGCTGGGAGGTTCCTACTGCTGGATTCCTTACCTTTTTTATTCTTTGTGTCCTGTGTTTTCATGCTCCTACTTCCTGACTCACTCCCAGCCCATTTGTGATGTAGGTCCTCTGGTTTAAGGCCACATGTACCGGTTTCCTCACCTTTATTGATGTGGCCCCACTGGTGTGAGGACACTCCTGCCTGGTTCCCATCCCCTTGGTGATGGGGGCCCTCTGGTGAGAGTCTGATCCTGTCTGGATTCCTCACACTTCTGGGAGGTGGGCCCTCTGCTGTGAGGTCACTCCTGCCTGGCTGGCACACGTCACCTTGGCGATGTGGGCCCTCATTTGGGAGTTGGTGCCTGCTGGGAGTCTCCTCCCCTCGGTAATGAGGGGCCTCTGGCGTCAGGCCCTAACTCATGCGCTCCCAAAATTTTCTGATGTGCGCCCTGTCGTGCGAATACACTCCAGCCAGGGTCCCATCCCCATGGGGATGTGGGCTTTCTGCCCTGAGGTCCCAACGCCTGGGTTGCTCACAGTGTCAGAATGTGGGCCCTCTGCTGTGAATTCACTCCGGCATGGATCCCATAGCCTCGGTGCTCTGGGCCACCTGCTTGGAGCTTCCAACTGCGGGGTTCCTCACCTTTTTTATTCTATGGGCGCTCTGTTGTGAGTCTCCTCCTGCATGCCTCACTCCCAGCCCTTTCGTGATGTGTGGCCCCTTGTTTGAGGCCACATGTGCTGTGTTCCTCACCTTTCGCTGATGTGGCCCCACTGGTGTGAGGACACTCCTGCCTGGTTTCCATCCCCTTGGTGATGTGGGCGCTCTGGTTAGAGTCTGATCCTGTTTGGGCTCCTCACACTTCTGTGAGGTGGGCCCTCTGCTGTGAGGTAACTCCTGCCTGGCTTGCTCCCATTGCCTTGGTGACGTCGGCCCTCTGGTGGCATTTGGAGCCTGCTGGTAGCCTCCTCTCCTCCGTGATGAGGGCCCTCTGGCGCCAGGCCATAACTGCTGGGTTCCCACATTTTCTGATACGTGCTAAGTTGTGCGAGGACACTCCTGCGAGGTTCCTATCCCCATGGGGATGTGCGCCTTCTGCTCTGAGGTCCCACTGGCTGGGTTGCTCACAGTTTCATGATGTGGGCCCTCTGCTGTGAGTTCACTGTGGCCTGGATCCCATAGACTCCATGCTCTGGGCCACCTGCTGGGAGGTTCAAACTGCTGGATTCCTCACATTTTTTATTCTGTGGGCCCTGTGTTGTTAGGCTACTCCTGCCTGCCTCACTCGGAGCACCTTGGAAATGTGGGTCCTCTGGTTTAGGCCACATGTGCTGGGTTCCTCACCTTTCTATAATGTGGCCACACTGGTGTGAGGACACTCCTGCCTTGTTCCGATCCCCTTGGTGATGTGGGCCCTCTGGTGAGAGTCTTATCCTGGCTGGGTTCCTCACCCTTCTGTGAGGTAGGCCCTCTGCTGTGAGGTCACTCCTGCCTGGCTGGCACACGTCAACGTGGCGACGTGGGCCCTCAGTTGGGAGTTGGTGCCTGCTGGGAGTCTCCTCCCCTCGGTAATGAGGGCCCTCTGGCGTCAGACCCTAACTCCTGGGCTCCCAAAATTTTCTGATGTGCGCCCTGTGGTGCGAGTACACTCCTGCCAGGATCCCAACCCCATGGGAATGTGGGCCTTCTGCTCTAAGGTCCCAACGGCTGGGTTGCTCACAGTTTCATAATGAGGGCCCTCTGTTTTGAGTTCAGTCAGGCCTGGATCCCATAGCCTCGCTGCTCCTGGCCACCTGCTGGGAGGTTCCAACTGCGGGATTCCTCACCTTTTTTACGCTATGGGCCCTCTGTTTGGAGGCTCCTCCTGCCTGCCTCACTCCCAGCCCCTTGGTGATGTGTGTCCTGTAGTTTGAGGCCACGTGTGCTGGGTCCGTCACATTTCGGTGATGTGACCACACTGGTGTGAGAACACTCCTGCCTGGTTTCCATTCCCTTGGTGATGTGGGCCCTCCGGTGAGAGTCTGATCCTCTTTGGGTTCCTCACACTTTTGTGTGGTTGGCCCTCTGCTCTGAGGTCACTCCTGCCTGGCTGGCACACCCTGCATTGGCGACGTCGGCCTTCTGGTAGCAGTTGGAGCTTGCTGGGAGCCTCCTCTCCTCAGTGATGAGGGCCCTCTGGCGTCCGGCCCTAACTGCTGGGCTCCCCACCTTTTCTGATGTGTGCCCACTGGTGCGATGACACTCCTGCTTGGTTCCCTTCCCCATGGGGATGTGGGCCTTGTGCTCTGAGGTTACAACGGCTGGGTTGCTTACAGTATCACGATGAGGGCCCTCTGTTGTGAGTTCATCACTGCCTGGATCCCATAGCCTCGGTGCTCTGGGCCGCCTGCTGGGATGTTCCAACTGCTGGATTCCTCACCTTTTTTATACAATGGGCCATGTGTTTTGAGGTTAATCCTGCCTGCCTCGCTCCGAGACCCATGGTGATGTGGGTCCTCTGGTTTGAGGCCACATGTGCTGGGTACCTCAACTTTCGATGATGTGGCACCACGGGTGTGAGGACACTCCTGCCTGGTTCCCAGCCCCTTGCTTATGTGGGCACTCTGGTGAGAGTCTGATCTTGACTGGGTTCCTTACCCTTCTGTGAGGTGGGCCCTCTGATGTGAGGTCACTCCTGCCTGGATGGCTCATGTCGCCTTGGCGACGTAGGCCCTCTGTTGGCCACTGCAGCATGCTGGGAGCCTCCTACCCTCTTTAATAAGGGCCCTGGAAGAAACGCATATGCCCTTTTTGACCAAGTGCATCATTGTCGAGGTTCTGCCTCTTCTCCTATACTTTCAGAGGACTTCCCGTCTACCTCCTGAAATCGTATTCCTGGAATTCTGCCCCGCGTTCAAGTCCTCTTTGCAGCCTTACTTCAATATATTTTTGGACGATAGCTGTCATTTATAACTCTGCAGGTTTGTGAATTACAGTGCCCCTGAGCTCCTTTCTTCAACTCGCTTTCTTGTGAGCTGGCCGCAAAACCGCAGGATTGCTTCAGGCCCTAATCTGGTTCCGACACGGCATGCTGAGCCTTTGGCTAATTCCTCTTCCTGGTGGGAAATGAGCGTTAAATTTGTTCGTGCAGACACCTACAGCTAATCTCTCATTGGTTCTCCCTATTCCTGTTCATCTTGCGCAGAAATTCCAAACTGTGCCAAACAGGAGGTTAAAGGCACTGACTCTCCAAGTGGGGAGAGTGTTAGTAAAGCATCTGGAATGGTAAAACCGAGTACGAGGGGACGAAAACTGAGACGCATTTAAAAAGTTTTCCCGGTCACACGGTGGACCATATTCTGGGTTGCCCATGCATGTTTTACCTGAAGGAAGAATCCCTTCAACCTGGAGAGTTGGGACCCATGGAATGGGTACCACGCAGTATGACTTCAAAGGGTTGCCTTTGCTCACCGAACGTCACCAATGCTATCAGCCCGAAGTGTCCAGCCTTATGTCTCACTCAGCTCGGGGTGTAGATGTGGTAAATCCAGGTTGCATCACAAGCCCTGAATGAATTATTTAAGAATTGCTCTCTATTTCACTGTCATTGTGTTTTGTTTTTGTAATTTATTTTGATAATGGGATTTATCGGATTTTCACTGCTGCGTTTATGCCGCTGTACACATGCTTGATTCTCTTATGGAGACATATAAATCCATGGGTTTTCAGATTCTTACTAGTCAGGTATATTCCTAGGCATTGAATATGGGGTGTTGAGTCCATTTCGTGGAGCAAGGACTAGGTCCTGACTATTACATATTTGCTTATGGAAAGGTATCTGTGCTAATTTCAATCTCTGGTTTTATGCAGCACCACAACTCACCTTTCCCCTTAAGCAAGCATAAGTTGGTTTTCTAAATTTGAGACCCTTTTCTGTTTTGTAATTGAGTTCATGTGCAGCCATGTTTGCATTCCGTGTATTTGAGATATCTTATGGTGTTTCTTTTTCTGTGTGACTTAGTTAACTTAGAATGATCGTACCTGAATCCACTCATTATGCCGCGACGGGCCTCATGACATAGATTTCATTGCTGAGTGATATTCCATTGTACGTACGTACAACAACTTCTTTATCCATTTTTTGCTTTCTGGGATATTTCACTTGTACCGTAAATGAGGTTCTTGTAAGCAGAGCCGTCCAAAATTTATGGGTGGCTGTGTCTTTTTGATTTTAATTTCCCTAAGCTATAGAACCATAAGTTGAAGTGCCGTAGGCTCCGTTGCTTAGTTTTTTAGGTGTTTGAGGAAACACCATACACTTCTCCAGAGTGGCTGTTGGCAAGTTACATCCCGCCCATCAGCATAACAAGGCTCCCTGTTCTCCATGGCCTGTCCTGCCTTTCTGGATTTTTCACTTTTTTCAGATGTCCCTTTTGACAGGGGGGCAGTGAGACTTCATTGTAATGCAGATTTCTTTACAGGCTTGCTTGTTTGGCCAAAAAGGGCGTATGTGTTTTTTCTTGAATATATTCAGGAAAAAACGCATACGCCCTTTTTGACCAAGTGCATCATTGTCGACTTTCTGTCTCTTTCCTTATGCTTTAAATGCAATTCCAGTCTGCCCCTGAACTCGTTTTCCTGCAATTCTGCCCCGCTTTCAAGTCCTCTACGCAGCCTTACTTCAATACATTTTTGGACAATAGCTGACATTTATAACTCTGCAGGTTTGTGAATGACAGTGCGCCTGAGCTCCTTTCTTCTACTCGCTTTCTTGTGAGCTGGCCGCAAACCCGCAGGATTGCTTCATGCCCTAATCTGGTTCCGGCACAGCATGCTGATCCTTTGGTAAATTCCTCTTCCTGGTGGGAAATGAGTGTTATATTTGAACGTGCAGACACCTAGAGCTAGTCTCTCATTGGTTCTCCCTATTCTTGTTCATCTTGCGCAGAAATTGCAAACTGTGCCGAACAGGAGGTTAAAGGCACTGACTCTCTAAGTGGGGAGAGTATTAGTAAAGGGTCTTCAATCGTGAACCCGAGTAAAAGGGGACGAAAACTGAGATGCATTTGAAAAGGTTTCCCGGTCACACGGTGCACCATACTGTGGGTTTCCCATGCATGTTTTAGCTGAAGGAAGAATCCCTTAAACCTGGAGAGTTGGGACCCATGGAATGGGTACCATGCAGTATGACTTCAAAGGGCCTGCATTTTCTCAACGAACCTCACCAATGCTATCAGGCTGAAGTGTACAGCCTTATGTCTCACTCAGCTCTGGTTGTAGATGTGGTAAATCCAGGTTGCATCACAAGCCCTGAATGAATTATTTAAGAATTGCTCTCTATTTCACTGTCATTGTGTTTGTTTTTGTAATTCATTTTGATAATGGGATTTATCGGATTTTCTCTGCTGCATTCATGCCGCTGTACACACACTTGAGTCTCTTATGGAGACATATAAATCCATGGGTTTGAAGATACTTACTAGTCAGGTGTATTCCTAGGCGTTGAATATGGGGTGTTTAGTCCATTTCGTTGAGCAAGGGCTAGGTCTTGACTATTACATATTTGGCTTATGGAAAGGTATCTGTGCTAATTTCTATCTCTGGTTTTATGCAGCACCCCAACTCACTTTTCCCCTTAAGCAAGCATAAGGTGGTTTTCTAAATTTGAGACCCTGTTCTGTTTTGTAATTCAGTTCATGTGTAGCCAAGTTTACATTCCGTGTATTAGTGATATCTTATGATGTTTCATTTTCTGTGTGACTTATTTCACTTAGAATCATCGTACCTGAATCCACTCATTATGCCACGATGGGCCTGATGACATAGATTTCATTGCTGAGTGATATTCCATTGAATGTGTGTACCACAACTTCTTTATCCATTTTTCACATTCTGGGATATTTAACTTGTACCGTAGACGAGATTCCTGTAAACAGAGCCGTCTGAAACTTTGGGGTGGCTGTCTGTTTTTGATTTTAATTTCCGTGATCTATAAGACCATAAGTGGAAGTGCCGTAGTCTCCGTTGCTTTGTTTCTTAGGTGTTTCAGGAAACACCATACACTTCTCCAGAGTGGCTGTTGGCAATTTACATCCCGCCCATCAGCATAACAAGGCTCCCTGTTCTCCATGGCCTGTGCTGCCTTTCTGGATTTTACACTTTTTTCAGATGGCCCTTTTGAACGGGGGGCAGTGAGACTTCTTTGTAGTGCAGATTTCTTTAACATGCTGGCTTGGTTGGCCAAAAAGGGCGTATGCGTTTTTTCCTGAATATATTCAGGAAAAAACGCATACGCCCTTTTTGGCCAAGTGCATCATTGTCGACGTTCTGCCTCTTTTCCTATGCTTTAAATGCAATTCCAGTCTACCCCCTGAACTCGTTTTCCTGCAATTCTGCCCCGCTTTCCAGTCCTCTTCGCAGCCTTCCTTCAATATATTTTTGGACGATAGCTGTCATTTATAACTCTGCAGGTTTGTGAATTACAGTGCCCCTGAGCTCCTTTCTTCAACTCGCTTTCTTGTGAGCTGGCCGCAAACCCGCAGGAATGCTTCAGGCCCTAATCTGGTTCCGGCACGGCATGCTGAGCCTTTGGTTAATTCCTCTTCCTGGTGGGAAATGAGCGTTCCATTTGCCTGTCCAGACACCTACAGCTAGTCTCTCATTGGTTCTCCCTATTCCTGTTCATCTTGCGCAGAAATTGCAAACTGTGCCAAACAGGAGGTTAAAGGCACTGACTCTCCAAGTGGGGAGAGTGTTAGTAAACGGTCTGGAATGGTGAACCCGAGTAAAAGGGGACGAAAACTGAGATGCATTTGAAAACGTTTCCCGGTCACACAGTGCACTGTACTGTGGGTTTCCCATGCATGTTTTAGCTGAAGGAAGTATCCCTTAAACCTGGAGAGTTGGGACCCATGGAATGGGTACCATGCAGTATGACTTCAAAGGGTCTGCATTTGCTCATCGAACCTCACCAATGCTATCAGCCCGAAGTGTCCAGCCTTATGTCTCACTCAGCTCTGGGTGTAGATGTGGTAAATCCAGGTTGCATCACAAGCCCTGAATGAATTATTTAAGAATTGCTCTCTATTTCACTGTCATTGTGTTTGTTTTTGTAATTCATTTTGATAATGGGTTTTATCGGATTTTCTCTGCTGCATTCATGCCGCTGTACACACACTTGAGTCTCTTACGGAGACATATAAATCCATGGGTTTGAAGGTTCTTACTAGTCATGTGTAATCCTAGGCGTTGAATATGGGGTGTTTAGTCCATTTCGTTGAGCAAGGGCTAGGTCTTGACTATTACATATTTGGCTTATGGAAAGGTATCTGTGCTAATTTCTATCTCTGGTTTTATGCAGCACCACAACTCACCTTTCCCCTTAAGCAAGCATAAGTTGGTTTTCTAAATTTGAGACCCTGTTCTGTTTTGTAATTCAGTTCATGTGTAGCCAAGTTTACATTCCGTGTATTAGTGATATCTTATGATGTTTCATTTTCTGTGTGACCTATTTCACTTAGAATCATCGTACCTGAATCCACTCATTATGCCGCGACGGGCCTTATGACATAGATTTCATTAGTGAGTGATATTCCTTTGTACGTACGTACCACACTTCTTTATCCATTTTTCGCTTTCTGGGATATTTAACTTGTACCGTAGACGAGGTTCTTGTAAACAGACCCGTAAACAGAAACTTTGCGGTGGCTGTGTGTTTTTGATTTTAATTTCCCTAAGCTATAGGAAAATAAGTGGTAATGCCGTAGGCTCCATTGCTTTGTTTTTTAGGTTTTTGAGGAAACACCATACACATCTCCAGAGTGGCTGTTGGCAATTTACATCCCGCCCATCAGCATAACAAGGCTCCCTGTTCTCCATGGCCTGTGCTGCCTTTCTGGATTTTACACTTTTTTCAGATGGCCCTTTTGAACGGGGGGCAGTGAGACTTCATTGTAGTGCAGATTTCTTTAACATGCTTGCTTGGTTGGCCAAAAAGGGCGTATGCGTTTTTTCCTGAATATATTCAGGAAAAAACGCATACGCCCTTTTTGGCCAAGTGCATCATTGTCGACGTTCTGCCTCTTTTCCTATGCTTTAAATGCAATTCCAGTCTACCCCCTGAAATCGTTTTCTTGCAATTCTGCCCCGCTTTCAAGTCCTCTTCGCAGCCTTCCTTCAATATATTTTTGGGTAATAGCTGTCATTTATAACTCTGCAGGTTTGTGAATTACAGTGTCCCTGAGCTCCTTTCTTCAACTCGCTTTCTTGTGAGCTGGCCGCAAACCCGCAGGATTGCTTCAGGCCCTAATCTGGTTCCGGCACGGCATGCTGAGCCTTTGGTTAATTCCTCTTCCTGGTGGGAAATGAGCGTTAAATTTGCCCGTGCAGACACCTTCACACGAGTCTTCATGGTGCCACTTTGCCCCGGTTATCTCTATGGAGGTTGGAGTTGGAGGGCCTCCTCGCTCAAGGTCAGTGTGCCCATGGAGCCAACCCTGCAACTTCAGGGCATGGTTGGGTGTTAGGATCACCACGTGGGGTCCTTTTCCCTTCGGAGGGAGGTGGCCTTTTGGGCTGCTGATTTCCAGGTTTTCAGATACTGCCAGTATCTTGGCCAGATGTGGCGGTGGGCCAAGCCCCTTGGTGACCGTAGTTTATCCTACCTGGATCGCATTCTTGCATTGTTCCATTTCAAGTGGTCCCAGGTTTTGCACTAATACTCCAATGGCGATTCACCGTTCACCAGGAATGTAAAGGTCAAAGGGTTTAGCTAAATTAGGGAGTTCCAGGCCAAGGGTCTGAATTGACTGCTCTTTCCATTCTTGAAAGGCCACTTCTGCATTCTATTCAAAAGGATCATCATCTTTTCCTTTCAGTGTTTCATATAGAGGCCCAGCTAGTAGACTGTAGTTAGGGATCCAGAAGCAGCAAACCCTGGCTTCCCCAGGAACCCCTAAGCTGTCTTCTAGTTTCAGAAATGGGTAAGGCTGTAAATTGTTTCTTCCCTTTCCTGGGATGGGCTTCTCCGACCTTCTGTGAGAATGAAGCCCAGGCAGGTCACCGTAGTCTGTGATATTTGAGCTTTTTCTTGGGCAACTTGTATCCTTTATTGGCTTGGTAGTTCAGAGGTCTCCTTAGTAGGGCTGGCGATCAGAATGTCGTCTGCATATTGAACGTGTGTTTCTTTTTCCAGAGGTAGAACTTTTAGTTCTTTAGCTGAGCTTTCCCCAAAGATGGTGTGGGAATTTTTGAACCCTTGGGGCAACACGGCCCGGAAGTATTGTTTTAGTTGTATGTTGAGTCCTGCCACTCACAAGCCAAAATTTCTTGTGACTCTGGGACTAATAGAATACAAAAGAAGGCATCATTGAAGACTAATACAGAATACCATGTCCTGGTGGTTGGTAGAATGACCAGCAGGGTGTAGGATTTAGGAACTACTGGAGGTATATCCTCGGTGGCTTCACTGACTGTCCTGACATCCTTTACCAGGACTCCAGCAGCCCATGGGGCTCTCGAGGTCAGGCCAATCCCAGGATATGGAGCTCACCTGGGCAGGTACCCCACCCCCACCCCAGCCCATGGGGCTCTCGTGTTCAGGCCCCTCCCAGGATATGGGGTTACCTGGGCAGGTTCCCCTGCAGCCCATGGGGCTCTCGTGGTCAGGCCCCTCCCAGGATACAGAGCTACCCTTGCAGGTACCATGGCAGGGCTGGGAACACAGGAACCCTGCATATCGCCCTCATTGCAGAGCACTCCCAGCTCACCTGTCACTCAGATCTGACACAGAGCACCTCAGAGCAGGACTTGAACTAACAAACAGCAGCTCCGACAGGTCTGTGACCCTGGGCATCACTCTGTGTGGCCTCCCTCCACCTGGTCTTCCAGAGACTTCCACTGCACCCGGGGCACCAGGCCTCTGTCTCCACCCACCAGCCACCCCTCCTCTCCCTGACTCCTGGGTTCCTCTCATTAGGAGAGGGTTTTCTTGAAGTTGTCTCCCACTCATGGGCCAGATAATATAATTAGAAAACAAGCCAGAGCTGCAGCCCCTTGTCTATCCTGACTCTCAGGAGCCCACACCTGTTCCTTGGACCTGGCCGATTCAGCAAGTTCCAGTTTCTGCAACTGTGAGCCCCTGAGGGGTGATTATTGGCTGGCCTGGGAAGCCCGACCGTGCCGGCCAGACCTCCCCAGGTGTGCCTGGGTTCAGATCAATATAAACACCGCTCCAGGCAGCAAGAGCCCCTGCAGCTGTGCCTGACGCCATTTTCTCTGCCCTGTCAGCAGTCTTGGGGCTGGACTGGTGGGAGGGAGTGAGAGGCCACGGCTTTGTGGGTGGCCCAGTGTGAGTGGGGCTCTGCTGGACTTTCTGCAGCAGTTGCCAAGATGCCACCTGCTAAAGAAGAGGATGTGTCACCCATACCTGCCGCTGGAATTTCTCCCTGGGCAGAGGTGAGTGAGGAAGAAAGCAGTGGGGGCCGGGACAGCAGGGGTATCTCAGGCAGGGAAATGGAAAGCTTCCAGAAGAGCACCCAGGGCCAGGACCATCCTGGCTGGCCTGCAGGCACCAAGTCGGCTGGCATGCTGTCACTCATGTGGCTCCATGGCCCTTCCTCTAGGCTTTCAAGTCCTTGTACATATTCAGGTGTTTTACCTGGGAAGGGTGGGAACATTTCAGCAGCAGCTGGCCTGGGGCTCAGCCCACGTTTACTCACAGATGCCTCGGCATGGTCCCCCAGCTTTGCAATGAGGACGCTTGTTGCGTGGGGCCTGCTGGCTGAATGGGGGATGATTCCCCACCACTGACCAACTTCAGAATTGTTTACAACTGGAGCAAGTGCCCTGATACGGTTTTCCTCTGTGTAACTGGTGGGTTCTGTTTTTTTTTCGTTTTTGGTTCAAGGTAGATTTTATTCCTCTTTTTTGTATTTACAGATATAAGCATGGAAATAATTTATTCATATAAATACATGTATGTGAAGGGAAGAATATTTTTTCTGTTTTACTTTTTGTAATTTGAATTTTATTTTATTTTTTTATACAGCAGGTTCTTTTTGGTTATCTATTTTATACATATAAAGGTATACATGCCAATCCCAGTCTCTCAACTCCTCCCACCACCACACCCCAACAGCTTTCCCCCCTTGGTGTCCATACGTTTGTTGTCTACATCTGTTGCTCTATTTCTGCCTGGCAAAACGGTTCATCTGTACAATTTTTCTAGGTTCCACATATAGGCATTAATAGACAAGATTTGTTTTTCTCTTTCTGACTTACTTCACTCCGTATGACAGTCTCTAGATCCATCAACATCTCTACAAATGACCCAATTTCATTCCTTTTTATGGCTTAGTAATATTCCATTTTATATATGTACCACTTCTTTATGCATTCGTCTGTCTGTGGGCATTTAGGTTGCTTCCATTACCTGGATATTGTAAATAGTGATGCAATGAACATTGCGGTGAATGTCTCTTTTTGATTTATGGTTTTGTCTGGGTATATGCCCAGTAGTGGGATTGCTGTATCATATGGTAATTCTATTCTTAGTTTTATAAGAAACTCCATAATGTTCTCCACAGTGACTGTATCAATTTACATTCCCAACAATAGTGGAAGAGGGTTCCTTATCTCCACACCCTTTCCAGCATTTGTTGTTTGTAGATTTTCTGATGATGCCCATTCTAACAGGTGTGAGGTGATACACCATGGATGAGTCTATTTCGTTGAGCAAAGAGTAGGTCTTGTCTAGTACATATTTGGCTTATGGAACGGTATGTGTGCTAATTTCAATCTCTGGTTTTATACAGCACCCCAACTCAACTTTCCCCTTAAGCAAGCATAAGTTTTTATCTAAATGTGAGACTCTGTTCGGTTTTGGAATTCAGTTTATGTGTAGCCAAGTTTACACTCTCTCTATTAGTGATATCTTATGATAATTATCTTTCTCTGTGTGACCTATTTCTCTTAGAATCATCATACTTAAATCCACTCAATTTGGTGCTACAGGCCTGATGACTTTGATTTCATTGCTGAGTGATATTCCGTTGTACGTAAGTAGCACAACTCCTTTATCCATTTTTTTCTTTCTGGGATATTTAATTTGTACTGGACTCAAGGTTCTTGTAAACACAGCAGCCCTAAATTTGGTGTTGGCTGTGTCTTGTTGATTTTAATTTTCCTAAGCTATAGGGCCAAAAGTGGAAGTGCCCTAGGGTCTGTAGCTTTGTTTTTCAGATGTTTCAGGATACACCATAAACATCTCCAGAGTGTCTGTTGGCAATTTACATCCCGCCCATCAGCATAACAAGGCTCCCTGTTCTCCATGGCCTGTCCTGTGTTTCTGGTTTTTACACTTTTTTCAGATGGCCCTTTTGACGAATGGGAAATGAGACTTCATTGTAGTGCGGATTTCCATTTCTCGAGTGCTTGGTTGGCCAAAAAGGGCATATGTGTTTTTTCCTGAATATATTCAGGAAAAAATGTTTACGCACTTTTGTCCAAGTGCATCACTGTCAAAGATCTGCCGCTTTTCACATGCTTTAAATGCAATTCCAATCTACCTCCTGAAATATGATTCCTGCAATTCTGCCTCGTTTTCAAGTCCTCTTTGCAGACTTACTTCCATATAATTTTGCCAATAACTGTCATTTATAACACTGCAGGTTTGTGAATTACAGTGCCCGTGATTTCCTTTCTTAACTCGTTTCCTTGAAAACTGGCCACAGAACCGCAGGTTTGCTTCAGGCCGTAATCAGGGTCCGGCACGGCACTCTGAGACTTTGGTTCATTCCACTTCCTGGTGGGAAATTAGAGTTAAATGTGCCCCTCCAGACACCTGCCTCACTCCTAGCCCCTTGGTGATGTGTGTCCTGTGGTTTGAGGCCACATGTGCTGGGTTCCTCACCTTTGGCTGATGTGGCCCCACTGGTGTGAGACACTCCTGCCTGGTTCCCATCCGCTTGGTGATGTGGGCCCTCCGGTGAGAGTCTGATCCTGGTTGGGTTCCTCACACTTCTGTGAGGTGGGCCCTCTTCTCTGAGGTCACTCCTGCCTGGCTGGCACACCCCGCCTTTGCGACGTCGGCTCTCTGGTGGGATTTGGTGCCTGCTGGGTGTCTCCTCCCCTCGGTAATGAGGGCCCTCTGGCGTCAGACCCTAACTCCTGTGCTCCCAATATTTTCTGATATGCGCCCTGTGGTTCGAGTACACTCCTGCCAGGTTCCCAACCCCATGGGAATGTGGGACTTCTGCTCTGAGGTCCCAACCGTGGGTTGCTCAGTTTCATGATGAGGGCCCTCTGCTGTGAGTTCTCTCCGGCTTGGATCCCATAGCCTCGCTGCTCCTGGCCACCTGCTGGGAGGTTCCAACTGTGGGATTCCTCACCTTTTTTCTTCTATGGACCCTCTGTTTTGAGACTCCTCCTGCCTGCCTCACTCCCAGCCTCTTGGTGATGTGTGTCCTCTGGTTTGAGGCCATGTATGCTGTGTCCCTCGCCTTTCGATGATGTGGCCCCACTGGTGTGAGGACACTCCTGCCTGGTTCCTATCCCCTTAATGATGTGGGCCCTCTGGTGAGAGTCTGATCCTGGCTGGGTTACTCACCCTTCTGTGAGGGGGGCCCTCTGCTGTGAGGTCACTCCTGCCTGGCTGGCACACCCCTCCTGGGCAACATCGGCCCTCTTGTGGCAGTTGGAGCCTGCTGGGAACCTCCCCTCGGTGATGGGGGCCCTCTTGCCTCAGGCCCTAACTGCTGGGTACCCACATTTTCTGATACGTGCTAAGTGGTGCGAGGACACTCCTGCGAGGTTCCCATCCCCATGGGCATGTGGGCCTTCTGCTCTAAGGTCCCAACACCTGTGTTGTTCACCGTTTCATGATGTTGGCTCTCTGGTGTTATTTCACCCAGGCCTAGATCCCATAGCCTCTGTGCTCTGAGCGGCCTGCTTGGAGGTTCCTACTGCTGGATTCCTTACCTTTTTTATTCTTTGTGTCCTGTGTTTTCATGCTCCTACTTCCTGACTCACTCCCAGCCCATTTGTGATGTAGGTCCTCTGGTTTAAGGCCACATGTACCGGTTTCCTCACCTTTATTGATGTGGCCCCACTGGTGTGAGGACACTCCTGCCTGGTTCCCATCCCCTTGGTGATGGGGGCCCTCTGGTGAGAGTCTGATCCTGTCTGGATTCCTCACACTTCTGGGAGGTGGGCCCTCTGCTGTGAGGTCACTCCTGCCTGGCTGGCACACGTCACCTTGGCGATGTGGGCCCTCATTTGGGAGTTGGTGCCTGCTGGGAGTCTCCTCCCCTCGGTAATGAGGGGCCTCTGGCGTCAGGCCCTAACTCATGCGCTCCCAAAATTTTCTGATGTGCGCCCTGTCGTGCGAATACACTCCAGCCAGGGTCCCATCCCCATGGGGATGTGGGCTTTCTGCCCTGAGGTCCCAACGCCTGGGTTGCTCACAGTGTCAGAATGTGGGCCCTCTGCTGTGAATTCACTCCGGCATGGATCCCATAGCCTCGGTGCTCTGGGCCACCTGCTTGGAGCTTCCAACTGCGGGGTTCCTCACCTTTTTTATTCTATGGGCGCTCTGTTGTGAGTCTCCTCCTGCATGCCTCACTCCCAGCCCTTTCGTGATGTGTGGCCCCTTGTTTGAGGCCACATGTGCTGTGTTCCTCACCTTTCGCTGATGTGGCCCCACTGGTGTGAGGACACTCCTGCCTGGTTTCCATCCCCTTTTTGATGTGGGCGCTCTGGTTAGAGTCTGATCCTGTTTGGGCTCCTCACACTTCTGTGAGGTGGGCCCTCTGCTGTGAGGTAACTCCTGCCTGGCTTGCTCCCATTGCCTTGGTGACGTCGGCCCTCTGGTGGCATTTGGAGCCTGCTGGTAGCCTCCTCTCCTCCGTGATGAGGGCCCTCTGGCGCCAGGCCATAACTGCTGGGTTCCCACATTTTCTGATACGTGCTAAGTTGTGCGAGGACACTCCTGCGAGGTTCCTATCCCCATGGGGATGTGCGCCTTCTGCTCTGAGGTCCCACTGGCTGGGTTGCTCACAGTTTCATGATGTGGGCCCTCTGCTGTGAGTTCACTGTGGCCTGGATCCCATAGACTCCATGCTCTGGGCCACCTGCTGGGAGGTTCAAACTGCTGGATTCCTCACATTTTTTATTCTGTGGGCCCTGTGTTGTTAGGCTACTCCTGCCTGCCTCACTCGGAGCACCTTGGAAATGTGGGTCCTCTGGTTTAGGCCACATGTGCTGGGTTCCTCACCTTTCTATAATGTGGCCACACTGGTGTGAGGACACTCCTGCCTTGTTCCGATCCCCTTGGTGATGTGGGCCCTCTGGTGAGAGTCTTATCCTGGCTGGGTTCCTCACCCTTCTGTGAGGTAGGCCCTCTGCTGTGAGGTCACTCCTGCCTGGCTGGCACACGTCAACGTGGCGACGTGGGCCCTCAGTTGGGAGTTGGTGCCTGCTGGGAGTCTCCTCCCCTCGGTAATGAGGGCCCTCTGGCGTCAGACCCTAACTCCTGGGCTCCCAAAATTTTCTGATGTGCGCCCTGTGGTGCGAGTACACTCCTGCCAGGATCCCAACCCCATGGGAATGTGGGCCTTCTGCTCTAAGGTCCCAACGGCTGGGTTGCTCACAGTTTCATAATGAGGGCCCTCTGTTTTGAGTTCAGTCAGGCCTGGATCCCATAGCCTCGCTGCTCCTGGCCACCTGCTGGGAGGTTCCAACTGCGGGATTCCTCACCTTTTTTACGCTATGGGCCCTCTGTTTGGAGGCTCCTCCTGCCTGCCTCACTCCCAGCCCCTTGGTGATGTGTGTCCTGTAGTTTGAGGCCACGTGTGCTGGGTCCGTCACATTTCGGTGATGTGACCACACTGGTGTGAGAACACTCCTGCCTGGTTTCCATTCCCTTGGTGATGTGGGCCCTCCGGTGAGAGTCTGATCCTCTTTGGGTTCCTCACACTTTTGTGTGGTTGGCCCTCTGCTCTGAGGTCACTCCTGCCTGGCTGGCACACCCTGCATTGGCGACGTCGGCCTTCTGGTAGCAGTTGGAGCTTGCTGGGAGCCTCCTCTCCTCAGTGATGAGGGCCCTCTGGCGTCCGGCCCTAACTGCTGGGCTCCCCACCTTTTCTGATGTGTGCCCACTGGTGCGATGACACTCCTGCTTGGTTCCCTTCCCCATGGGGATGTGGGCCTTGTGCTCTGAGGTTACAACGGCTGGGTTGCTTACAGTATCACGATGAGGGCCCTCTGTTGTGAGTTCATCACTGCCTGGATCCCATAGCCTCGGTGCTCTGGGCCGCCTGCTGGGATGTTCCAACTGCTGGATTCCTCACCTTTTTTATACAATGGGCCATGTGTTTTGAGGTTAATCCTGCCTGCCTCGCTCCGAGACCCATGGTGATGTGGGTCCTCTGGTTTGAGGCCACATGTGCTGGGTACCTCAACTTTCGATGATGTGGCACCACGGGTGTGAGGACACTCCTGCCTGGTTCCCAGCCCCTTGCTTATGTGGGCACTCTGGTGAGAGTCTGATCTTGACTGGGTTCCTTACCCTTCTGTGAGGTGGGCCCTCTGATGTGAGGTCACTCCTGCCTGGATGGCTCATGTCGCCTTGGCGACGTAGGCCCTCTGTTGGCCACTGCAGCATGCTGGGAGCCTCCTACCCTCTTTAATAAGGGCCCTGGAAGAAACGCATATGCCCTTTTTGACCAAGTGCATCATTGTCGAGGTTCTGCCTCTTCTCCTATACTTTCAGAGGACTTCCCGTCTACCTCCTGAAATCGTATTCCTGGAATTCTGCCCCGCGTTCAAGTCCTCTTTGCAGCCTTACTTCAATATATTTTTGGACGATAGCTGTCATTTATAACTCTGCAGGTTTGTGAATTACACTGCCCCTGAGCTCCTTTCTTCAACTCGCTTTCTTGTGAGCTGGCCGCAAAACCGCAGGATTGCTTCAGGCCCTAATCTGGTTCCGACACGGCATGCTGAGCCTTTGGCTAATTCCTCTTCCTGGTGGGAAATGAGCGTTAAATTTGTTCGTGCAGACACCTACAGCTAATCTCTCATTGGTTCTCCCTATTCCTGTTCATCTTGCGCAGAAATTCCAAACTGTGCCAAACAGGAGGTTAAAGGCACTGACTCTCCAAGTGGGGAGAGTGTTAGTAAAGCATCTGGAATGGTAAAACCGAGTACGAGGGGACGAAAACTGAGACGCATTTAAAAAGTTTTCCCGGTCACACGGTGGACCATATTCTGGGTTGCCCATGCATGTTTTACCTGAAGGAAGAATCCCTTCAACCTGGAGAGTTGGGACCCATGGAATGGGTACCACGCAGTATGACTTCAAAGGGTTGCCTTTGCTCACCGAACGTCACCAATGCTATCAGCCCGAAGTGTCCAGCCTTATGTCTCACTCAGCTCGGGGTGTAGATGTGGTAAATCCACGTTGCATCACAAGCCCTGAATGAATTATTTAAGAATTGCTCTCTATTTCACTGTCATTGTGTTTTGTTTTTGTAATTTATTTTGATAATGGGATTTATCGGATTTTCACTGCTGCGTTTATGCCGCTGTACACATGCTTGATTCTCTTATGGAGACATATAAATCCATGGGTTTTCAGATTCTTACTAGTCAGGTATATTCCTAGGCATTGAATATGGGGTGTTGAGTCCATTTCGTGGAGCAAGGACTAGGTCCTGACTATTACATATTTGCTTATGGAAAGGTATCTGTGCTAATTTCAATCTCTGGTTTTATGCAGCACCACAACTCACCTTTCCCCTTAAGCAAGCATAAGTTGGTTTTCTAAATTTGAGACCCTTTTCTGTTTTGTAATTGAGTTCATGTGCAGCCATGTTTGCATTCCGTGTATTTGAGATATCTTATGGTGTTTCTTTTTCTGTGTGACTTAGTTAACTTAGAATGATCGTACCTGAATCCACTCATTATGCCGCGACGGGCCTCATGACATAGATTTCATTGCTGAGTGATATTCCATTGTACGTACGTACAACAACTTCTTTATCCATTTTTTGCTTTCTGGGATATTTCACTTGTACCGTAAATGAGGTTCTTGTAAGCAGAGCCGTCCAAAATTTATGGGTGGCTGTGTCTTTTTGATTTTAATTTCCCTAAGCTATAGAACCATAAGTTGAAGTGCCGTAGGCTCCGTTGCTTAGTTTTTTAGGTGTTTGAGGAAACACCATACACTTCTCCAGAGTGGCTGTTGGCAAGTTACATCCCGCCCATCAGCATAACAAGGCTCCCTGTTCTCCATGGCCTGTCCTGCCTTTCTGGATTTTTCACTTTTTTCAGATGTCCCTTTTGACAGGGGGGCAGTGAGACTTCATTGTAATGCAGATTTCTTTACAGGCTTGCTTGTTTGGCCAAAAAGGGCGTATGTGTTTTTTCTTGAATATATTCAGGAAAAAACGCATACGCCCTTTTTGACCAAGTGCATCATTGTCGACTTTCTGTCTCTTTCCTTATGCTTTAAATGCAATTCCAGTCTGCCCCTGAACTCGTTTTCCTGCAATTCTGCCCCGCTTTCAAGTCCTCTACGCAGCCTTACTTCAATACATTTTTGGACAATAGCTGACATTTATAACTCTGCAGGTTTGTGAATGACAGTGCGCCTGAGCTCCTTTCTTCTACTCGCTTTCTTGTGAGCTGGCCGCAAACCCGCAGGATTGCTTCATGCCCTAATCTGGTTCCGGCACAGCATGCTGATCCTTTGGTAAATTCCTCTTCCTGGTGGGAAATGAGTGTTATATTTGAACGTGCAGACACCTAGAGCTAGTCTCTCATTGGTTCTCCCTATTCTTGTTCATCTTGCGCAGAAATTGCAAACTGTGCCGAACAGGAGGTTAAAGGCACTGACTCTCTAAGTGGGGAGAGTATTAGTAAAGGGTCTTCAATCGTGAACCCGAGTAAAAGGGGACGAAAACTGAGATGCATTTGAAAAGGTTTCCCGGTCACACGGTGCACCATACTGTGGGTTTCCCATGCATGTTTTAGCTGAAGGAAGAATCCCTTAAACCTGGAGAGTTGGGACCCATGGAATGGGTACCATGCAGTATGACTTCAAAGGGCCTGCATTTTCTCAACGAACCTCACCAATGCTATCAGGCTGAAGTGTACAGCCTTATGTCTCACTCAGCTCTGGTTGTAGATGTGGTAAATCCAGGTTGCATCACAAGCCCTGAATGAATTATTTAAGAATTGCTCTCTATTTCACTGTCATTGTGTTTGTTTTTGTAATTCATTTTGATAATGGGATTTATCGGATTTTCTCTGCTGCATTCATGCCGCTGTACACACACTTGAGTCTCTTATGGAGACATATAAATCCATGGGTTTGAAGATACTTACTAGTCAGGTGTATTCCTAGGCGTTGAATATGGGGTGTTTAGTCCATTTCGTTGAGCAAGGGCTAGGTCTTGACTATTACATATTTGGCTTATGGAAAGGTATCTGTGCTAATTTCTATCTCTGGTTTTATGCAGCACCCCAACTCACTTTTCCCCTTAAGCAAGCATAAGGTGGTTTTCTAAATTTGAGACCCTGTTCTGTTTTGTAATTCAGTTCATGTGTAGCCAAGTTTACATTCCGTGTATTAGTGATATCTTATGATGTTTCATTTTCTGTGTGACTTATTTCACTTAGAATCATCGTACCTGAATCCACTCATTATGCCACGATGGGCCTGATGACATAGATTTCATTGCTGAGTGATATTCCATTGAATGTGTGTACCACAACTTCTTTATCCATTTTTCACATTCTGGGATATTTAACTTGTACCGTAGACGAGATTCCTGTAAACAGAGCCGTCTGAAACTTTGGGGTGGCTGTCTGTTTTTGATTTTAATTTCCGTGATCTATAAGACCATAAGTGGAAGTGCCGTAGTCTCCGTTGCTTTGTTTCTTAGGTGTTTCAGGAAACACATACACTTCTCCAGAGTGGCTGTTGGCAATTTACATCCCGCCCATCAGCATAACAAGGCTCCCTGTTCTCCATGGCCTGTGCTGCCTTTCTGGATTTTACACTTTTTTCAGATGGCCCTTTTGAACGGGGGGCAGTGAGACTTCTTTGTAGTGCAGATTTCTTTAACATGCTGGCTTGGTTGGCCAAAAAGGGCGTATGCGTTTTTTCCTGAATATATTCAGGAAAAAACGCATACGCCCTTTTTGGCCAAGTGCATCATTGTCGACGTTCTGCCTCTTTTCCTATGCTTTAAATGCAATTCCAGTCTACCCCCTGAACTCGTTTTCCTGCAATTCTGCCCCGCTTTCCAGTCCTCTTCGCAGCCTTCCTTCAATATATTTTTGGACGATAGCTGTCATTTATAACTCTGCAGGTTTGTGAATTACAGTGCCCCTGAGCTCCTTTCTTCAACTCGCTTTCTTGTGAGCTGGCCGCAAACCCGCAGGAATGCTTCAGGCCCTAATCTGGTTCCGGCACGGCATGCTGAGCCTTTGGTTAATTCCTCTTCCTGGTGGGAAATGAGCGTTCCATTTGCCTGTCCAGACACCTACAGCTAGTCTCTCATTGGTTCTCCCTATTCCTGTTCATCTTGCGCAGAAATTGCAAACTGTGCCAAACAGGAGGTTAAAGGCACTGACTCTCCAAGTGGGGAGAGTGTTAGTAAACGGTCTGGAATGGTGAACCCGAGTAAAAGGGGACGAAAACTGAGATGCATTTGAAAACGTTTCCCGGTCACACAGTGCACTGTACTGTGGGTTTCCCATGCATGTTTTAGCTGAAGGAAGTATCCCTTAAACCTGGAGAGTTGGGACCCATGGAATGGGTACCATGCAGTATGACTTCAAAGGGTCTGCATTTGCTCATCGAACCTCACCAATGCTATCAGCCCGAAGTGTCCAGCCTTATGTCTCACTCAGCTCTGGGTGTAGATGTGGTAAATCCAGGTTGCATCACAAGCCCTGAATGAATTATTTAAGAATTGCTCTCTATTTCACTGTCATTGTGTTTGTTTTTGTAATTCATTTTGATAATGGGTTTTATCGGATTTTCTCTGCTGCATTCATGCCGCTGTACACACACTTGAGTCTCTTACGGAGACATATAAATCCATGGGTTTGAAGGTTCTTACTAGTCATGTGTAATCCTAGGCGTTGAATATGGGGTGTTTAGTCCATTTCGTTGAGCAAGGGCTAGGTCTTGACTATTACATATTTGGCTTATGGAAAGGTATCTGTGCTAATTTCTATCTCTGGTTTTATGCAGCACCACAACTCACCTTTCCCCTTAAGCAAGCATAAGTTGGTTTTCTAAATTTGAGACCCTGTTCTGTTTTGTAATTCAGTTCATGTGTAGCCAAGTTTACATTCCGTGTATTAGTGATATCTTATGATGTTTCATTTTCTGTGTGACCTATTTCACTTAGAATCATCGTACCTGAATCCACTCATTATGCCGCGACGGGCCTTATGACATAGATTTCATTAGTGAGTGATATTCCTTTGTACGTACGTACCACACTTCTTTATCCATTTTTCGCTTTCTGGGATATTTAACTTGTACCGTAGACGAGGTTCTTGTAAACAGACCCGTAAACAGAAACTTTGCGGTGGCTGTGTGTTTTTGATTTTAATTTCCCTAAGCTATAGGAAAATAAGTGGTAATGCCGTAGGCTCCATTGCTTTGTTTTTTAGGTTTTTGAGGAAACACCATACACATCTCCAGAGTGGCTGTTGGCAATTTACATCCCGCCCATCAGCATAACAAGGCTCCCTGTTCTCCATGGCCTGTGCTGCCTTTCTGGATTTTACACTTTTTTCAGATGGCCCTTTTGAACGGGGGGCAGTGAGACTTCATTGTAGTGCAGATTTCTTTAACATGCTTGCTTGGTTGGCCAAAAAGGGCGTATGCGTTTTTTCCTGAATATATTCAGGAAAAACGCATACGCCCTTTTTGGCCAAGTGCATCATTGTCGACGTTCTGCCTCTTTTCCTATGCTTTAAATGCAATTCCAGTCTACCCCCTGAAATCGTTTTCTTGCAATTCTGCCCCGCTTTCAAGTCCTCTTCGCAGCCTTCCTTCAATATATTTTTGGGTAATAGCTGTCATTTATAACTCTGCAGGTTTGTGAATTACAGTGTCCCTGAGCTCCTTTCTTCAACTCGCTTTCTTGTGAGCTGGCCGCAAACCCGCAGGATTGCTTCAGGCCCTAATCTGGTTCCGGCACGGCATGCTGAGCCTTTGGTTAATTCCTCTTCCTGGTGGGAAATGAGCGTTAAATTTGCCCGTGCAGACACCTTCACACGAGTCTTCATGGTGCCACTTTGCCCCGGTTATCTCTATGGAGGTTGGAGTTGGAGGGCCTCCTCGCTCAAGGTCAGTGTGCCCATGGAGCCAACCCTGCAACTTCAGGGCATGGTTGGGTGTTAGGATCACCACGTGGGGTCCTTTTCCCTTCGGAGGGAGGTGGCCTTTTGGGCTGCTGATTTCCAGGTTTTCAGATACTGCCAGTATCTTGGCCAGATGTGGCGGTGGGCCAAGCCCCTTGGTGACCGTAGTTTATCCTACCTGGATCGCATTCTTGCATTGTTCCATTTCAAGTGGTCCCAGGTTTTGCACTAATACTCCAATGGCGATTCACCGTTCACCAGGAATGTAAAGGTCAAAGGGTTTAGCTAAATTAGGGAGTTCCAGGGCAAGGGTCTGAATTGACTGCTCTTTCCATTCTTGAAAGGCCACTTCTGCATTCTATTCAAAAGGATCATCATCTTTTCCTTTCAGTGTTTCATATAGAGGCCCAGCTAGTAGACTGTAGTTAGGGATCCAGAAGCAGCAAACCCTGGCTTCCCCAGGAACCCCTAAGCTGTCTTCTAGTTTCAGAAATGGGTAAGGCTGTAAATTGTTTCTTCCCTTTCCTGGGATGGGCTTCTCCGACCTTCTGTGAGAATGAAGCCCAGGCAGGTCACCGTAGTCTGTGATATTTGAGCTTTTTCTTGGGCAACTTGTATCCTTTATTGGCTTGGTAGTTCAGAGGTCTCCTTAGTAGGGCTGGCGATCAGAATGTCGTCTGCATATTGAACGTGTGTTTCTTTTTCCAGAGGTAGAACTTTTAGTTCTTTAGCTGAGCTTTCCCCAAAGATGGTGTGGGAATTTTTGAACCCTTGGGGCAACACGGCCCGGAAGTATTGTTTTAGTTGTATGTTGAGTCCTGCCACTCACAAGCCAAAATTTCTTGTGACTCTGGGACTAATAGAATACAAAAGAAGGCATCATTGAAGACTAATACAGAATACCATGTCCTGGTGGTTGGTAGAATGACCAGCAGGGTGTAGGATTTAGGAACTACTGGAGGTATATCCTCGGTGGCTTCACTGACTGTCCTGACATCCTTTACCAGGACTCCAGCAGCCCATGGGGCTCTCGAGGTCAGGCCAATCCCAGGATATGGAGCTCACCTGGGCAGGTACCCCACCCCCACCCCAGCCCATGGGGCTCTCGTGGTCAGGCCCCTCCCAGGATACAGAGCTACCCTTGCAGGTACCATGGCAGGGCTGGGAACACAGGAACCCTGCATATCGCCCTCATTTCAGAGCACTCCCAGCTCACCTGTCACTCAGATCTGACACAGAGCACCTCAGAGCAGGACTTGAACTAACAAACAGCAGCTCCGACAGGTCTGTGACCCTGGGCATCACTCTGTGTGGCCTCCCTCCACCTGGTCTTCCAGAGACTTCCACTGCACCCGGGGCACCAGGCCTCTGTCTCCACCCACCAGCCACCCCTCCTCTCCCTGACTCCTGGGTTCCTCTCATTAGGAGAGGGTTTTCTTGAAGTTGTCTCCCACTCATGGGCCAGATAATATAATTAGAAAACAAGCCAGAGCTGCAGCCCCTTGTCTATCCTGACTCTCAGGAGCCCACACCTGTTCCTTGGACCTGGCCGATTCAGCAAGTTCCAGTTTCTGCAACTGTGAGCCCCTGAGGGGTGATTATTGGCTGGCCTGGGAAGCCCGACCGTGCCGGCCAGACCTCCCCAGGTGTGCCTGGGTTCAGATCAATATAAACACCGCTCCAGGCAGCAAGAGCCCCTGCAGCTGTGCCTGACGCCATTTTCTCTGCCCTGTCAGCAGTCTTGGGGCTGGACTGGTGGGAGGGAGTGAGAGGCCACGGCTTTGTGGGTGGCCCAGTGTGAGTGGGGCTCTGCTGGACTTTCTGCAGCAGTTGCCAAGATGCCACCTGCTAAAGAAGAGGATGTGTCACCCATACCTGCCGCTGGAATTTCTCCCTGGGCAGAGGTGAGTGAGGAAGAAAGCAGTGGGGGCCGGGACAGCAGGGGTATCTCAGGCAGGGAAATGGAAAGCTTCCAGAAGAGCACCCAGGGCCAGGACCATCCTGGCTGGCCTGCAGGCACCAAGTCGGCTGGCATGCTGTCACTCATGTGGCTCCATGGCCCTTCCTCTAGGCTTTCAAGTCCTTGTACATATTCAGGTGTTTTACCTGGGAAGGGTGGGAACATTTCAGCAGCAGCTGGCCTGGGGCTCAGCCCACGTTTACTCACAGATGCCTCGGCATGGTCCCCCAGCTTTGCAATGAGGACGCTTGTTGCGTGGGGCCTGCTGGCTGAATGGGGGATGATTCCCCACCACTGACCAACTTCAGAATTGTTTACAACTGGAGCAAGTGCCCTGATACGGTTTTCCTCTGTGTAACTGGTGGGTTCTGTTTTTTTTCGTTTTTGGTTCAAGGTAGATTTTATTCCTCTTTTTTGTATTTACAGATATAAGCATGGAAATAATTTATTCATATAAATACATGTATGTGAAGGGAAGAATATTTTTTCTGTTTTACTTTTTGTAATTTGAATTTTATTTTATTTTTTTATACAGCAGGTTCTTTTTGGTTATCTATTTTATACATATAAAGGTATACATGCCAATCCCAGTCTCTCAACTCCTCCCACCACCACACCCCAACAGCTTTCCCCCCTTGGTGTCCATACGTTTGTTGTCTACATCTGTTGCTCTATTTCTGCCTGGCAAAACGGTTCATCTGTACAATTTTTCTAGGTTCCACATATAGGCATTAATAGACAAGATTTGTTTTTCTCTTTCTGACTTACTTCACTCCGTATGACAGTCTCTAGATCCATCAACATCTCTACAAATGACCCAATTTCATTCCTTTTTATGGCTTAGTAATATTCCATTTTATATATGTACCACTTCTTTATGCATTCGTCTGTCTGTGGGCATTTAGGTTGCTTCCATTACCTGGATATTGTAAATAGTGATGCAATGAACATTGCGGTGAATGTCTCTTTTTGATTTATGGTTTTGTCTGGGTATATGCCCAGTAGTGGGATTGCTGTATCATATGGTAATTCTATTCTTAGTTTTATAAGAAACTCCATAATGTTCTCCACAGTGACTGTATCAATTTACATTCCCAACAATAGTGGAAGAGGGTTCCTTATCTCCACACCCTTTCCAGCATTTGTTGTTTGTAGATTTTCTGATGATGCCCATTCTAACAGGTGTGAGGTGATACACCATGGATGAGTCTATTTCGTTGAGCAAAGAGTAGGTCTTGTCTATTACATATTTGGCTTATGGAACGGTATGTGTGCTAATTTCAATCTCTGGTTTTATACAGCACCCCAACTCAACTTTCCCCTTAAGCAAGCATAAGTTTTTATCTAAATGTGAGACTCTGTTCGGTTTTGGAATTCAGTTTATGTGTAGCCAAGTTTACACTCTCTCTATTAGTGATATCTTATGATAATTATCTTTCTCTGTGTGACCTATTTCTCTTAGAATCATCATACTTAAATCCACTCAATTTGGTGCTACAGGCCTGATGACTTTGATTTCATTGCTGAGTGATATTCCGTTGTACGTAAGTAGCACAACTCCTTTATCCATTTTTTTCTTTCTGGGATATTTAATTTGTACTGGACTCAAGGTTCTTGTAAACACAGCAGCCCTAAATTTGGTGTTGGCTGTGTCTTGTTGATTTTAATTTTCCTAAGCTATAGGGCCAAAAGTGGAAGTGCCCTAGGGTCTGTAGCTTTGTTTTTCAGATGTTTCAGGATACACCATAAACATCTCCAGAGTGTCTGTTGGCAATTTACATCCCGCCCATCAGCATAACAAGGCTCCCTGTTCTCCATGGCCTGTCCTGTGTTTCTGGTTTTTACACTTTTTTCAGATGGCCCTTTTGACGAATGGGAAATGAGACTTCATTGTAGTGCGGATTTCCATTTCTCGAGTGCTTGGTTGGCCAAAAAGGGCATATGTGTTTTTTCCTGAATATATTCAGGAAAAAATGTTTACGCACTTTTGTCCAAGTGCATCACTGTCAAAGATCTGCCGCTTTTCACATGCTTTAAATGCAATTCCAATCTACCTCCTGAAATATGATTCCTGCAATTCTGCCTCGTTTTCAAGTCCTCTTTGCAGACTTACTTCCATATAATTTTGCCAATAACTGTCATTTATAACACTGCAGGTTTGTGAATTACAGTGCCCGTGATTTCCTTTCTTAACTCGTTTCCTTGAAAACTGGCCACAGAACTGCAGGTTTGCTTCAGGCCGTAATCAGGGTCCGGCACGGCACTCTGAGACTTTGGTTCATTCCACTTCCTGGTGGGAAATTAGAGTTAAATGTGCCCCTCCAGACACCTGCCTCACTCCTAGCCCCTTGGTGATGTGTGTCCTGTGGTTTGAGGCCACATGTGCTGGGTTCCTCACCTTTGGCTGATGTGGCCCCACTGGTGTGAGACACTCCTGCCTGGTTCCCATCCCCTTGGTGATGTGGGCCCTCCGGTGAGAGTCTGATCCTGGTTGGGTTCCTCACACTTCTGTGAGGTGGGCCCTCTTCTCTGAGGTCACTCCTGCCTGGCTGGCACACCCCGCCTTTGCGACGTCGGCTCTCTGGTGGGATTTGGTGCCTGCTGGGTGTCTCCTCCCCTCGGTAATGAGGGCCCTCTGGCGTCAGACCCTAACTCCTGAGCTCCCAATATTTTCTGATATGCGCCCTGTGGTTCGAGTACATTCCTGCCAGGTTCCCAACCCCATGGGAATGTGGGACTTCTGCTCTGAGGTCCCAACCGTGGGTTGCTCAGTTTCATGATGAGGGCCCTCTGCTGTGAGTTCTCTCCGGCTTGGATCCCATAGCCTCGCTGCTCCTGGCCACCTGCTGGGAGGTTCCAACTGCGGGATTCCTCACCTTTTTTCTTCTATGGACCCTCTGTTTTGAGACTCCTCCTGCCTGCCTCACTCCCAGCCTCTTGGTGATGTGTGTCCTCTGGTTTGAGGCCATGTATGCTGTGTCCCTCGCCTTTCGATGATGTGGCCCCACTGGTGTGAGGACACTCCTGCCTGGTTCCTATCCCCTTAATGATGTGGGCCCTCTGGTGAGAGTCTGATCCTGGCTGGGTTACTCACCCTTCTGTGAGGGGGGCCCTCTGCTGTGAGGTCACTCCTGCCTGGCAGGCACACCACTCCTGGGCAACATCGGCCCTCTTGTGGCAGTTGGAGCCTGCTGGGAACCTCCCCTCAGTGATGGGGGCCCTCTTGCCTCAGGCCCTAACTGCTGGGTACCCACATTTTCTGATACGTGCTAAGTGGTGCGAGGACACTCCTGCGAGGTTCCCATCCCCATGGGCATGTGGGCCTTCTGCTCTAAGGTCCCAACACCTGTGTTGTTCACCGTTTCATGATGTTGGCTCTCTGGTGTTATTTCACCCAGGCCTAGATCCCATAGCCTCTGTGCTCTGAGCGGCCTGCTGGGAGGTTCCTACTGCTGGATTCCTTACCTTTTTTATTCTTTGTGTCCTGTGTTTTCATGCTCCTACTTCCTGACTCACTCCCAGCCCATTTGTGATGTAGGTCCTCTGGTTTAAGGCCACATGTACCGGTTTCCTCACCTTTATTGATGTGGCCCCACTGGTGTGAGGACACTCCTGCCTGGTTCTCATCCCCTTGGTGATGGGGGCCCTCTGGTGAGAGTCTGATCCTGTCTGGATTCCTCACACTTCTGGGAGGTGGGCCCTCTGCTGTGAGGTCACTCCTGCCTGGCTGGCACACGTCACCTTGGCGATGTGGGCCCTCAGTTGGGAGTTGGTGCCTGCTGGGAGTCTCCTCCCCTCGGTAATGAGGGGCCTCTGGCGTCAGGCCCTAACTCATGCACTCCCAAAATTTTCTGATGTGCGCCCTGTCGTGCGAATACACTCCAGCCAGGGTCCCATCCCCATGGGGATGTGGGCTTTCTGCCCTGAGGTCCCAGCGGCTGGGTTGCTCACAGTGTCAGAATGTGGGCCCTCTGCTGTGAATTCACTCTGGCATGGATCCCATAGCCTCGGTGCTCTGGGCCACCTGCTTGGAGCTTCCAACTGCGGGGTTCCTCACCTTTTTTACGCTATGGGCCCTCTGTTTGGAGGCTCCTCCTGCCTGCCTCACTCCCAGCCCCTTGGTGATGTGTGTCCTGTAGTTTGAGGCCACGTGTGCTGGGTCCGTCACATTTCGGTGATGTGACCACACTGGTGTGAGAACACTCCTGCCTGGTTTCCATTCCCTTGGTGATGTGGGCCCTCCGGTGAGAGTCTGATCCTCTTTGGGTTCCTCACACTTTTGTGTGGTTGGCCCTCTGCTCTGAGGTCACTCCTGCCTGGCTGGCACACCCTGCATTGGCGACGTCGGCCTTCTGGTAGCAGTTGGAGCTTGCTGGGAGCCTCCTCTCCTCAGTGATGAGGGCCCTCTGGCGTCCGGCCCTAACTGCTGGGCTCCCCACCTTTTCTGATGTGTGCCCACTGGTGCGATGACACTCCTGCTTGGTTCCCTTCCCCATGGGGATGTGGGCCTTGTGCTCTGAGGTTACAACGGCTGGGTTGCTTACAGTATCACGATGAGGGCCCTCTGTTGTGAGTTCATCACTGCCTGGATCCCATAGCCTCGGTGCTCTGGGCCGCCTGCTGGGATGTTCCAACTGCTGGATTCCTCACCTTTTTTATACAATGGGCCATGTGTTTTGAGGTTAATCCTGCCTGCCTCGCTCCGAGACCCATGGTGATGTGGGTCCTCTGGTTTGAGGCCACATGTGCTGGGTACCTCAACTTTCGATGATGTGGCACCACGGGTGTGAGGACACTCCTGCCTGGTTCCCAGCCCCTTGCTTATGTGGGCACTCTGGTGAGAGTCTGATCTTGACTGGGTTCCTTACCCTTCTGTGAGGTGGGCCCTCTGATGTGAGGTCACTCCTGCCTGGATGGCTCATGTCGCCTTGGCGACGTAGGCCCTCTGTTGGCCACTGCAGCATGCTGGGAGCCTCCTACCCTCTTTAATAAGGGCCCTGGAAGAAACGCATATGCCCTTTTTGACCAAGTGCATCATTGTCGAGGTTCTGCCTCTTCTCCTATACTTTCAGAGGACTTCCCGTCTACCTCCTGAAATCGTATTCCTGGAATTCTGCCCCGCGTTCAAGTCCTCTTTGCAGCCTTACTTCAATATATTTTTGGACGATAGCTGTCATTTATAACTCTGCAGGTTTGTGAATTACAGTGCCCCTGAGCTCCTTTCTTCAACTCGCTTTCTTGTGAGCTGGCCGCAAAACCGCAGGATTGCTTCAGGCCCTAATCTGGTTCCGACACGGCATGCTGAGCCTTTGGCTAATTCCTCTTCCTGGTGGGAAATGAGCGTTAAATTTGTTCGTGCAGACACCTACAGCTAATCTCTCATTGGTTCTCCCTATTCCTGTTCATCTTGCGCAGAAATTCCAAACTGTGCCAAACAGGAGGTTAAAGGCACTGACTCTCCAAGTGGGGAGAGTGTTAGTAAAGCATCTGGAATGGTAAAACCGAGTACGAGGGGACGAAAACTGAGACGCATTTAAAAAGTTTTCCCGGTCACACGGTGGACCATATTCTGGGTTGCCCATGCATGTTTTACCTGAAGGAAGAATCCCTTCAACCTGGAGAGTTGGGACCCATGGAATGGGTACCACGCAGTATGACTTCAAAGGGTTGCCTTTGCTCACCGAACGTCACCAATGCTATCAGCCCGAAGTGTCCAGCCTTATGTCTCACTCAGCTCGGGGTGTAGATGTGGTAAATCCACGTTGCATCACAAGCCCTGAATGAATTATTTAAGAATTGCTCTCTATTTCACTGTCATTGTGTTTTGTTTTTGTAATTTATTTTGATAATGGGATTTATCGGATTTTCACTGCTGCGTTTATGCCGCTGTACACATGCTTGATTCTCTTATGGAGACATATAAATCCATGGGTTTTCAGATTCTTACTAGTCAGGTATATTCCTAGGCATTGAATATGGGGTGTTGAGTCCATTTCGTGGAGCAAGGAGTAGGTCCTGACTATTACATATTTGCTTATGGAAAGGTATCTGTGCTAATTTCAATCTCTGGTTTTATGCAGCACCACAACTCACCTTTCCCCTTAAGCAAGCATAAGTTGGTTTTCTAAATTTGAGACCCTTTTCTGTTTTGTAATTGAATTCATGTGCAGCCATGTTTGCATTCCGTGTATTTGAGATATCTTATGGTGTTTCTTTTTCTGTGTGACTTAGTTAACTTAGAATGATCGTACCTGAATCCACTCATTATGCCGCGACGGGCCTCATGACATAGATTTCATTGCTGAGTGATATTCCATTGTACGTACGTACAACAACTTCTTTATCCATTTTTTGCTTTCTGGGATATTTCACTTGTACCGTAAATGAGGTTCTTGTAAGCAGAGCCGTCCAAAATTTATGGGTGGCTGTGTCTTTTTGATTTTAATTTCCCTAAGCTATAGAACCATAAGTTGAAGTGCCGTAGGCTCCGTTGCTTAGTTTTTTAGGTGTTTGAGGAAACACCATACACTTCTCCAGAGTGGCTGTTGGCAAGTTACATCCCGCCCATCAGCATAACAAGGCTCCCTGTTCTCCATGGCCTGTCCTGCCTTTCTGGATTTTTCACTTTTTTCAGATGTCCCTTTTGACAGGGGGGCAGTGAGACTTCATTGTAATGCAGATTTCTTTACAGGCTTGCTTGTTTGGCCAAAAAGGGCGTATGTGTTTTTTCTTGAATATATTCAGGAAAAAACGCATACGCCCTTTTTGACCAAGTGCATCATTGTCGACTTTCTGTCTCTTTCCTTATGCTTTAAATGCAATTCCAGTCTGCCCCTGAACTCGTTTTCCTGCAATTCTGCCCCGCTTTCAAGTCCTCTACGCAGCCTTACTTCAATACATTTTTGGACAATAGCTGACATTTATAACTCTGCAGGTTTGTGAATGACAGTGCGCCTGAGCTCCTTTCTTCTACTCGCTTTCTTGTGAGCTGGCCGCAAACCCGCAGGATTGCTTCATGCCCTAATCTGGTTCCGGCACAGCATGCTGATCCTTTGGTAAATTCCTCTTCCTGGTGGGAAATGAGTGTTATATTTGAACGTGCAGACACCTAGAGCTAGTCTCTCATTGGTTCTCCCTATTCTTGTTCATCTTGCACAGAAATTGCAAACTGTGCCGAACAGGAGGTTAAAGGCACTGACTCTCTAAGTGGGGAGAGTATTAGTAAAGGGTCTTCAATCGTGAACCCGAGTAAAAGGGGACGAAAACTGAGATGCATTTGAAAAGGTTTCCCGGTCACACGGTGCACCATACTGTGGGTTTCCCATGCATGTTTTAGCTGAAGGAAGAATCCCTTAAACCTGGAGAGTTGGGACCCATGGAATGGGTACCATGCAGTATGACTTCAAAGGGCCTGCATTTTCTCAACGAACCTCACCAATGCTATCAGGCTGAAGTGTACAGCCTTATGTCTCACTCAGCTCTGGTTGTAGATGTGGTAAATCCAGGTTGCATCACAAGCCCTGAATGAATTATTTAAGAATTGCTCTCTATTTCACTGTCATTGTGTTTGTTTTTGTAATTCATTTTGATAATGGGATTTATCGGATTTTCTCTGCTGCATTCATGCCGCTGTACACACACTTGAGTCTCTTATGGAGACATATAAATCCATGGGTTTGAAGATACTTACTAGTCAGGTGTATTCCTAGGCGTTGAATATGGGGTGTTTAGTCCATTTCGTTGAGCAAGGGCTAGGTCTTGACTATTACATATTTGGCTTATGGAAAGGTATCTGTGCTAATTTCTATCTCTGGTTTTATGCAGCACCCCAACTCACTTTTCCCCTTAAGCAAGCATAAGGTGGTTTTCTAAATTTGAGACCCTGTTCTGTTTTGTAATTCAGTTCATGTGTAGCCAAGTTTACATTCCGTGTATTAGTGATATCTTATGATGTTTCATTTTCTGTGTGACTTATTTCACTTAGAATCATCGTACCTGAATCCACTCATTATGCCACGATGGGTCTGATGACATAGATTTCATTGCTGAGTGATATTCCATTGAATGTGTGTACCACAACTTCTTTATCCATTTTTCACATTCTGGGATATTTAACTTGTACCGTAGACGAGATTCCTGTAAACAGAGCCGTCTGAAACTTTGGGGTGGCTGTCTGTTTTTGATTTTAATTTCCGTGATCTATAAGACCATAAGTGGAAGTGCCGTAGTCTCCGTTGCTTTGTTTCTTAGGTGTTTCAGGAAACACCATACACTTCTCCAGAGTGGCTGTTGGCAATTTACATCCCGCCCATCAGCATAACAAGGCTCCCTGTTCTCCATGGCCTGTGCTGCCTTTCTGGATTTTACACTTTTTTCAGATGGCCCTTTTGAACGGGGGGCAGTGAGACTTCTTTGTAGTGCAGATTTCTTTAACATGCTGGCTTGGTTGGCCAAAAAGGGCGTATGCGTTTTTTCCTGAATATATTCAGGAAAAAACGCATACGCCCTTTTTGGCCAAGTGCATCATTGTCGACGTTCTGCCTCTTTTCCTATGCTTTAAATGCAATTCCAGTCTACCCCCTGAACTCGTTTTCCTGCAATTCTGCCCCGCTTTCCAGTCCTCTTCGCAGCCTTCCTTCAATATATTTTTGGACGATAGCTGTCATTTATAACTCTGCAGGTTTGTGAATTACAGTGCCCCTGAGCTCCTTTCTTCAACTCGCTTTCTTGTGAGCTGGCCGCAAACCCGCAGGAATGCTTCAGGCCCTAATCTGGTTCTGGCACGGCATGCTGAGCCTTTGGTTAATTCCTCTTCCTGGTGGGAAATGAGCGTTCCATTTGCCTGTCCAGACACCTACAGCTAGTCTCTCATTGGTTCTCCCTATTCCTGTTCATCTTGCGCAGAAATTGCAAACTGTGCCAAACAGGAGGTTAAAGGCACTGACTCTCCAAGTGGGGAGAGTGTTAGTAAACGGTCTGGAATGGTGAACCCGAGTAAAAGGGGACGAAAACTGAGATGCATTTGAAAACGTTTCCCGGTCACACAGTGCACTGTACTGTGGGTTTCCCATGCATGTTTTAGCTGAAGGAAGTATCCCTTAAACCTGGAGAGTTGGGACCCATGGAATGGGTACCATGCAGTATGACTTCAAAGGGTCTGCATTTGCTCATCGAACCTCACCAATGCTATCAGCCCGAAGTGTCCAGCCTTATGTCTCACTCAGCTCTGGGTGTAGATGTGGTAAATCCAGGTTGCATCACAAGCCCTGAATGAATTATTTAAGAATTGCTCTCTATTTCACTGTCATTGTGTTTGTTTTTGTAATTCATTTTGATAATGGGTTTTATCGGATTTTCTCTGCTGCATTCATGCCGCTGTACACACACTTGAGTCTCTTACGGAGACATATAAATCCATGGGTTTGAAGGTTCTTACTAGTCATGTGTAATCCTAGGCGTTGAATATGGGGTGTTTAGTCCATTTCGTTGAGCAAGGGCTAGGTCTTGACTATTACATATTTGGCTTATGGAAAGGTATCTGTGCTAATTTCTATCTCTGGTTTTATGCAGCACCACAACTCACCTTTCCCCTTAAGCAAGCATAAGTTGGTTTTCTAAATTTGAGACCCTGTTCTGTTTTGTAATTCAGTTCATGTGTAGCCAAGTTTACATTCCGTGTATTAGTGATATCTTATGATGTTTCATTTTCTGTGTGACCTATTTCACTTAGAATCATCGTACCTGAATCCACTCATTATGCCGCGACGGGCCTTATGACATAGATTTCATTAGTGAGTGATATTCCTTTGTACGTACGTACCACACTTCTTTATCCATTTTTCGCTTTCTGGGATATTTAACTTGTACCGTAGACGAGGTTCTTGTAAACAGACCCGTAAACAGAAACTTTGCGGTGGCTGTGTGTTTTTGATTTTAATTTCCCTAAGCTATAAGAAAATAAGTGGTAATGCCGTAGGCTCCATTGCTTTGTTTTTTAGGTTTTTGAGGAAACACCATACACATCTCCAGAGTGGCTGTTGGCAATTTACATCCCGCCCATCAGCATAACAAGGCTCCCTGTTCTCCATGGCCTGTGCTGCCTTTCTGGATTTTACACTTTTTTCAGATGGCCCTTTTGAACGGGGGGCAGTGAGACTTCATTGTAGTGCAGATTTCTTTAACATGCTTGCTTGGTTGGCCAAAAAGGGCGTATGCGTTTTTTCCTGAATATATTCAGGAAAAAACGCATACGCCCTTTTTGGCCAAGTGCATCATTGTCGACGTTCTGCCTCTTTTCCTATGCTTTAAATGCAATTCCAGTCTACCCCCTGAAATCGTTTTCTTGCAATTCTGCCCCGCTTTCAAGTCCTCTTCGCAGCCTTCCTTCAATATATTTTTGGGTAATAGCTGTCATTTATAACTCTGCAGGTTTGTGAATTACAGTGTCCCTGAGCTCCTTTCTTCAACTCGCTTTCTTGTGAGCTGGCCGCAAACCCGCAGGATTGCTTCAGGCCCTAATCTGGTTCCGGCACGGCATGCTGAGCCTTTGGTTAATTCCTCTTCCTGGTGGGAAATGAGCGTTAAATTTGCCCGTGCAGACACCTTCACACGAGTCTTCATGGTGCCACTTTGCCCCGGTTATCTCTATGGAGGTTGGAGTTGGAGGGCCTCCTCGCTCAAGGTCAGTGTGCCCACGGAGCCAACCCTGCAACTTCAGGGCATGGTTGGGTGTTAGGATCACCACGTGGGGTCCTTTTCCCTTAGGAGGGAGGTGGCCTTTTGGGCTGCTGATTTCCAGGTTTTCAGATACTGCCAGTATCTTGGCCAGATGTGGCGGTGGGCCAAGCCCCTTGGTGACCGCAGTTTATCCTACCTGGATCGCATTCTTGCATTGTTCCATTTCAAGTGGTCCCAGGTTTTGCACTAATACTCCAATGGCGATTCACCGTTCACCAGGAATGTAAAGGTCAAAGGGTTTAGCTAAATTAGGGAGTTCCAGGGCAAGGGTCTGAATTGACTGCTCTTTCCATTCTTGAAAGGCCACTTCTGCATTCTATTCAAAAGGATCATCATCTTTTCCTTTCAGTGTTTCATATAGAGGCCCAGCTAGTAGACTGTAGTTAGGGATCCAGAAGCAGCAAACCCTGGCCTCCCCAGGAACCCCTAAGCTGTCTTCTAGGTTCAGAAATGGGTAAGGCTGTAAATTGTTTCTTCCCTTTCCTGGGATGGGCTTCTCCGACCTTCTGTGAGAATGAAGCCCAGGCAGGTCACCGTAGTCTGTGATATTTGAGCTTTGTCTTGGACAACTTGTATCCTTTATTGGCTTGGTAGTTCAGAGGTCTCCTTAGTAGGGCTGGCGATCAGAATGTCGTCTGCATATTGAAGGAGTGTTTCCTTTTCCAGAGGTAGAACTTTTAGTTCTTTAGCTGAGCTTTCCCCAAAGATGGTGTGGGAATTTTTGAACCCTTGGGGCAACACGGCCCGGAAGTATTGTTTTAGTTGTATGTTGAGTCCTGCCACTCACAAGCCAAAATTTCTTGTGACTCTGGGACTAATAGAATACAAAAGAAGGCATCATTGAAGACTAATACAGAATACCATGTCCTGGTGGTTGGTAGAATGACCAGCAGGGTGTAGGATTTAGGAACTACTGGAGGTATATCCTCGGTGGCTTCACTGACTGTCCTGACATCCTTTACCAGGACTCCAGCAGCCCATGGGGCTCTCGAGGTCAGGCCAATCCCAGGATATGGAGCTCACCTGGGCAGGTACCCCACCCCCACCCCAGCCCACGGGGCTCTCGTGTTCAGGCCCCTCCCAGGATATGGGGTTCCCTGGGCAGGTTCCCCTGCAGCCCATGGGGCTCTCGTGGTCAGGCCCCTCCCAGGATACAGAGCTACCCTTGCAGGTACCATGGCAGGGCTGGGAACACAGGAACCGTGCATATCGCCCTCATTGCAGAGCACTCCCAGCTCACCTGTCACTCAGATCTGACACAGAGCACCTCAGAGCAGGACTTGAACTAACAAACAGCAGCTCCGACAGGTCTGTGACCCTGGGCATCACTCTGTGTGGCCTCCCTCCACCTGGTCTTCCAGAGACTTCCACTGCACCCGGGGCACCAGGCCTCTGTCTCCACCCACCAGCCACCCCTCCTCTCCCTGACTCCTGGGTTCCTCTCATTAGGAGAGGGTTTTCTTGAAGTTGTCTCCCACTCATGGGCCAGATAATATAATTAGAAAACAAGCCAGAGCTGCAGCCCCTTGTCTATCCTGACTCTCAGGAGCCCACACCTGTTCCTTGGACCTGGCCGATTCAGCAAGTTCCAGTTTCTGCAACTGTGAGCCCCTGAGGGGTGATTATTGGCTGGCCTGGGAAGCCCGACCGTGCCGGCCAGACCTCCCCAGGTGTGCCTGGGTTCAGATCAATATAAACACCGCTCCAGGCAGCAAGAGCCCCTGCAGCTGTGCCTGACGCCATTTTCTCTGCCCTGTTAGCAGTCTTGGGGCTGGACTGGTGGGAGGGAGTGAGAGGCCACGGCTTTGTGGGTGGCCCAGTGTGAGTGGGGCTCTGCTGGACTTTCTGCAGCAGTTGCCAAGATGCCACCTGCTAAAGAAGAGGATGTGTCACCCATACCTGCCGCTGGAATTTCTCCCTGGGCAGAGGTGAGTGAGGAAGAAAGCAGTGGGGGCCGGGACAGCAGGGGTATCTCAGGCAGGGAAATGGAAAGCTTCCAGAAGAGCACCCAGGGCCAGGACCATCCTGGCTGGCCTGCAGGCACCAAGTCGGCTGGCATGCTGTCACTCATGTGGCTCCATGGCCCTTCCTCTAGGCTTTCAAGTCCTTGTACATATTCAGGTGTTTTACCTGGGAAGGGTGGGAACATTTCAGCAGCAGCTGGCCTGGGGCTCAGCCCACGTTTACTCACAGATGCCTCGGCACGGTCCCCCAGCTTTGCAATGAGGATGCTTGTTGCGTGGGGCCTGCTGGCTGAATGGGAGATGATTCCCCACCACTGACCAACTTCAGAATTGTTTACAACTGGAGCAAGTGCCCTGATACGGTTTTCCTCTGTGTAACTGGTGGGTTCTGTGTTTTTTTCGTTTTTGGTTCAAGGTAGATTTTATTCCTCTTTTTTGTATTTACAGATATAAGCATGGAAATAATTTATTCATATAAATACATGTATGTGAAGGGAAGAATATTTTTTCTGTTTTACTTTTTGTAATTTGAATTTTATTTTATTTTTTTATACAGCAGGTTCTTTTTGGTTATCTATTTTATACATATAAATGTATACATGCCAATCCCAATCTCTCAACTCCTCCCACCACCACCCCCCAACAGCTTTCCCCCCTTGGTGTCCATACGTTTGTTGTCTACATCTGTTGCTCTATTTCTGCCTGGCAAAACGGTTCATCTGTACAATTTTTCTAGGTTCCACATATATGCATTAATAGACAAGATTTGTTTTTCTCTTTCTGACTTACTTCACTCTGTATGACAGTCTCTAGATCCATCAACGTCTCTACAAATGACCCAATTTCATTCCTTTTTATGGCTTAGTAATATTCCATTTTATATATGTACCACTTCTTTATGCATTCGTCTGTCTGTGGGCATTTAGGTTGCTTCCATTACCTGGATATTGTAAATAGTGATGCAATGAACATTGCGGTGAATGTCTCTTTTTGATTTATGGTTTTGTCTGGGTATATGCCCAGTAGTGGGATTGCTGTATCATATGGTAATTCTATTCTTAGTTTTATAAGAAACTCCATAATGTTCTCCACAGTGACTGTATCAATTTACATTCCCAACAATAGTGGAAGAGGGTTCCTTATCTCCACACCCTTTCCAGCATTTGTTGTTTGTAGATTTTCTGATGATGCCCATTCTAACAGGTGTGAGGTGATACACCATGGATGAGTCTATTTCGTTGAGCAAAATTACATATTTGGCTTATGGAACGGTATGTGTGCTAATTTCAATCTCTGGTTTTATACAGCACCCCAACTCAACTTTCCCCTTAAGCAAGCATAAGTTTTTATCTAAATGTGAGACTCTGTTCGGTTTTGGAATTCAGTTTATGTGTAGCCAAGTTTACACTCTCTCTATTAGTGATATCTTATGATAATTATCTTTCTCTGTGTGACCTATTTCTCTTAGAATCATCATACTTAAATCCACTCAATTTGGTGCTACAGGCCTGATGACATTGATTTCATTGCTGAGTGATATTCCGTTGTACGTAAGTAGCACAACTCCTTTATCCATTTTTTTCTTTCTGGGATATTTAATTTGTACTGGACTCAAGGTTCTTGTAAACACAGCAGCCCTAAATTTGGTGTTGGCTGTGTCTTGTTGATTTTAATTTTCCTAAGCTATAGGGCCAAAAGTGGAAGTGCCCTAGGGTCTGTAGCTTTGTTTTTCAGATGTTTCAGGATACACCATAAACATCTCCAGAGTGTCTGTTGGCAATTTACATCCCGCCCATCAGCATAACAAGGCTCCCTGTTCTCCATGGCCTGTCCTGTGTTTCTGGTTTTTACACTTTTTTCAGATGGCCCTTTTGACGAATGGGAAATGAGACTTCATTGTAGTGCGGATTTCCATTTCTCGAGTGCTTGGTTGGCCAAAAAGGGCATATGTGTTTTTTCCTGAATATATTCAGGAAAAAATGTTTACGCACTTTTGTCCAAGTGCATCAGTGTCAAAGATCTGCCGCTTTTCACATGCTTTAAATGCAATTCCAATCTACCTCCTGAAATATGATTCCTGCAATTCTGCCTCGTTTTCAAGTCCTCTTTGCAGACTTACTTCCATATAATTTTGCCAATAGCTGTCATTTATAACACTGCAGGTTTGTGAATTACAGTGCCCGTGATTTCCTTTCTTAACTCGTTTCCTTGAAAACTGGCCACAGAACCGCAGGTTTGCTTCAGGCCGTAATCAGTGTCCGGCACGGCACTCTGAGACTTTGGTTCATTCCACTTCCTGGTGGGAAATTAGAGTTAAATGTGCCCCTCCAGACACCTGCCTCACTCCTAGCCCCTTGGTGATGTGTGTCCTGTGGTTTGAGGCCACATGTGCTGGGTTCCTCACCTTTGGCTGATGTGGCCCCACTGGTGTGAGGACACTCCTGCCTGGTTCCCATCCCCTAGGTGATGTGGGCCCTCCGGTGAGAGTCTGATCCTAGTTGGGTTCCTCACACTTCTGTGAGGTGGGCCCTCTTCTCTGAGGTCACTCCTGCCTGGCTGGCACACCCCGCCTTGGCGACGTCGGCCCTCTGGTGGGATTTGGTGCCTGCTGGGTGTCTCCTCCCCTCAGTAATGAGGGCCCTCTGGCGTCAGACCCTAACTCCTGGGCTCCCAATATCTTCTGATATGCGCCCTGTGGTTCGAGTACACTCCTGCCAGGTTCCCAACCCCATGGGAATGTGGGCCTTCTGCTCTGAGGTCCCAACCGTGGGTTGCTCAGTTTCATGATGAGGGCCCTCTGCTGTGAGTTCTCTCCGGCCTGGATCCCATAGCCTCGCTGCTCCTGGCCACCTGCTGGGAGGTTCCAACTGCGGGATTCCTCACCTTTTTTCTTCTATGGGCCCTCTGTTTTGAGACTCCTCCTGCCTGCCTCACTCCCAGCCCCTTGGTGATGTGTGTCCTCTTGTTTGAGGCCACGTATGCTGGGTCCCTCACCTTTCGATGATGTGGCCCCACTGGTGTGAGGACACTCCTGCCTGGTTCCTATCCCCTTGATGATGTGGGCCCTCTGGTGAGAGTCTGATCCTGGCTGGGGTCCTCACCCTTCTGTGAGGGGGGCCCTCTGCTGTGAGGTCACTCCTGCCTGGCTGGCACACCCCACCTGGGCAACATCGGCCCTCTTGTGGCAGTTGGAGCCTGCTGGGAAGCTCCCCTCGGTGATGGGGGCCCTCTTGCCTCAGGCCCTAACTGCTGGGTACCCACATTTTCTGATACGTGCTAAGTGGTGCGAGGACACTCCTGCGAGGTTCCCATCCCCATGGGCATGTGGGCCTTCTGCTCTAAGGTCCCAACACCTGTGTTGTTCACCGTTTCATGATGTTGGCTCTCTGGTGTTAGTTCACCCAGGCCTAGATCCCATAGCCTCTGTGCTCTGAGCGGCCTGCTGGGAGGTTCCTACTGCTGGATTCCTTACCTTTTTTATTCTTTGGGTCCTGTGTTTTCATGCTCCTACTTCCTGACTCACTCCCAGCCCATTTGTGATGTAGGTCCTCTTGTTTAAGGCCACATGTACCAGTCTCCTCACCTTTATTGATGTGGCCCCACTGGTGTGAGAACACTCCTGCCTGGTTCCCATCCCCTTGGTGATGTGGGCCCCCTGGTGAGAGTCTGATCCTGTCTGGATTCCTCACACTTCTGTGAGGTGGGCCCTCTGCTGTGAGGTAACTCCTGCCTGGCTTGCTCCCATTGCCTTGGTGACGTCGGCCCTCTGGTGGCATTTGGAGCCTGCTGGTAGCCTCCTCTCCTCCGTGATGAGGGCCCTCTGGCGCCAGGCCATATCTGCTGGGTTCGACATTTTCTGATACGTGCTAAGTTGTGCGAGGACACTCCTGCGAGGTTCCCATCCCCATGGGGATGTGGGCCTTCTGCTCTGAGGTCCCACTGGCTGGGTTGCTCACAGTTTCATGATGTGGGCCCTCTGCTGTGAGTTCACTGTGGCCTGGATCCCATAGACTCCATGCTCTGGGCCACCTGCTGGGAGGTTCAAACTGCTGGATTCCTCACATTTTTTATTCTGTGGGCCCTGTGTTGTTAGGCTACTCCTGCCTGCCTCACTCGGAGCACCTTGGAAATGTGGGTCCTCTGGTTTAGGCCACATGTGCTGGGTTCCTCACCTTTCTATAATGTGGCCACACTGGTGTGAGGACACTCCTGCCTTGTTCCGATCCCCTTGGTGATGTGGGCCCTCTGGTGAGAGTCTTATCCTGGCTGGGTTCCTCACCATTCTGTGAGGTAGGCCCTCTGCTGTGAGGTCACTCCTGCCTGGCTGGCACACGTCAACGTGGCGACGTGGGCCCTCAATTGGGAGTTGGTGCCTGCTGGGAGTCTCCTCCCCTCGGTAATGAGGGCCCTCTGGCGTCAGACCCTAACTCCTGGGCTCCCAAAATTTTCTGAGGTGCGCCCTGTGGTGCGAGTACACTCCTGCCAGGATCCCAACCCCATGGGAATGTGGGCCTTCTGCTCTAAGGTCCCAACGGCTGGGTTGCTCACAGTTTCATAATGAGGGCCCTCTGTTTTGAGTTCAGTCAGGCCTGGATCCCATAGCCTCGCTGCTCCTGGCCACCTGCTGGGAGGTTCCAACTGCGGGATCCCTCACCTTTTTTACGCTATGGGCCCTCTGTTTGGAGGCTCCTCCTGCCTGCCTCACTCCCAGCCCCTTGGTGATGTGTGTCCTGTAGTTTGAGGCCACGTGTGCTGGGTCCGTCACATTTCGGTGATGTGACCACACTGGTGTGAGAACACTCCTGCCTGGTTTCCATTCCCTTGGTGATGTGGGCCCTCCGGTGAGAGTCTGATCCTCTTTGGGTTCCTCACACTTTTGTGTGGTTGGCCCTCTGCTCTGAGGTCACTCCTGCCTGGCTGGCACACCCTGCATTGGCGACGTCGGCCTTCTGGTAGCAGTTGGAGCTTGCCTGGAGCCTCCTCTCCTCAGTGATGAGGGCCCTCTGGCGTCCGGCCCTAACTGCTGGGCTCCCCACCTTTTCTGATGTGTGCCCACTGGTGCGATGACACTCCTGCTTGGTTCCCTTCCCCATGGGGATGTGGGCCTTGTGCTCTGAGGTTACAACGGCTGGGTTGCTTACAGTATCACGATGAGGGCCCTCTGTTGTGAGTTCATCACTGCCTGGATCCCATAGCCTCGGTGCTCTGGGCCGCCTGCTGGGATGTTCCAACTGCTGGATTCCTCACCTTTTTTATACAATGGGCCATGTGTTTTGAGGTTAATCCTGCCTGCCTCGCTCCGAGACCCATGGTGATGTGGGTCCTCTGGTTTGAGGCCACATGTGCTGGGTACCTCAACTTTCGATGATGTGGCCCCACGGGTGTGAGGACACTCCTGCCTGGTTCCCAGCCCCTTGCTTATGTGGGCACTCTGGTGAGAGTCTGATCTTGACTGGGTTCCTTACCCTTCTGTGAGGTGGGCCCTCTGATGTGAGGTCACTCCTGCCTGGATGGCTCATGTCGCCTTGGCGACATAGGCCCTCTGTTGGCCACTGAAGCATGCTGGGAGCCTCCTACCCTCTTTAATAAGGGCCCTGGAAGAAACGCATATGCCCTTTTTGACCAAGTGCATCATTGTCGAGGTTCTGCCTCTTCTCCTATACTTTCAGAGGACTTCCCGTCTACCTCCTGAAATCGTATTCCTGGAATTCTGCCCCGCGTTCAAGTCCTCTTTGCAGCCTTACTTCAATATATTTTTGGACGATAGCTGTCATTTATAACTCTGCATGTTTGTGAATTACAGCGCCCCTGAGCTCCTTTCTTCAACTCGCTTTCTTGTGAGCTGGCCGCAAAACCGCAGGATTGCTTCAGGCCCTAATCTGGTTCCGACACGGCATGCTGAGCCTTTGGCTAATTCCTCTTCCTGGTGGGAAATGAGCGTTAAATTTGTTCGTGCAGACACCTACAGCTAATCTCTCATTGGTTCTCCCTATTCCTGTTCATCTTGCGCAGAAATTCCAAACTGTGCCAAACAGGAGGTTAAAGGCACTGACTCTCCAAGTGGGGAGAGTGTTAGTAAAGCATCTGGAATGGTAAAACCGAGTACGAGGGGACGAAAACTGAGACGCATTTAAAAAGTTTTCCCGGTCACACGGTGGACCATATTCTGGGTTGCCCATGCATGTTTTACCTGAAGGAAGAATCCCTTCAACCTGGAGAGTTGGGACCCATGGAATGGGTACCACGCAGTATGACTTCAAAGGGTTGCCTTTGCTCACCGAACGTCACCAATGCTATCAGCCCGAAGTGTCCAGCCTTATGTCTCACTCAGCTCGGGGTGTAGATGTGGTAAATCCACGTTGCATCACAAGCCCTGAATGAATTATTTAAGAATTGCTCTCTATTTCACTGTCATTGTGTTTTGTTTTTGTAATTTATTTTGATAATGGGATTTATCGGATTTTCACTGCTGCGTTTATGCCGCTGTACACATGCTTGATTCTCTTATGGAGACATATAAATCCATGGGTTTTCAGATTCTTACTAGTCAGGTATATTCCTAGGCATTGAATATGGGGTGTTGAGTCCATTTCGTGGAGCAAGGAGTAGGTCCTGACTATTACATATTTGCTTATGGAAAGGTATCTGTGCTAATTTCAATCTCTGGTTTTATGCAGCACCACAACTCACCTTTCCCCTTAAGCAAGCATAAGTTGGTTTTCTAAATTTGAGACCCTTTTCTGTTTTGTAATTGAATTCATGTGCAGCCATGTTTGCATTCCGTGTATTTGAGATATCTTATGGTGTTTCTTTTTCTGTGTGACTTAGTTAACTTAGAATGATCGTACCTGAATCCACTCATTATGCCGCGACGGGCCTCATGACATAGATTTCATTGCTGAGTGATATTCCATTGTACGTACGTACAACAACTTCTTTATCCATTTTTTGCTTTCTGGGATATTTCACTTGTACCGTAAATGAGGTTCTTGTAAGCAGAGCCGTCCAAAATTTATGGGTGGCTGTGTCTTTTTGATTTTAATTTCCCTAAGCTATAGAACCATAAGTTGAAGTGCCGTAGGCTCCGTTGCTTAGTTTTTTAGGTGTTTGAGGAAACACCATACACTTCTCCAGAGTGGCTGTTGGCAAGTTACATCCCGCCCATCAGCATAACAAGGCTCCCTGTTCTCCATGGCCTGTCCTGCCTTTCTGGATTTTTCACTTTTTTCAGATGTCCCTTTTGACAGGGGGGCAGTGAGACTTCATTGTAATGCAGATTTCTTTACAGGCTTGCTTGTTTGGCCAAAAAGGGCGTATGTGTTTTTTCTTGAATATATTCAGGAAAAAACGCATACGCCCTTTTTGACCAAGTGCATCATTGTCGACTTTCTGTCTCTTTCCTTATGCTTTAAATGCAATTCCAGTCTGCCCCTGAACTCGTTTTCCTGCAATTCTGCCCCGCTTTCAAGTCCTCTACGCAGCCTTACTTCAATACATTTTTGGACAATAGCTGACATTTATAACTCTGCAGGTTTGTGAATGACAGTGCGCCTGAGCTCCTTTCTTCTACTCGCTTTCTTGTGAGCTGGCCGCAAACCCGCAGGATTGCTTCATGCCCTAATCTGGTTCCGGCACAGCATGCTGATCCTTTGGTAAATTCCTCTTCCTGGTGGGAAATGAGTGTTATATTTGAACGTGCAGACACCTAGAGCTAGTCTCTCATTGGTTCTCCCTATTCTTGTTCATCTTGCGCAGAAATTGCAAACTGTGCCGAACAGGAGGTTAAAGGCACTGACTCTCTAAGTGGGGAGAGTATTAGTAAAGGGTCTTCAATCGTGAACCCGAGTAAAAGGGGACGAAAACTGAGATGCATTTGAAAAGGTTTCCCGGTCACACGGTGCACCATACTGTGGGTTTCCCATGCATGTTTTAGCTGAAGGAAGAATCCCTTAAACCTGGAGAGTTGGGACCCATGGAATGGGTACCATGCAGTATGACTTCAAAGGGCCTGCATTTTCTCAACGAACCTCACCAATGCTATCAGGCTGAAGTGTACAGCCTTATGTCTCACTCAGCTCTGGTTGTAGATGTGGTAAATCCAGGTTGCATCACAAGCCCTGAATGAATTATTTAAGAATTGCTCTCTATTTCACTGTCATTGTGTTTGTTTTTGTAATTCATTTTGATAATGGGATTTATCGGATTTTCTCTGCTGCATTCATGCCGCTGTACACACACTTGAGTCTCTTATGGAGACATATAAATCCATGGGTTTGAAGATACTTACTAGTCAGGTGTATTCCTAGGCGTTGAATATGGGGTGTTTAGTCCATTTCGTTGAGCAAGGGCTAGGTCTTGACTATTACATATTTGGCTTATGGAAAGGTATCTGTGCTAATTTCTATCTCTGGTTTTATGCAGCACCCCAACTCACTTTTCCCCTTAAGCAAGCATAAGGTGGTTTTCTAAATTTGAGACCCTGTTCTGTTTTGTAATTCAGTTCATGTGTAGCCAAGTTTACATTCCGTGTATTAGTGATATCTTATGATGTTTCATTTTCTGTGTGACTTATTTCACTTAGAATCATCGTACCTGAATCCACTCATTATGCCACGATGGGTCTGATGACATAGATTTCATTGCTGAGTGATATTCCATTGAATGTGTGTACCACAACTTCTTTATCCATTTTTCACATTCTGGGATATTTAACTTGTACCGTAGACGAGATTCCTGTAAACAGAGCCGTCTGAAACTTTGGGGTGGCTGTCTGTTTTTGATTTTAATTTCCGTGATCTATAAGACCATAAGTGGAAGTGCCGTAGTCTCCGTTGCTTTGTTTCTTAGGTGTTTCAGGAAACACCATACACTTCTCCAGAGTGGCTGTTGGCAATTTACATCCCGCCCATCAGCATAACAAGGCTCCCTGTTCTCCATGGCCTGTGCTGCCTTTCTGGATTTTACACTTTTTTCAGATGGCCCTTTTGAACGGGGGGCAGTGAGACTTCTTTGTAGTGCAGATTTCTTTAACATGCTGGCTTGGTTGGCCAAAAAGGGCGTATGCGTTTTTTCCTGAATATATTCAGGAAAAAACGCATACGCCCTTTTTGGCCAAGTGCATCATTGTCGACGTTCTGCCTCTTTTCCTATGCTTTAAATGCAATTCCAGTCTACCCCCTGAACTCGTTTTCCTGCAATTCTGCCCCGCTTTCCAGTCCTCTTCGCAGCCTTCCTTCAATATATTTTTGGACGATAGCTGTCATTTATAACTCTGCAGGTTTGTGAATTACAGTGCCCCTGAGCTCCTTTCTTCAACTCGCTTTCTTGTGAGCTGGCCGCAAACCCGCAGGAATGCTTCAGGCCCTAATCTGGTTCTGGCACGGCATGCTGAGCCTTTGGTTAATTCCTCTTCCTGGTGGGAAATGAGCGTTCCATTTGCCTGTCCAGACACCTACAGCTAGTCTCTCATTGGTTCTCCCTATTCCTGTTCATCTTGCGCAGAAATTGCAAACTGTGCCAAACAGGAGGTTAAAGGCACTGACTCTCCAAGTGGGGAGAGTGTTAGTAAACGGTCTGGAATGGTGAACCCGAGTAAAAGGGGACGAAAACTGAGATGCATTTGAAAACGTTTCCCGGTCACACAGTGCACTGTACTGTGGGTTTCCCATGCATGTTTTAGCTGAAGGAAGTATCCCTTAAACCTGGAGAGTTGGGACCCATGGAATGGGTACCATGCAGTATGACTTCAAAGGGTCTGCATTTGCTCATCGAACCTCACCAATGCTATCAGCCCGAAGTGTCCAGCCTTATGTCTCACTCAGCTCTGGGTGTAGATGTGGTAAATCCAGGTTGCATCACAAGCCCTGAATGAATTATTTAAGAATTGCTCTCTATTTCACTGTCATTGTGTTTGTTTTTGTAATTCATTTTGATAATGGGTTTTATCGGATTTTCTCTGCTGCATTCATGCCGCTGTACACACACTTGAGTCTCTTACGGAGACATATAAATCCATGGGTTTGAAGGTTCTTACTAGTCATGTGTAATCCTAGGCGTTGAATATGGGGTGTTTAGTCCATTTCGTTGAGCAAGGGCTAGGTCTTGACTATTACATATTTGGCTTATGGAAAGGTATCTGTGCTAATTTCTATCTCTGGTTTTATGCAGCACCACAACTCACCTTTCCCCTTAAGCAAGCATAAGTTGGTTTTCTAAATTTGAGACCCTGTTCTGTTTTGTAATTCAGTTCATGTGTAGCCAAGTTTACATTCCGTGTATTAGTGATATCTTATGATGTTTCATTTTCTGTGTGACCTATTTCACTTAGAATCATCGTACCTGAATCCACTCATTATGCCGCGACGGGCCTTATGACATAGATTTCATTAGTGAGTGATATTCCTTTGTACGTACGTACCACACTTCTTTATCCATTTTTCGCTTTCTGGGATATTTAACTTGTACCGTAGACGAGGTTCTTGTAAAGAGACCCGTAAACAGAAACTTTGCGGTGGCTGTGTGTTTTTGATTTTAATTTCCCTAAGCTATAGGAAAATAAGTGGTAATGCCGTAGGCTCCATTGCTTTGTTTTTTAGGTTTTTGAGGAAACACCATACACATCTCCAGAGTGGCTGTTGGCAATTTACATCCCGCCCATCAGCATAACAAGGCTCCCTGTTCTCCATGGCCTGTGCTGCCTTTCTGGATTTTACACTTTTTTCAGATGGCCCTTTTGAACGGGGGGCAGTGAGACTTCATTGTAGTGCAGATTTCTTTAACATGCTTGCTTGGTTGGCCAAAAAGGGCGTATGCGTTTTTTCCTGAATATATTCAGGAAAAAACGCATACGCCCTTTTTGGCCAAGTGCATCATTGTCGACGTTCTGCCTCTTTTCCTATGCTTTAAATGCAATTCCAGTCTACCCCCTGAAATCGTTTTCTTGCAATTCTGCCCCGCTTTCAAGTCCTCTTCGGAGCCTTCCTTCAATATATTTTTGGGTAATAGCTGTCATTTATAACTCTGCAGGTTTGTGAATTACAGTGTCCCTGAGCTCCTTTCTTCAACTCGCTTTCTTGTGAGCTGGCCGCAAACCCGCAGGATTGCTTCAGGCCCTAATCTGGTTCCGGCACGGCATGCTGAGCCTTTGGTTAATTCCTCTTCCTGGTGGGAAATGAGCGTTAAATTTGCCCGTGCAGACACCTTCACACGAGTCTTCATGGTGCCACTTTGCCCCGGTTATCTCTATGGAGGTTGGAGTTGGAGGGCCTCCTCGCTCAAGGTCAGTGTGCCCACGGAGCCAACCCTGCAACTTCAGGGCATGGTTGGGTGTTAGGATCACCACGTGGGGTCCTTTTCCCTTAGGAGGGAGGTGGCCTTTTGGGCTGCTGATTTCCAGGTTTTCAGATACTGCCAGTATCTTGGCCAGATGTGGCGGTGGGCCAAGCCCCTTGGTGACCGCAGTTTATCCTACCTGGATCGCATTCTTGCATTGTTCCATTTCAAGTGGTCCCAGGTTTTGCACTAATACTCCAATGGCGATTCACCGTTCACCAGGAATGTAAAGGTCAAAGGGTTTAGCTAAATTAGGGAGTTCCAGGGCAAGGGTCTGAATTGACTGCTCTTTCCATTCTTGAAAGGCCACTTCTGCATTCTATTCAAAAGGATCATCATCTTTTCCTTTCAGTGTTTCATATAGAGGCCCAGCTAGTAGACTGTAGTTAGGGATCCAGAAGCAGCAAACCCTGGCCTCCCCAGGAACCCCTAAGCTGTCTTCTAGGTTCAGAAATGGGTAAGGCTGTAAATTGTTTCTTCCCTTTCCTGGGATGGGCTTCTCCGACCTTCTGTGAGAATGAAGCCCAGGCAGGTCACCGTAGTCTGTGATATTTGAGCTTTGTCTTGGACAACTTGTATCCTTTATTGGCTTGGTAGTTCAGAGGTCTCCTTAGTAGGGCTGGCGATCAGAATGTCGTCTGCATATTGAAGGAGTGTTTCCTTTTCCAGAGGTAGAACTTTTAGTTCTTTAGCTGAGCTTTCCCCAAAGATGGTGTGGGAATTTTTGAACCCTTGGGGCAACACGGCCCGGAAGTATTGTTTTAGTTGTATGTTGAGTCCTGCCACTCACAAGCCAAAATTTCTTGTGACTCTGGGACTAATAGAATACAAAAGAAGGCATCATTGAAGACTAATACAGAATACCATGTCCTGGTGGTTGGTAGAATGACCAGCAGGGTGTAGGATTTAGGAACTACTGGAGGTATATCCTCGGTGGCTTCACTGACTGTCCTGACATCCTTTACCAGGACTCCAGCAGCCCATGGGGCTCTCGAGGTCAGGCCAATCCCAGGATATGGAGCTCACCTGGGCAGGTACCCCACCCCCACCCCAGCCCACGGGGCTCTCGTGTTCAGGCCCCTCCCAGGATATGGGGTTCCCTGGGCAGGTTCCCCTGCAGCCCATGGGGCTCTCGTGGTCAGGCCCCTCCCAGGATACAGAGCTACCCTTGCAGGTACCATGGCAGGGCTGGGAACACAGGAACCGTGCATATCGCCCTCATTGCAGAGCACTCCCAGCTCACCTGTCACTCAGATCTGACACAGAGCACCTCAGAGCAGGACTTGAACTAACAAACAGCAGCTCCGACAGGTCTGTGACCCTGGGCATCACTCTGTGTGGCCTCCCTCCACCTGGTCTTCCAGAGACTTCCACTGCACCCGGGGCACCAGGCCTCTGTCTCCACCCACCAGCCACCCCTCCTCTCCCTGACTCCTGGGTTCCTCTCATTAGGAGAGGGTTTTCTTGAAGTTGTCTCCCACTCATGGGCCAGATAATATAATTAGAAAACAAGCCAGAGCTGCAGCCCCTTGTCTATCCTGACTCTCAGGAGCCCACACCTGTTCCTTGGACCTGGCCGATTCAGCAAGTTCCAGTTTCTGCAACTGTGAGCCCCTGAGGGGTGATTATTGGCTGGCCTGGGAAGCCCGACCGTGCCGGCCAGACCTCCCCAGGTGTGCCTGGGTTCAGATCAATATAAACACCGCTCCAGGCAGCAAGAGCCCCTGCAGCTGTGCCTGACGCCATTTTCTCTGCCCTGTTAGCAGTCTTGGGGCTGGACTGGTGGGAGGGAGTGAGAGGCCACGGCTTTGTGGGTGGCCCAGTGTGAGTGGGGCTCTGCTGGACTTTCTGCAGCAGTTGCCAAGATGCCACCTGCTAAAGAAGAGGATGTGTCACCCATACCTGCCGCTGGAATTTCTCCCTGGGCAGAGGTGAGTGAGGAAGAAAGCAGTGGGGGCCGGGACAGCAGGGGTATCTCAGGCAGGGAAATGGAAAGCTTCCAGAAGAGCACCCAGGGCCAGGACCATCCTGGCTGGCCTGCAGGCACCAAGTCGGCTGGCATGCTGTCACTCATGTGGCTCCATGGCCCTTCCTCTAGGCTTTCAAGTCCTTGTACATATTCAGGTGTTTTACCTGGGAAGGGTGGGAACATTTCAGCAGCAGCTGGCCTGGGGCTCAGCCCACGTTTACTCACAGATGCCTCGGCACGGTCCCCCAGCTTTGCAATGAGGATGCTTGTTGCGTGGGGCCTGCTGGCTGAATGGGAGATGATTCCCCACCACTGACCAACTTCAGAATTGTTTACAACTGGAGCAAGTGCCCTGATACGGTTTTCCTCTGTGTAACTGGTGGGTTCTGTGTTTTTTTCGTTTTTGGTTCAAGGTAGATTTTATTCCTCTTTTTTGTATTTACAGATATAAGCATGGAAATAATTTATTCATATAAATACATGTATGTGAAGGGAAGAATATTTTTTCTGTTTTACTTTTTGTAATTTGAATTTTATTTTATTTTTTTATACAGCAGGTTCTTTTTGGTTATCTATTTTATACATATAAATGTATACATGCCAATCCCAATCTCTCAACTCCTCCCACCACCACCCCCCAACAGCTTTCCCCCCTTGGTGTCCATACGTTTGTTGTCTACATCTGTTGCTCTATTTCTGCCTGGCAAAACGGTTCATCTGTACAATTTTTCTAGGTTCCACATATATGCATTAATAGACAAGATTTGTTTTTCTCTTTCTGACTTACTTCACTCTGTATGACAGTCTCTAGATCCATCAACGTCTCTACAAATGACCCAATTTCATTCCTTTTTATGGCTTAGTAATATTCCATTTTATATATGTACCACTTCTTTATGCATTCGTCTGTCTGTGGGCATTTAGGTTGCTTCCATTACCTGGATATTGTAAATAGTGATGCAATGAACATTGCGGTGAATGTCTCTTTTTGATTTATGGTTTTGTCTGGGTATATGCCCAGTAGTGGGATTGCTGTATCATATGGTAATTCTATTCTTAGTTTTATAAGAAACTCCATAATGTTCTCCACAGTGACTGTATCAATTTACATTCCCAACAATAGTGGAAGAGGGTTCCTTATCTCCACACCCTTTCCAGCATTTGTTGTTTGTAGATTTTCTGATGATGCCCATTCTAACAGGTGTGAGGTGATACACCATGGATGAGTCTATTTCGTTGAGCAAAATTACATATTTGGCTTATGGAACGGTATGTGTGCTAATTTCAATCTCTGGTTTTATACAGCACCCCAACTCAACTTTCCCCTTAAGCAAGCATAAGTTTTTATCTAAATGTGAGACTCTGTTCGGTTTTGGAATTCAGTTTATGTGTAGCCAAGTTTACACTCTCTCTATTAGTGATATCTTATGATAATTATCTTTCTCTGTGTGACCTATTTCTCTTAGAATCATCATACTTAAATCCACTCAATTTGGTGCTACAGGCCTGATGACATTGATTTCATTGCTGAGTGATATTCCGTTGTACGTAAGTAGCACAACTCCTTTATCCATTTTTTTCTTTCTGGGATATTTAATTTGTACTGGACTCAAGGTTCTTGTAAACACAGCAGCCCTAAATTTGGTGTTGGCTGTGTCTTGTTGATTTTAATTTTCCTAAGCTATAGGGCCAAAAGTGGAAGTGCCCTAGGGTCTGTAGCTTTGTTTTTCAGATGTTTCAGGATACACCATAAACATCTCCAGAGTGTCTGTTGGCAATTTACATCCCGCCCATCAGCATAACAAGGCTCCCTGTTCTCCATGGCCTGTCCTGTGTTTCTGGTTTTTACACTTTTTTCAGATGGCCCTTTTGACGAATGGGAAATGAGACTTCATTGTAGTGCGGATTTCCATTTCTCGAGTGCTTGGTTGGCCAAAAAGGGCATATGTGTTTTTTCCTGAATATATTCAGGAAAAAATGTTTACGCACTTTTGTCCAAGTGCATCAGTGTCAAAGATCTGCCGCTTTTCACATGCTTTAAATGCAATTCCAATCTACCTCCTGAAATATGATTCCTGCAATTCTGCCTCGTTTTCAAGTCCTCTTTGCAGACTTACTTCCATATAATTTTGCCAATAGCTGTCATTTATAACACTGCAGGTTTGTGAATTACAGTGCCCGTGATTTCCTTTCTTAACTCGTTTCCTTGAAAACTGGCCACAGAACCGCAGGTTTGCTTCAGGCCGTAATCAGTGTCCGGCACGGCACTCTGAGACTTTGGTTCATTCCACTTCCTGGTGGGAAATTAGAGTTAAATGTGCCCCTCCAGACACCTGCCTCACTCCTAGCCCCTTGGTGATGTGTGTCCTGTGGTTTGAGGCCACATGTGCTGGGTTCCTCACCTTTGGCTGATGTGGCCCCACTGGTGCGAGGACACTCCTGCCTGGTTCCCATCCCCTAGGTGATGTGGGCCCTCCGGTGAGAGTCTGATCCTAGTTGGGTTCCTCACACTTCTGTGAGGTGGGCCCTCTTCTCTGAGGTCACTCCTGCCTGGCTGGCACACCCCGCCTTGGCGACGTCGGCCCTCTGGTGGGATTTGGTGCCTGCTGGGTGTCTCCTCCCCTCAGTAATGAGGGCCCTCTGGCGTCAGACCCTAACTCCTGGGCTCCCAATATCTTCTGATATGCGCCCTGTGGTTCGAGTACACTCCTGCCAGGTTCCCAACCCCATGGGAATGTGGGCCTTCTGCTCTGAGGTCCCAACCGTGGGTTGCTCAGTTTCATGATGAGGGCCCTCTGCTGTGAGTTCTCTCCGGCCTGGATTCCATAGCCTCGCTGCTCCTGGCCACCTGCTGGGAGGTTCCAACTGCGGGATTCCTCACCTTTTTTCTTCTATGGGCCCTCTGTTTTGAGACTCCTCCTGCCTGCCTCACTCCCAGCCCCTTGGTGATGTGTGTCCTCTTGTTTGAGGCCACGTATGCTGGGTCCCTCACCTTTCGATGATGTGGCCCCACTGGTGTGAGGACACTCCTGCCTGGTTCCTATCCCCTTGATGATGTGGGCCCTCTGGTGAGAGTCTGATCCTGGCTGGGGTCCTCACCCTTCTGTGAGGGGGGCCCTCTGCTGTGAGGTCACTCCTGCCTGGCTGGCACACCCCACCTGGGCAACATCGGCCCTCTTGTGGCAGTTGGAGCCTGCTGGGAAGCTCCCCTCGGTGATGGGGGCCCTCTTGCCTCAGGCCCTAACTGCTGGGTACCCACATTTTCTGATACGTGCTAAGTGGTGCGAGGACACTCCTGCGAGGTTCCCATCCCCATGGGCATGTGGGCCTTCTGCTCTAAGGTCCCAACACCTGTGTTGTTCACCGTTTCATGATGTTGGCTCTCTGGTGTTAGTTCACCCAGGCCTAGATCCCATAGCCTCTGTGCTCTGAGCGGCCTGCTGGGAGGTTCCTACTGCTGGATTCCTTACCTTTTTTATTCTTTGGGTCCTGTGTTTTCATGCTCCTACTTCCTGACTCACTCCCAGCCCATTTGTGATGTAGGTCCTCTTGTTTAAGGCCACATGTACCAGTTTCCTCACCTTTATTGATGTGGCCCCACTGGTGTGAGAACACTCCTGCCTGGTTCCCATCCCCTTGGTGATGTGGGCCCCCTGGTGAGAGTCTGATCCTGTCTGGATTCCTCACACTTCTGTGAGGTGGGCCCTCTGCTGTGAGGTAACTCCTGCCTGGCTTGCTCCCATTGCCTTTGTGACGTCGGCCCTCTGGTGGCATTTGGAGCCTGCTGGTAGCCTCCTCTCCTCCGTGATGAGGGCCCTCTGGCGCCAGGCCATATCTGCTGGGTTCGACATTTTCTGATACGTGCTAAGTTGTGCGAGGACACTCCTGCGAGGTTCCCATCCCCATGGGGATGTGGGCCTTCTGCTCTGAGGTCCCACTGGCTGGGTTGCTCACAGTTTCATGATGTGGGCCCTCTGCTGTGAGTTCACTGTGGCCTGGATCCCATAGACTCCATGCTCTGGGCCACCTGCTGGGAGGTTCAAACTGCTGGATTCCTCACATTTTTTATTCTGTGGGCCCTGTGTTGTTAGGCTACTCCTGCCTGCCTCACTCGGAGCACCTTGGAAATGTGGGTCCTCTGGTTTAGGCCACATGTGCTGGGTTCCTCACCTTTCTATAATGTGGCCACACTGGTGTGAGGACACTCCTGCCTTGTTCCGATCCCCTTGGTGATGTGGGCCCTCTGGTGAGAGTCTTATCCTGGCTGGGTTCCTCACCATTCTGTGAGGTAGGCCCTCTGCTGTGAGGTCACTCCTGCCTGGCTGGCACACGTCAACGTGGCGACGTGGGCCCTCAATTGGGAGTTGGTGCCTGCTGGGAGTCTCCTCCCCTCGGTAATGAGGGCCCTCTGGCGTCAGACCCTAACTCCTGGGCTCCCAAAATTTTCTGAGGTGCGCCCTGTGGTGCGAGTACACTCCTGCCAGGATCCCAACCCCATGGGAATGTGGGCCTTCTGCTCTAAGGTCCCAACGGCTGGGTTGCTCACAGTTTCATAATGAGGGCCCTCTGTTTTGAGTTCAGTCAGGCCTGGATCCCATAGCCTCGCTGCTCCTGGCCACCTGCTGGGAGGTTCCAACTGCGGGATCCCTCACCTTTTTTACGCTATGGGCCCTCTGTTTGGAGGCTCCTCCTGCCTGCCTCACTCCCAGCCCCTTGGTGATGTGTGTCCTGTAGTTTGAGGCCACGTGTGCTGGGTCCGTCACATTTCGGTGATGTGACCACACTGGTGTGAGAACACTCCTGCCTGGTTTCCATTCCCTTGGTGATGTGGGCCCTCCGGTGAGAGTCTGATCCTCTTTGGGTTCCTCACACTTTTGTGTGGTTGGCCCTCTGCTCTGAGGTCACTCCTGCCTGGCTGGCACACCCTGCATTGGCGACGTCGGCCTTCTGGTAGCAGTTGGAGCTTGCCTGGAGCCTCCTCTCCTCAGTGATGAGGGCCCTCTGGCGTCCGGCCCTAACTGCTGGGCTCCCCACCTTTTCTGATGTGTGCCCACTGGTGCGATGACACTCCTGCTTGGTTCCCTTCCCCATGGGGATGTGGGCCTTGTGCTCTGAGGTTACAACGGCTGGGTTGCTTACAGTATCACGATGAGGGCCCTCTGTTGTGAGTTCATCACTGCCTGGATCCCATAGCCTCGGTGCTCTGGGCCGCCTGCTGGGATGTTCCAACTGCTGGATTCCTCACCTTTTTTATACAATGGGCCATGTGTTTTGAGGTTAATCCTGCCTGCCTCGCTCCGAGACCCATGGTGATGTGGGTCCTCTGGTTTGAGGCCACATGTGCTGGGTACCTCAACTTTCGATGATGTGGCCCCACGGGTGTGAGGACACTCCTGCCTGGTTCCCAGCCCCTTGCTTATGTGGGCACTCTGGTGAGAGTCTGATCTTGACTGGGTTCCTTACCCTTCTGTGAGGTGGGCCCTCTGATGTGAGGTCACTCCTGCCTGGATGGCTCATGTCGCCTTGGCGACATAGGCCCTCTGTTGGCCACTGAAGCATGCTGGGAGCCTCCTACCCTCTTTAATAAGGGCCCTGGAAGAAACGCATATGCCCTTTTTGACCAAGTGCATCATTGTCGAGGTTCTGCCTCTTCTCCTATACTTTCAGAGGACTTCCCGTCTACCTCCTGAAATCGTATTCCTGGAATTCTGCCCCGCGTTCAAGTCCTCTTTGCAGCCTTACTTCAATATATTTTTGGACGATAGCTGTCATTTATAACTCTGCATGTTTGTGAATTACAGCGCCCCTGAGCTCCTTTCTTCAACTCGCTTTCTTGTGAGCTGGCCGCAAAACCGCAGGATTGCTTCAGGCCCTAATCTGGTTCCGACACGGCATGCTGAGCCTTTGGCTAATTCCTCTTCCTGGTGGGAAATGAGCGTTAAATTTGTTCGTGCAGACACCTACAGCTAATCTCTCATTGGTTCTCCCTATTCCTGTTCATCTTGCGCAGAAATTCCAAACTGTGCCAAACAGGAGGTTAAAGGCACTGACTCTCCAAGTGGGGAGAGTGTTAGTAAAGCGTCTGGAATGGTAAAACCGAGTACGAGGGGACGAAAACTGAGACGCATTTAAAAAGTTTTCCCGGTCACACGGTGGACCATATTCTGGGTTGCCCATGCATGTTTTACCTGAAGGAAGAATCCCTTCAACCTGGAGAGTTGGGACCCATGGAATGGGTACCATGCAGTATGACTTCAAAGGGCCTGCATTTTCTCAACGAACCTCACCAATGCTATCAGGCCGAAGTGTACAGCCTTATGTCTCACTCAGCTCTGGTTGTAGATGTGGTAAATCCAGGTTGCATCACAAGCCCTGAATGAATTATTTAAGAATTGCTCTCTATTTCACTGTCATTGTGTTTGTTTTTGTAATTCATTTTGATAATGGGATTTATCGGATTTTCTCTGCTGCATTCATGCCGCTGTACACACACTTGAGTCTCTTATGGAGACATATAAATCCATGGGTTTGAAGATACTTACTAGTCAGGTGTATTCCTAGGCGTTGAATATGGGGTGTTTAGTCCATTTCGTTGAGCAAGGGCTAGGTCTTGACTATTACATATTTGGCTTATGGAAAGGTATCTGTGCTAATTTCTATCTCTGCTTTTATGCAGCACCACAACTCACCTTTCCCCTTAAGCAAGCATAAGGTGGTTTTCTAAATTTGAGACCCTGTTCTGTTTTGTAATTCAGTTCATGTGTAGCCAAGTTTACATTCCGTGTATTAGTGATATCTTATGATGTTTCATTTTCTGTGTGACTTATTTCACTTAGAATCATCGTACCTGAATCCACTCATTATGCCACGATGGGCCTGATGACATAGATTTCATTGCTGAGTGATATTCCATTGAATGTGTGTACCACAACTTCTTTATCCATTTCTCACATTCTGGGATATTTAACTTGTACCGTAGACGAGATTCCTGTAAACAGAGCCGTCTGAAACTTTGGGGTGGCTGTCTGTTTTTGATTTTAATTTCCTTGATCTATAAGACCATAAGTGGAAGTGCCATAGTCTCCGTTGCTTTGTTTCTTAGGTGTTTCAGGAAACACCATACACTTCTCCAGAGTGGCTGTTGGCAATTTACATCCCGCCCATCAGCATAACAATGCTCTCTGTTCTCCATGGCCTGTGCTGCCTTCCTGGATTTTACACTTTTTTCAGATGGCCCTTTTGAACAGGGGGCAGTGAGACTTCATTGTAGTGCAGATTTCTTTAACATGCTTGCTTGGTTGGCCAAAAAGGGCGTATGCGTTTTTTCCTGAATATATTCAGGAAAAAACGCATACGCCCTTTTTGGCCAAGTGCATCCTTGTCGACGTTCTGCCTCTTTTCCTGTGCTTTAAATGCAATTCCAGTCTACCCCCTGAAATCGTTTTCTTGCAATTCTGCCCCGCTTTCAAGTCCTCTTCGCAGCCTTCCTTCAATATATTTTTGGGTGATAGCTGTCATTTATAACTCTGCAGGTTTGTGAATTACAGTGTCCCTGAGCTCCTTTCTTCAACTCGCTTTCTTGTGAGCTGGCCGCAAACCCGCAGGATTGCTTCAGGCCCTAATCTGGTTCCGGCACGGCATGCTGAGCCTTTGGTTAATTCCTCTTCCTGGTGGGAAATGAGCGTTAAATTTGCCCGTGCAGACACCTTCACACGAGTCTTCATGGTGCCCCTTTGCCCCGGTTATCTCTATGGAGGTTGGAGTTGGAGGGCCTCCTCGCTCAAGGTCAGTGTGCCCATGGAGCCAACCCTGCAACTTCAGGGCATGGTTGGGTGTTAGGATAACCACGTGGGGTCCTTTTCCCTTAGGAGGGAGGTGGCCTTTTGGGCTGCTGATTTCCAGGTTTTCAGATACTGCCAGTATCTTGGCCAGATGTGGCGGTGGGCCAAGCCCCTTGGTGACCGTAGTTTATCCTACCTGGATCGCATTCTTGCATTGTTCCATTTCAAGTGGTCCCAGGTTTTGCACTAATACTCCAATGGCGATTCACCGTTCACCAGGAATGTAAAGGTCAAAGGGTTTAGCTAAATTAGGGAGTTCCAGGGCAAGGGTCTGAATTGACTGCTCTTTCCATTCTTGAAAGGCCACTTCTGCATTCTATTCAAAAGGATCATCATCTTTTCCTTTCAGTGTTTCATATAGAGGCCCAGCTAGTAGACTGTAGTTAGGGATCCAGAAGCAGCAAACCCTGGCCTCCCCAGGAGCCCCTAAGCTGTCTTCTAGGTTCAGAAATGGGTAAGGCTGTAAATTGTTTCTTCCCTTTCCTGGGATGGGCTTCTCCGACCTTCTGTGAGAATGAAGCCCAGGCAGGTCACCGTAGTCTGTGATATTTGAGCTTTTTCTTGGACAACTTGTATCCTTTATTGGCTTGGTAGTTCAGAGGTCTCCTTAGTAGGGCTGGCGATCAGAATGTCGTCTGCATATTGAAGGAGTGTTTCCTTTTCCAGAGGTAGAACTTTTAGTTCTTTAGCTGAGCTTTCCCCAAAGATGGTGTGGGAATTTTTGAACCCTTGGGGCAACACGGCCCGGAAGTATTGTTTTAGTTGTATGTTGAGTCCTGCCACTCACAAGCCAAAATTTCTTGTGACTCTGGGACTAATAGAATACAAAAGAAGGCATCATTGAAGACTAATACAGAATACCATGTCCTGGTGGTTGGTAGAATGACCAGCAGGGTGTAGGATTTAGGAACTACTGGAGGTATATCCTCGGTGGCTTCACTGACTGTCCTGACATCATTTACCAGGACTCCAGCAGCCCATGGGGCTCTCGAGGTCAGGCCAATCCCAGGATATGGAGCTCACCTGGGCAGGTACCCCACCCCCACCCCAGCCCATGGGGCTCTCGTGTTCAGGCCCCTCCCAGGATATGGGGTTCCCTGGGCAGGTTCCCCTGCAGCCCATGGGGCTCTCGTGGTCAGGCCCCTCCCAGGATACAGAGCTACCCTTGCAGGTACCATGGCAGGGCTGGGAACACAGGAACCGTGCATATCGCCCTCATTGCAGAGCACTCCCAGCTCACCTGTCACTCAGATCTGACACAGAGCACCTCAGAGCAGGACTTGAACTAACAAACAGCAGCTCCGACAGGTCTGTGACCCTGGGCATCACTCTGTGTGGCCTCCCTCCACCTGGTCTTCCAGAGACTTCCACTGCACCCGGGGCACCAGGCCTCTGTCTCCACCCACCAGCCACCCCTCCTCTCCCTGACTCCTGGGTTCCTCTCATTAGGAGAGGGTTTTCTTGAAGTTGTCTCCCACTCATGGGCCAGATAATATAATTAGAAAACAAGCCAGAGCTGCAGCCCCTTGTCTATCCTGACTCTCAGGAGCCCACACCTGTTCCTTGGACCTGGCCGATTCAGCAAGTTCCAGTTTCTGCAACTGTGAGCCCCTGAGGGGTGATTATTGGCTGGCCTGGGAAGCCCGACCGTGCCGGCCAGACCTCCCCAGGTGTGCCTGGGTTCAGATCAATATAAACACCGCTCCAGGCAGCAAGAGCCCCTGCAGCTGTGCCTGACGCCATTTTCTCTGCCCTGTCAGCAGTCTTGGGGCTGGACTGGTGGGAGGGAGTGAGAGGCCACGGCTTTGTGGGTGGCCCAGTGTGAGTGGGGCTCTGCTGGACTTTCTGCAGCAGTTGCCAAGATGCCACCTGCTAAAGAAGAGGATGTGTCACCCATACCTGCCGCTGGAATTTCTCCCTGGGCAGAGGTGAGTGAGGAAGAAAGCAGTGGGGGCCGGGACAGCAGGGGTATCTCAGGCAGGGAAATGGAAAGCTTCCAGAAGAGCACCCAGGGCCAGGACCATCCTGGCTGGCCTGCAGGCACCAAGTCGGCTGGCATGCTGTCACTCATGTGGCTCCATGGCCCTTCCTCTAGGCTTTCAAGTCCTTGTACATATTCAGGTGTTTTACCTGGGAAGGGTGGGAACATTTCAGCAGCAGCTGGCCTGGGGCTCAGCCCACGTTTACTCACAGATGCCTCGGCACGGTCCCCCAGCTTTGCAATGAGGACGCTTGTTGCGTGGGGCCTGCTGGCTGAATGGGAGATGATTCCCCACCACTGACCAACTTCAGAATTGTTTACAACTGGAGCAAGTGCCCTGATACGGTTTTCCTCTGTGTAACTGGTGGGTTCTGTTTTTTTTTCTTTTTTTCGTTTTTGGTTCAAGGTAGATTTTATTCCTCTTTTTTGTATTTACAGATATAAGCATGGAAATAATTTATTCATATAAATACATGTATGTGAAGGGAAGAATATTTTTTCTGTTTTACTTTTTGTAATTTGAATTTTATTTTATTATTTTATACAGCAGGTTCTTTTTGGTTATCTATTTTATACATATAAATGTATACATGCCAATCCCAATCTCTCAACTCCTCCCACCACCACCCCCCAACAGCTTTTCCCCCTTGGTGTCCATACGTTTGTTGTCTACATCTGTTGCTCTATTTCTGCCTGGCAAAACGGTTCATCTGTACAATTTTTCTAGGTTCCACATATATGCATTAATAGACAAGATTTGTTTTTCTCTTTCTGACTTACTTCACTCTGTATGACAGTCTCTAGATCCATCAACGTCTCTAAAATGACCCAATTTCATTCCTTTTTATGGCTTAGTAATATTCCATTTTATATATGTACCACTTCTTTATGCATTCGTCTGTCTGTGGGCATTTAGGTTGCTTCCATTACCTGGATATTGTAAATAGTGATGCAATGAACATTGCGGTGAATGTCTCTTTTTGATTTATGGTTTTGTCTGGGTATATGCCCAGTAGTGGGATTGCTGTATCATATGGTAATTCTATTCTTAGTTTTATAAGAAACTCCATAATGTTCTCCACAGTGACTGTATCAATTTACATTCCCAACAATAGTGGAAGAGGGTTCCTTATCTCCACACCCTTTCCAGCATTTGTTGTTTGTAGATTTTCTGATGATGCCCATTCTAACAGGTGTGAGGTGATACACCATGGATGAGTCTATTTCGTTGAGCAAAGAGTAGGTCTTGTCTATTACATATTTGGCTTATGGAACGGTATGTGTGCTAATTTCAATCTCTGGTTTTATACAGCACCCCAACTCAACTTTCCCCTTAAGCAAGCATAAGTTTTTATCTAAATGTGAGACTCTGTTCGGTTTTGGAATTCAGTTTATGTGTAGCCAAGTTTACACTCTCTCTATTAGTGATATCTTATGATAATTATCTTTCTCTGTGTGACCTATTTCTCTTAGAATCATCATACTTAAATCCACTCAATTTGCTGCTACAGGCCTGATGACATTGATTTCATTGCTGAGTGATATTCCGTTGTACGTAAGTAGCACAACTCCTTTATCCATTTTTTTCTTTCTGGGATATTTAATTTGTACTGGACTCAAGGTTCTTGTAAACACAGCAGCCCTAAATTTGGTGTTGGCTGTGTCTTGTTGATTTTAATTTTCCTAAGCTATAGGGCCAAAAGTGGAAGTGCCCTAGGGTCTGTAGCTTTGTTTTTCAGATGTTTCAGGATACACCATACACATCTCCAGAGTGTCTGTTGGCAATTTACATCCCGCCCATCAGCATAACAAGGCTCCCTGTTCTCCATGGCCTGTCCTGTGTTTCTGGTTTTTACACTTTTTTCAGATGGCCCTTTTGACGAATGGGAAATGAGACTTCATTGTAGTGCGGATTTCCATTTCTCGAGTGCTTGGTTGGCCAAAAAGGGCATATGTGTTTTTTCCTGAATATATTCAGGAAAAAATGTTTACGCACTTTTGTCCAAGTGCATCAGTGTCAAAGATCTGCCGCTTTTCACATGCTTTAAATGCAATTCCAATCTACCTCCTGAAATATGATTCCTGCAATTCTGCCTCGTTTTCAAGTCCTCTTTGCAGACTTACTTCCATATAATTTTGCCAATAGCTGTCATTTATAACACTGCAGGTTTGTGAATTACAGTGCCCGTGATTTCCTTTCTTAACTCGTTTCCTTGAAAACTGGCCACAGAACCGCAGGTTTGCTTCAGGCCGTAATCAGTGTCCGGCACGGCACTCTGAGACTTTGGTTCATTCCACTTCCTGGTGGGAAATTAGAGTTAAATGTGCCCCTCCAGACACCTGCCTCACTCCTAGCCCCTTGGTGATGTGTGTCCTGTGGTTTGAGGCCACATGTGCTGGGTTCCTCACCTTTGGCTGATGTGGCCCCACTGGTGTGAGGACACTCCTGCCTGGTTCCCATCCCCTTGGTGATGTGGGCCCTCCGGTGAGAGTCTGATCCTGGTTGGGTTCCTCACACTTCTGTGAGGTGGGCCCTCTTCTCTGAGGTCACTCCTGCCTGGTTGGCACACCCCGCCTTGGCGACGTCAGCCCTCTGGTGGGATTTGGTGCCTGCTGGGTGTCTCCTCCCCTCCGTAATGAGGGCCCTCTGGCGTCAGACCCTAACTCCTGGGCTCCCAATATTTTCTGATATGCGCCCAGTGGTTCGAGTACACTCCTGCCAGGTTCCCAACCCCATGGGAATGTGGGCCTTCTGCTCTGAGGTCCCAACCGTGGGTTGCTCAGTTTCATGATGAGGGCCCTCTGCTGTGAGTTCTCTCCGGCCTGGATCCCATAGCCTCGCTGCTCCTGGCCACCTGCTGGGAGGTTCCAACTGCGGGATTCCTCACCTTTTTTCTTCTATGGGCCCTCTGTTTTGAGACTCCTCCGGCCTGCCTCACTCCCAGCCCCTTGGTGATGTGTGTCCTCTGGTTTGAGGCCACGTATGCTGGGTCCCTCGCCTTTCGATGATGTGGCCCCACTGGTGTGAGGACACTCCTGCCTGGTTCCTATCCCCTTGATGATGTGGGCCCTCTGGTGAGAGTCTGATCCTGGCTGGGTTCCTCACCCTTCTGTGAGGGGGGCCCTCTGCTGTGAGGTCACTCCTGCCTGGCTGGCACACCCCACCTGGGCAACATCGGCCCTCTTGTGGCAGTTGGAGCCTGCTGGGAACCGCCCCTCGGTGATGGGGGCCCTCTTGCCTCAGGCCCTAACTGCTGGGTACCCACATTTTCTGATACGTGCTAAGTGGTGCGAGGACACTCCTGCGAGGTTCCCATCCCCATGGGCATGTGGGCCTTCTGCTCTAAGGTCCCAACACCTGTGTTGTTCACCGTTTCATGATGTTGGCTATCTGGTGTTAGTTCACCCAGGCCTAGATCCCATAGACTCTGTGCTCTGAGCGGCCTGCTGGGAGGTTCTTACTGCTGGATTCCTTACCTTTTTTATTCTTTGGGTCCTGTGTTTTCATGCTCCTACTTCCTGACTCACTCCCAGCCCATTTGTGATGTAGGTCCTCTTGTTTAAGGCCACATGTACCAGTTTCCTCACCTTTATTGATGTGGCCCCACTGGTGTGAGGACACTCCTGCCTGGTTCCCATCCCCTTGGTGATGGGGGCCCTCTGGTGAGAGTCTGATCCTGTCTGGATTCCTCACACTTCTGTGAGGTGGGCCCTTTGCTGTGAGGTAACTCCTGCTTGGCTTGCTCCCATTGCCTTGGTGACGTCGGCCCTCTGGTGGCATTTGGAGCCTGCTGGTAGCCTCCTCTCCTCCGTGATGAGGGCCCTCTGGCGCCAGGCCATAACTGCTGGGTTCCCACATTTTCTGATACGTGCTAAGTTGTGCGAGGACACTCCTGCGAGGTTCCCATCCCCATGGGGATGTGGGCCTTCTGCTCTGAGGTCCCACTGGCTGGGTTGCTCACAGTTTCATGATGTGGGCCCTCTGCTGTGAGTTCACTGTGGCCTGGATCCCATAGACTCCATGCTCTGGGCCACCTGCTGGGAGGTTCAAACTGCTGGATTCCTCACATTTTTTATTCTGTGGGCCCTGTGTTGTTAGGCTACTCCTGCCTGCCTCACTCGGAGCACCTTGGAAATGTGGGTCCTCTGGTTTAGGCCACATGTGCTGGGTTCCTCACCTTTCTATAATGTGGCCACACTGGTGTGAGGACACTCCTGCCTTGTTCCGATCCCCTTGGTGATGTGGGCCCTCTGGTGAGAGTCTTATCCTGGCTGGGTTCCTCACCCTTCTGTGAGGTAGGCCCTCTGCTGTGAGGTCACTCCTGCCTGGCTGGCACACGTCAACGTGGCGACGTGGGCCCTCAGTTGGGAGTTGGTGCCTGCTGGGAGTCTCCTCCCCTCGGTAATGAGGGCCCTCTGGCGTCAGACCCTAACTCCTGGGCTCCCAAAATTTTCTGATGTGTGCCCTGTGGTGCGAGTACACTCCTGCCAGGATCCCAACCCCATGGGAATGTGGGCCTTCTGCTCTAAGTTCCCAACGGCTGGGTTGCTCACAGTTTCATAATGAGGGCCCTCTGTTTTGAGTTCAGTCAGGCCTGGATCCCATAGCCTCGCTGCTCCTGGCCACCTGCTGGGAGGTTCCAACTGCGGGATCCCTCACCTTTTTTACGCTATGGGCCCTCTGTTTGGAGGCTACTCCTGCCTGCCTCACTCCCAGCCCCTTGGTGATGTGTGTCCTGTAGTTTGAGGCCACGTGTGCTGGGTCCGTCACATTTCGGTGATGTGACCACACTGGTGTGAGAACACTCCTGCCTGGTTTCCATTCCCTTGGTGATGTGGGCCCTCCGGTGAGAGTCTGATCCTCTTTGGGTTCCTCACACTTTTGTGTGGTTGGCCCTCTGCTCTGAGGTCACTCCTGCCTGGCTGGCACACCCTGCATTGGCGACGTCGGCCTTCTGGTAGCAGTTGGAGCTTGCTGGGAGCCTCCTCTCCTCAGTGATGAGGGCCCTCTGGCGTCCGGCCCTAACTGCTGGGCACCCCACCTTTTCTGATGTGTGCCCACTGGTGCGATGACACTCCTGCTTGGTTCCCTTCCCCATGGGGATGTGGGCCTTGTGCTCTGAGGTTACAACGGCTGGGTTGCTTACAGTATCACGATGAGGGCCCTCTGTTGTGAGTTCATCACTGCCTGGATCCCATAGCCTCGGTGCTCTGGGCTGCCTGCTGGGATGTTCCAACTGCTGGATTCCTCACCTATTTTATACAATGGGCCATGTGTTTTGAGGTTAATCCTGCCTGCCTCACTCCGAGACCCATGGTGATGTGGGTCCTCTGGTTTGAGGCCACATGTGCTGGGCACCTCAACTTTCGATGATGTGGCCCCACGGGTGTGAGGACACTCCTGCCTGGTTCCCAGCCCCTTGCTTATGTGGGCACTCTGGTGAGAGTCTGATCTTGACTGGGTTCCTTACCCTTCTGTGAGGTGGGCCCTCTGATGTGCGGTCACTCCTGCCTGGATGGCTCATGTCGCCTTGGCGACGTAGGCCCTCTGTTGGCCACTGAAGCATGCTGGGAGCCTCCTACCCTCTTTAATAAGGGCCCTGGAAGAAACGCATATGCCCTTTTTGACCAAGTGCATCATTGTCGAGGTTCTGCCTCTTCTCCTATACTTTCAGAGGACTTCCCGTCTACCTCCTGAAATCGTATTCCTGGAATTCTGCCCCGCGTTCAAGTCCTCTTTGCAGCCTTACTTCAATATATTTTTGGACGATAGCTGTCATTTATAACTCTGCAGGTTTGTGAATTACAGTGCCCCTGAGCTCCTTTCTTCAACTCGCTTTCTTGTGAGCTGGCCGCAAAACCGCAGGATTGCTTCAGGCCCTAATCTGGCTCCGACACGGCATGCTGAGCCTTTGGCTAATTCCTCTTCCTGGTGGGAAATGAGCGTTAAATTTGTTCGTGCAGACACCTACAGCTAATCTCTCATTGGTTCTCCCTATTCCTGTTCATCTTGCGCAGAAATTCCAAACTGTGCCAAACAGGAGGTTAAAGGCACTGACTCTCCAAGTGGGGAGAGTGTTAGTAAAGCGTCTGGAATGGTAAAACCGAGTACGAGGGGACGAAAACTGAGACGCATTTAAAAAGTTTTCCCGGTCACACGGTGGACCATATTCTGGGTTGCCCATGCATGTTTTACCTGAAGGAAGAATCCCTTCAACCTGGAGAGTTGGGACCCATGGAATGGGTACCACGCAGTATGACTTCAAAGGGTTGCCTTTGCTCACCGAACGTCACCAATGCTATCAGCCCGAAGTGTCCAGCCTTATGTCTCACTCAGCTCTGGGTGTAGATGTGGTAAATCCACGTTGCATCACAAGCCCTGAATGAATTATTTAAGAATTGCTCTCTATTTCACTGTCATTGTGTTTTGTTTTTGTAATTTATTTTGATAATGGGATTTATCGGATTTTCACTGCTGCGTTTATGCCGCTGTACACATGCTTGATTCTCTTATGGAGACATATAAATCCATGGGTTTTCAGATTCTTACTAGTCAGGTATATTCCTAGGCATTGAATATGGGGTGTTGAGTCCATTTCGTGGAGCAAGGAGTAGGTCCTGACTATTACATATTTGCTTATGGAAAGGTATCTGTGCTAATTTCAATCTCTGGTTTTATGCAGCCCCACAACTCACCTTTCCCCTTAAGCAAGCATAAGTTGGTTTTCTAAATTTGAGACCCTTTTCTGTTTTGTAATTGAGTTCATGTGCAGCCATGTTTGCATTCCGTGTATTTGAGATATCTTATGGTGTTTCTTTTTCTGTGTGACTTAGTTAACTTAGAATGATCGTACCTGAATCCACTCATTATGCCGCGACGGGCCTCATGACATAGATTTCATTGCTGAGTGATATTCCATTGTACGTACGTACAACAACTTCTTTATCCATTTTTTGCTTTCTGGGATATTTCACTTGTACCGTAAATGAGGTTCTTGTAAGCAGAGCCGTCCAAAATTTATGGGTGGCTGTGTCTTTTTGATTTTAATTTCCCTAAGCTATAGAACCATAAGTTGAAGTGCCGTAGGCTCCGTTGCTTAGTTTTTTAGGTGTTTGAGGAAACACCATACACTTCTCCAGAGTGGCTGTTGGCAAGTTACATCCCGCCCATCAGCATAACAAGGCTCCCTGTTCTCCATGGCCTGTCCTGCCTTTCTGGATTTTTCACTTTTTTCAGATGTCCCTTTTGACAGGGGGGCAGTGAGACTTCATTGGAATGCAGATTTCTTTACAGGCTTGCTTGTTTGGCCAAAAAGGGCGTATGTGTTTTTTCTTGAATATATTCAGGAAAAAACGCATACGCCCTTTTTGACCAAGTGCATCATTGTCGACTTTCTGTCTCTTTCCTTATGCTTTAAATGCAATTCCAGTCTGCCCCTGAACTCGTTTTCCTGCAATTCTGCCCCACTTTCAAGTCCTCTACGCAGCCTTACTTCAATACATTTTTGGACAATAGCTGACATTTATAACTCTGCAGGTTTGTGAATGACAGTGCGCCTGAGCTCCTTTCTTCTACTCGCTTTCTTGTGAGCTGGCCGCAAACCCGCAGGATTGCTTCATGCCCTAATCTGGATCTGGCACAGCATGCTGATCCTTTGGTAAATTCCTCTTCCTGGTGGGAAATGAGTGTTATATTTGAACGTGCAGACACCTAGAGCTAGTCTCTCATTGGTTCTCCCTATTCTTGTTCATCTTGCGCAGAAATTGCAAACTGTGCCAAACAGGAGGTTAAAGGCACTGACTCTCGAAGTGGGGAGAGTATTAGTAAAGGGTCTTCAATCGTGAACCCGAGTAAAAGGGGACGAAAACTGAGATGCATTTGAAAAGGTTTCCCAGTCACACGGTGCACCATACTGTGGGTTTCCCATGCATGTTTTAGCTGAAGGAAGAATCCCTTAAACCTGGAGAGTTGGGACCCATGGAATGGGTACCATGCAGTATGACTTCAAAGGGCCTGCATTTTCTCAACGAACCTCACCAATGCTATCAGGCTGAAGTGTACAGCCTTATGTCTCACTCAGCTCTGGTTGTAGATGTGGTAAATCCAGGTTGCATCACAAGCCCTGAATGAATTATTTAAGAATTGCTCTCTATTTCACTGTCATTGTGTTTGTTTTTGTAATTCATTTTGATAATGGGATTTATCGGATTTTCTCTGCTGCATTCATGCCGCTGTACACACACTTGAGTATCTTATGGAGACATATAAATCCATGGGTTTGAAGATACTTACTAGTCAGGTGTATTCCTAGGCGTTGAATATGGGGTGTTTAGTCCATTTCGTTGAGCAAGGGCTAGGTCTTGACTATTACATATTTGGCTTATGGAAAAGTATCTGTGCTAATTTCTATCTCTGGTTTTATGCAGCACCCCAACTCACTTTTCCCCTTAAGCAAGCATAAGTTGGTTTTCTAAATTTGAGACCCTGTTCTGTTTTGTAATTCAGTTCATGTGTAGCCAAGTTTACATTCCGTGTATTAGTGATATCTTATGATGTTTCATTTTCTGTGTGACTTATTTCACTTAGAATCATCGTACCTGAAACCACTCATTATGCCACGATGGGCCTGATGACATAGATTTCATTGCTGAGTGATATTCCATTGAATGTGTGTACCACAACTTCTTTATCCATTTTTCACATTCTGGGATATTTAACTTGTACCGTAGACGAGATTCCTGTAAACAGAGCCGTCTGAAATTTGGGGTGGCTGTCTGTTTTTGATTTTAATTTCCGTGATCTATAAGACCATAAGTGGAAGTGCCGTAGTCTCCGTTGCTTTGTTTCTTAGGTGTTTCAGGAAACACCATACACTTCTCCAGAGTGGCTGTTGGCAATTTACATCCCGCCCATCAGCATAACAAGGCTCCCTGTTCTCCATGGCCTGTGCTGTCTTTCCGGATTTTACACTTTTTTCAGATGGCCCTTTTGACCTGGGGGCAGTGAGACCTCGTTGTAGTGCAGATTTCTTTAACATGCTTGCTTGGTTGGCCAAAAAGGGCGTATGCGTTTTTTCCTGAATATATTCAGGAAAAAACGCATACGCCCTTTTTGGCCAAGTGCATCATTGTCGACGTTCTGCCTCTTTTCCTATGCTTTAAATGCAATTCCAGTCTACCCCCTGAAATCGTTTTCCTGCAATTCTGCCCCGCTTTCCAGTCCTCTTCGCAGCCTTCCTTCAATATATTTTTGGACGATAGCTGTCATTTATAACTCTGCAGGTTTGTGAATTACAGTGCCCCTGAGCTCCTTTCTTCAACTCGCTTTCTTGTGAGCTGGCCGCAAACCCGCAGGAATGCTTCAGGCCCTAATCTGGTTCCGGCACGGCATGCTGAGCCTTTGGTTAATTCCTCTTCCTGGTGGGAAATGAGCGTTCCATTTGCCCGTCCAGACACCTACAGCTAGTCTCTCATTGGTTCTCCCTATTCCTGTTCATCTTGCGCAGAAATTGCAAACTGTGCCAAACAGGAGGTTAAAGGCACTGACTCTCCAAGTGGGGAGAGTGTTAGTAAACGGTCTGGAATGGTGAACCCGAGTAAAAGGGGACGAAAACTGAGATGCATTTGAAAACGTTTCCCGGTCACACAGTGCACTGTACTGTGGGTTTCCCATGCATGTTTTAGCTGAAGGAAGAATCCCTTAAACCTGGAGAGTTGGGACCCATGGAATGGGTACCATGCAGTATGACTTCAAAGGGTCTGCATTTGCTCATCGAACCTCACCAATGCTATCAGCCCGAAGTGTCCAGCCTTATGTCTCACTCAGCTCTGGGTGTAGATGTGGTAAATCCAGGTTGCATCACAAGCCCTGAATGAATTATTTAAGAATTGCTCTCTATTTCACTGTCATTGTGTTTGTTTTTGTAATTCATTTTGATAATGGGTTTTATCGGATTTTCTCTGCTGCATTCATGCCGCTGTACACACACTTGAGTCTCTTACGGAGACATATAAATCCATGGGTTTGAAGGTTCTTACTAGTCATGTGTAATGCTAGGCGTTGAATATGGGGTGTTTAGTCCATTTCGTTGAGCAAGGGCTAGGTCTTGACTATTACATATTTGGCTTATGGAAAGGTATCTGTGCTAATTTCTATCTCTGGTTTTATGCAGCACCACAACTCACCTTTCCCCTTAAGCAAGCATAAGTTGGTTTTCTAAATTTGAGACCCTGTTCTGTTTTGTAATTCAGTTCATGTGTAGCCAAGTTTACATTCCGTGTATTAGTGATATCTTATGATGTTTCATTTTCTGTGTGACTTATTTCACTTAGAATCATCGTACCTGAATCCACTCATTATGCCGCGACGGGCCTGATGACATAGATTTCATTGATGAGTGATATTCCTTTGTACGTACGTACCACACTTCTTTATCCATTTTTCGCTTTCTGGGATATTTAACTTGTACCGTAGACGAGGTTCTTGTAAACAGAGCCGTAAACAGAAACTTTGCGGTGGCTGTGTGTTTTTGATTTTCATTTCCCTAAGCTATAGGAAAATAAGTGGTAATGCCGTAGGCTCCGTTGCTTTTTTTTTAGGTTTTTGAGGAAACACCATACACATCTCCAGAGTGGCTGTTGGCAGTTTACATCCCGCCCATCAGCATAACAAGGCTCCCTGTTCTCCATGGCCTGTGCTGCCTTTCTGGATTTTACACTTTTTTCAGATGGCCCTTTTGAACGGGGGGCAGTGAGACTTCATTGTAGTGCAGATTTCTTTAACATGCTTGCTTGGTTGGCCAAAAAGGGCGTATGCGTTTTTTCCTGAATATATTCAGGAAAAAACGCATACGCCCTTTTTGGCCAAGTGCATCATTGTCGACGTTCTGCCTCTTTTCCTATGCTTTAAATGCAATTTCAGTCTACCCCCTGAAATCGTTTTCTTGCAATTCTGCCCCGCTTTCAAGTCCTCTTCGCAGCCTTCCTTCAATATATTTTTGGGTGATAGCTGTCATTTATAACTCTGCAGGTTTGTGAATTACAGTGTCCCTGAGATCCTTTCTTCAACTCGCTTTCTTGTGAGCTGGCCGCAAACCCGCAGGATTGCTTCAGGCCCTAATCTGGTTCCGGCACGGCATGCTGAGCCTTTGGTTAATTCCTCTTCCTGGTGGGAAATGAGCGTTAAATTTGCCCGTGCAGACACCTTCACACGAGTCTTCATGGTGCCACTTTGCCCCGGTTATCTCTATGGAGGTTGGAGTTGGAGGGCCTCCTCGCTCAAGGTCAGTGTGCCCATGGAGCCAACCCTGCAACTTCAGGGCATGGTTGGGTGTTAGGATCACCACGTGGGGTCCTTTTCCCTTCGGAGGGAGGTGGCCTTTTGGGCTGCTGATTTCCAGGTTTTCAGATACTGCCAGTATCTTGGCCAGATGTGGCGGTGGGCCAAGCCCCTTGGTGACCGTAGTTTATCCTACCTGGATCGCATTCTTGCATTGTTCCATTTCAAGTGGTCCCAGGTTTTGCACTAATACTCCAATGGCGATTCACCGTTCACCAGGAATGTAAAAGTCAAAGGGTTTAGCTAAATTAGGGAGTTCCAGGGCAAGGGTCTGAATTGACTGCTCTTTCCATTCTTGAAAGGCCACTTCTGCATTCTATTCAAAAGGATCATCATCTTTTCCTTTCAGTGTTTCATATAGAGGCCCAGCTAGTAGACTGTAGTTAGGGATCCAGAAGCAGCAAACCCTGGCCTCCCCAGGAACCCCTAAGCTGTCTTCTAGTTTCAGAAATGGGTAAGGCTGTAAATTGTTTCTTCCCTTTCCTGGGATGGGCTTCTCCGACCTTCTGTGAGAATGAAGCCCAGGCAGGTCACCGTAGTCTGTGATATTTGAGCTTTTTCTTGGACAACTTGTATCCTTTATTGGCTTGGTAGTTCAGAGGTCTCCTTAGTAGGGCTGGCGATCAGAATGTCGTCTGCATATTGAAGGAGTGTTTCCTTTTCCAGAGGTAGAACTTTTAGTTCTTTAGCTGAGCTTTCCCCAAAGATGGTGTGGGAATTTTTGAACCCTTGGGGCAACACGGCCCGGAAGTATTGTTTTAGTTGTATGTTGAGTCCTGCCACTCACAAGCCAAAATTTCTTGTGACTCTGGGACTAATAGAATACAAAAGAAGGCATCATTGAAGACTAATACAGAATACCATGTCCTGGTGGTTGGTAGAATGACCAGCAGGGTGTAGGATTTAGGAACTACTGGAGGTATATCCTCGGTGGCTTCACTGACTGTCCTGACATCATTTACCAGGACTCCAGCAGCCCATGGGGCTCTCGAGGTCAGGCCAATCCCAGGATATGGAGCTCACCTGGGCAGGTACCCCACCCCCACCCCAGCCCATGGGGCTCTCGTGTTCAGGCCCCTCCCAGGATATGGGGTTCCCTGGGCAGGTTCCCCTGCAGCCCATGGGGCTCTCGTGGTCAGGCCCCTCCCAGGATACAGAGCTACCCTTGCAGGTACCATGGCAGGGCTGGGAACACAGGAACCGTGCATATCGCCCTCATTGCAGAGCACTCCCAGCTCACCTGTCACTCAGATCTGACACAGAGCACCTCAGAGCAGGACTTGAACTAACAAACAGCAGCTCCCACAGGTCTGTGACCCTGGGCATCACTCTGTGTGGCCTCCCTCCACCTGGTCTTCCAGAGACTTCCACTGCACCCGGGGCACCAGGCCTCTGTCTCCACCCACCAGCCACCCCTCCTCTCCCTGACTCCTGGGTTCCTCTCATTAGGAGAGGGTTTTCTTGAAGTTGTCTCCCACTCATGGGCCAGATAATATAATTAGAAAACAAGCCAGAGCTGCAGCCCCTTGTCTATCCTGACTCTCAGGAGCCCACACCTGTTCCTTGGACCTGGCCGATTCAGCAAGTTCCAGTTTCTGCAACTGTGAGCCCCTGAGGGGTGATTATTGGCTGGCCTGGGAAGCCTGACCGTGCCGGCCAGACCTCCCCAGGTGTGCCTGGGTTCAGATCAATATAAACACCGCTCCAGGCATCAAGAGCCCCTGCAGCTGTGCCTGACGCCATTTTCTCTGCCCTGTCAGCAGTCTTGGGGCTGGACTGGTGGGAGGGAGTGAGAGGCCACGGCTTTGTGGGTGGCCCAGTGTGAGTGGGGCTCTGCTGGACTTTCTGCAGCAGTTGCCAAGATGCCACCTGCTAAAGAAGAGGATGTGTCACCCATACCTGCCGCTGGAATTTCTCCCTGGGCAGAGGTGAGTGAGGAAGAAAGCAGTGGGGGCCGGGACAGCAGGGGTATCTCAGGCAGGGAAATGGAAAGCTTCCAGAAGAGCACCCAGGGCCAGGACCATCCTGGCTGGCCTGCAGGCACCAAGTCGGCTGGCATGCTGTCACTCATGTGGCTCCATGGCCCTTCCTCTAGGCTTTCAAGTCCTTGTACATATTCAGGTGTTTTACCTGGGAAGGGTGGGAACATTTCAGCAGCAGCTGGCCTGGGGCTCAGCCCACGTTTACTCACAGATGCCTCGGCACGGTCCCCCAGCTTTGCAATGAGGACGCTTTTTGCGTGGGGCCTGCTGGCTGAATGGGAGATGATTCCCCACCACTGACCAACTTCAGAATTGTTTACAACTGGAGCAAGTGCCCTGATACGGTTTTCCTCTGTGTAACTGGTGGGTTCTGTTTTTTTTTCTTTTTTTCGTTTTTGGTTCAAGGTAGATTTTATTCCTCTTTTTTGTATTTACAGATATAAGCATGGAAATAATTTATTCATATAAATACATGTATGTGAAGGGAAGAATATTTTTTCTGTTTTACTTTTTGTAATTTGAATTTTATTTTATTTTTTTATACAGCAGGTTCTTTTTGGTTATCTATTTTATACATATAAATGTATACATGCCAATCCCAAACTCTCAACTCCTCCCACCACCACCCCCCAACAGCTTTCCCCCCTTGGTGTCCATACGTTTGTTGTCTACATCTGTTGCTCTATTTCTGCCTGGCAAAACGGTTCATCTGTACAATTTTTCTAGGTTCCACATATATGCATTAATAGACAAGATTTGTTTTTCTCTTTCTGACTTACTTCACTCTGTATGACAGTCTCTAGATCCATCAACGTCTCTACAAATGACCCAATTTCATTCCTTTTTATGGCTTAGTAATATTCCATTTTATATATGTACCACTTCTTTATGCATTCGTCTGTCTGTGGGCATTTAGGTTGCTTCCATTACCTGGATATTGTAAATAGTGATGCAATGAACATTGCGGTGAATGTCTCTTTTTGATTTATGGTTTTGTCTGGGTATATGCCCAGTAGTGGGATTGCTGTATCATATGGTAATTCTATTCTTAGTTTTATAAGAAACTCCATAATGTTCTCCACAGTGACTGTATCAATTTACATTCCCAACAATAGTGGAAGAGGGTTCCTTATCTCCACACCCTTTCCAGCATTTGTTGTTTGTAGATTTTCTGATGATGCCCATTCTAACAGGTGTGAGGTGATACACCATGGATGAGTCTATTTCGTTGAGCAAAGAGTAGGTCTTGTCTATTACATATTTGGCTTATGGAACGGTATGTGTGCTAATTTCAATCTCTGGTTTTATACAGCACCCCAACTCAACATTCCCCTTAAGCAAGCATAAGTTTTTATCTAAATGTGAGACTCTGTTCGGTTTTGGAATTCAGTTTATGTGTAGCCAAGTTTACACTCTCTCTATTAGTGATATCTTATGATAATTCTCTTTCTCTGTGTGACCTATTTCTCTTAGAATCATCATACTTAAATCCACTCAATTTGCTGCTACAGGCCTGATGACATTGATTTCATTGCTGAGTGATATTCCGTTGTACGTAAGTAGCACAACTCCTTTATCCATTTTTTTCTTTCTGGGATATTTAATTTGTACTGGACTCAAGGTTCTTGTAAACACAGCAGCCCTAAATTTTGTGTTGGCTGTGTCTTGTTGATTTTAATTTTCCTAAGCTATAGGGCCAAAAGTGGAAGTGCCCTAGGGTCTGTAGCTTTGTTTTTCAGATGTTTCAGGATACACCATAAACATCTCCAGAGTGTCTGTTGGCAATTTACATCCCGCCCATCAGCATAACAAGGCTCCCTGTTCTCCATGGCCTGTCCTGTGTTTCTGGTTTTTACACTTTTTTCAGATGGCCCTTTTGACGAATGGGAAATGAGACTTCATTGTAGTGCGGATTTCCATTTCTCGAGTGCTTGGTTGGCCAAAAGGGGCATATGTGTTTTTTCCTGAATATATTCAGGAAAAAATGTTTACGCACTTTTGTCCAAGTGCATCACTGTCAAAGATCTGCCGCTTTTCACATGCTTTAAATGCAATTCCAATCTACCTCCTGGAATATGATTCCTGCAATTCTGCCTCGTTTTCAAGTCCTCTTTGCAGACTTACTTCCATATAATTTTGCCAATAACTGTCATTTATAACACTGCAGGTTTGTGAATTACAGTGCCCTTGATTTCCTTTCTTAACTCGTTTCCTTGAAAACTGGCCACAGAACCGCAGGTTTGCTTCAGGCCGTAATCAGGGTCCGGCACGGCACTCTGAGACTTTGGCTCATTCCAATTCCTGGTGGGAAATTAGAGTTCAATGTGCCCCTCCAGACACCTGCCTCACTCCTAGCCCCTTGGTGATGTGTGTCCTCTGGTTTGAGGTCATGTATGCTGGGTCCCTCGCCTTTCGATGATGTGGCCCCACTGGTGTGAGGACACTCCTGCCTGGTTCCTATCCCCTTGATGATGTGGGCCCTCTGGTGAGAGTCTGATCCTGGCTGGGTTCCTCACCCTTCTGTGAGGGTGGCCCTCTGCTGTGAGGTCACTCCTGCCTGGCTGGCACACCCCACCTGGGCAACATCGGCCCTCTTGTGGCAGTTGGAGCCTGCTGGGAACCTCCCCTCGGTGATGGGGGCCCTCTTGCCTCAGGCCCTAACTGCTGGGTACCCACATTTTCTGATACGTGCTAAGTGGTGCGAGGACACTCCTGCGAGGTTCCCATCCCCATGGGCATGTGGGCCTTCTGCTCTAAGGTCCCAACACCTGTGTTGTTCACCGTTTCATGATGTTGGCTCTCTGGTGTTAGTTCACCCAGGCCTAGATCCCATAGTCTCTGTGCTCTGAGCGGCCTGCTGGGAGGGTCCTACTGCTGGATTCCTTACCTTTTTTATTCTTTGGGTCCTGTGTTTTCATGCTCCTACTTCCTGACTCACTCCCAGCCCATTTGTGATGTAGGTCCTCTGGTTGAAGGCCACATGTACCAGTTTCCTCACCTTTATTGATGTGGCCCCACTGGTGTGAGGACACTCCTGCCTGGTTCCCATCCCCTTGGTGATGGGGGCCCTCTGGTGAGAGTCTGATCCTGTCTGGATTCCTCACACTTCTGGGAGGTGGACCCTCTGCTGTGAGGTCACTCCTGCCTGGCTGGCACACGTCACCTTGGTGATGTGGGCCCTCAGTTGGGAGTTGGTGCCTGCTGGGAGTCTCCTCCCCTCGGTAATGAGGGCCCTCTGGCGTCAGGCCCTAATTCATGGGCTCCCAAAATTTTCTGATGTGCGCCCTGTCGTGCGAGTACACTCCAGCCAGGGTCCCATCCCCATGGGGATGTGGGCTTTCTGCCCTGAGGTCCCAACGGCTGGGTTGCTCACAGTGTCAGAATGTGGGCCCTCTGCTGTGAGTTCACTCCGGCATGGATCCCATAGCCTTGGTGCTCTGGGCCACCTGCTTGGAGCTTCCAACTGCGGGGTTCCTCACCTTTTTTATTCTATGTGCGCTCTGTTGTGAGTCTCCTCCTGCATGCCTCACTCCCAGCCCTTTCGTGATGTGTGTCCCCTTGTTTGAGGCCACATGTGCTGTGTTCCTCACCTTTCGCTGATGTGGCCCCACTGGTGTGAGGACACTCCTGCCTGGTTTCCATCCTCTTGGTGATGTGGGCGCTCTGGTTAGAGTCTGATCCTGTTTGGGCTCCTCACACTTCTGTGAGGTGGGCCCTCTGCTGTGAGGTAACTCCTGCCTGGCTTGCTCCCATTGCCTTGGTGACGTCGGCCCTCTGGTGGCATTTGGAGCCTGCTGGTAGCCTCCTCTCCTCCGTGATGAGGGCCCTCTGGCGCCAGGCCATAACTGCTGGGTTCCCACATTTTCTGATACGTGCTAAGTTGTGCGAGGACACTCCTGCGAGGTTCCCATCCCCATGGGGATGTGGGCCTTCTGCTCTGAGGTCCCACTGGCTGGGTTGCTCACAGTTTCATGATGTGGGCCCTCTGCTGTGAGTTCACTGTGGCCTGGATCCCATAGACTCCATGCTCTGGGCCACCTGCTGGGAGGTTCAAACTGCTGGATTCCTCACATTTTTTATTCTGTGGGCCCTGTGTTGTTAGGCTACTCCTGCCTGCCTCACTCGGAGCACCTTGGAAATGTGGGTCCTCTGGTTTAGGCCACATGTGCTGGGTTCCTCACCTTTCTATAATGTGGCCACACTGGTGTGAGGACACTCCTGCCTTGTTCCGATCCCCTTGGTGATGTGGGCCCTCTGGTGAGAGTCTTATCCTGGCTGGGTTCCTCACCCTTCTGTGAGGTAGGCCCTCTGCTGTGAGGTCACTCCTGCCTGGCTGGCACACGTCAACGTGGCGACGTGGGCCCTCAGTTGGGAGTTGGTGCCTGCTGGGAGTCTCCTCCCCTCGGTAATGAGGGCCCTCTGGCGTCAGACCCTAACTCCTGGGCTCCCAAAAGTTTCTGATGTGCGCCCTGTGGTGCGAGTACACTCCTGCCAGGATCCCAACCCCATGGGAATGTGGGCCTTCTGCTCTAAGTTCCCAACGGCTGGGTTGCTCACAGTTTCATAATGAGGGCCCTCTGTTTTGAGTTCAGTCAGGCCTGGATCCCATAGCCTCGCTGCTCCTGGCCACCTGCTGGGTTGTTCCAACTTCGGGATACCTCACCTTTTTTACGCTATGGGCCCTCTGTTTGGAGGCTCCTCCTGCCTGCCTCACTCCCAGCCCCTTGGTGATGTGTGTCCTGTAGTTTGAGGCCACGTGTGCTGGGTCCGTCACATTTCGGTGATGTGACCACACTGGTGTGAGAACACTCCTGCCTGGTTTCCATTCCCTTGGTGATGTGGGCCCTCCGGTGAGAGTCTGATCCTCTTTGGGTTCCTCACACTTTTGTGTGGTTGGCCCTCTGCTCTGAGGTCACTCCTGCCTGGCTGGCACACCCTGCATTGGCGACGTCGGCCTTCTGGTAGCAGTTGGAGCTTGCTGGGAGCCTCCTCTCCTCAGTGATGAGGGCCCTCTGGCGTCCGGCCCTAACTGCTGGGCTCCCCACCTTTTCTGATGTGTGCCCACTGGTGCGATGACACTCCTGCTTGGTTCCCTTCCCCATGGGGATGTGGGCCTTGTGCTCTGAGGTTACAACGGCTGGGTTGCTTACAGTATCACGATGAGGTCCCTCTGTTGTGAGTTCATCACTGCCTGGATCCCATAGCCTCGGTGCTCTGGGCCGCCTGCTGGGATGTTCCAACTGCTGGATTCCTCACCTTTTTTACACAATGGGCCATGTGTTTTGAGGTTAATCCTGCCTGCCTCGCTCCGAGACCCATGGTGATGTGGGTCCTCTGGTTTGAGGCCACATGTGCTGGGTACCTCAACTTTCGATGATGTGGCCCCACGGGTGTGAGGACACTCCTGCCTGGTTCCCAGCCCCTTGCTTATGTGGGCACTCTGGTGAGAGTCTGATCTTGACTGGGTTCCTTACCCTTCTGTGAGGTGGGCCCTCTGATGTGAGGACACTCCTGCCTGGATGGCTCATGTCGCCTTGGCGACGTAGGCCTTCTGTTGGCCACTGAAGCATGCTGGGAGCCTCCTACCCTCTTTAATAAGGGCCCTGGAAGAAACGCATATGCCCTTTTTGACCAAGTGCATCATTGTCGAGGTTCTGCCTCCTCTCCTATACTTTCAGAGGACTTCCCGTCTACCTCCTGAAATCGTATTCCTGGAATTCTGCCCCGCGTTCAAGTCCTCTTTGCAGCCTTACTTCAATACATTTTTGGACGATAGCTGTCATTTATAACTCTGCAGGTTTGTGAATTACAGTGCCCCTGAGCTCCTTTCTTCAACTCGCTTTCTTGTGAGCTGGCCGCAAAACCGCAGGATTGCTTCAGGCCCTAATCTGGTTCTGACAGGGCATGCTGAGCCTTCGGCTAATTCCTCTTCCTGGTGGGAAATGAGCGTTAAATTTGTTCGTGCAGACACCTACAGCTAATCTCTCATTGGTTCTCCCTATTCCTGTTCATCTTGCGCAGAAATTCCAAACTGTGCCAAACAGGAGGTTAAAGGCACTGACTCTCCAAGTGGGGAGAGTGTTAGTAAAGCGTCTGGAATGGTAAAACCGAGTACGAGGTGACGAAAACTGAGACGCATTTAAAAAGTTTTCCCGGTCACACGGTGGACCATATTCTGGGTTGCCCATGCATGTTTTACCTGAAGGAAGAATCCCTTCAACCTGGAGAGTTGGGACCCATGGAATGGGTACCACGCAGTATGACTTCAAAGGGTTGCCTTTGCTCACCGAACGTCACCAATGCTATCAGCCCGAAGTGTCCAGCCTTATGTCTCACTCAGCTCGGGGTGTAGATGTGGTAAATCCACGTTGCATCACAAGCCCTGAATGAATTATTTAAGAATTGCTCTCTATTTCACTGTCATTGTGTTTTGTTTTTGTAATTTATTTTGATAATGGGATTTATCGGATTTTCACTGCTGCGTTTATGCCGCTGTACACATGCTTGATTCTCTTATGGAGACATATAAATCCATGGGTTTTCAGATTCTTACTAGTCAGGTATATTCCTAGGCATTGAATATGGGGTGTTGAGTCCATTTCGTGGAGCAAGGAGTAGGTCCTGACTATTACATATTTGCTTATGGAAAGGTATCTGTGCTAATTTCAATCTCTGGTTTTATGCAGCACCACAACTCACCTTTCCCCTTAAGCAAGCATAAGTTGGTTTTCTAAATTTGAGACCCTTTTCTGTTTTGTAATTGAGTTCATGTGCAGCCATGTTTGCATTCCGTGTATTTGAGATATCTTATGGTGTTTCTTTTTCTGTGTGACTTAGTTAACTTAGAATGATCGTACCTGAATCCACTCATTATGCCGCGACGGGCCTCATGACATAGATTTCATTGCTGAGTGATATTCCATTGTACGTACGTACAACAACTTCTTTATCCATTTTTTGCTTTCTGGGATATTTCACTTGTACCGTAAATGAGGGTCTTGTAAGCAGAGCCGTCCAAAATTTATGGGTGGCTGTGTCTTTTTGATTTTAATTTCCCTAAGCTATAGAACCATAAGTTGAAGTGCCGTAGGCTCCGTTGCTTAGTTTTTTAGGTGTTTGAGGAAACACCATACACTTCTCCAGAGTGGCTGTTGGCAAGTTACATCCCGCCCATCAGCATAACAAGGCTCCCTGTTCTCCATGGCCTGTCCTGCCTTTCTGGATTTTTCACTTTTTTCAGATGTCCCTTTTGACAGGGGGGCAGTGAGACTTCATTGGAATGCAGATTTCTTTACAGGCTTGCTTGTTTGGCCAAAAAGGGCGTATGTGTTTTTTCTTGAATATATTCAGGAAAAAACGCATACGCCCTTTTTGACCAAGTGCATCATTGTCGACTTTCTGTCTCTTTCCTTATGCTTTAAATGCAATTCCAGTCTGCCCCTGAACTCGTTTTCCTGCAATTCTGCCCCGCTTTCAAGTCCTCTACGCAGCCTTACTTCAATATATTTTTGGACAATAGCTGACATTTATAACTCTGCAGGTTTGTGAATGACAGTGCGCCTGAGCTCCTTTCTTCTACTCGCTTTCTTGTGAGCTGGCCGCAAACCCGCAGGATTGCTTCATGCCCTAATCTGGTTCCGGCACAGCATGCTGATCCTTTGGTAAATTCCTCTTCCTGGTGGGAAATGAGTGTTATATTTGAACGTGCAGACACCTAGAGCTAGTCTCTCATTGGTTCTCCCTATTCTTGTTCATCTTGCGCAGAAATTGCAAACTGTGCCAAACAGGAGGTTAAAGGCACTGACTCTCGAAGTGGGGAGAGTATTAGTAAAGGGTCTTCAATCGTGAACCCGAGTAAAAGGGGACGAAAACTGAGATGCATTTGAAAAGGTTTCCCGGTCACACGGTGCACCATACTGTGGGTTTCCCATGCATGTTTTAGCTGAAGGAAGAATCCCTTAAACCTGGAGAGTTGGGACCCATGGAATGGGTACCATGCAGTATGACTTCAAAGGGCCTGCATTTTCTCAACGAACCTCACCAATGCTATCAGGCCGAAGTGTACAGCCTTATGTCTCACTCAGCTCTGGTTGTAGATGTGGTAAATCTAGGTTGCATCACAAGCCCTGAATGAATTATTTAAGAATTGCTCTCTATTTCACTGTCATTGTGTTTGTTTTTGTAATTCATTTTGATAATGGGATTTATCGGATTTTCTCTGCTGCATTCATGCCGCTGTACACACACTTGAGTCTCTTATGGAGATATATAAATCCATGGGTTTGAAGATACTTACTAGTCAGGTGTATTCCTAGGCGTTGAATATGGGGTGTTTAGTCCATTTCGTTGAGCAAGGGCTAGGTCTTGACTATTACATATTTGGCTTATGGAAAGGTATCTGTGCTAATTTCTATCTCTGGTTTTATGCAGCACCCCAACTCACTTTTCCCCTTAAGCAAGCATAAGGTGGTTTTCTAAATTTGAGACCCTGTTCTGTTTTGTAATTCAGTTCATGTGTAGCCAAGTTTACATTCCGTGTATTAGTGATATCTTATGATGTTTCATTTTCTGTGTGACTTATTTCACTTAGAATCATCGTACCTGAATCCACTCATTATGCCACGATGGGCCTGATGACATAGATTTCATTGCTGAGTGATATTCCACTGAATGTGTGTACCACAACTTCTTTATCCATTTTTCACATTCTGGGATATTTAACTTGTACCGTAGACGAGATTCCTGTAAACAGAGCCGTCTGAAACTTTGGGGTGGCTGTCTGTTTTTGATTTTAATTTCCGTGATCTATAAGACCATAAGTGGAAGTGCCGTAGTCTCCTTGCTTTGTTTCTTAGGTGTTTCAGGAAACACCATACACTTCTCCAGAGTGGCTGTTGGCAATTTACATCCCGCCCATCAGCATAACAAGGCTCCCTGTTCTCCATGGCCTGTGCTGTCTTTCTGGATTTTACACTTTTTTCAGATGGCCCTTTTGACCTGGGGGCAGTGAGACTTCTTTGTAGTGCAGATTTCTTTAACATGCTGGCTTGGTTGGCCAAAAAGGGCGTATGCGTTTTTTCCTGAATATATTCAGGAAAAAACGCATACGCCCTTTTTGGGCAAGTGCATCATTGTCGACGTTCTGCCTCTTTTCCTATGCTTTAAATGCAATTCCAGTCTACCCCCTGAAATCGTTTTCCTGCAATTCTGCCCCGCTTTCCAGTCCTCTTCACAGCCTTCCTTCAATATATTTTTGGACGATAGCTGTCATTTATAACTCTGCAGGTTTGTGAATTACAGTGCCCCTGAGCTCCTTTCTTCAACTCGCTTTCTTGTGAGCTGGCCGCAAACCCGCAGGAATGCTTCAGGCCCTAATCTGGTTCCGGCACGGCATGCTGAGCCTTTGGTTAATTCCTCTTCCTGGTGGGAAATGAGCGTTCCATTTGCCCGTCCAGACACCTACAGATAGTCTCTCATTGGTTCTCCCTATTCCTGTTCATGTTGCGCAGAAATTGCAAACTGTGCCAAACAGGAGGTTAAAGGCACTGACTCTCCAAGTGGGGAGAGTGTTAGTAAACGGTCTGGAATGGTGAACCCGAGTAAAAGGGGACGAAAACTGAGATGCATTTGAAAACGTTTCCCGGTCACACAGTGCACTGTACTGTGGGTTTCCCATGCATGTTTTAGCTGAAGGAAGAATCCCTTAAACCTGGAGAGTTGGGACCCATGGAATGGGTACCATGCAGTATGACTTCAAAGGGTCTGCATTTGCTCATCGAACCTCACCAATGCTATCAGCCCGAAGTGTCCAGCCTTATGTCTCACTCAGCTCTGGGTGTAGATGTGGTAAATCCAGGTTGCATCACAAGCCCTGAATGAATTATTTAAGAATTGCTCTCTATTTCACTGTCATTGTGTTTGTTTTTGTAATTCATTTTGATAATGGGTTTTATCGGATTTTCTCTGCTGCATTCATGCCGCTGTACACACACTTAAGTCTCTTACAGAGACATATAAATCCATGGGTTTGAAGGTTCTTACTAGTCATGTGTAATCCTAGGCGTTGAATATGGGGTGTTTAGTCCATTTCGTTGAGCAAGGGCTAGGTCTTGACTATTACATATTTGGCTTATGGAAAGGTATCTGTGCTAATTTCTATCTCTGGTTTTATGCAGCACCACAACTCACCTTTCCCCTTAAGCAAGCATAAGTTGGTTTTCTAAATTTGAGACCCTGTTCTGTTTTGTAATTCAGTTCATGTGTAGCCAAGTTTACATTCCGTGTATTAGTGATATCTTATGATGTTTCATTTTCTGTGTGACTTATTTCACTTAGAATCATCGTACCTGAATCCACTCATTATGCCGCGACGGGCCTGATGACATAGATTTCATTGGTGAGTGATATTCCTTTGTACGTACGTACCACACTTCTTTATCCATTTTTCGCTTTCTGGGATATTTAACTTGTACCGTAAACGAAGTTCTTGTAAACAGAGCCGTAAACAGAAACCTTGCGGTGGCTGTGTGTTTTTGATTTTAATTTCCCTAAGCTATAGGAAAATAAGTGGTAATGCCGTAGGCTCCGTTGCTTTGTTTTTTAGGTTTTTGAGGAAACACCATACACATCTCCAGAGTGGCTGTTGGCAATTTACATCCCGCCCATCAGCATAACAAGGCTCCCTCTTCTCCATGGCCTGTGCTGCCTTTCTGGATTTTACACTTTTTTCAGATGGCCCTTTTGAACGGGGGGTAGTGAGACTTCATTGTAGTGCAGATTTCTTTAACATGCTTGCTTGGTTGGCCAAAAAGGGCGTATGCGTTTTTTCCTGAATATATTCAGGAAAAAACGCATACGCCCTTTTTGGCCAAGTGCATCCTTGTCGACGTTCTGCCTCTTTTCCTATGCTTTAAATGCAATTCCAGTCTACCCCCTGAAATCGTTTTCTTGCAATTCTGCCCCGCTTTCAAGTCCTCTTCGCAGCCTTCCTTCAATATATTTTTGGGTGATAGCTGTCATTTATAACTCTGCAGGTTTGTGAATTACAGTGTCCCTGAGCTCCTTTCTTCAACTCGCTTTCTTGTGAGCTGGCCGCAAACCCGCAGGATTGCTTCAGGCCCTAATCTGGTTCCGGCACGGCATGCTGAGCCTTTGGTTAATTCCTCTTCCTGGTGGGAAATGAGTGTTAAATTTGCCCGTGCAGACACCTTCACACGAGTCTTCATGGTGCCCCTTTGCCCCGGTTATCTCTATGGAGGTTGGAGTTGGAGGGCCTCCTCGCTCAAGGTCAGTGTGCCCATGGAGCCAACCCTGCAACTTCAGGGCATGGTTGGGTGTTAGGATCACCACGTGGGGTCCTTTTCCCTTCGGAGGGAGGTGGGCTTTTGGGCTGCTGATTTCCAGGTTTTCAGATACTGCCAGTATCTTGGCCAGATGTGGCGGTGGGCCAAGCCCCTTGGTGACCGTAGTTTATCCTACCTGGATCGCATTCTTGCATTGTTCCATTTCAAGTGGTCCCAGGTTTTGCACTAATACTCCAATGGCGATTCACCGTTCACCAGGAATGTAAAGGTCAAAGGGTTTAGCTAAATTAGGGAGTTCCAGGGCAAGGGTCTGAATTGACTGCTCTTTCCATTCTTGAAAGGCCACTTCTGCATTCTATTCAAAAGGATCATCATCTTTTCCTTTCAGTGTTTCATTTAGAGGCCGAGGTAGTAGACTGTTGTTAGGGATCCAGAAGCAGCGAACCCTGGCCTCCCCAGGAACCCCTAAGCTGTCTTCTAGGTTCAGAAATGGGTAAGGCTGTAAATTGTTTCTTCCCTTTCCTGGGATGGGCTTCTCCGACCTTCTGTGAGAATGAAGCCCAGGCAGGTCACCGTAGTCTGTGATATTTGAGCTTTTTCTTGGACAACTTGTATCCTTTATTGGCTTGGTAGTTCAGAGGTCTCCTTAGTAGGGCTGGCGATCAGAATGTCGTCTGCATATTGAAGGAGTGTTTCCTTTTCCAGAGGTAGAACTTTTAGTTCTTTAGCTGAGCTTTCCCCAAAGATGGTGTGGGAATTTTTGAACCCTTGTGGCAACACGGCCCGGAAGTATTGTTTTAGTTGTATGTTGAGTCCTGCCACTCACAAGCCAAAATTTCTTGTGACTCTGGGACTAATAGAATACAAAAGAAGGCATCATTGAAGACTAATACAGAATACCATGTCCTGGTGGTTGGTAGAATGACCAGCAGGGTGTAGGATTTAGGAACTACTGGAGGTATATCCTCGGTGGCTTCACTGACTGTCCTGACATCCTTTACCAGGACTCCAGCAGCCCATGGGGCTCTCGAGGTCAGGCCAATCCCAGGATATGGAGCTCACCTGGGCAGGTACCCCACCCCCACCCCAGCCCATGGGGCTCTCGTGTTCAGGCCCCTCCCAGGATATGGGGTTCCCTGGGCAGGTTCCCCTGCAGCCCATGGGGCTCTCGTGGTCAGGCCCCTCCCAGGATACAGAGCTACCCTTGCAGGTACCATGGCAGGGCTGGGAACACAGGAACCCTGCATATCGCCCTCATTGCAGAGCACTCCCAGCTCACCTGTCACTCAGATCTGACACAGAGCACCTCAGAGCAGGACTTGAACTAACAAACAGCAGCTCCGACAGGTCTGTGACCCTGGGCATCACTCTGTGTGGCCTCCCTCCACCTGGTCTTCCAGAGACTTCCACTGCACCCGGGGCACCAGGCCTCTGTCTCCACCCACCAGCCACCCCTCCTCTCCCTGACTCCTGGGTTCCTCTCATTAGGAGAGGGTTTTCTTGAAGTTGTCTCCCACTCATGGGCCAGATAATATAATTAGAAAACAAGCCAGAGCTGCAGCCCCTTGTCTATCCTGACTCTCAGGAGCCCACACCTGTTCCTTGGACCTGGCCGATTCAGCAAGTTCCAGTTTCTGCAACTGTGAGCCCCTGAGGGGTGATTATTGGCTGGCCTGGGAAGCCCGACCGTGCCGGCCAGACCTCCCCAGGTGTGCCTGGGTTCAGATCAATATAAACACCGCTCCAGGCATCAAGAGCCCCTGCAGCTGTGCCTGACGCCATTTTCTCTGCCCTGTCAGCAGTCTTGGGGCTGGACTGGTGGGAGGGAGTGAGAGGCCACGGCTTTGTGGGTGGCCCAGTGTGAGTGGGGCTCTGCTGGACTTTCTGCAGCAGTTGCCAAGATGCCACCTGCTAAAGAAGAGGATGTGTCACCCATACCTGCCGCTGGAATTTCTCCCTGGGCAGAGGTGAGTGAGGAAGAAAGCAGTGGGGGCCGGGACAGCAGGGGTATCTCAGGCAGGGAAATGGAAAGCTTCCAGAAGAGCACCCAGGGCCAGGACCATCCTGGCTGGCCTGCAGGCACCAAGTCGGCTGGCATGCTGTCACTCATGTGGCTCCATGGCCCTTCCTCTAGGCTTTCAAGTCCTTGTACATATTCAGGTGTTTTACCTGGGAAGGGTGGGAACATTTCAGCAGCAGCTGGCCTGGGGCTCAGCCCACGTTTACTCACAGATGCCTCGGCACGGTCCCCCAGCTTTGCAATGAGGACGCTTTTTGCGTGGGGCCTGCTGGCTGAATGGGAGATGATTCCCCACCACTGACCAACTTCAGAATTGTTTACAACTGGAGCAAGTGCCCTGATACGGTTTTCCTCTGTGTAACTGGTGGGTTCTGTTTTTTTTTCTTTTTTTCGTTTTTGGTTCAAGGTAGATTTTATTCCTCTTTTTTGTATTTACAGATATAAGCATGGAAATAATTTATTCATATAAATACATGTATGTGAAGGGAAGAATATTTTTTCTGTTTTACTTTTTGTAATTTGAATTTTATTTTATTATTTTATACAGCAGGTTCTTTTTGGTTATCTATTTTATACATATAAATGTATACATGCTAATCCCAATCTCTCAACTCCTCCCACCACCACCCCCCAACAGCTTTTCCCCCTTGGTGTCCATACGTTTGTTGTCTACATCTGTTGCTCTATTTCTGCCTGGCAAAACGGTTCATCTGTACAATTTTTCTAGGTTCCACATATATGCATTAATAGACAAGATTTGTTTTTCTCTTTCTGACTTACTTCACTCTGTATGACAGTCTCTAGATCCATCAACGTCTCTACAAATGACCCAATTTCATTCCTTTTTATGGCTTAGTAATATTCCATTTTATATATGTACCACTTCTTTATGCATTCGTCTGTCTGTGGGCATTTAGGTTGCTTCCATTACCTGGATATTGTAAATAGTGATGCAATGAACATTGCGGTGAATGTCTCTTTTTGATTTATGGTTTTGTCTGGGTATATGCCCAGTAGTGGGATTGCTGTATCATATGGTAATTCTATTCTTAGTTTTATAAGAAACTCCATAATGTTCTCCACAGTGACTGTATCAATTTACATTCCCAACAATAGTGGAAGAGGGTTCCTTATCTCCACACCCTTTCCAGCATTTGTTGTTTGTAGATTTTCTGATGATGCCCATTCTAACAGGTGTGAGGTGATACACCATGGATGAGTCTATTTCGTTGAGCAAAGAGTAGGTCTTGTCTATTACATATTTGGCTTATGGAACGGTATGTGTGCTAATTTCAACCTCTGGTTTTATACAGCACCCCAACTCAACTTTCCCCTTAAGCAAGCATAAGTTTTTATCTAAATGTGAGACTCTGTTCGGTTTTGGAATTCAGTTTATGTGTAGCCAAGTTTACACTCTCTCTATTAGTGATATCTTATGATAATTATCTTTCTCTGTGTGACCTATTTCTCTTAGAATCATCATACTTAAATCCACTCAATTTGCTGCTACAGGCCTGATGACATTGATTTCATTGCTGAGTGATATTCCGTTGTACGTAAGTAGCACAACTCCTTTATCCATTTTTTTCTTTCTGGGATATTTAATTTGTACTGGACTCAAGGTTCTTGTAAACACAGCAGCCCTAAATTTTGTGTTGGCTGTGTCTTGTTGATTTTAATTTTCCTAAGCTATAGGGCCAAAAGTGGAAGTGCCCTAGGGTCTGTAGCTTTGTTTTTCAGATGTTTCAGGATACACCATAAACATCTCCAGAGTGTCTGTTGGCAATTTACATCCCGCCCATCAGCATAACAAGGCTCCCTGTTCTCCATGGCCTGTCCTGTGTTTCTGGTTTTTACACTTTTTTCAGATGGCCCTTTTGACGAATGGGAAATGAGACTTCATTGTAGTGCGGATTTCCATTTCTCGAGTGCTTGGTTGGCCAAAAAGGGCATATGTGTTTTTTCCTGAATATATTCAGGAAAAAATGTTTACGCACTTTTGTCCAAGTGCATCAGTGTCAAAGATCTGCCGCTTTTCACATGCTTTAAATGCAATTCCAATCTACCTCCTGAAATATGATTCCTGCAATTCTGCCTCGTTTTCAAGTCCTCTTTGCAGACTTACTTCCATATAATTTTGCCAATAGCTGTCATTTATAACACTGCAGGTTTTTGAATTACAGTGCCCGTGATTTCCTTTCTTAACTCGTTTCCTTGAAAACTGGCCACAGAACCGCAGGTTTGCTTCAGGCCGTAATCAGTGTCCGGCACGGCACTCTGAGACTTTGGTTCATTCCACTTCCTGGTGGGAAATTAGAGTTAAATGTGCCCCTCCAGACACCTGCCTCACTCCTAGCCCCTTGGTGATGTGTGTCCTGTGGTTTGAGGCCACATGTGCTGGGTTCCTCACCTTTGGCTGATGTGGCCCCACTGGTGTGAGGACACTCCTGCCTGGTTCCCATCCCCTTGGTGATGTGGGCCCTCCGGTGAGAGTCTGATCCTGGTTGGGTTCCTCACACTTCTGTGAGGTGGGCCCTCTTCTCTGAGGTCACTCCTGCCTGGTTGGCACACCCCGCCTTGGCGACGTCGGCCCTCTGGTGGGATTTGGTGCCTGCTGGGTGTCTCCTCCCCTCGGTAATGAGGGCCCTCTGGCGTCAGACCCTAACTCCTGGGCTCCCAATATTTTCTGATATGCGCCCTGTGGTTCGAGTACACTCCTGCCAGGTTCCCAACCCCATGGGAATGTGGGCCTTCTGCTCTGTGGTCCCAACCGTGGGTTGCTCAGTTTCATGATGAGGGCCCTCTGCTGTGAGTTCTCTCTGGCCTGGATCCCATAGCCTCGCTGCTCCTGGCCACCTGCTGGGAGTTTCCAACTGCGGGATTCCTCACATTTTTTCTTCTATGGGCCCTCTGTTTTGAGACTCCTCCTGCCTGCCTCACTCCCAGCCCCTTGGTGATGTGTGTCCTCTGGTTTGAGGCCACGTATGCTGGGTCCCTCGCCTTTCGATGATGTGGCCCCACTGGTGTGAGGACACTCCTGCCTGGTTCCTATCCCCTTGATGATGTGGGCCCTCTGGTGAGAGTCTGATCCTGGCTTGGTTCCTCACCCTTCTGTGAGGGGGGCCCTCTGCTGTGAGGTCACTCCTGCCTGGCTGGCACACCCCACCTGGGCAACATCGGCCCTCTTGTGGCAGTTGGAGCCTGCTGGGAACCGCCCCTCGGTGATGGGGGCCCTCTTGCCTCAGGCCCTAACTGCTGGGTACCCACATTTTCTGATACGTGCTAAGTGGTGCGAGGACACTCCTGCGAGGTTCCCATCCCCATGGGCATGTGGGGCTTCTGCTCTAAGGTCCCAACACCTGTGTTGTTCACCGTTTCATGATGTTGGCTATCTGGTGTTAGTTCACCCAGGCCTAGATCCCATAGACTCTGTGCTCTGAGCGGCCTGCTGGGAGGTTCTTACTGCTGGATTCCTTACCTTTTTTATTCTTTGGGTCCTGTGTTTTCATGCTCCTACTTCCTGACTCACTCCCAGCCCATTTGTGATGTAGGTCCTCTTGTTTAAGGCCACATGTACCAGTTTCCTCACCTTTATTGATGTGGCCCCACTGGTGTGAGGACACTCCTGCCTGGTTCCCATCCCCTTGGTGATGGGGGCCCTCTGGTGAGAGTCTGATCCTGTCTGGATTCCTCACACTTCTGTGAGGTGGGCCCTCTGCTGTGAGGTAACTCCTGCCTGGCTTGCTCCCATTGCCTTGGTGACGTCGGCCCTCTGGTGGCATTTGGAGCCTGCTGGTAGCCTCCTCTCCTCCGTGATGAGGGCCCTCTGGCGCCAGGCCATAACTGCTGGGTTCCCACATTTTCTGATACGTGCTAAGTTGTGCGAGGACACTCCTGCGAGGTTCCCATCCCCATGGGGATGTGGGCCTTCTGCTCTGAGGTCCCACTGGCTGGGTTGCTCACAGTTTCATGATGTGGGCCCTCTGCTGTGAGTTCACTGTGGCCTGGATCCCATAGACTCCATGCTCTGGGCCACCTGCTGGGAGGTTCAAACTGCTGGATTCCTCACATTTTTTATTCTGTGGGCCCTGTGTTGTTAGGCTACTCCTGCCTGCCTCACTCGGAGCACCTTGGAAATGTGGGTCCTCTGGTTTAGGCCACATGTGCTGGGTTCCTCACCTTTCTATAATGTGGCCACACTGGTGTGAGGACACTCCTGCCTTGTTCCGATCCCCTTGGTGATGTGGGCCCTCTGGTGAGAGTCTTATCCTGGCTGGGTTCCTCACCCTTCTGTGAGGTAGGCCCTCTGCTGTGAGGTCACTCCTGCCTGGCTGGCACACGTCAACGTGGCGACGTGGGCCCTCAGTTGGGAGTTGGTGCCTGCTGGGAGTCTCCTCCCCTCGGTAATGAGGGCCCTCTGGCGTCAGACCCTAACTCCTGGGCTCCCAAAATTTTCTGATGTGTGCCCTGTGGTGCGAGTACACTCCTGCCAGGATCCCAACCCCATGGGAATGTGGGCCTTCTGCTCTAAGTTCCCAACGGCTGGGTTGCTCACAGTTTCATAATGAGGGCCCTCTGTTTTGAGTTCAGTCAGGCCTGGATCCCATAGCCTCGCTGCTCCTGGCCACCTGCTGGGAGGTTCCAACTGCGGGATCCCTCACCTTTTTTACGCTATGGGCCCTCTGTTTGGAGGCTACTCCTGCCTGCCTCACTCCCAGCCCCTTGGTGATGTGTGTCCTGTAGTTTGAGGCCACGTGTGCTGGGTCCGTCACATTTCGGTGATGTGACCACACTGGTGTGAGAACACTCCTGCCTGGTTTCCATTCCCTTGGTGATGTGGGCCCTCCGGTGAGAGTCTGATCCTCTTTGGGTTCCTCACACTTTTGTGTGGTTGGCCCTCTGCTCTGAGGTCACTCCTGCCTGGCTGGCACACCCTGCATTGGCGACGTCGGCCTTCTGGTAGCAGTTGGAGCTTGCTGGGAGCCTCCTCTCCTCAGTGATGAGGGCCCTCTGGCGTCCGGCCCTAACTGCTGGGCACCCCACCTTTTCTGATGTGTGCCCACTGGTGCGATGACACTCCTGCTTGGTTCCCTTCCCCATGGGGATGTGGGCCTTGTGCTCTGAGGTTACAACGGCTGGGTTGCTTACAGTATCACGATGAGGGCCCTCTGTTGTGAGTTCATCACTGCCTGGATCCCATAGCCTCGGTGCTCTGGGCCGCCTGCTGGGATGTTCCAACTGCTGGATTCCTCACCTATTTTATACAATGGGCCATGTGTTTTGAGGTTAATCCTGCCTGCCTCGCTCCGAGACCCATGGTGATGTGGGTCCTCTGGTTTGAGGCCACATGTGCTGGGCACCTCAACTTTCGATGATGTGGCCCCACGGGTGTGAGGACACTCCTGCCTGGTTCCCAGCCCCTTGCTTATGTGGGCACTCTGGTGAGAGTCTGATCTTGACTGGGTTCCTTACCCTTCTGTGAGGTGGGCCCTCTGATGTGAGGTCACTCCTGCCTGGATGGCTCATGTCGCCTTGGCGACGTAGGCCCTCTGTTGGCCACTGAAGCATGCTGGGAGCCTCCTACCCTCTTTAATAAGGGCCCTGGAAGAAACGCATATGCCCTTTTTGACCAAGTGCATCATTGTCGAGGTTCTGCCTCTTCTCCTATACTTTCAGAGGACTTCCCGTCTACCTCCTGAAATCGTATTCCTGGAATTCTGCCCCGCGTTCAAGTCCTCTTTGCAGCCTTACTTCAATATATTTTTGGACGATAGCTGTCATTTATAACTCTGCAGCTTTGTGAATTACAGTGCCCCTGAGCTCCTTTCTTCAACTCGCTTTCTTGTGAGCTGGCCGCAAAACCGCAGGATTGCTTCAGGCCCTAATCTGGCTCCGACACGGCATGCTGAGCCTTTGGCTAATTCCTCTTCCTGGTGGGAAATGAGCGTTAAATTTGTTCGTGCAGACACCTACAGCTAATCTCTCATTGGTTCTCCCTATTCCTGTTCATCTTGCGCAGAAATTCCAAACTGTGCCAAACAGGAGGTTAAAGGCACTGACTCTCCAAGTGGGGAGAGTGTTAGTAAAGCGTCTGGAATGGTAAAACCGAGTACGAGGGGACGAAAACTGAGACGCATTTAAAAAGTTTTCCCGGTCACACGGTGGACCATATTCTGGGTTGCCCATGCATGTTTTACCTGAAGGAAGAATCCCTTCAACCTGGAGAGTTGGGACCCATGGAATGGGTTCCACGCAGTATGACTTCAAAGGGTTGCCTTTGCTCACCGAACGTCACCAATGCTATCAGCCCGAAGTGTCCAGCCTTATGTCTCACTCAGCTCGGGGTGTAGATGTGGTAAATCCACGTTGCATCACAAGCCCTGAATGAATTATTTAAGAATTGCTCTCTATTTCACTGTCATTGTGTTTTGTTTTTGTAATTTATTTTGATAATGGGATTTATCGGATTTTCACTGCTGCGTTTATGCCGCTGTACACATGCTTGATTCTCTTATGGAGACATATAAATCCATGGGTTTTCAGATTCTTACTAGTCAGGTATATTCCTAGGCATTGAATATGGGGTGTTGAGTCCATTTCGTGGAGCAAGGAGTAGGTCCTGACTATTACATATTTGCTTATGGAAAGGTATCTGTGCTAATTTCAATCTCTGGTTTTATGCAGCACCACAACTCACCTTTCCCCTTAAGCAAGCATAAGTTGGTTTTCTAAATTTGAGACCCTTTTCTGTTTTGTAATTGAGTTCATGTGCAGCCATGTTTGCATTCCGTGTATTTGAGATATCTTATGGTGTTTCTTTTTCTGTGTGACTTAGTTAACTTAGAATGATCGTACCTGAATCCACTCATTATGCCGCGACGGGCCTCATGACATAGATTTCATTGCTGAGTGATATTCCATTGTATGTACGTACAACAACTTCTTTATCCATTTTTTGCTTTCTGGGATATTTCACTTGTACCGTAAATGAGGTTCTTGTAAGCAGAGCCGTCCAAAATTTATGGGTGGCTGTGTCTTTTTGATTTTAATTTCCCTAAGCTATAGAACCATAAGTTGAAGTGCCGTAGGCTCCGTTGCTTAGTTTTTTAGGTGTTTGAGGAAACACCATACACTTCTCCAGAGTGGCTGTTGGCAAGTTACATCCCGCCCATCAGCATAACAAGGCTCCCTGTTCTCCATGGCCTGTCCTGCCTTTCTGGATTTTTCACTTTTTTCAGATGTCCCTTTTGACAGGGGGGCAGTGAGACTTCATTGGAATGCAGATTTCTTTACAGGCTTGCTTGTTTGGCCAAAAAGGGCGTATGTGTTTTTTCTTGAATATATTCAGGAAAAAACGCATACGCCCTTTTTGACCAAGTGCATCATTGTCGACTTTCTGTCTCTTTCCTTATGCTTTAAATGCAATTCCAGTCTGCCCCTGAACTCGTTTTCCTGCAATTCTGCCCCACTTTCAAGTCCTCTACGCAGCCTTACTTCAATACATTTTTGGACAATAGCTGACATTTATAACTCTGCAGGTTTGTGAATGACAGTGCGCCTGAGCTCCTTTCTTCTACTCGCTTTCTTGTGAGCTGGCCGCAAACCCGCAGGATTGCTTCATGCCCTAATCTGGATCTGGCACAGCATGCTGATCCTTTGGTAAATTCCTCTTCCTGGTGGGAAATGAGTGTTATATTTGAACGTGCAGACACCTAGAGCTAGTCTCTCATTGGTTCTCCCTATTCTTGTTCATCTTGCGCAGAAATTGCAAACTGTGCCAAACAGGAGGTTAAAGGCACTGACTCTCGAAGTGGGGAGAGTATTAGTAAAGGGTCTTCAATCGTGAACCCGAGTAAAAGGGGACGAAAACTGAGATGCATTTGAAAAGGTTTCCCGGTCACACGGTGCACCATACTGTGGGTTTCCCATGCATGTTTTAGCTGAAGGAAGAATCCCTTAAACCTGGAGAGTTGGGACCCATGGAATGGGTACCATGCAGTATGACTTCAAAGGGCCTGCATTTTCTCAACGAACCTCACCAATGCTATCAGGCTGAAGTGTACAGCCTTATGTCTCACTCAGCTCTGGTTGTAGATGTGGTAAATCCAGGTTGCATCACAAGCCCTGAATGAATTATTTAAGAATTGCTCTCTATTTCACTGTCATTGTGTTTGTTTTTGTAATTCATTTTGATAATGGGATTTATCGGATTTTCTCTGCTGCATTCATGCCGCTGTACACACACTTGAGTATCTTATGGAGACATATAAATCCATGGGTTTGAAGATACTTACTAGTCAGGTGTATTCCTAGGCGTTGAATATGGGGTGTTTAGTCCATTTCGTTGAGCAAGGGCTAGGTCTTGACTATTACATATTTGGCTTATGGAAAAGTATCTGTGCTAATTTCTATCTCTGGTTTTATGCAGCACCCCAACTCACTTTTCCCCTTAAGCAAGCATAAGTTGGTTTTCTAAATTTGAGACCCTGTTCTGTTTTGTAATTCAGTTCATGTGTAGCCAAGTTTACATTCCGTGTATTAGTGATATCTTATGATGTTTCATTTTCTGTGTGACTTATTTCACTTAGAATCATCGTACCTGAAACCACTCATTATGCCACGATGGGCCTGATGACATAGATTTCATTGCTGAGTGATATTCCATTGAATGTGTGTACCACAACTTCTTTATCCATTTTTCACATTCTGGGATATTTAACTTGTACCGTAGACGAGATTCCTGTAAACAGAGCCGTCTGAAATTTGGGGTGGCTGTCTGTTTTTGATTTTAATTTCCGTGATCTATAAGACCATAAGTGGAAGTGCCGTAGTCTCCGTTGCTTTGTTTCTTAGGTGTTTCAGGAAACACCATACACTTCTCCAGAGTGGCTGTTGGCAATTTACATCCCGCCCATCAGCATAACAAGGCTCCCTGTTCTCCATGGCCTGTGCTGTCTTTCCGGATTTTACACTTTTTTCAGATGGCCCTTTTGACCTGGGGGCAGTGAGACTTCGTTGTAGTGCAGATTTCTTTAACATGCTTGCTTGGTTGGCCAAAAAGGGCGTATGCGTTTTTTCCTGAATATATTCAGGAAAAAACGCATACGCCCTTTTTGGGCAAGTGCATCATTGTCGACGTTCTGCCTCTTTTCCTATGCTTTAAATGCAATTCCAGTCTACCCCCTGAAATCGTTTTCCTGCAATTCTGCCCCGCTTTCCAGTCCTCTTCGCAGCCTTCCTTCAATATATTTTTGGACGATAGCTGTCATTTATAACTCTGCAGGTTTGTGAATTACAGTGCCCCTGAGCTCCTTTCTTCAACTCGCTTTCTTGTGAGCTGGCCGCAAACCCGCAGGAATGCTTCAGGCCCTAATCTGGTTCCGGCACGGCATGCTGAGCCTTTGGTTAATTCCTCTTCCTGGTCGGAAATGAGCGTTCCATTTGCCCGTCCAGACACCTACAGCTAGTCTCTCATTGGTTCTCCCTATTCCTGTTCATCTTGCGCAGAAATTGCAAACTGTGCCAAACAGGAGGTTAAAGGCACTGACTCTCCAAGTGGGGAGAGTGTTAGTAAACGGTCTGGAATGGTGAACCCGAGTAAAAGGGGACGAAAACTGAGATGCATTGGAAAACGTTTCCCGGTCACACAGTGCACTGTACTGTGGGTTTCCCATGCATGTTTTAGCTGAAGGAAGAATCCCTTAAACCTGGAGAGTTGGGACCCATGGAATGGGTACCATGCAGTATGACTTCAAAGGGTCTGCATTTGCTCATCGAACCTCACCAATGCTATGAGCCCGAAGTGTCCAGCCTTATGTCTCACTCAGCTCTGGGTGTAGATGTGGTAAATCCAGGTTGCATCACAAGCCCTGAATGAATTATTTAAGAATTGCTCTCTATTTCACTGTCATTGTGTTTGTTTTTGTAATTCATTTTGATAATGGGTTTTATCGGATTTTCTCTGCTGCATTCATGCCGCTGTACACACACTTGAGTCTCTTACGGAGACATATAAATCCATGGGTTTGAAGGTTCTTACTAGTCATGTGTAATCCTAGGCGTTGAATATGGGGTGTTTAGTCCATTTCGTTGAGCAAGGGCTAGGTCTTGACTATTACATATTTGGCTTATGGAAAGGTATCTGTGCTAATTTCTATCTCTGGTTTTATGCAGCACCACAACTCACCTTTCCCCTTAAGCAAGCATAAGTTGGTTTTCTAAATTTGAGACCCTGTTCTGTTTTGTAATTCAGTTCATGTGTAGCCAAGTTTACATTCCGTGTATTAGTGATATCTTATGATGTTTCATTTTCTGTGTGACTTATTTCACTTAGAATCATCGTACCTGAATCCACTCATTATGCCGCGACGGGCCTGATGACATAGATTTCATTGGTGAGTGATATTCCTTTGTACGTACGTACCACACTTCTTTATCCATTTTTCGCTTTCTGGGATATTTAACTTGTACCGTAGACGAGGTTCTTGTAAACAGAGCCGTAAACAGAAACTTTGCGGTGGCTGTGTGTTTTTGATTTTCATTTCCCTAAGCTATAGGAAAATAAGTGGTAATGCCGTAGGCTCCGTTGCTTTTTTTTTAGGTTTTTGAGGAAACACCATACACATCTCCAGAGTGGCTGTTGGCAATTTACATCCCGCCCATCAGCATAACAAGGCTCCCTGTTCTCCATGGCCTGTGCTGCCTTTCTGGATTTTACACTTTTTTCAGATGGCCCTTTTGAACGGGGGGCAGTGAGACTTCATTGTAGTGCAGATTTCTTTAACATGCTTGCTTGGTTGGCCAAAAAGGGCGTATGCGTTTTTTCCTGAATATATTCAGGAAAAAACGCATACGCCCTTTTTGGCCAAGTGCATCATTGTCGACGTTCTGCCTCTTTTCCTATGCTTTAAATGCAATTCCAGTCTACCCCCTGAAATCGTTTTCTTGCAATTCTGCCCCGCTTTCAAGTCCTCTTCGCAGCCTTCCTTCAATATATTTTTGGGTGATAGCTGTCATTTATAACTCTGCAGGTTTGTGAATTACAGTGTCCCTGAGCTCCTTTCTTCAACTCGCTTTCTTGTGAGCTGGCCGCAAACCCGCAGGATTGCTTCAGGCCCTAATCTGGTTCCGGCACGGCATGCTGAGCCTTTGGTTAATTCCTCTTCCTGGTGGGAAATGAGCGTTAAATTTGCCCGTGCAGACACCTTCACACGAGTCTTCATGGTGCCACTTTGCCCCGGTTATCTCTATGGAGGTTGGAGTTGGAGGGCCTCCTCGCTCAAGGTCAGTGTGCCCATGGAGCCAACCCTGCAACTTCAGGGCATGGTTGGGTGTTAGGATCACCACGTGGGGTCCTTTTCCCTTCGGAGGGAGGTGGCCTTTTGGGCTGCTGATTTCCAGGTTTTCAGATACTGCCAGTATCTTGGCCAGATGTGGCGGTGGGCCAAGCCCCTTGGTGACCGTAGTTTATCCTACCTGGATCGCATTCTTGCATTGTTCCATTTCAAGTGGTCCCAGGTTTTGCACTAATACTCCAATGGCGATTCACCGTTCACCAGGAATGTAAAGGTCAAAGGGTTTAGCTAAATTAGGGAGTTCCAGGGCAAGGGTCTGAATTGACTGCTCTTTCCATTCTTGAAAGGCCACTTCTGCATTCTATTCAAAAGGATCATCATCTTTTCCTTTCAGTGTTTCATATAGAGGCCCAGCTAGTAGACTGTAGTTAGGGATCCAGAAGCAGCAAACCCTGGCCTCCCCAGGAACCCCTAAGCTGTCTTCTAGTTTCAGAAATGGGTAAGGCTGTAAATTGTTTCTTCCCTTTCCTGGGATGGGCTTCTCCGACCTTCTGTGAGAATGAAGCCCAGGCAGGTCACCGTAGTCTGTGATATTTGAGCTTTGTCTTGGACAACTTGTATCCTTTATTGGCTTGGTAGTTCAGAGGTCTCCTTAGTAGGGCTGGCGATCAGAATGTCGTCTGCATATTGAAGGAGTGTTTCCTTTTCCAGAGGTAGAACTTTCAGTTCTTTAGCTGAGCTTTCCCCAAAGATGGTGTGGGAATTTTTGAACCCTTGGGGCAACACGGCCCGGAAGTATTGTTTTAGTTGTATGTTGAGTCCTGCCACTCACAAGCCAAAATTTCTTGTGACTCTGGGACTAATAGAATACAAAAGAAGGCATCATTGAAGACTAATACAGAATACCATGTCCTGGTGGTTGGTAGAATGACCAGCAGGGTGTAGGATTTAGGAACTACTGGAGGTATATCCTCGGTGGCTTCACTGACTGTCCTGACATCCTTTACCAGGACTCCAGCAGCCCATGGGGCTCTCGAGGTCAGGCCAATCCCAGGATATGGAGCTCACCTGGGCAGGTACCCCACCCCCACCCCAGCCCATGGGGCTCTCGTGTTCAGGCCCCTCCCAGGATATGGGGTTCCCTGGGCAGGTTCCCCTGCAGCCCATGGGGCTCTCGTGGTCAGGCCCCTCCCAGGATACAGAGCTACCCTTGCAGGTACCATGGCAGGGCTGGGAACACAGGAACCCTGCATATCGCCCTCATTGCAGAGCACTCCCAGCTCACCTGTCACTCAGATCTGACACAGAGCACCTCAGAGCAGGACTTGAACTAACAAACAGCAGCTCCCACAGGTCTGTGACCCTGGGCATCACTCTGTGTGGCCTCCCTCCACCTGGTCTTCCAGAGACTTCCACTGCACCCGGGGCACCAGGCCTCTGTCTCCACCCACCAGCCACCCCTCCTCTCCCTGACTCCTGGGTTCCTCTCATTAGGAGAGGGTTTTCTTGAAGTTGTCTCCCACTCATGGGCCAGATAATATAATTAGAAAACAAGCCAGAGCTGCAGCCCCTTGTCTATCCTGACTCTCAGGAGCCCACACCTGTTCCTTGGACCTGGCCGATTCAGCAAGTTCCAGTTTCTGCAACTGTGAGCCCCTGAGGGGTGATTATTGGCTGGCCTGGGAAGCCCGACCGTGCCGGCCAGACCTCCCCAGGTGTGCCTGGGTTCAGATCAATATAAACACCGCTCCAGGCAGCAAGAGCCCCTGCAGCTGTGCCTGACGCCATTTTCTCTGCCCTGTCAGCAGTCTTGGGGCTGGACTGGTGGGAGGGAGTGAGAGGCCACGGCTTTGTGGGTGGCCCAGTGTGAGTGGGGCTCTGCTGGACTTTCTGCAGCAGTTGCCAAGATGCCACCTGCTAAAGAAGAGGATGTGTCACCCATACCTGCCGCTGGAATTTCTCCCTGGGCAGAGGTGAGTGAGGAAGAAAGCAGTGGGGGCCGGGACAGCAGGGGTATCTCAGGCAGGGAAATGGAAAGCTTCCAGAAGAGCACCCAGGGCCAGGACCATCCTGGCTGGCCTGCAGGCACCAAGTCGGCTGGCATGCTGTCACTCATGTGGCTCCATGGCCCTTCCTCTAGGCTTTTAAGTCCTTGTACATATTCAGGTGTTTTACCTGGGAAGGGTGGGAACATTTCAGCAGCAGCTGGCCTGGGGCTCAGCCCACGTTTACTCACAGATGCCTCGGCACGGTCCCCCAGCTTTGCAATGAGGACGCTTGTTGCGTGGGGCCTGCTGGCTGAATGGGAGATGATTCCCCACCACTGACCAACTTCAGAATTGTTTACAACTGGAGCAAGTGCCCTGATACGGTTTTCCTCTGCATAACTGTTGGGTTCTGTTTTTTTTTCTTTTTTTCGTTTTTGGTTCAAGGTAGATTTTATTCCTCTTTTTTGTATTTACAGATATAAGCATGGAAATAATTTATTCATATAAATACATGTATGTGAAGGGAAGAATATTTTTTCTGTTTTACTTTTTGTAATTTGAATTTTATTTTATTTTTTTATACAGCAGGTTCTTTTTGGTTATCTATTTTATACATATAAATGTATACATGCCAATCCCAATCTCTCAACTCCTCCCACCACCACCCCCCAACAGCTTTCCCCCCTTGGTGTCCATACGTTTGTTGTCTACATCTGTTGCTCTATTTCTGCCTGGCAAAACGGTTCATCTGTACAATTTTTCTAGGTTCCACATATATGCATTAATAGACAAGATTTGTTTTTCTCTTTCTGACTTACTTCACTCTGTATGACAGTCTCTAGATCCATCAACGTCTCTACAAATGACCCAATTTCATTCCTTTTTATGGCTTAGTAATATTCCATTTTATATATGTACCACTTCTTTATGCATTCGTCTGTCTGTGGGCATTTAGGTTGCTTCCATTACCTGGATATTGTAAATAGTGATGCAATGAACATTGCGGTGAATGTCTCTTTTTGATTTATGGTTTTGTCTGGGTATATGCCCAGTAGTGGGATTGCTGTATCATATGGTAATTCTATTCTTAGTTTTATAAGAAACTCCATAATGTTCTCCACAGTGACTGTATCAATTTACATTCCCAACAATAGTGGAAGAGGGTTCCTTATCTCCACACCCTTTCCAGCATTTGTTGTTTGTAGATTTTCTGATGATGCCCATTCTAACAGGTGTGAGGTGATACACCATGGATGAGTCTATTTCGTTGAGCAAAGAGTAGGTCTTGTCTATTACATATTTGGCTTATGGAACGGTATGTGTGCTAATTTCAATCTCTGGTTTTATACAGCACCCCAACTCAACTTTCCCCTTAAGCAAGCATAAGTTTTTATCTAAATGTGAGACTCTGTTCGGTTTTGGAATTCAGTTTATGTGTAGCCAAGTTTACACTCTCTCTATTAGTGATATCTTATGATAATTATCTTTCTCTGTGTGACCTATTTCTCTTAGAATCATCATACTTAAATCCACTCAATTTGCTGCTACAGGCCTGATGACATTGATTTCATTGCTGAGTGATATTCCGTTGTACGTAAGTAGCACAACTCCTTTATCCATTTTTTTCTTTCTGGGATATTTAATTTGTACTGGACTCAAGGTTCTTGTAAACACAGCAGCCCTAAATTTGGTGTTGGCTGTGTCTTGTTGATTTTAATTTTCCTAAGCTATAGGGCCAAAAGTGGAAGTGCCCTAGGGTCTGTAGCTTTGTTTTTCAGATGTTTCAGGATACACCATAAACATCTCCAGAGTGTCTGTTGGCAATTTACATCCCGCCCATCAGCAAAACAAGGCTCCCTGTTCTCCATGGCCTGTCCTGTGTTTCTGGTTTTTACACTTTTTTCAGATGGCCCTTTTGACGAATGGGAAATGAGACTTCATTGTAGTGCGGATTTCCATTTCTCGAGTGCTTGGTTGGCCAAAAAGGGCATATGTGTTTTTTCCTGAATATATTCAGGAAAAAATGTTTACGCACTTTTGTCCAAGTGCATCAGTGTCAAAGATCTGCCGCTTTTCACATGCTTTAAATGCAATTCCAATCTACCTCCTGAAATATGATTCCTGCAATTCTGCCTCGTTTTCAAGTCCTCTTTGCAGACTTACTTCCATATAATTTTGCCAATAGCTGTCATTTATAACACTGCAGGTTTGTGAATTACAGTGCCCGTGATTTCCTTTCTTAACTCGTTTCCTTGAAAACTGGCCACAGAACCGCAGGTTTGCTTCAGGCCGTAATCAGGGTCCGGAACGGCACTCTGAGACTTTGGTTCATTCCACTTCCTGGTGGGAAATTAGAGTTAAATGTGCCCCTCCAGACACCTGCCTCACTCCTAGCCCCTTGGTGATGTGTGTCCTGTGGTTTGAGGCCGCATGTGCTGGGTTCCTCACCTTTGGCTGATGTGGCCCCACTGGTGTGAGGACACTCCTGCCTGGTTCCCATCCCCTTGGTGATGTGGGCCCTCCGGTGAGAGTCTGATCCTGGTTGGGTTCCTCACACTTCTGTGAGGTGGGCCCTCTTCTCTGAGGTCACTCCTGCCTGGCTGGCACACCCCGCCTTGGCGACGTCGGCCCTCTGGTGGGATTTGGTGCCTGCTGGGTGTCTCCTCCCCTCGGTAATGAGGGCCCTCTGGCGTCAGACCCTAACTCCTGGGCTCCCAATATTTTCTGATATGCCCCCTGTGGTTCGAGTACACTCCTGCCAGGTTCCCAACCCCATGGGAATGTGGGCCTTCTGCTCTGAGGTCCCAACCGTGGGTTGCTCAGTTTCATGATGAGGGCCCTCTGCTGTGAGTTCTCTCCGGCCTGGATCCCATAGCCTCGCTGCTCCTGGCCACCTGCTGGGTGGTTCCATCTGTGGGATTCCTCACCTTTTTTCTTCTATGGGCCCTCTGTTTTGAGACTCCTCCTGCCTGCCTCACTCCCAGCCCCTTGGTGATGTGTGTCCTCTGGTTTGAGGCCACGTATGCTGGGTCCTTCGCCTTTCGATGATGTGGCCCCACTGGTGTGAGGACACTCCTGCCTGGTTCCTATCCCCTTGATGATGTGGGCCCTCTGGTGAGAGTCTGATCCTGGCTGGGTTCCTCACCCTTCTGTGAGGGGGGCCCTCTGCTGTGAGGTCACTCCTGCCTGGCTGGCACACCCCACCTGGGCAACATCGGCCCTCTTGTGGCAGTTGGAGCCTGCTGGGAACCTCCCCTCGGTGATGGGGGCCCTCTTGCCTCAGGCCCCAACTGCTGCGTACCCACATTTTCTGATACGTGCTAAGTGGTGCGAGGACACTCCTGCGAGGTTCCCATCCCCATGGGCATGTGGGCCTTCTGCTCCAAGGTCCCAACACCTGTGTTGTTCACCGTTTCATGATGTTGGCTCTCTGGTGTTAGTTCACCCAGGCCTAGATCCCATAGCCTCTGTGCTCTGAGCGGCCTGCTGGGAGGTTCCTACTGCTGGATTCCTTACCTTTTTTATTCTTTGGGTCCTGTGTTTTCATGCTCCTACTTCCTGACTCATTCCCAGCCCATTTGTGATGTAGGTCCTCTTGTTTAAGGCCACATGTACCAGTTTCCTCACCTTTATTGATGTGGCCCCACTGGTGTGAGGACACTCCTGCCTGGTTCCCATCCCCTTGGTGATGGGGGCCCTCTGGTGAGAGTCTGATCCTGTCTGGATTCCTCACACTTCTGGGAGGTGGGCCCTCTGCTGTGAGGTCACTCCTGCCTGGCTGGCACATGTCACCTTGGCGATGTGGGCCCTCAGTTGGGAGTTGGTGCCTGCTGGGAGACTCCTCCCCTCGGTAATGAGGGCCCTCTGGCGTCAGGCCCTAACTCATGGGCTCCCAAAATTTTCTGATGTGCGCCCTGTCGTGCGAGTACACTCCAGCCAGGGTCCCATCCCCATGGGCATGTGGGCTTTCTGCCCTGAGGTCCCAACGGCTGGGTTGCTCACAGTGTCAGAATGTGGGCCCTCTGCTGTGAGTTCACTCCGGCATGGATCCCATAGCCTCGGTGCTCTGGGCCACCTGCTTGGAGCTTCCAACTGCGGGGTTCCTCACCTTTTTTATTCTATGAGCGCTCTCTTGTGAGTCTCCTCCTGCATGCCTCACTCCCAACCCTTTCGTGATGTGTGTCCCCTTGTTTGAGGCCACATGTGCTGTGTTCCTCACCTTTCGCTGATGTGGCCCCACTGGTGTGAGGACACTCCTGCCTGGTTTCCATCCCCTTGGTGATGTGGGCGCTCTGGTTAGAGTCTGATCCTGTTTGGGCTCCTCACACTTCTGTGAGGTGGGCCCTCTGCTGTGAGGTAACTCCTGCCTGGCTTGCTCCCATTGCCTTGGTGACGTCGGCCCTCTGGTGGCATTTGGAGCCTGCTGGTAGCCTCCTCTCCTCCGTGATGAGGGCCCTCTGGCGCCAGGCCATAACTGCTGGGTTCCCACATTTTCTGATACGTGCTAAGTTGTGCGAGGACACTCCTGCGAGGTTCCCATCCCCATGGGGATGTGGGCCTTCTGCTCTGAGGTCCCACTGGCTGGGTTGCTCACAGTTTCATGATGTGGGCCCTCTGCTGTGAGTTCACTGTGGCCTGGATCCCATAGACTCCATGCTCTGGGCCACCTGCTGGGAGGTTCAAACTGCTGGATTCCTCACATTTTTTATTCTGTGGGCCCTGTGTTGTTAGGCTACTCCTGCCTGCCTCACTCGGAGCACCTTGGAAATGTGGGTCCTCTGGTTTAGGCCACATGTGCTGGGTTCCTCACCTTTCTATAATGTGGCCACACTGGTGTGAGGACACTCCTGCCTTGTTCCGATCCCCTTGGTGATGTGGGCCCTCTGGTGAGAGTCTTATCCTGGCTGGGTTCCTCACCCTTCTGTGAGGTAGGCCCTCTGCTGTGAGGTCACTCCTGCCTGGCTGGCACACGTCAACGTGGCGACGTGGGCCCTCAGTTGGGAGTTGGTGCCTGCTGGGAGTCTCCTCCCCTCGGTAATGAGGGCCCTCTGGCGTCAGACCCTAACTCCTGGGCTCCCAAAAGTTTCTGATGTGCGCCCTGTGGTGCGAGTACACTCCTGCCAGGATCCCAACCCCATGGGAATGTGGGCCTTCTGCTCTAAGGTCCCAACGGCTGGGTTGCTCACAGTTTCATAATGAGGGCCCTCTGTTTTGAGTTCAGTCAGGCCTGGATCCCATAGCCTCGCTGCTCCTGGCCACCTGCTGGGAGGTTCCAACTGCGGGATCCCTCACCTTTTTTACGCTATGGGCCCTCTGTTTGGAGGCTCCTCCTGCCTGCCTCACTCCCAGCCCCTTGGTGATGTGTGTCCTGTAGTTTGAGGCCACGTGTGCTGGGTCCGTCACATTTCGGTGATGTGACCACACTGGTGTGAGAACACTCCTGCCTGGTTTCCATTCCCTTGGTGATGTGGGCCCTCCGGTGAGAGTCTGATCCTCTTTGGGTTCCTCACACTTTTGTGTGGTTGGCCCTCTGCTCTGAGGTCACTCCTGCCTGGCTGGCACACCCTGCATTGGCGACGTCGGCCTTCTGGTAGCAGTTGGAGCTTGCTGGGAGCCTCCTCTCCTCAGTGATGAGGGCCCTCTGGCGTCCGGCCCTAACTGCTGGGCTCCCCACCTTTTCTGATGTGTGCCCACTGGTGCGATGACACTCCTGCTTGGTTCCCTTCCCCATGGGGATGTGGGCCTTGTGCTCTGAGGTTACAACGGCTGGGTTGCTTACAGTATCACGATGAGGGCCCTCTGTTGTGAGTTCATCACTGCCTGGATCCCATAGCCTCGGTGCTCTGGGCCGCCTGCTGGGATGTTCCAACTGCTGGATTCCTCACCTTTTTTACACAATGGGCCATGTGTTTTGAGGTTAATCCTGCCTGCCTCGCTCCGAGACCCATGGTGATGTGGGTCCTCTGGTTTGAGGCCACATGTGCTGGGTACCTCAACTTTCGATGATGTGGCCCCACGGGTGTGAGGACACTCCTGCCTGGTTCCCAGCCCCTTGCTTATGTGGGCACTCTGGTGAGAGTCTGATCTTGACTGGGTTCCTTACCCTTCTGTGAGGTGGGCCCTCTGATGTGAGGACACTCCTGCCTGGATGGCTCATGTCGCCTTGGCGACGTAGGCCTTCTGTTGGCCACTGAAGCATGCTGGGAGCCTCCTACCCTCTTTAATAAGGGCCCTGGAAGAAACGCATATGCCCTTTTTGACCAAGTGCATCATTGTCGAGGTTCTGCCTCCTCTCCTATACTTTCAGAGGACTTCCCGTCTACCTCCTGAAATCGTATTCCTGGAATTCTGCCCCGCGTTCAAGTCCTCTTTGCAGCCTTACTTCAATATATTTTTGGACGATAGCTGTCATTTATAACTCTGCAGGTTTGTGAATTACAGTGCCCCTGAGCTCCTTTCTTCAACTCGCTTTCTTGTGAGCTGGCCGCAAAACCGCAGGATTGCTTCAGGCCCTAATCTGGTTCTGACAGGGCATGCTGAGCCTTCGGCTAATTCCTCTTCCTGGTGGGAAATGAGCGTTAAATTTGTTCGTGCAGACACCTACAGCTAATCTCTCATTGGTTCTCCCTATTCCTGTTCATCTTGCGCAGAAATTCCAAACTGTGCCAAACAGGAGGTTAAAGGCACTGACTCTCCAAGTGGGGAGAGTGTTAGTAAAGCGTCTGGAATGGTAAAACCGAGTACGAGGGGAAGAAAACTGAGACGCATTTAAAAAGTTTTCCCGGTCACACGGTGGACCATATTCTGGGTTGCCCATGCATGTTTTACCTGAAGGAAGAATCCCTTCAACCTGGAGAGTTGGGACCCATGGAATGGGTACCACGCAGTATGACTTCAAAGGGTTGCCTTTGCTCACCGAACGTCACCAATGCTATCAGCCCGAAGTGTCCAGCCTTATGTCTCCCTCAGCTCGGGGTGTAGATGTGGTAAATCCACGTTGCATCACAAGCCCTGAATGAATTATTTAAGAATTGCTCTCTATTTCACTGTCATTGTGTTTTGTTTTTGTAATTTATTTTGATAATGGGATTTATCGGATTTTCACTGCTGCGTTTATGCCGCTGTACACATGCTTGATTCTCTTATGGAGACATATAAATCCATGGGTTTTCAGATTCTTACTAGTCAGGTATATTCCTAGGCATTGAATATGGGGTGTTGAGTCCATTTCGTGGAGCAAGGAGTAGGTCCTGACTATTACATATTTGCTTATGGAAAGGTATCTGTGCTAATTTCAATCTATGGTTTTATGCAGCCCCACAACTCACCTTTCCCCTTAAGCAAGCATAAGTTGGTTTTCTAAATTTGAGACCCTTTTCTGTTTTGTAATTGAGTTCATGTGCAGCCATGTTTGCATTCCGTGTATTTGAGATATCTTATGGTGTTTCTTTTTCTGTGTGACTTAGTTAACTTAGAATGATCGTACCTGAATCCACTCATTATGCCGCGATGGGCCTCATGACATAGATTTCATTGCTGAGTGATATTCCATTGTATGTACGTACAACAACTTCTTTATCCATTTTTTGCTTTCTGGGATATTTCACTTGTACCGTAAATGAGGGTCTTGTAAGCAGAGCCGTCCAAAATTTATGGGTGGCTGTGTCTTTTTGATTTTAATTTCCCTAAGCTATAGAACCATAAGTTGAAGTGCCGTAGGCTCCGTTGCTTAGTTTTTTAGGTGTTTGAGGAAACACCATACACTTCTCCAGAGTGGCTGTTGGCAAGTTACATCCCGCCCATCAGCATAACAAGGCTCCCTGTTCTCCATGGCCTGTCCTGCCTTTCTGGATTTTTCACTTTTTTCAGATGTCCCTTTTGACAGGGGGGCAGTGAGACTTCATTGGAATGCAGATTTCTTTACAGGCTTGCTTGTTTGGCCAAAAAGGGCGTATGTGTTTTTTCTTGAATATATTCAGGAAAAAACGCATACGCCCTTTTTGACCAAGTGCATCATTGTCGACTTTCTGTCTCTTTCCTTATGCTTTAAATGCAATTCCAGTCTGCCCCTGAACTCGTTTTCCTGCAATTCTGCCCCGCTTTCAAGTCCTCTACGCAGCCTTACTTCAATACATTTTTGGACAATAGCTGACATTTATAACTCTGCAGGTTTGTGAATGACAGTGCGCCTGAGCTCCTTTCTTCTACTCGCTTTCTTGTGAGCTGGCCGCAAACCCGCAGGATTGCTTCATGCCCTAATCTGGTTCCGGCACAGCATGCTGATCCTTTGGTAAATTCCTCTTCCTGGTGGGAAATGAGTGTTATATTTGAACGTGCAGACACCTAGAGCTAGTCTCTCATTGGTTCTCCCTATTCTTGTTCATCTTGCGCAGAAATTGCAAACTGTGCCAAACAGGAGGTTAAAGGCACTGACTCTCGAAGTGGGGAGAGTATTAGTAAAGGGTCTTCAATCGTGAACCCGAGTAAAAGGGGACGAAAACTGAGATGCATTTGAAAAGGTTTCCCGGTCACACGGTGCACCATACTGTGGGTTTCCCATGCATGTTTTAGCTGAAGGAAGAATCCCTTAAACCTGGAGAGTTGGGACCCATGGAATGGGTACCATGCAGTATGACTTCAAAGGGCCTGCATTTTCTCAACGAACCTCACCAATGCTATCAGGCCGAAGTGTACAGCCTTATGTCTCACTCAGCTCTGGTTGTAGATGTGGTAAATCCAGGTTGCATCACAAGCCCTGAATGAATTATTTAAGAATTGCTCTCTATTTCACTGTCATTGTGTTTGTTTTTGTAATTCATTTTGATAATGGGATTTATCGGATTTTCTCTGCTGCATTCATGCCGCTGTACACACACTTGAGTCTCTTATGGAGACATATAAATCCATGGGTTTGAAGATACTTACTAGTCAGGTGTATTCCTAGGCGTTGAATATGGGGTGTTTAGTCCATTTCGTTGAGCAAGGGCTAGGTCTTGACTATTACATATTTGGCTTATGGAAAGGTATCTGTGCTAATTTCTATCTCTGGTTTTATGCAGCACCACAACTCACTTTTCCCCTTAAGCAAGCATAAGGTGGTTTTCTAAATTTGAGACCCTGTTCTGTTTTGTAATTCAGTTCATGTGTAGCCAAGTTTACATTCCGTGTATTAGTGATATCTTATGATGTTTCATTTTCTGTGTGACTTATTTCACTTAGAATCATCGTACCTGAATCCACTCATTATGCCACGATGGGCCTGATGACATAGATTTCATTGCTGAGTGATATTCCATTGAATGTGTGTACCACAACTTCTTTATCCATTTTTCACATTCTGGGATATTTAACTTGTACCGTAGACGAGATTCCTGTAAACAGAGCCGTCTGAAACTTTGGGGTGGCTGTCTGTTTTTGATTTTAATTTCCGTGATCTATAAGACCATAAGTGGAAGTGCCGTAGTCTCCGTTGCTTTGTTTCTTAGGTGTTTCAGGAAACACCATACACTTCTCCAGAGTGGCTGTTGGCAATTTACATCCCGCCCATCAGCATAACAAGGCTCCCTGTTCTCCATGGCCTGTGCTGTCTTTCCGGATTTTACACTTTTTTCAGATGGCCCTTTTGACCTGGGGGCAGTGAGACTTCTTTGTAGTGCAGATTTCTTTAACATGCTGGCTTGGTTGGCCAAAAAGGGCGTATGCGTTTTTTCCTGAATATATTCAGGAAAAAACGCATACGCCCTTTTTGGCCAAGTGCATCATTGTCGACGTTCTGCCTCTTTTCCTATGCTTTAAATGCAATTCCAGTCTACCCCCTGAAATCGTTTTCCTGCAATTCTGCCCCGCTTTCCAGTCCCCTTCGCAGCCTTCCTTCAATATATTTTTGGACGATAGCTGTCATTTATAACTCTGCAGGTTTGTGAATTACAGTGCCCCTGAGCTCCTTTCTTCTACTCGCTTTCTTGTGAGCTGGCCGCAAACCCACAGGAATGCTTCAGGCCCTAATCTGGTTCCGGCACGGCATGCTGAGCCTTTGGTTAATTCCTCTTCCTGGTCGGAAATGAGCGTTCCATTTGCCCGTCCAGACACCTACAGCTAGTCTCTCATTGGTTCTCCCTATTCCTGTTCATCTTGCGCAGAAATTGCAAACTGTGCCAAACAGGAGGTTAAAGGCACTGACACTCCAAGTGAGGAGAGTGTTAGTAAACGGTCTGGAATGGTGAACCCGAGTAAAAGGGGACGAAAACTGAGATGCATTTGAAAACGTTTCCCGGTCACACAGTGCACTGTACTGTGGGTTTCCCATGCATGTTTAAGCTAAAGGAAGAATTCCTTAAACCTGGAGAGTTGGGACCCATGGAATGGGTACCATGCAGTATGACTTCAAAGGGTCTGCATTTGCTCATCGAACCTCACCAATGCTATCAGCCCGAAGTGTCCAGCCTTATGTCTCACTCAGCTCTGGGTGTAGATGTGGTAAATCCAGGTTGCATCACAAGCCCTGAATGAATTATTTAAGAATTGCTCTCTATTTCACTGTCATTGTGTTTGTTTTTGTAATTCATTTTGATAATGGGTTTTATCGGATTTTCTCTGCTGCATTCATGCCGCTGTACACACACTTGAGTCTCTTACGGAGACATATAAATCCATGGGTTTGAAGGTTCTTACTAGTCATGTGTAATCCTAGGCGTTGAATATGGGGTGTTTAGTCCATTTCGTGAGCAAGGGCTAGGTCTTTACTATTACATATTTGGCTTATGGAAAGGTATCTGTGCTAATTTCTATCTCTGGTTTTATGCAGCACCACAACTCACCTTTCCCCTTAAGCAAGCATAAGTTGGTTTTCTAAATTTGAGACCCTGTTCTGTTTTGTAATTCAGTTCATGTGTAGCCAAGTTTACATTCCGTGTATTAGTGATATCTTATGATGTTTCATTTTCTGTGTGACTTATTTCACTTAGAATCATCGTACCTGAATCCACTCATTATGCCGCGATGGGCCTGATGACATAGATTTCATTGGTGAGTGATATTCCTTTGTACGTACGTACCACACTTCTTTATCCATTTTTCGCTTTCTGGGATATTTAACTTGTACCGTAAACGAAGTTCTTGTAAACAGAGCCGTAAACAGAAACCTTGCGGTGGCTGTGTGTTTTTGATTTTAATTTCCCTAAGCTATAGGAAAATAAGTGGTAATGCCGTAGGCTCCGTTGCTTTGTTTTTTAGGTTTTTGAGGAAACACCATACACATCTCCAGAGTGGCTGTTGACAATTTACATCCCGCCCATCAGCATAACAAGGCTCCCTGTTCTCCATGGCCTGTGCTGCCTTTCTGGATTTTACACTTTTTCAGATGGCCCTTTTGACCTGGGGGCAGTGAGACTTCATTGTAGTGCAGATTTCTTTAACATGCTTGCTTGGTTGGCCAAAAAGGGCGTATGCGTTTTTTCCTGAATATATTCAGGAAAAAACGCATACGCCCTTTTTGGCCAAGTACATCCTTGTCGACGTTCTGCCTCTTTTCCTATGCTTTAAATGCAATTCCAGTCTACCCCCTGAAATCGTTTTCTTGCAATTCTGCCCCGCTTTCAAGTCCTCTTCGCAGCCTTCCTTCAATATATTTTTGGTTGATAGCTGTCATTTATAACTCTGCAGGTTTGTGAATTACAGTGTCCCTGAGCTCCTTTCTTCAACTCGCTTTCTTGTGAGCTGGCCGCAAACCCGCAGGATTGCTTCAGGCCCTAATCTGGTTCCGGCACGGCATGCTGAGCCTTTGGTTAATTCCTCTTCCTGGTGGGAAATGAGTGTTAAATTTGCCCGTGCCGACACCTTCACACGAGTCTTCATGGTGCCCCTTTGCCCCGGTTATCTCTATGGAGGTTGGAGTTGGAGGGCCTCCTCGCTCAAGGTCAGTGTGCCCATGGAGCCAACCCTGCAACTTCAGGGCATGGTTGGGTGTTAGGATCACCACGTGGGGTCCTTTTCCCTTCGAAGGGAGGTGGCCTTTTGGGCTGCTGATTTCCAGGTTTTCAGATACTGCCAGTATCTTGGCCAGATGTGGCGGTGGGCCAAGCCCCTTGGTGACCGTAGTTTATCCTACCTGGATCGCATTCTTGCATTGTTCCATTTCAAGTGGTCCCATGTTTTGCACTAATACTCCAATGGCGATTCACCGTTCACCAGGAATGTAAAGGTCAAAGGGTTTAGCTAAATTAGGGAGTTCCAGGGCAAGGGTCTGAATTGACTGCTCTTTCCATTGTTGAAAGGCCACTTCTGCATTCTATTCAAAAGGATCATCATCTTTTCCTTTCAGTGTTTCATATAGAGGCCCAGCTAGTAGACTGTAGTTATGGATCCAGAAGCAGTAAACCCTGGCCTCCCAGGAACCCCTAAGCTGTCTTCTAGTTTCAGAAATGGGTAAGGCTGTAAATTGTTTCTTCCCTTTCCTGGGATGGGCTTCTCCGACCTTCTGTGAGAATGAAGCCCAGGCAGGTCACCGTAGTCTGTGATATTTGAGCTTTTTCTTGGACAACTTGTATCCTTTATTGGCTTGGTAGTTCAGAGGTCTCCTTAGTAGGGCTGGCGATCAGAATGTCGTCTGCATATTGAAGGAGTGTTTCCTTTTCCAGAGGTAGAACTTTTAGTTCTTTAGCTGAGCTTTCGCCAAAGATGGTGTGGGAATTTTTGAACCCTTGGGGCAACACGGCCCGGAAGTATTGTTTTAGTTGTATGTTGAGTCCTGCCACTCACAAGCCAAAATTTCTTGTGACTCTGGGACTAATAGAATACAAAAGAAGGCATCATTGAAGACTAATACAGAATACCATGTCCTGGTGGTTGGTAGAATGACCAGCAGGGTGTAGGATTTAGGAACTACTGGAGGTATATCCTCGGTGGCTTCACTGACTGTCCTGACATCATTTACCAGGACTCCAGCAGCCCATGGGGCTCTCGAGGTCAGGCCAATCCCAGGATATGGAGCTCACCTGGGCAGGTACCCCACCCCCACCCCAGCCCATGGGGCTCTCGTGTTCAGGCCCCTCCCAGGATATGGGGTTCCCTGGGCAGGTTCCCCTGCAGCCCATGGGGCTCTCGTGGTCAGGCCCCTCCCAGGATACAGAGCTACCCTTGCAGGTACCATGGCAGGGCTGGGAACACAGGAACCCTGCATATCGCCCTCATTGCAGAGCACTCCCAGCTCACCTGTCACTCAGATCTGACACAGAGCACCTCAGAGCAGGACTTGAACTAACAAACAGCAGCTCCCACAGGTCTGTGACCCTGGGCATCACTCTGTGTGGCCTCCCTCCACCTGGTCTTCCAGAGACTTCCACTGCACCCGGGGCACCAGGCCTCTGTCTCCACCCACCAGCCACCCCTCCTCTCCCTGACTCCTGGGTTCCTCTCATTAGGAGAGGGTTTTCTTGAAGTTGTCTCCCACTCATGGGCCAGATAATATAATTAGAAAACAAGCCAGAGCTGCAGCCCCTTGTCTATCCTGACTCTCAGGAGCCCACACCTGTTCCTTGGACCTGGCCGATTCAGCAAGTTCCAGTTTCTGCAACTGTGAGCCCCTGAGGGGTGATTATTGGCTGGCCTGGGAAGCCCGACCGTGCCGGCCAGACCTCCCCAGGTGTGCCTGGGTTCAGATCAATATAAACACCGCTCCAGGCAGCAAGAGCCCCTGCAGCTGTGCCTGACGCCATTTTCTCTGCCCTGTCAGCAGTCTTGGGGCTGGACTGGTGGGAGGGAGTGAGAGGCCACGGCTTTGTGGGTGGCCCAGTGTGAGTGGGGCTCTGCTGGACTTTCTGCAGCAGTTGCCAAGATGCCACCTGCTAAAGAAGAGGATGTGTCACCCATACCTGCCGTTGGAATTTCTCCCTGGGCAGAGGTGAGTGAGGAAGAAAGCAGTGGGGGCCGGGACAGCAGGGGTATCTCAGGCAGGGAAATGGAAAGCTTCCAGAAGAGCACCCAGGGCCAGGACCATCCTGGCTGGCCTGCAGGCACCAAGTCGGCTGGCATGCTGTCACTCATGTGGCTCCATGGCCCTTCCTCTAGGCTTTCAAGTCCTTGTACATATTCAGGTGTTTTACCTGGGAAGGGTGGGAACATTTCAGCAGCAGCTGGCCTGGGGCTCAGCCCACGTTTACTCACAGATGCCTCGGCACGGTCCCCCAGCTTTGCAATGAGGACGCTTGTTGCGTGGGGCCTGCTGGCTGAATGGGAGATGATTCCCCACCACTGACCAACTTCAGAATTGTTTACAACTGGAGCAAGTGCCCTGATACGGTTTTCCTCTGTGTAACTGGTGGGTTCTGTTTTTTTTTCTTTTTTTCGTTTTTGGTTCAAGGTAGATTTTATTCCTCTTTTTTGTATTTACAGATATAAGCATGGAAATAATTTATTCATATAAATACATGTATGTGAAGGGAAGAATATTTTTTCTGTTTTACTTTTTGTAATTTGAATTTTATTTTATTTTTTTATACAGCAGGTTCTTTTTGGTTATCTATTTTATACATATAAATGTATACATGCCAATCCCAATCTCTCAACTCCTCCCACCACCACCCCCCAACAGCTTTCCCCCCTTGGTGTCCATACGTTTGTTGTCTACATCTGTTGCTCTATTTCTGCCTGGCAAAACGGTTCATCTGTACAATTTTTCTAGGTTCCACATATATGCATTAATAGACAAGATTTGTTTTTCTCTTTCTGACTTACTTCACTCTGTATGACAGTCTCTAGATCCATCAACGTCTCTACAAATGACCCAATTTCATTCCTTTTTATGGCTTAGTAATATTCCATTTTATATATGTACCACTTCTTTATGCATTCGTCTGTCTGTGGGCATTTAGGTTGCTTCCATTACCTGGATATTGTAAATAGTGATGCAATGAACATTGCGGTGAATGTCTCTTTTTGATTTATGGTTTTGTCTGGGTATATGCCCAGTAGTGGGATTGCTGTATCATATGGTAATTCTATTCTTAGTTTTATAAGAAACTCCATAATGTTCTCCACAGTGACTGTATCAATTTACATTCCCAACAATAGTGGAAGAGGGTTCCTTATCTCCACACCCTTTCCAGCATTTGTTGTTTGTAGATTTTCTGATGATGCCCATTCTAACAGGTGTGAGGTGATACACCATGGATGAGTCTATTTCGTTGAGCAAAGAGTAGGTCTTGTCTAGTACATATTTGGCTTATGGAACGGTATGTGTGCTAATTTCAATCTCTGGTTTTATACAGCACCCCAACTCAACTTTCCCCTTAAGCAAGCATAAGTTTTTATCTAAATGTGAGACTCTGTTCGGTTTTGGAATTCAGTTTATGTGTAGCCAAGTTTACACTCTCTCTATTAGTGATATCTTATGATAATTATCTTTCTCTGTGTGACCTATTTCTCTTAGAATCATCATACTTAAATCCACTCAATTTGCTGCTACAGGCCTGATGACATTGATTTCATTGCTGAGTGATATTCCGTTGTACGTAAGTAGCACAACTCCTTTATCCATTTTTTTCTTTCTGGGATATTTAATTTGTACTGGACTCAAGGTTCTTGTAAACACAGCAGCCCTAAATTTGGTGTTGGCTGTGTCTTGTTGATTTTAATTTTCCTAAGCTATAGGGCCAAAAGTGGAAGTGCCCTAGGGTCTGTAGCTTTGTTTTTCAGATGTTTCAGGATACACCATAAACATCTCCAGAGTGTCTGTTGGCAATTTACATCCCGCCCATCAGCATAACAAGGCTCCCTGTTCTCCATGGCCTGTCCTGTGTTTCTGGTTTTTACACTTTTTTCAGATGGCCCTTTTGACGAATGGGAAATGAGACTTCATTGTAGTGCGGATTTCCATTTCTCGAGTGCTTGGTTGGCCAAAAAGGGCATATGTGTTTTTTCCTGAATATATTCAGGAAAAAATGTTTACGCACTTTTGTCCAAGTGCATCACTGTCAAAGATCTGCCGCTTTTCACATGCTTTAAATGCAATTCCAATCTACCTCCTGAAATATGATTCCTGCAATTCTGCCTCGTTTTCAAGTCCTCTTTGCAGACTTACTTCCATATAATTTTGCCAATAGCTGTCATTTATAACACTGCAGGTTTGTGAATTACAGTGCCCGTGATTTCCTTTCTTAACTCGTTTCCTTGAAAACTGGCCACAGAACCACAGGTTTGCTTCAGGCCGTAATCAGGGTCCGGCACGGCACTCTGAGACTTTGGTTAATTCCTCTTCCTGGTGGGAAATTAGAGTTAAATGTGCCCCTCCAGACACCTGCCTCACTCCTAGCCCCTTGGTGATGTGTGTCCTCTGGTTTGAGGCCACATGTGCTGGGTTCCTCACCTTTGGCTGATGTGGCCCCACTGGTGTGAGGACACTCCTGCCTGGTTCCCATCCCCTTGGTGATGTGGGCCCTCCGGTGAGAGTCTGATCCTGGTTGGGTTCCTCACACTTCTGTGAGGTGGGCCCTCTTCTCTGAGGTCACTCCTGCCTGGCTGGCACACCCCGCCTTGGAGACGTCGGCCCTCTGGTGGGATTTGGTGCCTGCTGGGTGTCTCCTCCCCTCGGTAATGAGGGCCCTCTGGCGTCAGGCCCTAACTCCTGGGCTCCCAATATTTTCTGATATGCGCCCTGTGGTTCGAGTACACTCCTGCCAGGTTCCCAACCCCATGGGAATGTGGGCCTTCTGCTCTGAGGTCCCAACCGTGGGTTGCTCAGTTTCATGATGAGGGCCGTCTGCTGTGAGTTCTCTCTGGCCTGGATCCCATAGCCTCGCTGCTCCTGGCCACCTGCTGGGAGGTTCCAACTGCGGGATTCCTCACCTTTTTTCTTCTATGGACCCTCTGTTTTGAGACTCCACTTGCCTGCCTCACTCCCAGCCCCTTGGTGATGTGTGTCCTCTGGTTTGAGGCCACGTATGCTGGGTCCCTTGCCTTTCGATCATGTGGCCCCACTGGTGTGAGGACACTCCTGCCTGGTTCCTATCCCCTTGATGATGTGGGCCCTCTGGTGAGAGTCTGATCCTGGCTGGGTTCCTCACCCTTCTGTGAGGGGGGCCCTCTGCTGTGAGGTCACTCCTGCCTGGCTGGCACACCCCACCTGGGCAACATCGGCCCTCTTGTGGCAGTTGGAGCCTGCTGGGAACCTCCCCTCGGTGATGGGGGCCCTCTTGCCTCAGGCCCTAACTGCTGGGTACCCACATTTTCTGATACGTGCTAAGTGGTGCGAGGACACTCCTGCGAGGTTCCCATCCCCATGGGCATGTGGGCCTTCTGCTCTAAGGTCCCAACACCTGTGTTGTTCACCGTTTCATGATGTTGGCTCTCTGGTGTTAGTTCACCCAGGCCTAGATCCCATAGCCTCTGTGCTCTGAGCGGCCTGCTGGGAGGTTCCTACTGCTGGATTCCTTACCTTTTTTATTCTTTGGGTCCTGTGTTTTCATGCTCCTACTTCCTGACTCACTCCCAGCCCATTTGTGATGTAGGTCCTCTGGTTTAAGGCCACATGTACCAGTTTCCTCACCTTTATTGATGTGGCCCCACTGGTGTGAGGACACTCCTGCCTGGTTCCCATCCCCTTGGTGATGGGGGCCCTCTGGTGAGAGTCTGATCCTGTCTGGATTCCTCACACTTCTGGGAGGTGGGCCCTCTGCTGTGAGGTCACTCCTGCCTGGCTTGCACACGTCAACGTGGCGACGTGGGCCCTCAGTTGGGAGTTGGTGCCTGCTGGGAGTCTCCTCCCCTCGGTAATGAGGGCCCTCTGGCGTCAGACCCTAACTCCTGGGCTCCCAAAATTTTCTGATGTGCGCCCTGTGGTGCGAGTACACTCCTGACAGGATCCCAACCCCATGGGAATGTGGGCCTTCTGCTCTAAGGTCCCAACGGCTGGGTTGCTCACAGTTTCATAATGAGGGCCCTCTGTTTTGAGTTCAGTCAGGCCTGGATCCCATAGACTCGCTGCTCCTGGCCACCTGCTGGGAGGTTCCAACGGCGGGATCCCTCACCTTTTTTACACTATGGGCCCTCTGTTTGGAGGCTACTCCTGCCTGCCTCACTCCCAGCCCCTTGGTGATGTGTGTCCTGTAGTTTGAGGCCACGTGTGCTGGGTCCGTCACATTTCGGTGATGTGACCACACTGGTGTGAGAACACTCCTGCCTGGTTTCCATTCCCTTGGTGATGTGGGCCCTCCGGTGAGAGTCTGATCATCTTTGGGTTCCTCACACTTTTGTGTGGTTGGCCCTCTGCCCTGAGGTCACTCCTGCCTGGCTGGCACACCCTGCATTGGCGACGTCGGCCTTCTGGTAGCAGTTGGAGCTTGCTGGGAGCCTCCTCTCCTCAGTGATGAATGCCCTCTGGCGTCCGGCCCTAACTGCTGGGCTCTCCACCTTTTCTGATGTGTGCCCACTGGTGCGATGACACTCCTGCTTGGTTCCCTTCCCCATGGGGATGTGGGCCTTGTGCTCTGAGGTTACAACGGCTGGGTTGCTTACAGTATCACGATGAGGGCCCTCTGTTGTGAGTTCATCACTGCCTGGATCCCATAGCCTCGGTGCTCTGGGCCGCCTGCTGGGATGTTCCAACTGCTGGATTCCTCACCTTTTTTATACAATGGGCCATGTGTTTTGAGGTTAATCCTGCCTGCCTCGCTCCGAGACCCATGGTGATGTGGGTCCTCTGGTTTGAGGCCACATGTGCTGGGTACCTCAACTTTCGATGATGTGGCCCCACGGGTGTGAGGACACTCCTGCCTGGTTCCCAGCCCCTTGCTTATGTGGGCACTCTGGTGAGAGTCTGATCTTGACTGGGTTCCTTACCCTTCTGTGAGGTGGGCCCACTGATGTGAGGTCACTCCTGCCTGGATGGCTCATGTCGCCTTGGCGACGTAGGCCCTCTGTTGGCCACTGAAGCATGCTGGGAGCCTCCTACCCTCTTTAATAAGGGCCCTGGAAGAAACGCATATGCCCTTTTTGACCAAGTGCATCATTGTCGAGGTTCTGCCTCTTCTCCTATACTTTCAGAGGACTTCCCGTCTACCTCCTGAAATCGTATTCCTGGAATTCTGCCCCGCGTTCAAGTCCTCTTTGCAGCCTTACTTCAATATATTTTTGGACGATAGCTGTCATTTATAACTCTGCAGGTTTGTGAATTACAGTGCCCCTGAGCTCCTTTCTTCAACTCGCTTTCTTGTGAGCTGGCCGCAAAACCGCAGGATTGCTTCAGGCCCTAATCTGGTTCCGACACGGCATGCTGAGCCTTTGGCTAATTCCTCTTCCTGGTGGGAAATGAGCGTTAAATTTGTTCGTGCCGACACCTACAGCTAATATCTCATTGGTTCTCCCTATTCCTGTTCATCTTGCGCAGAAATTCCAAACTGTGCCAAACAGGAGGTTAAAGGCACTGACTCTCCAAGTGGGGAGAGTGTTAGTAAAGCATCTGGAATGGTAAAACCGAGTACGAGGGGACGAAAACTGAGACGCATTTAAAAAGTTTTCACGGTCACACGGTGGACCATATTCTGGGTTGCCCATGCATGTTTTACCTGAAGGAAGAATCCCTTCAACCTGGAGAGTTGGGACCCATGGAATGGGTACCACGCAGTATGACATCAAAGGGTTGCCTTTGCTCACCGAACGTCACCAATGCTATCAGCCCAAAGTGTCCAGCCTTATGTCTCACTCAGCTCGGGGTGTAGATGTGGTAAATCCACGTTGCATCACAAGCCCTGAATGAATTATTTAAGAATTGCTCTCTATTTCACTGTCATTGTGTTTTGTTTTTGTAATTTATTTTGATAATGGGATTTATCGGATTTTCACTGCTGCGTTTATGCCGCCGTACACATGCTTGATTCTCTTATGGAGACATATAAATCCATGGGTTTTCAGATTCTTACTAGTCAGGTATATTCCTAGGCATTGAATATGGGATGTTGAGTCCATTTCGTGGAGCAAGGAGTAGGTCCTGACTATTACATATTTGCTTATGGAAAGGTATCTGTGCTAATTTCAATCTCTGGTTTTATGCAGCCCCACAACTCACCTTTCCCCTTAAGCAAGCATAAGTTGGTTTTCTAAATTTGAGACCCTTTTCTGTTTTGTAATTGAGTTCATGTGCAGCCATGTTTGCATTCCGTGTATTTGAGATATCTTATGGTGTTTCTTTTTCTGTGTGACTTAGTTAACTTAGAATGATCGTACCTGAATCCACTCATTATGCCGCGACGGGCCTCATGACATAGATTTCATTGCTGAGTGATATTCCATTGTACGTACGTACAACAACTTCTTTATCCATTTTTTGCTTTCTGGGATATTCCATTGTACCATAAATGAGGTTCTTGTAAGCAGAGCCGTCCAAAATTTATGGGTGGCTGTGTCTTTTTGATTTTAATTTCCCTAAGCTATAGAACCATAAGTTGAAGTGCCGTAGGCTCCGTTGCTTAGTTTTTTAGGTGTTTGAGGAAACACCATACACTTCTCCAGAGTGGCTGTTGGCAAGTTACATCCCGCCCATCAGCATAACAAGGCTCCCTGTTCTCCATGGCCTGTCCTGCCTTTCTGGATTTTTCACTTTTTTCAGATGTCCCTTTTGACAGGGGGGCAGTGAGACTTCATTGGAATGCAGATTTCTTTACAGGCTTGCTTGTTTGGCCAAAAAGGGCGTATGTGTTTTTTCTTGAATATATTCAGGAAAAAACGCATATGCCCTTTTTGACCAAATGCATCATTGTCGACTTTCTGTCTCTTTCCTTATGCTTTAAATGCAATTCCAGTCTGCCCCTGAACTCGTTTTCCTGCAATTCTGCCCCGCTTTCAAGTCCTCTACGCAGCCTTACTTCAATACATTTTTGGACAATAGCTGACATTTATAACTCTGCAGGTTTGTGAATGACAGTGCGCCTGAGCTCCTTTCTTCTACTCGCTTTCTTGTGAGCTGGCCGCAAACCCGCAGGATTGCTTCATGCCCTAATCTGGTTCCGGCACAGCATGCTGATCCTTTGGTAAATTCCTCTTCCTGGTGGGAAATGAGTGTTATATTTGAACGTGCAGACACCTAGAGCTAGTCTCTCATTGGATCTCCCTATTCTTGTTCATCTTGCGCAGAAATTGCAAACTGTGCCAAACAGGAGGTTAAAGGCACTGACTCTCTAAGTGGGGAGAGTATTAGTAAAGGGTCTTCAATCGTGAACCCGAGTAAAAGGGGACGAAAACTGAGATGCATTTGAAAAGGTTTCCCGGTCACACGGTGCACCATACTGTGGGTTTCCCATCCATGTTTTAGCTGAAGGAAGAATCCCTTAAACCTGGAGAGTTGGGACCCATGGAATGGGTACGATGCAGTATGACTTCAAAGGGCCTGCATTTTCTCAACGAACCTCACCAATGCTATCAGGCTGAAGTGTACAGCCTTATGTCTCACTCAGCTCTGGTTGTAGATGTGGTAAATCCAGGTTGCATCACAAGCCCTGAATGAATTATTTAAGAATTGCTCTCTATTTCACTGTCATTGTGTTTGTTTTTGTAATTCATTTTGATAATGGGATTTATCGGATTTTCTCTGCTGCATTCATGCCGCTGTACACACACTTGAGTCTCTTATGGAGACATATAAATCCATGGGTTTGAAGATACTTACTAGTCAGGTGTATTCCTAGGCGTTGAATATGGGGTGTTTAGTCCATTTCGTTGAGCAAGGGCTAGGTCTTGACTATTAAATATTTGGCTTATGGAAAGGTATCTGTGCTAATTTCTATCTCTGGTTTTATGCAGCACCCCAACTCACTTTTCCCCTTAAGCAAGCATAAGGTGGTTTTCTAAATTTGAGACCCTGTTCTGTTTTGTAATTCAGTTCATGTGTAGCCAAGTTTACATTCCGTGTATTAGTGATATCTTATGATGTTTCATTTTCTGTGTGACTTATTTCACTTAGAATCATCGTACCTGAATCCACTCATTATGTCGCGACGGGCCTGATGACATAGATTTCATTGGTGAGTGATATTCCTTTGTACGTACGTACCACACTTCTTTATCCATTTTTCGCTTTCTGGGATATTTAACTTGTACCGTAGACGAGGTTCTTGTAAACAGAGCCGTAAACAGAAACTTTGCGGTGGCTGTGTGTTTTTGATTTTAATTTCCCTAAGCTATAGGAAAATAAGTGGTAATGCCGTAGGCTCCGTTGCTTTGTTTTTTAGGTTTTTGAGGAAACACCATACACATCTCCAGAGTGGCTGTTGGCAATTTACATCCCGCCCATCAGCATAACAAGGCTCCCTGTTCTCCATGGCCTGTGCTGCCTTTCTGGATTTTACACTTTTTTCAGATGGCCCTTTTGAACGGGGGGCAGTGAGACTTCATTGTAGTGCAGATTTCTTTAACATGCTTGCTTGGTTGGCCAAAAAGGGCGTATGCGTTTTTTCCTGAATATATTCAGGAAAAAACGCATACGCCCTTTTTGGCCAAGTGCATCATTGTCGACGTTCTGCCTCTTTTCCTATGCTTTAAATGCAATTCCAGTCTACCCCCTGAAATCGTTTTCTTGCAATTCTGCCCCGATTTCAAGTCCTCTTCGCAGCCTTCCTTCAATATATTTTTGGGTGATAGCTGTCATTTATAACTCTGCAGGTTTGTGAATTACAGTGTCCCTGAGCTCCTTTCTTCAACTCGCTTTCTTGTGAGCTGGCCGCAAACCCGCAGGATTGCTTCAGGCCCTAATCTGGTTCCGGCACGGCATGCTGAGCCTTTGGTTAATTCCTCTTCCTGGTGGGAAATGAGCGTTAAATTTGCCCGTGCAGACACCTTCACACGAGTCTTCATGGGCCCCTTTGCCCCGGTTATCTCTATGGAGGTTGGAGTTGGAGGGCCTCCTCGCTCAAGGTCAGTGTGCCCATGGAGCCAACCCTGCAACTTCAGGGCATGGTTGGGTGTTAGGATCACCACGTGGGGTCCTTTTCCCTTAGGAGGGAGGTGGCCTTTTGGGCTGCTGATTTCCAGGTTTTCAGATACTGCCAGTATCTTGGCCAGATGTGGCGGTGGGCCAAGACCCTTGGTGACCGTAGTATATCCTACCTGGATCGCATTCTTGCATTGTTCCATTTCAAGTGGTCCCAGGTTTTGCACTAATACTCCAATGGCGATTCACCATTCACCAGGAATGTAAAGGTCAAAGGGTTTAGCTAAATTAGGGAGTTCCAGGGCAAGGGTCTGAATTGACTGCTCTTTCCATTCTTGAAAGGCCACTTCTGCATTCTATTCAAAAGGATCATCATCTTTTCCTTTCAGTGTTTCATATAGAGGCCCAGCTAGTAGACTGTAGTTAGGGATCCAGAAGCAGCAAACCCTGGCCTCCCCAGGAACCCCTAAGCTGTCTTCTAGTTTCAGAAACGGGTAAGGCTGTAAATTGTTTCTTCCCTTTCCTGGGATGGGCTTCTCCGACCTTCTGTGAGAATGAAGCCCAGGCAGGTCACCGTAGTCTGTGATATTTGAGCTTTTTCTTGGACAACGTGTATCCTTTATTGGCTTCGTAGTTCAGAGGTCTCCTTAGTAGGGCTGGCGATCAGAATGTCGTCTGCATATTGAAGGAGTGTTTCCTTTTCCAGAGGTAGAACTTTTAGTTCTTTAGCTGAGCTTTCCCCAAAGATGGTGTGGGAATTTTTGAACCCTTGGGGCAACACAGCCCGGAAGTATTGTTTTAGTTGTATGTTGAGTCCTGCCACTCACAAGCCAAAATTTCTTGTGACTCTGGGACTAATAGAATACAAAAGAAGGCATCATTGAAGACTAATACAGAATACCATGTCCTGGTGGTTGGTAGAATGACCAGCAGGGTGTAGGATTTAGGAACTACTGGAGGTATATCCTCGGTGGCTTCACTGACTGTCCTGACATCCTTTACCAGGACTCCAGCAGCCCATGGGGCTCTCGAGGTCAGGCCAATCCCAAGATATGGAGCTCACCTGGGCAGGTACCCCACCCCCACCCCAGCCCATGGGGCTCTCGTGTTCAGGCCCCTCCCAGGATATGGGGTTCCCTGGGCAGGTTCCCCTGCAGCCCATGGGGCTCTCGTGGTCAGGCCCCTCCCAGGATACAGAGCTACCCTTGCAGGTACCATGGCAGGGCTGGGAACACAGGAACCGTGCATATCGCCCTCATTGCAGAGCACTCCCAGCTCACCTGTCACTCAGATCTGACACAGAGCACCTCAGAGCAGGACTTGAACTAACAAACAGCAGCTCCGACAGGTCTGTGACCCTGGGCATCACTCTGTGTGGCCTCCCTCCACCTGGTCTTCCAGAGACTTCCACTGCACCCGGGGCACCAGGCCTCTGTCTCCACCCACCAGCCACCCCTCCTCTCCCTGACTCCTGGGTTCCTCTCATTAGGAGAGGGTTTTCTTGAAGTTGTCTCCCACTCATGGGCCAGATAATATAATTAGAAAACAAGCCAGAGCTGCAGCCCCTTGTCTATCCTGACTCTCAGGAGCCCACACCTGTTCCTTGGACCTGGCCGATTCAGCAAGTTCCAGTTTCTGCAACTGTGAGCCCCTGAGGGGTGATTATTGGCTGGCCTGGGAAGCCCGACCGTGCCGGCCAGACCTCCCCAGGTGTGCCTGGGTTCAGATCAATATAAACACCGCTCCAGGCAGCAAGAGCCCCTGCAGCTGTGCCTGACGCCATTTTCTCTGCCCTGTCAGCAGTCTTGGGGCTGGACTGGTGGGAGGGAGTGAGAGGCCACGGCTTTGTGGGTGGCCCAGTGTGAGTGGGGCTCTGCTGGACTTTCTGCAGCAGTTGCCAAGATGCCACCTGCTAAAGAAGAGGATGTGTCACCCATACCTGCCGCTGGAATTTCTCCCTGGGCAGAGGTGAGTGAGGAAGAAAGCAGTGGGGGCCGGGACAGCAGGGGTATCTCAGGCAGGGAAATGGAAAACTTCCAGAAGAGCACCCAGGGCCAGGACCATCCTGGCTGGCCTGCAGGCACCAAGTCGGCTGGCATGCTGTCACTCATGTGGCTCCATGGCCCTTCCTCTAGGCTTTCAAGTCCTTGTACATATTCAGGTGTTTTACCTGGGAAGGGTGGGAACATTTCAGCAGCAGCTGGCCTGGGGCTCAGCCCACGTTTACTCACAGATGCCTCGGCACGGTCCCCCAGCTTTGCAATGAGGACGCTTGTTGCGTGGGGCCTGCTGGCTGAATGGGAGATGATTCCCCACCACTGACCAACTTCAGAATTGTTTACAACTGGAGCAAGTGCCCTGATACGGTTTTCCTCTGCATAACTGTTGGGTTCTGTTTTTTTTTCTTTTTTTCGTTTTTGGTTCAAGGTAGATTTTATTCCTCTTTTTTGTATTTACAGATATAAGCATGGAAATAATTTATTCATATAAATACATGTATGTGAAGGGAAGAATATTTTTTCTGTTTTACTTTTTGTAATTTGAATTTTATTTTATTTTTTTATACAGCAGGTTCTTTTTGGTTATCTATTTTATACATATAAATGTATACATGCCAATCCCAATCTCTCAACTCCTCCCACCACCACCCCCCAACAGCTTTTCCCCCTTGGTGTCCATACGTTTGTTGTCTACATCTGTTGCTCTATTTCTGCCTGGCAAAACGGTTCATCTGTACAATTTTTCTAGGTTCCACATATATGCATTAATAGACAAGATTTGTTTTTCTCTTTCTGACTTACTTCACTCTGTATGACAGTCTCTAGATCCATCAACGTCTCTACAAATGACCCAATTTCATTCCTTTTTATGGCTTAGTAATATTCCATTTTATATATGTACCACTTCTTTATGCATTCGTCTGTCTGTGGGCATTTAGGTTGCTTCCATTACCTGGATATTGTAAATAGTGATGCAATGAACATTGCGGTGAATGTCTCTTTTTGATTTATGGTTTTGTCTGGGTATATGCCCAGTAGTGGGATTGCTGTATCATATGGTAATTCTATTCTTAGTTTTATAAGAAACTCCATAATGTTCTCCACAGTGACTGTATCAATTTACATTCCCAACAATAGTGGAAGAGGGTTCCTTATCTCCACACCCTTTCCAGCATTTGTTGTTTGTAGATTTTCTGATGATGCCCATTCTAACAGGTGTGAGGTGATACACCATGGATGAGTCTATTTCGTTGAGCAAAGAGTAGGTCTTGTCTAGTACATATTTGGCTTATGGAACGGTATGTGTGCTAATTTCAATCTCTGGTTTTATACAGCACCCCAACTCAACTTTCCCCTTAAGCAAGCATAAGTTTTTATCTAAATGTGAGACTCTGTTCGGTTTTGGAATTCAGTTTATGTGTAGCCAAGTTTACACTCTCTCTATTAGTGATATCTTATGATAATTATCTTTCTCTGTGTGACCTATTTCTCATAGAATCATCATACTTAAATCCACTCAATTTGCTGCTACAGGCCTGATGACATTGATTTCATTGCTGAGTGATATTCCGTTGTACATAAGTAGCACAACTCCTTTATCCATTTTTTTCTTTCTGGGATATTTAATTTGTACTGGACTCAAGGTTCTTGTAAACACAGCAGCCCTAAATTTTGTGTTGGCTGTGTCTTGTTGATTTTAATTTTCCTAAGCTATAGGGCCAAAAGTGGAAGTGCCCTAGGGTCTGTAGCTTTGTTTTTCAGATGTTTCAGGATACACCATAAACATCTCCAGAGTGTCTGTTGGCAATTTACATCCCGCCCATCAGCATAACAAGGCTCCCTGTTCTCCATGGCCTGTCCTGTGTTTCTGGTTTTTACACTTTTTTCAGATGGCCCTTTTGACCAATGGGAAATGAGACTTCATTGTAGTGCGGATTTCCATTTCTCGAGTGCTTGGTTGGCCAAAAAGGGCATATGTGTTTTTTCCTGAATATATTCAGGAAAAAATGTTTACGCACTTTTGTCCAAGTGCATCACTGTCAAAGATCTGCCGCTTTTCACATGCTTTAAATGCAATTCCAATCTACCTCCTGAAATATGATTCCTGCAATTCTGCCTCGTTTTCAAGTCCTCTTTGCAGACTTACTTCCATATAATTTTGCCATTAGCTGTCATTTATAACACTGCAGGTTTGTGAATTACAGTGCCCGTGATTTCCTTTCTTAACTCGTTTCCTTGAAAACTGGCCACAGAACCACAGGTTTGCTTCAGGCCGTAATCAGGTTCCGGCACGGCACTCTGAGACTTTGGTTCATTCCACTTCCTGGTGGGAAATTAGAGTTAAATGTGCCCCTCCAGACACCTGCCTCACTCCTAGCCCCTTGGGGATGTGTGTCCTCTGGTTTGAGGCCACATGTGCTGGGTTCCTCACCTTTGGCTGATGTGGCCCCACTGGTGTGAGGACACTCCTGCCTGGTTCCCATCCCCTTGGTGATGTGGGCCCTCCGGTGAGAGTCTGATCCTGGTTGGGTTCCTCACACTTCTGTGAGGTGGGCCCTCTTCTCTGAGGTCACTCCTGCCTGGCTGGCACACCCCGCCTTGGCGACGTCGGCCCTCTGGTGGGATTTGGTGCCTGCTGGGTGTCTCCTCCCCTCGGTAATGAGGGCCCTCTGGCGTCAGGCCCTAACTCCTGGCCTCCCAAAATTTTCTGATGTGCGCCCTGTGGTGCGAGTACACTCCTGCCAGGTTCCCAACACCATGGGAATGTGGGCCTTCTGCTCTGAGGTCCCAACAGTGGGTTGCTCAGTTTCATGATGAGGGCCCTCTGGTGTGAATTCACTCCGGCCTGGATCCCATAGCCTCGCTGCTCCTGGCCACCTGCGGGGAGATTACAACTGCGGGATTCCTCACCTTTTTTCTTCTATGGGCCCTCTGTTTTGAGACTCCTCCTGCCTGCCTCACTCCCAGCCCCTTGGTGATGTGTGTCCTCTGGTTTGAGGCCACGTGTGCTGGGTCCCTCACCTTTCGATGATGTGGCCCCACTGGTGTGAGGACACTCTTGCCTGGTTCCTATCCCCTTGAAGATGTGGGCTCTCTGGTGAGAGTCTGATCCTGGCTGGGTTCCTCACACTTCTGGGAGGTGGGCCCTCTGCTGTGAGGTCACTCCTGCCTGGCTGGCACACCCCGCCTGGGCAACATCGGCCCTCTTGTGGCAGTTGCAGCATGCTGGGAGCCTCCTCCCCTCGGTGATGAGGGCCCTCTTGCGTCAGGCCCTAACTGCTGGGTACCCACATTTTCTGATACGTGCTAAGTGGTGCGAGGACACTCCTGCGAGGTTCCCATCCCCATGGGGATGTGGGCCTTCTGCTCTGAGGTCCCAATGGCTGGGTTGCTCACAGTTTCATGATGTGGGCCCTCTGCTGTGAGTTCACTGCAGCCTGGATCACATAGACTCGGTGCTCTGGGCCGCCTGCTGGGAGGTTCCCACTGCAGGATTCCTCACCTTTTTTATTCTATTGGCCCTGTGTTGTGAGGCTACTCATGCCTGCCTCAATCCGAGCCCCTTGGAGATGTGGGTCCTCTGGTTTAGGCCTCATGTGCTGGTTTCCTCACCTTTCTATGATGTGGTCACCCTGGTGTGAAGACAGTCCTGCCTGGTTCTGATCCCCTTGGTGATGTGGGCCCTCTGGTGAGAGTCTTATCCTGGCTGGGTTCCTCACCCTTCTGTGAGGTAGGCCCTCTGCTGTGAGGTCACTCCTGCCTGGCTGTCACACGTCACCTTGTCGACATGGGCCCTCAGTTGGGAGTTGGTGCCTGCTTGGAGTCTCCTCCCCTTGGTAATGAGGGCCCTCTGGCGTCAGACCCTAACTTCTGGGCTCCCAAAATTCTCTGATGTGTGCCCTGAGGTGCGAGTACACTTATGCCATGTTCCCAACCACATAGGAATGTGGGCCTTCTGCTCTGAGGTCCCAAAGCCTGGGTTGCTCACAGTTTCATGATGAGGGCCCTCTGTTTTGAGTTCAGTCAGGTCTGGATCCCATAGCCTCGCTGCTCCTGGCCGCCTGCTGGGAGGTTCCAACTGCGGGATTCCTCACCTTTTTTCTTCTATGGGCCCTCTGTTTTGAGACTCCTCCTGCCTGCCTCACTCCCAGCCCCTTGGTGATGTGTGTCCTCTGGTTTGAGGCCACGTGTGCTGGGTCACTCACATTTCGTTGATGAGGTCCCACTGGTGTGAGGACACTCCAGCCTGGTTCCCATTCTCTTGGTGATGTGGGCCCTCTGGTGAGAGTCTGATCCTCCTTGGGTTCCTCACACTTTTGTGAGGTGGGCCCTCTGCTCTGAGGTCACTCTTGCCTGGCTGGCACACCCCGCATTGGCGACGGCGGCCCACTGGTAGCAGTTGGAGCCTGCTGGGAGCCTCCTCTCCTCGGTGATGAGAGCCCTCTGGTGTCAGGCCCTAACTGCTGGGCTCCCCACATTTTCTGATGTGTGCCCACTGGTGCGATGACACTCCTACTTGGTTCCCTTCCCCATGGGGATGTGGGCCTTGTGCTCTGAGGTCACAACGGCTGGTTTGCTCACAGTTTCATGATGAGGGCCCTCTGTTGTGAGTTCATCACTGCCTGGATCCCATAGCCTCGGTGCTCTGGGCCGCCTGCTGGGATTTTCCAACTGCTGGATTCCTCACCTTTTTTATACAATGGGCCATGTGTTGTGAGGTTAATCCTGCCTGCCTCGCTCCAAGACCCATGGTGATGTGGGTCCTCTGGTTTGAGGCCACATTTTCTTGTTACCTCAACTTTTGATGATATGGCCCCACGGGTGTGATGACACTCCTGCCTGGTTCACAGCCCCTTGCTGATGTGGGCACTCTGGTGAGAGTCTGATCCTGGCTGGGTTCCTTACCCTTCTGTGAGGTGGGCCCTCTGATGTGAGGTCACTCCTGCCTGGCTGGCTCACGTCGCCTTGATGATGTGGGCCCTCTGTTGGCCACTAAAGCATTCTGGGAGCCTCCTACCCTCTTTAATGAGGGCCCTGGAAAAAACGCATATGCACATTTTGACCAAGTGCATCATTGTCCAGGATCTGCCTCTTCTCCTATGCTTTCAGAGCACTTCCCGTCTACGTCCTGAAATCATATTCCAGGAATACTGCCCCGCTTTCAAGTCCTCCTCGCAGCCTTACTTCAATATATTTTTGTATGATACCTGTCATTAATAACTCTGCAGGTTTGTTAAATACAGTGTCCCTGAGCTCCTTTCTTCAACATGCTTTCTTGTGAGCTGGCCGCAAAACCGCAGGATTGCTTCAGGCCGTAATCTGGTTTCGGCACGGCACGCTGAGCCTTTGGTAAATTCCTCTTTCTGGTGAGAAATGAGCATTCAATTTGCCCGTGGAGACACCTACAGCTAGTCTCTCATTGGTTCTCCCTATTCCTGTTCATCTTGTGCAGAAATTGCAAACTGTGCCAAACAGGAGGTTAAAGGCACTGACTCTCCAAGTGGGTAGAGGGTTAGTAAAGCATCTGGAATGGTGAACCCGAGTACCAGGGAACGAAACCTGAGAGCCATTTAAAATGGTTTCCCAGTCTCACAGTGGACAATACTCTGGGTTTCCCATGCATGTTTTAGCTGAAGGAAGAATTCCTTAAACCTGGAGATTATTGACCCATGGAATGGGTACCATGCAGTATGACTAAAAAGGGTCTGAATTTGCTCACCGAACCTCACCAATGCTATCAGTTCGAAGTGTCCAGCCTTATGCCTCACGCAGCTCTGGGTGTAGATGTGGTAAATCCAGGTTTCATCACAAGCCCTGAATCAATTATTTAAGAATTGCTGTCTCTTTCACTGTCATTGTGTTTTGTTTTTGTAATTTAGTTTGATAATGGGATTTATCGGATTTTCACTGCTGCGTTCATGCCGCTGTACAAACGCTTGATTCTCCTACAGAGAAATATAAATCCACGGGTTTTAAGATTCTTACTAGTCAGGTATATTCCTAGGCGTTGAATATGTGGTGTTGAGTCCATGTCGTTGAACAAGGAGTAGGTCTTGACTATTACATATTTGGCTTATGGAACGGTATCTGTGCTATTTTCAATCTCTGGTTTTATGCAGCACCCCAACTCACCTTTGCCCTTAAGCAAGCATAAGTTGGTTTTCTAAATTTGAGTCCCTGTTCTGTTTTGTAATTCAGTTCATGTGTAGCCAAGTTTACATTCCGTGTATTAGTGATATCTTATGATGTTTCATTTTCTGTGTGACTTATTTCACTTAGAATCACTGTAGCTGAATCCACTCATTATGCCGTGATGGGCCTGATGACATAGATTTCATTGCTGAGTGATATTCCATTGTACGTACGAACCACAACTTCTTTATCCATTTTTCACATTCTGGGATATTTAACTTGTACCGTAGATGAGGTTCTTGTAAACAGAGCCGTCCGAAAATTTGGGGTGGCTGTGTGTTTTTGATTTTAATTTCCCTAAGCTATAGGACCATAACTGGAAGTGCCGTAGGCTCCGTTGCTTTGTTTTTTAGGTGTTTCAGGAAACACCATACACTTCTCCAGGGTGGCTGTTGGCAATTTACATCCCGCCCATCAGCATAACAAGGCTCCCTGTTCTCCATGGCCTGTGCTGTCTTTCTGGATTTTACACTTTTTTTAGATGGCCCTTTTGACCAGGGGGCTGTGAGACTTCATTGTAGTGCATAATTCTTTAACATGCTTGCATGGTTGGCCAAAAAGGGCGTATGCGTTTTTTCCTGAATATATTCAGGAAAAAACGCATACGCCCTTTTTGGCCAAGTGCATCATTGTCGACGTTCTGCCTCTTTTCCTATGCTTTAAATGCAATTCCAGTCTACCCCCTGAAATCGTTTTCTTGCAATTCTGCCCACTTACAAGTCCTCTTCGCAGCCTTCCTTCAATATATTTTTGGACGATAGCTGTCATTTATAACTCTGCAGGTTTGTGAATTACAGTGCCCCTGAGCTCCTTTCTTCAACTCGCTTTCTTGTGAGCTGGCCGCAAACACACATGATTGCTTCAGGCCCTAATCTGGTTCCGGCACGGCATGCTGAGCCTTTGGTGAATTCCTCTTCCTGGTGGGAAATGAGCGTTAAATTTGCCTGTGCAGACACCTCCAGCTAGTCTCTCATTGATTCCCCCTATTCCTGTTCATCTTGCGCAGATATTGCAAACTGTGCCAAACAGGAGGTTAAAGGCACTGAGTCTCCAAGTGGGGAGAGTGTTAGTAAAGGGTCTGGAATGGTGAACCCGAGTAAAAGGGGACGAAAACTGAGATGCATTTGAAAACGTTTCCCGGTCACATGGTGCACCATACTTGGGTTTTCCATGCATGTTTTAGCTGAAGGAAGAATCCCTCAAACCTGGAGAGTTGGGACCCATGGAATGGGTACCATGCAGTATGACTTCAAAGGGTCTGCACTTGCTCATCGAACCTCACCAATGCTATCAGCCCGAAGTGTCCAACCTTATGTCTCACTCAGCTCTGGGTGTAGATGTGGTAAATCCAGGTTGCATCACAAGCCCTGAATGAATTATTTAAAAATTGCTCTCTATTTCACTGTCATTGTGTTTTGTTTCTGTAATTCATTTTGATAATGGGATTTATCGGATTTTCTCTGCTGCATTCTTGCAGCTGTACACACGCTTGATTCTCTTATGGAGACATATAAATCCATGGGTTTGAAGATTCTGATCAGTCAGGTGTATTCCTAGGCTTTGAATACGGGGTGTTTAGTCCATTTCGTTGAGCAAGGGGTAGGTCTTGAGTATTACATATTTGGCTTATGGAAAGGTATCTGTGCTAATTTCTATCTCTGGTTTTATGCAGCACCCCAACTCACATTTCCCCTTAAGCAAGCATAAGTTGGTTTTCTAAATTTGAGACCCTGTTCTGTTTTGTAATTCAGTTCATGTGTAGCCAAGTTTACATTCCTTGTATTAGTGATATCTTATGATGTTTCATTTTCTGTGTGACTTATTTCACTTAGAATCATCGTACCTGAATCCACTCATTATGCCGCAATGGGCCTGATGACATAGATTTCATTGGTGAGTGATATTCCATTGTACGTACGTACCACAATTTCTTTATCCATTTTTCGCTTTCTTGGATATTTAACTTGTACCGTAGACGAGGTTCTTGTAAACAGAGCCGTCCGAAACTTTGGGGTGGCTGTGTGCTTTTGATTTTAATTTCCCTAAGCTATAGGACCATAAGTGGAAGTGCCATAGGCTGTGTTGCTTTGTTTCCTACGTGTTTCTGGAAACACCATACACTTCTCCAGAGTGGTTGTTGGCAATTTACATCCCGCCCATCAGCATGACAAGGCTCCCTCTTCTCCATGGTCTGTGCTGCCTTTCTGGATTTTACACTTTTTTCAGATGGCCCTTTTGACCGGGGGGCAGTGAGACTTCATTGTAGTGCAGATTTCCTTTACACGCTTGCTTGGTTGTCCAAAAAGGGCGTATGCGTTTTTTCCTGAATATATTCAGGAAAAAACGCATACGCCCTTTTTGGCCAAGTGCATCATTGTCGTCGTTCTGCCTCTTTTCCTATGCTTTAAATGCAATTCCAGTCTACCCCCTGAAATCGTTTTCCTGAAATTCTGCCCCACTTTCAAGTCCTCTTCGCAGCCTTCCTTCAATATATTTTTAGACCATAGCTGTCATTTATAACTCTGCAGGTTTGTGAATTACAGTGCCCCTGAGCTCCTTTCTTCAACTCGCTTTCTTATGAGCTGGCCGCAAACCCGCAGGAATGCTTCAGGCCCTAATCTGGTTCCGGCACGGCATGCTGAGCCTTTGGTTAATTCCTCTTCCTGGTGGGAAATGAGCGTTAAATTTGCCCGTGCAGACACCTTCACACGAGTCGTCATGGTGCCCCTTTGCCCCGGTTATCTCTATGGAGGTTGGAGTTGGAGGGCCTCCTCACTCAAGGTCAGTGTGCCCACGGAGCCAACCCTGCAAAATCAGGGCATGTTTGGTGGTTAGGATCACCACGTGGGGTCCTTTTCCCTTAGGAGGGAGGTGGCCTTTTGGGCTGCTGATTTCCAGGTTTTCGGATACTGCCAGTATCTTGGCCAGATGTGGCGGTGGGCCAATCCCCTTGGTGACCGTAGTTTATCCTACCTGGATCGCATTCTTGCATTGTTCCATTTCAAGTGGTCCCAGGTTTTGCACTAATACTCCAATGGCGATTCACCGTTCACCAGGAATGTAAAGGTCAAAGGGTTTAGCTAAATTAGGGAGTTCCTGTGCAAGGGTCTGAATTGACTGCTCTTTCCATTCTTGAAAGGCCACTTCTGCATTCTATTCAAAAGGATCATCACCTTTTCCTTTCAGTGTTTCATATAGAGGCCGAGCTAGTAGACTGTAGTTAGGGATCCAGAAGCAGCAAACCCTGGCCTCCCCAGGAACCCCTAAGCTGTCTTCTAGTTTTAGAAATGGGTAAGGCTGTAAATTGTTTCTTCCCTTTCCTGGGATGGGCTTCTCCGACCTTCTGTGAGAATGAAGCCCAGGCATGTCACCGTAGTCTGTGATATTTGAGCTTTTTCTTGGACAACTTGTATCCTTTATTGGCTTCGTAGTTCAGAGGTCTCCTTAGTAGGGCTGGCGATCAGAATGTCGTCTGCATATTGAAGGAGTGTTTCCTTTTCCAGTGGTAGAACTTTTAGGTCTTTAGCTGAGCTTTCCCCAAAGATGGTGTGGGAATTTTTAACCCTTGGGACAACACGGCCCGGAAGTATTGTTTTAGTTATATGTTGAGTCCTGCCACTCACAAGCCAAAATTTCTTGTGACTCTGGGACTAATAGAATACAAAAGAAGGCATCATTGAAGACTAATACAGAATACCATGTCCTGGTGGTTGGTAGAATGACCAGCAGGGTGTAGGGTTTAGGAACTACTGGAGGTATATCCTCAGTGGCTTAACTGACTGTCCTGACATCCTTTACCAGGACTCCAGCAGCCCATGGGGCTCTCGAGGTCAGGCCAATCCCAGGATATGGAGGTCAACTGGGCAGGTACCCCAACCCAGCCCACGGGGCTCTCATGTTCAGGACCCTCCCAGGATATGGGGTTCCCTGGGCAGGTCCCCCTGCAGCCCATGGGGCTCTCGTGGTCAGGCCCCTCCCAGGATACAGAGCTACCCTTGCAGGTACCATGGCAGGGCTGGGAACACAGGAACCGTGCATATCGCCCTCATTGCAGAGCACTCCCAGCTCACCTGTCACTCAGATCTGACACAGAGCACCTCAGAGCAGGACTTGAACTAACAAACAGCAGCTCCGACAGGTCTGTGACCCTGGGCATCACTCTGTGTGGCCTCCCTCCACCTGGTCTTCCAGAGACTTCCACTGCACCCGGGGCACCAGGCCTCTGTCTCCACCCACCAGCCACCCTTCCTCTCCCTGACTCCTGGGTTCCTCTCATTAGGAGAGGGTTTTCTTGAAGTTGTCTCCCACTCATGGGCCAGATAATATAATTAGAAAACAAGCCAGAGCTGCAGCCCCTTGTCTATCCTGACTCTCAGGAGCCCACACCTGTTCCTTGGACCTGGCCGATTCAGCAAGTTCCAGTTTCTGCAACTGTGAGCCCCTGAGGGGTGATTATTGGCTGGCCTGGGAAGCCCGACCGTGCCGGCCGGCCCTCCCCAGGTGTGCCTGGGTTCAGATCAATATAAACACCGCTCCAGGCAGCAAGAGCCCCTGTAGCTGTGCCTGACGCCATTTTCTCTGCCCTGTCAGCAGTCTTGGGGCTGGACTGGTGGGAGGGAGTGAGAGGCCACGGCTTTGTGGGTGGCCCAGTGTGAGTGGGGCTCTGCTGGACTTTCTGCAGCAGTTGCCAAGATGCCACCTGCTAAAGAAGAGGATGTGTCACCCATACCTGCCGCTGGAATTTCTCCCTGGGCAGAGGTGAGTGAGGAAGAAAGCAGTGGGGGCCGGGACAGCAGGGGTATCTCAGGCAGGGAAATGGAAAGCTTCCAGAAGAGCACCCAGGGCCAGGACCATCCTGGCTGGCCTGCAGGCACCAAGTCGGCTGGCATGCTGTCGCTCATGTGGCTCCATGGCCCTTCCTCTAGGCTTTCAAGTCCTTGTACATATTCAGGTGTTTTACCTGGGAAGGGTGGGAACATTTCAGCAGCAGCTGGCCTGGGGCTCAGCCCACGTTTACTCACAGATGCCTCGGCACGGTCCCCCAGCTTTGCAATGAGGACGCTTGTTGCGTGGGGCCTGCTGGCTGAATGGGAGATGATTCCCCACCACTGACCAACTTCAGAATTGCTTACAACTGGAGCAAGTGCCCTGATACGGTTTTCCTCTGTGTAACTGGTGGGTTCTGTTTTTTTTTCTTTTTTTCGTTTTTGGTTCAAGGTAGATTTTATTCCTCTTTTTTGTATTTACAGATATAAGCATGGAAATAATTTATTCATATAAATACATGTATGTGAAGGGAAGAATATTTTCTCTGTTTTACTTTTTGTAATTTGAATTTTATTTTATTTTTTTATACAGCAGGTTCTTTTTGGTTATCTCTTTTATACATATAAATGTATATATGCCAATCCCAATCTCTCAACTCCTCCCACCACCACCCCCCAACAGCTTTCCCCCCTTGGTGTCCATACGTTTGTTGTCTACATCTGTTGCTCTATTTCTGCCTGGCAAAACGGTTCATCTGTAAAATTTGTCTAGGTTCCACATATAGGCATTAATATACAAGATTTGTTTTTCTATTTCTGACTTACTTCACTCTGTATGACAGTCTCTAGATCCATCAACGTCTCTACAAATGACCCAATTTCATTCCTTTTTATGGCTTAGTAATATTCCATTTTATATATGTACCACTTCTTTATGCATTCGTCTGTCTGTGGGCATTTAGGTTGCTTCCATTACCTGGATATTGTAAATAGTGATGCAATGAACATTGCGGTGAATGTCTCTTTTTGATTTATGGTTTTGTCTGGGTATATGCCCAGTAGTGGGATGGCTGTATCATATGGTAATTCTATTCTTAATTTTATAAGAAACTCCATAATGTTCTCCACAGTGACTGTATCAATTTACATTCCCAACAATAGTGGAAGAGGGTTCCTTATCTCCACACCCTTTCCAGCATTTGTTGTTTGTAGATTTTCTGATGATGCCCATTCTAACATGTGTGAGGTGATACACCATGGATGAGTCTATTTCGTTGAGCAAAGAGTAGGTCTTGTCTAGTACATATTTGGCTTATGGAACGGTATGTGTGCTAATTTCAATCTCTGGTTTTATACAGCACCCCAACTCAACATTCCCCTTAAGCAAGCATAAGTTTTTATCTAAATGTGAGACTCTGTTCGGTTTTGGAATTCAGTTTATGTGTAGCCAAGTTTACACTCCCTCTATTAGTGATATCTTATGATACTTATCTTTCTCTGTGTGACGTATTTCTCTTAGAATCATCATATTTAAATCCACTCAATTTGCTGCTACAGGCCTGATGACATTGATTTCATTGCTGAGTGATATTCCGTTGTACGTAAGTAGCACAATTCCTTTATCCATTTTTTTCTTTCTGGGATATTTAATTTGTACTGGACTCGAGTTTCTTGTAAACACAGCAGCCCTAAATTTTGTGCTGGCTGTGTCTTGTTGATTTTAATTTTCCTAAGCTATAGGGCTAAAAGTGGAAGTACCCTAGGCTCTGTAGCTTTGTTTTTCAGATGTTTCAGGATACACCATAAACATCTCCAGAGTGTCTGTTGGCAATTTACATCCCGCCCATCAGCATAACAAGGCTCCCTGTTCTCCATGGCCTGTCCTGTGTTTCTGGTTTTTACACTTTTTTCAGATGGCCCGTTTGACGAATGGGAAATGAGACTTCATTGTAGTGCGGATTTCCATTGCTGGAGTGCTTGGTTGGCCAAAAAGGGCATATGCGTTTTTTCCTGAATATATTCAGGAAAAAATGTTTACGCACTTTTGTCCAAGTGCATCAGTGTCAAAGATCTGCCGCTTTTCACATGCTTTAAATGCAATTCCAATCTACCTCCTGAAATATGATTCCTGCAATTCTGCCTCGTTTTCAAGTCCTCTTTGCAGACTTACTTCAATATATTTTTGCCAATAGCTGTCATTTATATCTCTGCAGGTTTGTGAATTACAGTGCCCGTGATTTCCTTTCTTAACTCGTTTCCTTGAAAGCTGGCCACAGAACCGCAGGTTTGCTTTAGGCCATAATCAGGGTCCGACACGGCACTCTGAGCCTTTGGTTAATTCCTCTTCCTGGTGGGAAATTAGAGTTAAATGTGCCCCTCCGGACACCTGCCTCACTCCCAGCCCCTTGGTTATGTGTGTCCTGTAGTTTGAGGCCACATGTGCTGGGTTCCTCACCTTTGGCTGATGTGGCCCCACTGGTGTGAGGACACTCCTGCCTGGTTCCCATCCCCTTGGTGATGTGGACCCTCCGGTGAGAGTCTGATCTTGGCTGGGTTCCTCACACTTCTGAGAGGTGGGCCCTCTTCTCTGAGGTCACTCCTGCCTGGCTGGCCCACCCCGCCTTGACGACGTCGGCTCTCTCGTGGGAGTTGGTGCCTGCTGCGAGTCTCCTCCCCTTGGTAATGAGGGCCCTCTGGCGTCAGGCCCTAACTCCTGGCCTCCCAAAATTTTCTGATGTGCGCCCTGTGGTGCGAGTACACTCCTGCCAGGTTCCCAACACCATGGGAATGTGGGCCTTCTGCTCTGAGGTCCCAACGGTGGGTTGCTCAGTTTCATGATGAGGGCCCTCTGGTGTGAGTTCACTCCGGCCTGGATCCCATAGCCTCGCTGCTCCTGGCCACCTGCGGGGAGGTTACAACTGCGGGATTCCTCACCTTTTTTCTTCTATGGGCCCTCTGTTTTGAGACTCCTCCTGCCTGCCTCACTCCCAGCCCCTTGGTGATGTGTGTCCTCTGGTTTGAGGCCACGTGTGCTGGGTCCCTCACCTTTCGATGATGTGGCCCCACTGGTGTGAGGACACTCTTGCCTGGTTCCTATCCCCTTGAAGATATGGGCTCTCTGGTGAGAGTCTGATCCTGGCTGGGTTCCTCACCCTTCTGTGAGGTGGGCCCTCTGCTGTGAGGTCACTCCTGCTTGGCTGGCACACCCCGCCTGGGCAACATCGGCCCTCTTGTGGCAGTTGGAGCATGCTGGGAGCCTCCTCCCCTCGGTGATGAGGGCCCTCTTGCGTCAGGCCCTAACTGCTGGGTACCCACATTTTCTGATACGTGCTAAGTGGTGCGAGGACACTCCTGCGAGGTTCCCATCCCCATGGGGATGTGGGCCTTCTGCTCTGAGGTCCCAATGGCTGGGTTGCTCACAGTTTCATGATGTGGGCCCTCTGCTGTGAGTTCACTGCAGCCTGGATCACATAGACTCGGTGCTCTGGGCCGCCTGCTGGGAGGTTCCCACTGCAGGATTCCTCACCTTTTTTATTCTATTGGCCCTGTGTTGTGAGGCTACTCATGCCTGCCTCAATCCGAGCCCCTTGGAGATGTGGGTCCTCTGGTTTAGGCCTCATGTGCTGGTTTCCTCACCTTTCTATGATGTGGTCACCCTGGTGTGAAGACAGTCCTGCCTGGTTCTGATCCCCTTGGTGATGTGGGCCCTCTGGTGAGAGTCTTATCCTGGCTGGGTTCCTCACCCTTCTGTGAGGTAGGCCCTCTGCTGTGAGGTCACTCCTGCCTGGCTGTCACACGTCACCTTGTCGACATGGGCCCTCAGTTGGGAGTTGGTGCCTGCTTGGAGTCTCCTCCCCTTGGTAATGAGGGCCCTCTGGCGTCAGACCCTAACTTCTGGGCTCCCAAAATTCTCTGATGTGTGCCCTGAGGTGCGAGTACACTTATGCCATGTTCCCAACCACATAGGAATGTGGGCCTTCTGCTCTGAGGTCCCAAAGCCTGGGTTGCTCACAGTTTCATGATGAGGGCCCTCTGTTTTGAGTTCAGTCAGGTCTGGATCCCATAGCCTCGCTGCTCCTGGCCGCCTGCTGGGAGGTTCCAACTGCGGGATTCCTCACCTTTTTTCTTCTATGGGCCCTCTGTTTTGAGACTCCTCCTGCCTGCCTCACTCCCAGCCCCTTGGTGATGTGTGTCCTCTGGTTTGAGGCCACGTGTGCTGGGTCACTCACATTTCGTTGATGAGGTCCCACTGGTGTGAGGACACTCCAGCCTGGTTTCCATTCTCTTGGTGATGTGGGTCCTCTGGTGAGAGTCTGATCCTCCTTGGGTTCCTCACACTTTTGTGAGGTGGGCCCTCTGCTCTGAGGTCACTCTTGCCTGGCTGGCACACCCCGCATTGGCGACGGCGGCCCACTGGTAGCAGTTGGAGCCTGCTGGGAGCCTCCTCTCCTCGGTGATGAGAGCCCTCTGGTGTCAGGCCCTAACTGCTGGGCTCCCCACATTTTCTGATGTGTGCCCACTGGTGCGATGACACTCCTACTTGGTTCCCTTCCCCATGGGGATGTGGGCCTTGTGCTCTGAGGTCACAACGGCTGGTTTGCTCACAGTTTCATGATGAGGGCCCTCTGTTGTGAGTTCATCACTGCCTGGATCCCATAGCCTCGGTGCTCTGGGCCGCCTGCTGGGATGTTCCAACTGCTGGATTCCTCACCTTTTTTATACAATGGGCCATGTGTTGTGAGGTTAATCCTGCCTGCCTCGCTCCAAGACCCATGGTGATGTGGGTCCTCTGGTTTGAGGCCACATTTTCTTGTTACCTCAACTTTTGATGATATGGCCCCACGGGTGTGATGACACTCCTGCCTGGTTCACAGCCCCTTGCTGATGTGGGCACTCTGGTGAGAGTCTGATCCTGGCTGGGTTCCTTACCCTTCTGTGAGGTGGGCCCTCTGATGTGAGGTCACTCCTGCCTGGCTGGCTCACGTCGCCTTGATGATGTGGGCCCTCTGTTGGCCACTAAAGCATTCTGGGAGCCTCCTACCCTCTTTAATGAGGGCCCTGGAAAAAACGCATATGCACATTTTGACCAAGTGCATCATTGTCCAGGATCTGCCTCTTCTCCTATGCTTTCAGAGCACTTCCCGTCTACGTCCTGAAATCATATTCCAGGAATACTGCCCCGCTTTCAAGTCCTCCTCGCAGCCTTACTTCAATATATTTTTGTATGATACCTGTCATTAATAACTCTGCAGGTTTGTTAAATACAGTGTCCCTGAGCTCCTTTCTTCAACATGCTTTCTTGTGAGCTGGCCGCAAAACCGCAGGATTGCTTCAGGCCCTAATCTGGTTCCGACACGGCATGCTGAGCCTTTGGCTAATTCCTCTTCCTGGTGGGAAATGAGCGTTAAATTTGTTCGTGCAGACACCTACAGCTAATCTCTCATTGGTTCTCCCTATTCCTGTTCATCTTGCGCAGAAATTCCAAACTGTGCCAAACAGGAGGTTAAAGGCACTGACTCTCCAAGTGGGGAGAGTGTTAGTAAAGCGTCTGGAATGGTAAAACCGAGTACGAGGGGACGAAAACTGAGACGCATTTAAAAAGTTTTCCCGGTCACACGGTGGACCATATTCTGGGTTGCCCATGCATGTTTTACCTGAAGGAAGAATCCCTTCAACCTGGAGAGTTGGGACCCATGGAATGGGTACCACGCAGTATGACTTCAAAGGGTTGCCTTTGCTCACCGAACGTCACCAATGCTATCAGCCCGAAGTGTCCAGCCTTATGTCTCACTCAGCTCGGGGTGTAGATGTGGTAAATCCAGGTTGCATCACAAGCCCTGAATGAATTATTTAAGAATTGCTCTCTATTTCACTGTCATTGTGTTTTGTTTTTGTAATTTATTTTGATAATGGGATTTATCGGATTTTCACTGCTGCGTTTATGCCGCTGTACACATGCTTGATTCTCTTATGGAGACATATAAATCCATGGGTTTTCAGATTCTTACTAGTCAGGTATATTCCTAGGCATTGAATATGGGGTGTTGAGTCCATTTCGTGGAGCAAGGAGTAGGTCCTGACTATTACATATTTGCTTATGGAAAGGTATCTGTGCTAATTTCAATCTCTGGTTTTATGCAGCACCACAACTCACCTTTCCCCTTAAGCAAGCATAAGTTGGTTTTCTAAATTTGAGACCCTTTTCTGTTTTGTAATTGAGTTCATGTGCAGCCATGTTTGCATTCCGTGTATTTGAGATATCTTATGGTGTTTCTTTTTCTGTGTGACTTAGTTAACTTAGAATGATCGTACCTGAATCCACTCATTATGCCGCGACGGGCCTCATGACATAGATTTCATTGCTGAGTGATATTCCATTGTACGTACGTACAACAACTTCTTTATCCATTTTTTGCTTTCTGGGATATTCCACTTGTACCGTAAATGAGGTTCTTGTAAGCAGAGCCGTCCAAAATTTATGGGTGGCTGTGTCTTTTTGATTTTAATTTCCCTAAGCTATAGAACCATAAGTTGAAGTGCCGTAGGCTCCGTTGCTTAGTTTTTTAGGTGTTTGAGGAAACACCATACACTTCTCCAGAGTGGCTGTTGGCAAGTTACATCCCGCCCATCAGCATAACAAGGCTCCCTGTTCTCCATGGCCTGTCCTGCCTTTCTGGATTTTTCACTTTTTTCAGATGTCCCTTTTGACAGGGGGGCAGTGAGACTTCATTGGAATGCAGATTTCTTTACAGGCTTGCTTGTTTGGCCAAAAAGGGCGTATGTGTTTTTTCTTGAATATATTCAGGAAAAAACGCATACGCCCTTTTTGACCAAATGCATCATTGTCGACTTTCTGTCTCTTTCCTTATGCTTTAAATGCAATTCCAGTCTGCCCCTGAACTCGTTTTCCTGCAATTCTGCCCCGCTTTCAAGTCCTCTACGCAGCCTTACTTCAATACATTTTTGGACAATAGCTGACATTTATAACTCTGCAGGTTTGTGAATGACAGTGCGCCTGAGCTCCTTTCTTCTACTCGCTTTCTTGTGAGCTGGCCGCAAACCCGCAGGATTGCTTCATGCCCTAATCTGGTTCCGGCACAGCATGCTGATCCTTTGGTAAATTCCTCTTCCTGGTGGGAAATGAGTGTTATATTTGAACGTGCAGACACCTAGAGCTAGTCTCTCATTGCTTCTCCCTATTCTTGTTCATCTTGCGCAGAAATTGCAAACTGTGCCAAACAGGAGGTTAAAGGCACTGACTCTCTAAGTGGGGAGAGTATTAGTAAAGGGTCTTCAATCGTGAACCCGAGTAAAAGGGGATGAAAACTGAGATGCATTTGAAAAGGTTTCCCGGTCACACGGTGCACCATACTGTGGGTTTCCCATGCATGTTTTAGCTGAAGGAAGAATCCCTTAAACCTGGAGAGTTGGGACCCATGGAATGGGTACCATGCAGTATGACTTCAAAGGGCCTGCATTTTCTCAACGAACCTCACCAATGCTATCAGGCCGAAGTGTACAGCCTTATGTCTCACTCAGCTCTGGTTGTAGATGTGGTAAATCCAGGTTGCATCACAAGCCCTGAATGAATTATTTAAGAATTGCTCTCTATTTCACTGTCATTGTGTTTGTTTTTGTAATTCATTTTGATAATGGGATTTATCGGATTTTCTCTGCTGCATTCATGCCGCTGTACACACACTTGAGTATCTTATGGAGACATATAAATCCATGGGTTTGAAGATACTTACTAGTCAGGTGTATTCCTAGGCGTTGAATATGGGGTGTTTAGTCCATTTCGTTGAGCAAGGGCTAGGTCTTGACTATTACATATTTGGCTTATGGAAAGGTATCTGTGCTAATTTCTATCTCTGGTTTTATGCAGCACCCCAACTCACTTTTCCCCTTAAGCAAGCATAAGGTGGTTTTCTAAATTTGAGACCCTGTTCTGTTTTGTAATTCAGTTCATGTGTAGCCAAGTTTACATTCCGTGTATTAGTGATATCTTATGATGTTTCATTTTCTGTGTGACTTATTTCACTTAGAATCATCGTACCTGAATCCACTCATTATGCCACGATGGGCCTGATGACATAGATTTCAATGCTGAGTGATATTCCATTGAATGTGTGTACCACAACTTCTTTGTCCATTTTTCACATTCTGGGATATTTAACTTGTACCGTAGACGAGATTCCTGTAAACAGAGCCGTCTGAAACTTTGGGGTGGCTGTCTGTTTTTGATTTTAATTTCCGTGATCTATAAGACCATAAGTGGAAGTGCCGTAGTCTCCGTTGCTTTGTTTCTTAGGTGTTTCAGGAAACACCATACACTTCTCCAGAGTGGCTGTTGGCAATTTACATCCCGCCCATCAGCATAACAAAGCTCCCTGTTCTCCATGGCCTGTGCTGTCTTTCCGGATTTTACACTTTTTTCAGGTGGCCCTTTTGACCTGGGGGCAGTGAGACTTCTTTGTAGTGCAGATTTCTTTAACATGCTGGCTTGGTTGGCCAAAAAGGGCGTATGCGTTTTTTCCTGAATATATTCAGGAAAAAACGCATACGCCCTTTTTGGCCAAGTGCATCATTGTCGACGTTCTGCCTCTTTTCCTATGCTTTAAATGCAATTCCAGTCTACCCCCTGAAATCGTTTTCCTGCAATTCTGCCCCGCTTTCCAGTCCTCTTCGCAGCCTTCCTTCAATATATTTTTGGACGATAGCTGTCATTTATAACTCTGCAGGTTTGTGAATTACAGTGCCCCTGAGCTCCTTTCTTCAACTCGCTTTCTTGTGAGCTGGCCGCAAACACACATGATTGCTTCAGGCCCTAATCTGGTTCCGGCACGGCATGCTGAGCCTTTGGTTAATTCCTCTTCCTGGTGGGAAATGAGCGTTCCATTTGCCCGTCCAGACACCTACAGCTAGTCTCTCATTGGTTCTCCCTATTCCTGTTCATCTTGCGCAGAAATTGCAAACTGTGCCAAACAGGAGGTTAAAGGCACTGACTCTCCAAGTGGGGAGAGTGTTAGTAAACGGTCTGGAATGGTGAACCCGAGTAAAAGGGGACGAAAACTGAGATGCATTTGAAAACGTTTCCCGGTCACACAGTGCACTGTACTGTGGGTTTCCCATGCATGTTTTAGCTGAAGGAAGAATCCCTTAAACCTGGAGAGTTGGGACCCATGGAATGGGTACCATGCAGTATGACTTCAAAGGGTCTGCATTTGCTCATCGAACCTCACCAATGCTATCAGCCCGAAGTGTCCAGCCTTATGTCTCACTCAGCTCGGGGTGTAGATGTGGTAAATCCAGGTTGCATCACAAGCCCTGAATGAATTATTTAAGAATTGCTCTCTATTTCACTGTCATTGTGTTTGTTTTTGTAATTCATTTTGATAATGGGATTTATCGGATTTCCACTGCTGCGTTTAGGCCGCTGTACACACGCTTGATTTCCTTATGGAGACATAAAAATCCATGAGTTTTAAGATTCTTACTTCTCAGGTATATTCCCAGGCTTTCAGTCCGTTTCGTTGAGCAAGGAGTAGGTCTTGTCTATTATATATTTGGCTTATGGAACGGTATCTGTGCTAATTGCAATCTCTGGTTTTATGCAGCACCCCAAATCACCTTTCCCCATAAGCAAGCATAAGTTGGTTTTCTAAATTTGAGACCCTGTTCTGTTTTGTAATTCAGTTTATATGTAGCCAAGTTTACATTCCGTGTATTACTGATATATTATGATGTTTCTTTTTCTGTGTGACTTATTTCTCGTAGGATCATCGTACCTGAATCCACTCATTATGCCGCTACGGGCCTGAAGACGTAGATTTCTTTGCTGAGTGATATTCCATTGTACGTGCGTACCAGAAATTCTTTATCCATTTTTTCCTTTCTCGGATATTTAACTTGTACCGTAGACAAGGTTCTTGTAAACGGAGCCGTCCCAAACTCTGGGGTGGCTGTGTGTTTTTGATTTAATTTCTCTAAGCTATAGGACCATAAGTGGAAGTGCCATAGGCTGTGTTGCTTTGTTTCCTACGTGTTTCTGGAAACACCATACACTTCTCCAGAGTGGTTGTTGGTAATTTACATCCCGCCCATCAGCATGACAAGGCTCCCTGTTCTCCATGACCTGTCCTGACTTTCTGGATTTTACATTTTTTTTAGATGGCCTTTTTGACCAGGGGGCAGTGAGAATTCATTGTAGTGCAGATTTCCTTTACACGCTTGCTTGGTTGGCCAAAAAGGGCGTATGCGTTTTTTCCTGAATATATTCAGGAAAAAACGCATATGCCCTTTTTGGCCAAGTGCATCATTGTCAACATTCTACCTCTTTTCCTATGCTTTAAGTGCAATTCCAGTCTACCCCCTGAAATCGTTTTCCTGAAATTCTGCCCTGCTTTCAAGTCCTCTTCGAAGACTTACTTCTATACATTTTTGGACAATAGCTGTCATTCATAACTCTGCAGGTTTGTGAATTACAGTGCCCCTGAGCTCCTTTCTTCAACTCGCTTTCTTGTGAGCTGGCCGCAAAACCACATGATTGCATCAGGCCCTAATCTCTTTCCGGCCGGGCACGCTGAGCCTTTGGTTAATTCCTCATCCTGGTGGGAAATGAGCGTTCCATTTGCCCGTGCAGGCACCTACAGCTAGTCTCTCATTGCTTCTCCCTATTCCTGTTCATCTTGCGCAGAAATTGCAAAGTGTCCCAAACAGGAGGTTAAATGCACTGACTCTCCAAGTGGGGAGAGTGTTAGTAAAGCGTTCAAATGTTGAACCCGAGTACCAGGTGACGAAAACTGAGATGCATTTGAAAACGTTTCCCAATCACACGGTGGACCATACTATGGGTTTCCCATGCATGTTTTAGCTGAAGGAAGAATCCCTTAAACCTGGAGAGTTGGGACCCATGGAATGGGTACCATGCAGTATGACTTCAAAGGGTCTGCGTTTGCTCACCGAACCTCACCAATGCTATCAGCCCGAAGTGTCCAGCCTTATGTCTCACCCAGCTCTGGGTGTAGATGTGGTAAATCCAGGTTGCATCACAAGCCCTGAATGAATTAGTTAAGAATTGCTCTCTATTTCACTGTCATTGTGTTTTGTTTTTGAAATTTATTTTGATAATGGGATTTATTGGATTTTCACTGCTGCGTTTAGGCCGCTGTACACACGCTTGATTTCCTTATGGAGACATATAAATCCATGGGTTTTAAGATTCTTACTTGTCAGGTATCTTGCCAGGCGTTGAATATGGGGTGTTGAGTCCATTTCGTTGAGCAAGGAGTAGGTCTTGTCTATTATATATTTGGCTTATGGAACGGTATCTGTGCTAATTTCAATCTCTGGTTTTATGCAGCACCCCAACTCACCTTTCCCCATAAGCAAGCATAAGTTGGTTTTCTAAATTTGAGACCCTGTTCTGTTTTGTAATTCAGTTTATGTGTAGCCAAGTTTACATTCCGTGTATTAGTGGTATCTTATGATGTTTCTTTTTCTGTGTGACTTATTTCTCGTAGAATCATCGTACCTGAATCCACTCATTATGCCGCTACGGACCTGAAGACGTAGATTTCATTGCTGAGTGATATTCCATTGTACGTGCATACCACAACTTCTTTATCCATTTTTTGCTGTTTCGGATATTTAACATGTACCGTAGACGAGGTTCTTGTAAACAGAGCCGTCCCAAACATTGGGGTGGCTGTGTGTTTTTGATTTTAATTTCCCTAAGCTATAGGACCATAAGTGGAAGTGTCATAAGCTGTGTTGCTTTGTTTCCTTCGTGTTTCACGAAACACCATACACTTCTCCAGATTGGCTGTTGGCAATTTATATCCCGCCCATCAGCGTAACAAGGCTCCCTGTTCTCCATGACCTGTCCTGCCTTTGTGGATTTTACACATTTTTCAGATGGCCCTTTTGACCGGGGGGCAGTGAGACTTCATTGTAGTGCAGATTTCTTTACACGCTTGCTTGGTTGGCCAAAAAGGTCGTATGCGTTTTTTCCTGAATATATTCAGGAAAAAACGCATACGCCCTTTTTGGCCAAGTGCATCATTGTCGACATTTTGCCTCTTTTCCTATGCTTTAAGTGCAATTCCAGTCTATCCCCTGAAATCGTTTCTCTGAAATTCTGCCCCGCTTTCAAGTCCTCTTGGAAGACTTACTTCAGTACATTTTCCGACGATACCTGTCATTCATAACTCTGCAGGTTTGTGAATTACAGTGCCCCTGAGCTCCTTTCTTCAACTCGCTTTCTTGTGAGCTGGCCGCAAAACCACATGATTGCATCAGGCCCTAATCTCTTTCCGGCCGGGCACGCTGAGCCTTTGGTTAATTCCTCATCCTGGTGGGAAATGAGCGTTCCATTTGCCCATGCAGGCACCTACAGCTAGTCTCTCATTGGTTCTCCCTATGCCTGTTCATCTTGCGCAGAAATTGCAAACTGTACCAAACAGGAGTTTAAAGGCACTGACTCTCCAAGTGGGAAGAGTGTTAGTAAAGCGTCTGGAATGCTGAACCCGAGTACCAGGGGACGAAACCTGAGATGCATTTGAAAACGTTTCCCGGTCACACAGTGCACTGTACTGTGGGTTTCCCATGCATGTTTTAGCTGAAGGAAGTATCCCTTAAACCTGGAGAGTTGGGACCCATGGAATGGGTACCATGCAGTATGACTTCAAAGGGTCTGCGTTTGCTCACCGAACCTCACCAATGCTATCAGCCCGAAGTGTCCAGCCTTATGTCTCACCCAGCTCTGGGTGTAGATGTGGTAAATCCAGGTGTCATCACAAGCCCTGAATGAATTATTTAAGAATTGCTCTCTATTTCACTGTCATTGTGTTTTGTTTTTGAAATTCATTTTGATAATGGGATTTATCAGATGTTCACTGCTGCGTTTAGGCCGCTGTACACACGCTTGATTTCCTTATGGAGACATATAAATCCATGGGTTTTAAGATTCTTACTTGTCAGGTATCTTCCCAGGCGTTGAATATGGGGTGTTGAGTCCATTTCGTTGAGCAAGGAGTAGGTCTTTTCTATTATATATTTGGCTTATGGAACGGTATCTGTGCTAATTTCAATCTCTGGTATTATGCAGCACCCCAACTCACTTTTCCCCATAAGCAATCATGAGTTGGTTTTCTAAATTTGAGACCCTGTTCTGTTTTGTAATTCAGTTTATGTGTAGCCAAGGTGACATTCCGTGTATTAGTGATATCTTATGATGTTTCTTTTTCTGTGTGACTTATTTCCGTAGAATCATCGTACCTGAATCCACTCATTATGCCAATAGGACCTGATGACGTAGATTTCATTGCTGAGTGATATTCCACTGTACGTGCGTACCACAACTTCTTTATGCATTTTTTGCTTTCTTGGATATTTAACTTGTACCGTAGACGAGGTTCTTGTAAACAGAGCCGTCCCAAACTTTGGGGTGGCTGTGTGTTTTTGATTTTAATTTCCCTAAGCTATAGGACCATAAGTGGAAGTGCCATAGGCTGTGTTGCTTTGTTTCCTACGTGTTTCAGGAAACACCATACACTTCTCCAGAGTGGCTGTTGGCAATTTACATCCCGCCCATCAGCATAACAAGGCTCCCTGTTCTCCATGACCTGTCCTGCCTTTCTGGATTTTACACTTTTTTCAGATGGCCCTTTTGACCGGGGGGCAGTGAGACTTCATTGTAGTGACGATTTCATTTACACGCTTGCTTGGTTGGCCAAAAAGTGCGTTTGCGTTTTTTCCTGAATATATTCAGGGAAAAACGCAATATGCCCTTTTTCGCCAAGTGCATCATTGTCGACATTCTGCCTGTGTTCCTGTGCTTTAAGCGCAATTCCAGTCTACCCCCTGAAATCGTGTTCATGAAATTCTGCCCCGCTTTCAAGTCCTCTTCGAAGACTTACTTCAGTACATTTTGGACGATAGCTGCCATTCATAACTCTGCAGGTTTGTGAATTACAGTGCCCCTGAGCTCCTTTCTTCAACTCGCTTCCATGTGAGCTGGCCGCCAAGCCGCAGTATTGCTTCAGGCCCTAATCTGTTTCCGGCAGGGCACGTTGAGCCTTTGGTTAATTCCTCTTCCTGGTGGGAAATGTGCTTCCATTTGCCCGTGCAGACACCTACAGCTAGTCTCTCATTGGTTCTCCCTATTCCTGTTCATCTTGCGCAGAAATTGCAAACTGTGCCAAACAGGAGGTGAAAGGCACTGACTCTCCAAGTGAGGAGAGTGTTAGTAAAGCGTCTGGAATGGTGAACCTGAGTACCAGGGGACGAAAACTGAGATGCATTTGAAAACGTTTCCCAATCACACGGTGGACGATACTCTGGGTTTCCCATGCATGTTTTAACTGAAGAAGAATCCCTAAACCTGGAGAGTTGGGACCCATGGAATGGGTACCATGCAGTATGACTTTAAAGGGTCTGCGTTTGCTCACCGAACTTCACCAATGCTATCAGCCCGAAGTGTCCAACCTTATATCTCACACAGCTCTGGGTGTAGATGTGGTAAATCCAGGTTGCATCACAAGCCCTGAATGAATTATTTAAGAATTGCTCTCTATTTCACTGTCATTGTGTTTTGTTTTTGAAATTCATTTTGATAATGGGATTTATCGGATGTTCACTGCTGCGTTTAGGCAGCTGTACACACGCTTGATTTCCTTATGGAGACATATAAATCCATGGGTTTTAAGATTCTTACTTGTCAGGTATCTTGCCAGGCGTTGAATATGTGGTGTTGAGTCCATTTCGTTGAGCAAGGAGTAGGACTTGTCTATTATATATTTGGCTTATGGAACGGTATCTGTGCTAATTTCAATCTCTGGTTTTATGCAGCACCCCAACTCACCTTTCCCCATAAGCAAGCATAAGTTGGTTTTCTAAATTTGAGACCCTGTTCTGTTTTGTAATTCAGTTCATGTGTAGCCAAGTTTACATTCCGTGTATTAGTGATATCTTATGATGTTTCTTTTTCTGTGTGAATTATTTCTCGTAGAATCATCGTACCTGAATCCACTCATTATGCCGATAGGGACCTGATGACGTAGATTTCATTGCTGAGTGATATTCCATTGTACGTGCGTACCACAACTTCTTTATCCATTTTTTGTTTTCTCGGATATTTAACTTGTGCCGTAGACGAGGTTCTTGTAAACAGAGCCATCCCAAACTTTGGGGTGGCTGTGTGTTTGTGATTTTAGTTTCCCTAAGCTATAGGACCATAAGTGGAAATGACATAGGCTGTGTTGCTTTGTTTCCTACGTGTTTCAGGATACACCATACATTTCTCCAGAGTGGCTGTTGGCAATTTACATCCCGCCCATCAGCATAACAAAGCTCCCTGTTCTCCAAGACCTGTCCTGCCTTTCTGGATTTTACACGATTTTCAGATGGCCCTTTTGACCGGGGGGCAGTGAGACTTCATTGTAGTGCAGATTTCTTTACACGCTTGCTTGGTTGGCCAAAAAGGGCGTATGCGTTTTTTCCTGAATATATTCAGGAAAAAACGCATACGCCCTTTTTCGCCAAGTGCATCATTGTCGACATTCTGCCTCTGTTCCTAAGCTTTAAGCGCAATTCCTGTCTACCCCCTGAAATCGTTTTCCTGAAATTCTGCCCCGCTTTCCAGTCCTCTTCGAAGACTTACTTCAGTACATTTTGGACGATAGCTGTCATTCATAACTCTGCAGGTTTGTGAATTACACTGCCCCTGAGCTCCTTTCTTCAACTCGCTTCCATGTGAGCTGGCCGCTAATCCGCAGTATTGCTTCAGGCCCTAATCTGTTTCCGGCAGGGCACGTTGAGCCTTTGGTTAATTCCTCTTCCTGGTGGGAAATGTGCTTCCATTTGCCCGTGCAGGCACCTACAGCTAGTCTCTCATTGGTTCTCCCTATTCCTGTTCATCTTGCGCAGAAATTGGAAACTGTGCCAAACAGGAGGTGAAAGGCACTGACTCTCCAAGTGAGGAGAGTGTTAGTAAAGCGTCTGCAATGGTGAACCTGAGTACCAGGGGACGAAAACTGAGATGCATTTGAAAACGTTTCCCAATCACACGGTTGAACATACTCTGGGTTTCCCATGCATGTTTTAACTGAAGAAGAATTCCTAAATCTGGAGAGTTGGGACCCATGGAATGGGTACCATGCAGTATGACTTCAAAGGGTCTGCGTTTGCTCACCGAACTTCACCAATGCTATCAACCCGAAGTGTCCAGCCTTATGTCTCACCCAGCTCTGGGTGTAGATGTGGAAAATCCAGGTTGCATCACAAGCCCTGAATGAATTATTTAAGAATTGCTCTCTATTTCACTGTCATTGTGTTTTGTTTTTGAAATTCATTTTGATAATGGGATTTATCGGATGTTCACTGCTGCATTTAGGCCGCTCTACACACGCTTGATTTCCTTATGGAGACATATAAATCCATGGGTTTTAAGATTCTTACTTGTCAGGTATCTTCCCAGGCGTTGAATATGGGGTGTTGAGTCCATTTCGTTGAGCAAGGAGTAGGTCTTGTCTATTATATATTTGGCTTATGGAACGGTATCTGTGCTAATTTCAATCTCTGGTTTTATGCAGCACCCCAACTCACCTTTCCCCATAAGCAAGCATAAGTTGGTTTTCTAAATTTGAGACCCTGTTCTGTTTTGTAATTCAGTTCATGTGTAGCCAAGTTTACATTCCGTGTATTAGTGATACCTTATGATGTTTCTTTTTCTGTGTGAATTATTTCTCGTAGAATCATCGTACCTGAATCCACTCATTATGCTGATAGGGACCTGATGACGTAGATTTCATTGCTGAGTGATATTCCATTGTACGTGCGTACCACAACTTCTTTATCCATTTTTTGCTTTCTCGGATATTTAACTTGTACCGTAGACGAGGTTCTTGTAAACAGAGCCATCCCAAATTTTGGGGCGGCTGTGTCTTTTTGATTTTAATTTCCCTAAGCTATAGGACCATAAGTGGAAGTGCCATAGGCTGTGTTGCTTTGTTTCCTACGTGTTTCAGGATACACCATACATTTCTCCAGAGTGGCTGTTGGCAATTTACATCCCGCCCATCAGCATAACAAGGCTCCCTGTTCTCCAAGACCTGTCCTGCCTTTCTGGATTTTACACATTTTTCAGATGGCCCTTTTGACCGGGGGGCAGTGAGACTTCATTGTAGTGCAGATTTCCTTTACATGCTTGCTTGTTTGGCCAAAAAGGGCGTATGCGTTTTTTCGTGAATATATTCAGGAAAAAACGCATACACCCTTTTTGGCCAAGTGCATCAAGGTTGACATTCTGCCTCTTTTCCTATGCTTTAAGTGCAATTCCAGTCTACCCCCTGAAATCGTGTTCCTGAAATTCTGCCCCGCTTTCAAGTCCACTTCGAAGACTTACTTCCGTACATTTTTGGACGATAGCTGTCATTCATAACTCTGCATGTTTGTGAATTACAGTGCCCCTGAGCTCATTTCTTCAACACGCTTTCTTGTGAGCTGGCCGCAAAACCGTGGGATTGCTTCAGGCCCTAATCTGTTTCCGGCAGGGTTCGCTGAGCCTCTGGTTAATTCTTCTTCCTGGTGGGAAATGAGCATTCCATTTGCCCGTGCAGACACCAACAGCTAGTCTCTCATTGGTTCTCCCTATGCCTGTTCATCTTGCGCAGAAATTGCAAACTGTGCCAAACAGGAGTTTAAAGGCACTGACTCTCCAAGTGGGGAGAGTGTTAGTAAAGCGTCTGGAATGGTGAACCCGAGTACCAGGGGACGAAAACTGAGATGCATTTGAAAACGTTTCCCAATCACACAGTGGGACATACTCTGGGATTCCCATGCATGTTTTAGCTGAAGGAAGAATCCCTTAAACCTGGAGAGTTGGGACCCATGGGATGGGTACCATGAAGTATGACTTCAAAGGGTCTGCGTTTGCTCACCGAACCTCACCAATGCTATCAGCCCGAAGTGCCCAGCCTTATGTCTCACCCAGCTCTGGGTGTAGATGTGGTAAATCCAGGTGGCATCACAAGCCCTGAATGAATTATTTAAGAATTGCTCTCTATTTCACTGTCATTGTGTTTTGTTTTTGAAATTCATTTTGATAATGGGATTTATCGGATTTTCACTGCTGCGTTTAGGCCGCTGTACACACGCTTGATTTCCTTATGGAGACATATAAATCCATGGGTTTTAAGATTCTTACTTGTCAGGTATCTTGCCAGGCGTTGAATATGGGGTGTTGAGTCCATTTCTTTCAGCAAGGAGTAGGTCTTGTCTATTATATATTTGGCTTATGGAAAGGTATCTGTGCTAGTTTCAATCTCTGGTTTTATGCAGCACCCCAACTCACCTTTCCCGTTAAGCAAGCATAAGTTGGATTTCTAAATTTGAGACCCTGTTCTGTTTTGTAATTCAGTTCATGTGTAGCCAAGTTTACATTCCGTGTATTAGTGATATCTTATGATGTTTCTTTTTCTGTGTGACTTATTTCTCGTAGAATCATCGTACCTGAATCCACTCATTATGCCGCTACGGGCCTGAAGACGTAGATTTCATTGCTGAGTGATATTCCATTGTACGTGCGTACCAGAACTTCTTTATCCATTTTATCCTTTCTCGGATATTTAACTTGTACCGTAGACAAGGTTCTTGTAAACAGAGCCATCCCAAACATTGGGGTGGCTGTGTGTTTGTGATTTTAATTTCCCTAAGCTATAGGACCATAAGTGGAAGTGACATAGGCTGTGTTGCTTTGTTTCCTACGTGTTTCAGGATACACCATACATTTCTCCAGAGTGGCTGTTGGCAATTTACATCCCGCCCATCAGCATAACAAGGCTCCCTGTTCTCCAAGAACTGTCCTGCCTTTCTGGATTTTACACATTTTTCAGATGGCCCTTTTGACCGGGGGGCAGTGAGACTTCATTGTAGTGCAGATTTCTTTACACGCTTGCTTGGTTGGCCAAAAAGGGCGTATGCGTTTTTTCCTGAATATATTCAGGAAAAAACGCATACGCCCTTTTTCGCCAAGTGCATCATTGTCGACATTCTGCCTCTTTTCCTATGCTTTAAGTGCAATTCCAGTCTACCCCCTGAAATCGTTTTCCTGAAATTCTGCCCCGCTTTCAAGTCCTCTTCGAAGACTTCCTTCAGTACATTTTTTGGACGATAGCTGTCATTCATAACTCTGCATGTTTGTGAATTACAGTGCCCCTGAACTCATTTCTTCAAATCGCTTTATTGTGAGCTGGCCGCAAAACCGCAGGATTGCTTCAGGCCCTAATCTGTTTCCGGCCGGACACGCTGAGCCTTTGGTTAATTCCTCTTCCTGGTGGGAAATGAGCGTTCAATTTGCCCGTGCAGACACCAACAGCTAGTCTCTCATTGGTTCTCCCTATTCCTGTTCATCTTGCGCAGAAATTGCAAACTGTGCCAAACAAGATGTTAAAGGCACTGACTCTCCAAGTGGGGAGAGTGTTAGTAAAGCGTCTGGAATGTTGAACCCGAGTACCAGGGGACGAAAACTGAGATGCATTTGAAAACGTTTCCCAATCACACGGCGGACGATAGTCTGGGTTTCCCATGCATGTTTTAGCTGAAGGAAGTATCCCTTAAACCTGGAGAGCTGGGACTCATGGAATGGGTACCATGCAGTATGAGTTCAAAGGGTCTGCGTTTGCTCACCGAACCTCACCAATGCTATCAGCCCGAAGTGTCCAGCCTTATGTCTCACCCAGCTCTGGGTGTAGATGTGGTAAATCCAGGTGGCATCACAAGCCCTGAATGAATTATTTAAGAATTGCTCTCTATTTCACTGTCATTGTGTTTTGTTTTTGAAATTTATTTTGATAATGGGATTTATCGGATTTTCACTGCTGCGTTTAGGCCGTTGTACACACGCTTGATTTCCTTATGGAGACATATAAATCCATGGGTTTTAAGATTCTTACTTGTCAGGTATCTTGCCAGGCGTTGAATATGGGGTGTTGAGTCCATTTCGTTGAGCAAGGAGTAGGGCTTGTCTATTATATATTTGGCTTATGGAACGGTATCTGTGCTAATTTCAATCTCTGGTTTTATGCAGCACCCCAACTCACCTTTCCCCATAAGCAAGCATAAGTTGGTTTTCTAAATTTGAGACCCTGTTCTGTTTTGTAATTCAGTTTATGTGTAGCCAAGTTTACATTCCATGTATTACTGATATATTATGATGTTTCTTTTTCTGTGTGACATATTTCTTGTAGAATCATCGTACCTGAATCCACTCATTATGCCACTACGGACCTGATGACGTAGATTTCATTGCTGAGTGATATTCCATTGTACGTGCGTACCACAACTTCTTTATCCATTTTTTGGTTTTTCGGATATTTAACATGTACCGTAGACGAGGTTCTTGTAAACAGAGCCGTCCCAAACTTTGGGGTGGCTGTGTGTTTTTGATTTTAATTTCCCTAAGCTATAGGACCATAAGTGGAAGTGCCATAGGCTGTGTTGCTTTGTTTCCTTCGTGTTTCACGAAACACCATACACTTCTCCAGAATGGCTGTTGGCAATTTCTATCCCGCCCATCAGCGTAACAAGGCTCCCTGTTCTCCATGACCTGTCCTGCCTTTGTGGATTTTACACATTTTTCAGATGGCCCTTTTGACCGGGGGGCAGTGAGACTTCATTGTAGTGCAGATTTCCTTTACACGCTTGCTTGGTTGGCCAAAAAGGGCGTATGCGTTTTTTCCTGAATATATTCAGGAAAAAACGCATACGCCCTTTTTGGCCAAGTGCATCATTGTCGACATTCTACCTCTTTTCCTATGCTTTAAGTGCCATTCCAGTCTATCCCCTGAAATCGTTTCTCTGAAATTCTGCCCCGCTTTCAAGTCCTCTTGGAAGACTTACTTCAGTACATTTTCCGACGATACCTGTCATTCATAACTCTGCAGGTTTGTGAATTACAGTGCCCCTGAGCTCCTTTCTTCAACTCGCTTTCTTGTGAGCTGGCCGCAAAACCGCAGGATTGCTTCAGGCCCTAATCTGTTTCCGGCCGGGCACGCTGAGCCTTTGGTTAATTCCTCATCCTGGTGGGAAATGAGCGTTCCATTTGCCCGTGCAGACACCTACAGCTAGTCTCTCATTGGTTCTCCCTATTCCTGTTCATCTTGCGCAGAAATTGCCAACTGTGCCAAACAAGAGGTTAAATGTACTGACTCTCCAAGTGGGGAGAGTGTTAGTAAAGCATCTGGAATGGTGAACCTGAGTGCCAGGGGACGAAAACTGAGATGCATTTGAAAACGTTTCCCAATCACACGGTGGACCATACTCTGGGTTTCCCATGCATGTTTGGCTGAAGGTAGAATCCCTTAAAACTGGAGAGTTGGGACCCTTTGAATGGGTACCATGCAGTATGACTTCAAAGGGTCTGCATTTGCTCACCGAATCTCAACAATGCTATCAGCCCGAAGTGTCCAGCCTTATGTCTCACCCAGCTCTGGGTGTAGATGTGGTAAATCCAGGTTTCATGACAAGCTCTGAATGAATTATTTAAGAATTGCTGTCTGTTTCACTGTCATTGTGTTTTGTTTTTGAAATTTATGTTGATAATGGGATTTATCGGATTTTCACTGCTGTGTTGAGGCCGCTGTACACACGCTTGATTTCCTTATGGAGACATATAAATCCATGGGTTTTAAGATTCTTACTTGTCAGGTATCTTCCCATAGGTTGAATATCGGGTGTTGAGTCCATTTCGTTGAGCAAGGAGTAGGTCTTGTCTTTTATATATTTGGCTTATGGAACGGTATCTGTGCTAATTTCAATCTCTGGTTTTATGCAGCACCCCAACTCACCTTTTCCCTTAAGCAAGCATAAGTTGGTTTTCCCAATTTGAGACCCTGTTCTGTTTTGTAATTCAGTTCATGTGTAGCCAAGTTTACATTCCGTGTATTAGTGATATCTTATGATGTTTCTTTTTCTGTGTGACTTATTTCTCGTAGAATCATCATACCTGAATCCACTCATTATGCCGCTACGGGCATGATGACGTACATTTCATTGCTGAGTGATATTCCATGGTACGTGCGTACCACAACTTCTTTATGCATTATTTGCTTTCTCGGATATTTAACTTGTACCGTAGACGAGGTTCTTGTCAACAGAGACGTCCCAAACTTTGGGGTGGCTGTGTGTTTTTGGTTTTAATTTCCTTAAGCTATAGGACCATAAGTGGAAGTGCAATAGGCTGTGTTGCTTTGTTTCCTACGTGTTTCAGGAAACACCATACACTTCTCCAGAGTGGCTGTTGGCAATTGACATCCTGCCCAGCAGCATAACAAGGCTCCCTGTTCTCCATGACCTGTCCTGCCTTTCTGGATTTTACACTTTTTTCAGATGGCCCTTTTGACCGGGGGGCAGTGAAACTTCATTGTTGTGCAGATTTCCTTTACACACTTGCTTGGTTGACCAAAAAGTGCGTATGCGTTTTTTCCTGACTATATTCAGGAAAAAACACATACGGCCTTTTTGGCCAAGTGCATCATTGTCGACATTCTGCCTCATTTCCTATGCTTTAAGTGCAATTCCAGTCTACCCCCTGAAATCGTTTTCCTGAAATTCTGCCCCGCTTTCAAGTCCTCTTCGAAGACTTACTTCAATACATTTTTGGACAATAGCTGTCATTCATAACTCTGCAGGTTTGTGAATTTCAGTGACCCAGGGCTCCTTTCTTTAACTCACTTTCTTGTGAGCTGGCTGCAAAACCGCAGGATTGCTTCAGGCCCTAATCTGTTTCCGGCAGGGCACGCTGAGCCTTTGCTTAATTCGTTTTCCTGGTGGGAAATGAGCGTTCCATTTGCCCGTGCAGACACCTACAGCTAGTCTCTCATTGGTTCTCCCTATTCCTGTTCATCTTCCGCAGAAATTGCAAACTGTGCCAAACAGGAGTTTAAAGGCACTGACTCTCCAAGTGGGGAGAGTGTTAGTAAAGCGTCTGGAATGGTGAACCCGAGTACCAGCGTTCGAAAACTGAGATGCATTTGAAAACGTTTCCCAATCACACGGTGGACCATACTCTGGGTTTCCCATGCATGTTTTAGCTGAAGGAAGATTCCCTTAAACCTGGAGAGTTGGGACCCATGGAATGGGTACCATGCATTATGACTTCAAAGGGTCTGCGTTTGCTCACCGAACCTCACCAAAGCTATCAGCCCGAAGTGTCCAGCCTTATGTCTCACCCAGCTCTGTGTGTAGATGTGGAAAATCCAGGTTTCATCACAAGCCCTGAATGAATTATTTAAGAATTGCTCTCTATTTCACTGTCATTGTGTTTTGTTTTTGAAATTTATTTTGATAATGGGATTTATAGGATATTCACTGCTGCGTTTATGCCGCTGTACACACGCTTGATTTCCTTGTGGATACATATAAATCCATGGGTTTTAAGATTCTTACTTGTCAGGTATATTCCCAGGCGTTGAATATGGAGTGTTGAGTCCATTTCGTTGAGCAAGGAGTAGGTCTTGTCTATTATATATTTGGCTTATGGAAAGGTATCTGTGCTAATTTCAATCTCTGGTTTTATGCAGCACCCCAACTCACCTTTCCCCATAAGCAAACATAAGTTGGTTTTCTAAATTTGATACCATGTTCTGTTTTGTAATTCAGTTCATGTGTAGTCAAATTTACATTCCGTGTATTAGTGATATCTTATGAGGTTTCATATTCTGTGTGACTTATTTCTCGTAGAATCATCGTAGCTGAATCCACTCATTATGCCGCTATGGGCCTGATGACGTAGATTTCATTGTTGTGTGATATTCCATTGTACGTACGTAGCACAACTTCTTTATCCATTTTTTGCTTTCTGGGATATTTAACTTGTACCGTAGACAAGGTTCTTGTAAACAGAGCCGTCCCAAACTTTGGGTTGGCTGTGTGTTTTTGATTTTAATTTCAATAAGCAATAGGACAATAAGTTGAAGTGCCATAGGCTGTGTTGCTTTGTTTCCTATGTGTTTCAGGAAACACCATACACTTCTCCAGAGTGGCTGTTGGCAATTTACATCCCACCCATCAGCATAACAAGGCTCCCTGTTCTCCATGACCTGTCCTGCCTTTCTGGATTTTACCCTATTTTCAGATGGCCCTTTTGAGCGGCGGGCAGTGAGAATTCATTGTAGTGCAGATTTCCTTTACATGCTTGCTTGGTTGGCCAAAAAGTGCATATGAGTTTTTTCCTGAATATATTCAGGAAAAAACGCATACGCCCTTTTTGGCCAAGTGCATCATTGTCGACATTCTGCCTCTTTTCCTATGCTTTAAGTGCAATTCCAGCCTACCCCCTGAAATCGTTTTCCTGAAATTCTGCCCCGCTTTCAAGTCCCCTTCGAAGACTTACTTCAATATATTTTTGGACGATAGCAGTCATTCATAACTCTGCAGGTTTGTGAATGACAGTGCCCCTGAGCTCCTTTCTTCAACTCGCTTTCTTGTGAGCTGGCCGCAAAACCGCAGGATTGCTTCAGGCCCTAATCTGTTTCCGGCAGGGCACGCTGAGCCTTTGGTTAATTCCTCTTCCTGGTCGGAAATGAGCATTCCATTTGCCCGTGCAGACACCTACAGCTAGTCTCTCATTGGTTCTCCCTATTCCTGTTCATCTTGCGCAGAAATTGCAAACTGTGCCAAACAGGAGGTTAAAGGCACTGACTCTCCAAGTGGGGAGAGTGTTAGTAAAGCGTCTAGAATGGTGAACCCGAGAACCAGGTTCGAAAACTGAGATGCATTTGAAAACGTTTCCCAATCACACGGTGGACCATACTCTGGGTTTCCCATGCATGTTTTAGCTGAAGGAGGAATCCCTTAAATCTGGAGAGTTGGGACCCTTGGAATGGGTACCATGCAGTATGACTTCAAGAGGTCTGCGTTTGCTCACCGAACCTCACCAATGCTTTCAGCCCAATGTGTCCAGCCTTATGTCTCACCCAGCTCTGCGTGTAGATGTGGTAATTCCAGGTTGCATCAGAATCCCTGTATGAATTATTTAAGAATTGCTCTCTATTTCACTGTCATTGTGTTTTGTTTTTGAAATTTATTTTGATAATGGGATTTATCGGATTTTCACTGCTGCATTTAGGCCGCTGTACACACGCTTGACTTCCTTATGGAGACATATAAATCCATGGGTTTTAAGATTCTTACTTGTCAGGTATATTCCCAGGCGTTGCGTCCGTTTCGTTGAGCAAGGTGTAGGTCTTGTCTATTATATATTTGGCTTATGGAATGGTATCTGTGCTAATTTCAATCTCTGGTTTTATGCAGCACCCCAACTCACCTTTCCCCATAAGCAAACATAAGTTGGTTTTCTAAATTTGAGACGCTGTTCTGTTTTGTAATTCAGTTCATGTGTAGCCAAGTTTACATTCCGTTTATTAGTGTTATATTATGATGTTTCTTTTTCTGTGTGACTTATTACTCGTAGAATCATCGTACCTGAATCCACTCATTATGCCGCGACGGGCCTGATGACGTAGATTTCATTGCTGAGTGATATTCCATTGTACGTGCGTACCACAACTTCTTTATCCATTTTTTGCTTTCTCAGATATTTAACTTGTATCGTACGAGGTTCTTGTAAACAGAGCCGTCCCAAACTTTGGGGCGGCTGTGTGTTTTTTAATTTTAATTTCCCTAAGCTATAGGACCATAAGTGGAAGTGCCATAGGCTGTGTTGCTTTGTTTCCTACGTGTTTCAGGAAACACCATACACTTCTCCAGAGTGGATGTTGGCAATTTACATCCCGCCCATCAGCATAACAAGGCTCCCTGTTCTCCATGACCTGTCCTGCCTTTCTGGAATTTACACTTTTTTCAGATGGCCCTTTTGACCGGGGGGCAGTGAGACTTCATTGTAGTGCACATTTCCTTTACACGGTTGCTTGGTTGGCCAAAAAGTGCGTATGCGTTTTTTCCTGAATATATTCAGGAAAAAACGCATACGCCCTTTTTGGCCAAGTGCATCATTGTCGACATTCTGCCTCTAATCCTATTCTTTAAGTGCAATTCCAGTCTACCCCCTGAATTCGTTTTCCTGAAATTCTGCCCCGATTTCAAGGCCTCTTCGAAGACTTACTTCAAAACATTTTTAGGCGATAGCTGTCATTCATTACTCTGCAGATTTGTGAATTACAGTGTCCCTGAGCTCCTTACTTCAACTCGCTTTTTTGTGAGCTGGCCGCAAACCCGCAGGATTGCTTCAGGCCCTAATCTGGTTCCGGCATGGCATGCTGAGCCTTTGGTTAATTCCTCTTCCCACATGAGCGTTACATTTGCACGTGCAGACACCTTCACATGAGTCGTCATGGTGCCCCTTTGCCCCGGTTATCTCTATGGAGTTTGGAGTTGGAGGGCCTCCTCACTCAAGATCAGTGTGCCCACGGAGCCAACCCTGCAACTTCAGGGCATGGTTGGGGGTTAGGATCACCACGAGGGTTCCTTTTCCCTTAGGAGGGAGGTGGCCTTTTGCGCTGCTGATTTCCAGGTTTTCAGATACTGCCAGTATCTTGGCCAGATGTGGCGGTGGGCCAAGCCCCTTGGTGACCGTAGTTTATCCTACCTGGATCGCATTCTTGCATTGTTCCATTTCAAGTGGTCCCAGGTTTTGCACTAATACTCCAATGGCGATTCACCGTTCACCAGGAATGTAAAGGTCAAAGGGTTTAGCTAAATTAGGGAGTTCCAGGGCAAGGGTCTGAATTGACTGCTCTTTCCATTCTTGAAAGGCCACTTCTGCATTCTATTCAAAAGGATCATCACCTTTTCCTTTCAGTGTTTCATATAGAGGCCGAGCTAGTAGACTGTAGTTAGGGATCCAGAAGCAGAAAACCCTGGCCTCCCCAGGAACCCCTAAGCTGTCTTCTAGTTTTAGAAATGGGTAAGGCTGTAAATTGTTTCTTCCCTTTCCTGGGATGGGCTTCTCCGACCTTCTGTGAGAAGGAAGCCCAGGCAGGTCACCGTAGTCTGTGATATTTGAGCTTTTTCTTGGACAACTTGTATCCTTTATTGGCTTCGTAGTTCAGAGGTCTCCTTAGTAGGGCTGGCGATCAGAATGTCGTCTGCATATTGAAGGAGTGTTTCCTTTTCCAGAGGTAGAACTTTTAGGTCTTTAGCTGAGCTTTCCCCAAAGATGGTGTGGGAATTTTTGAACCTTTGGGGCAACACGGCCCGGAAGTATTGTTTTAGTTGTATGTTGAGTCCTGCCACTCACAAGCCAAAATTTCTTGTGACTCTGGGACTAATAGAATACAAAAGAAGGCATCATTGAAGACTAATACAGAATACCATGTCCTGGTGGTTGGTAGAATGACCAGCAGGGTGTAGGGTTTAGGAACTACTGGAGGTATATCCTTGGTGGCTTCACTGACTGTCCTGACATCCTTTACCAGGACTCCAGCAGCCCATGGGGCTCTCGAGGTCAGGCCAATCCCAGGATATGGAGCTCACCTGTGCAGGTACCCCACCCCAGCCCACGGGGCTCTCGTGTTCAGGACCCTCCCAGGGTATGGGGTTCCCTGGGCAGGTCCCCCTGTAGCCCATGGGGCTCTCGTGGTCAGGCCCCTCCCAGGATACAGAGCTACCCTTGCAGGTACCATGGCAGGGCTGGGTACACAGGAACCGTGCATATCGCCCTCATTGCAGAGCACTCCCTGCTCACCTGTCACTCAGATCTGACACAGAGCACCTCAGAGCAGGACTTGAACTAACAAACAGCAGCTCCTACAGGTCTGTGACCCTGGGCATCACTCTGTGTGGCCTCCCTCCACCTGGTCTTCCAGAGACTTCCACTGCACCCGGGGCCCAGCCCTCTGTCTCCACCCACCAGCCACCCCTCCTCTCCCTGACTCCTGGGTTCCTCTCATTAGGAGAGGGTTTTCTTGAATTTGTCTCCCACTCATGGGCCAGATAATATAATTAGAAAACAAGCCAGAGCTGCAGCCCCTTGTCTATCCTGACTCTCAGGAGCCCACACCTGTTCCTTGGACCTGGCCGATTCAGCAAGTTCCAGTTTCTGCAACTGTGAGCCCCTGAGGGGTGATTATTGGCTGGCCTGGGAAGCCCGACCGTGCCGGCCAGCCCTCCCCAGGTGTGCTTGTGTTCAGATCAATATAAACACCGCTCCAGGCAGCAAGAGCCCCTGCAGCTGTGCCTGACGCCATTTTCTGTGCCCTGTCAGCAGTCTTGGGGCTGGACTGGTGGGAGGGAGTGAGAGGCCACGGCTTTGTGGGTGGCCCAGTGTGAGTGGGGCTCTGCTGGACTTTCTGCAGCAGTTGCCAAGATGCCACCTGCTAAAGAAGAGGATGTGTCACCCATACCTGCCGCTGGAATTTCTGCCTGGGCAGAGGTGAGTGAGGAAGAAAGCAGTGGGGGCCGGGACAGCAGGGGTATCTCAGGCAGGGAAATGGAAAGCTTCCAGAAGAGCACCCAGGGCCAGGACCATCCTGGCTGGCCTGCAGGCACCAAGTCGGCTGGCATGCTCTCACTCATGTGGCTCCATGGCCCTTCCTCTAGGCTTTCAAGTCCTTGTACATATTCAGGTGTTTTACCTGGGAAGGGTGGGAACATTTCAGCAGCAGCTGGCCTGGGGCTCAGCCCACGTTTACTCACAGATGCCTCGGCACGGTCCCCCAGCTTTGCAATGAGGACGCTTGTTGCGTGGGGCCTGCTGGCTGAATGGGAGATGATTCCCCACCACTGACCAACTTCAGAATTGTTTACAACTGGAGCAAGTGCCCTGATACGGTTTTCCTCTGTGTAACTGGTGGGTTCTGTTTTTTTTTCTTTTTTTCTTTTTTGGTTCAAGGTAGATTTTATTCCTCTTTTTTGTATTTACAGATATAAGCATGGAAATAATTCATTCATATAAAAACATGTATGTGAAGGGAAGAATATTTTTTCTGTTTTACTTTTTGTAATTTGAATTATATTTTATTTTTTTATACAGCAGGTTCTTTTTGGTTATCTCTTTTATACATATAAATGTATACATGCCAATCCCAATCTCTCAACTCCTCCCACCACCACCCCCCAACAGCTTTCCCCCCTTGGTGTCCATACGTTTGTTGTCTACATCTGTTGCTCTATTTCTGCCTTGCAAAACGGTTCATCTGTACAATTTGTCTAGGTTCCACATATAAGCATTAATAGACAAGATTTCTTTTTCTCTTTCTGACTTACTTCACTCTGTATGACAGTCTCTAGATCCATCAACGTCTCTACAAATGACCCAATTTCATTCCTTTTTATGGCTTAGTAATATTCCATTTTATATATGTACTACGTCTTTATGCATTCATCTGTCTGTGGGCATTTAGGTTGCTTCCATTACCTGGATATTGTAAATAGTGATGCAATGAACATTGCGGTGAATGTCTCTTTTTGATTTATGGTTTTGTCTGGGTATATGCCCAGTAGTGGGACTGCTGTATCATATGGTAATTCTATTCTTAGTTTTATAAGAAACTCCATAACGTTCTCCACAGTGACTGTATCAATTTCATTCCCAACAATAACGGAAGAGGGTTCCTTATCTCCACACCCTTTCCAGCATTTGTTGTTTGTAGATTTTCTGATGATGCCCATTCTAACAGGTGTGAGGTGATACACCATGGATGAGTCTATTTCGTTGAGCAAAGAGTAGGTCTTGTCTATTACATATTTGGCTTATGGAACGGTATGTGTGCTAATTTCAATCTCTGGTTTTATACAGCACCGCAACTCAACTTTCCCCTTAAGCAAGCATAAGTTTTTATCTAAATGTGAGACTCTGTTCGGTTTTGGAATTCAGTTTATGTGTAGCCAAGTTTACACTCTCTCTATTAGTGATATCTTATGATAATTATCTTTCTCTGTGTGACCTATTTCTCTTAGAATCATCATACTTAAATCCACTCAATTTGCTGCTACAGGCCTGATGACATTGATTTCATTGCTGAGTGATATTCTATTGTACGTAAGTAGCACAACTCCTTTATCCATATTTTTCTTTCTGGGATATTTAATTTGTACTGGACTCAAGGTTCTTGTAAACACAGCAGCCCTAAATTTTGTGTTGGCTGTGTCTTGTTGATTTTAATTTTCCTACGCTATAGGGCCAAAAGTGGAAGTGCCCTAGGGTCTGTAGCTTTGTTTTTCAGATGTTTCAGGATACACCATAAACATCTCCAGAGTGTCTGTTGGCAATTTACATCCCGCCCATCAGCATAACAAGGCTCCCTGTTCTCCATGGCCTGTCCTGTGTTTCTGGTTTTTACACTTTTTTCAGATGGCCCTTTTGACCAATGGGAAATGAGACTTCATTGTAGTGCGGATTTCCATTGCTCGAGTTCTTGGTTGGCCAAAAAGGGCATATGTGTTTTTTCCTGAATATATTCAGGAAAAAATGTTTACGCACTTTTGTCCAAGTGCATCACTGTCAAAGATCTGCCGCTTTTCACATGCTTTAAATGCAATTCCAATCTACCTCCTGAAATATGATTCCTGCAATTCTGCCTCGTTTTGAAGTCCTCTTTGCAGACTTACTTCAGTATATATTTGCCAATAGCTGTCATTTATAACTCTGCAGGTTTGTGAATTACAGTGCCCGTGATTTCCTTTCTTAACTCGTTTCCTTGAAAGCTGGCCACAGAATCGCAGGTTTGCTTTAGGCCATAATCAGGGTCTGGCACGGCACTCTGAGCCTTTGGTTAATTCCTCTTCCTGGTGGGAAATTAGAGTTAAATGTGCCCCTCCGGACACCTGCCTCACTCCCAGCCCCTTGGTGATGTGTGTCCTGTGGTTTGAGGCCACATGTGCTGGGTTCCTCACCTTTGGCTGATGTGGCCCCACTGGTGTGAGGACACTCCTGCCTGGTTCCCATCCCCTTGGTGATGTGGGCCATCCGGTGAGAGTCTGATCCTGGTTGGGTTCCTCACACTTCTGTGAGGTGGGCCCTCTTCTCTGACGTCACTCCTGCCTGGCTGGCACACCCCGCCTTGGCGAAGTCGGCCCTCTGATGGGATTTGGTGCCTGCTGGGTGTCTCCTGCCCTCGGTAATGAGGGCCCTCTGGCGTCAGGCCCTAATTCCTGGGCTCCCAATATTTTCTGATATGCGCCCTGTGGTTCGAGTACACTCCTGCCAGGTTCCCAACCCCATGGGAATGTGGGCCTTCTGCTCTGAGGTCCCAACCGTGGGTTGCTCAGTTTCATGATGAGGGCCCTCTGCTGTGAGTTCTCTCTGGCCTGGATCCCATAGCCTCACTGCTCCTGGCCACCTGCTGGGAGGTTCCAACTGCGGGATTCCTCACCTTTTTTCTTCTATGGACCCTCTGTTTTGAGACTCCTCCTGCCTGCCTCACTCCCAGTCCCTTGGTGATGTGTGTCCTCTGGTGTGAGGCCACGTGTGCTGGGTCCCTCGCCTTTCGATGATGTGGCCCCACTGGTGTGAGGACACTCCTGCCTGCTTCCTATCCCCTTGATGATGTGGGCCCTCTGGTGAGAGTCTGATCCTGGCTGGGTTCCTCACCCTTCTGTGAGGTGGGCCCTCTGCTGTGAGGTCACTCCTGCCTGGCTGGCACACCCCACCTGGGCAACATCGGCCCTCTTGTGGCACTTGGAGCCTGCTGGGAGCCTCCTCCCCTCGGTGATGGGGGCCCTCTAGCGTCAGGCCCTAACTGCTGGGTACCCACATTTTCTGATACGTGCTAAGTGGTGCGAGGACACTCCTGCGAGGTTCCCATCCCCATGGGCATGTGGGCCTTCTGCTCTAAGTTCCCAACACCTGTGTTCTTCACCGTTTCATGATGTTGTCTCTCTGGTGTTAGTTCACTCAGGCCTAGATCCCATAGACTCTGTGCTCTGAGCCGACTGCTGGGAGGTTCCTACTGCTGGATTCCTTACCTTTTTTATTCTTTGGGTCCTGTGTTTTTATGCTCCTACTTCCTGACTCACTCCCAGACCCTTTGTGATGTAGGTCCTCTGGTTTAAGGCCACATGTACCAGTTTCCTCACCTTTATTGATGTGGCCCCACTGGTGTGAGGACACTCCTGCCTGGTTCCCATCCCCTTGGTGATGGGGGCCCTCTGGTGAGAGTCTGATCCTGTCTGGATTCCTCACACTTCTGGGAGGTGGGCCCTCTGCTGTGAGGTCACTCCTGCCTGGCTGGCACACGTCACGTTGGCGATGTGGGCCCTCAGTTGGGAGTTGGTGTCTGCTGGGAGTCTCCTCCCCTCGGTAATGAGGGCCCTCTGGCGTCAGGCCCTAACTCATGGGCTCCCAAAATTTTCTGATGTGCGCCCTGTCGTGTGAGTACACTCCAGCCAGGGTCCCTTCCCTAGGGGATGTGAGCTTTCTGCTCTGTTGTCCCAACGGCTGGGTTGCTCACAGTGTCAGAATGTGGGCCCTCTGCTCTGAGTTCACTCCGGCATGGATCCCATAACCTCGGTGCTCTGGGCCACCTGCTTGGAGCTTCCAACTGTGGGGTTCCTCACCTTTTTTATTCTATGGGCCCTCTGTTCTGAGTCTCCTCCTGCCTGCCTCACTCCCAGCCCCTTGGTGATGTGTGTCCTTTGGTTTGAGGCCACGTGTGCTGGGTCCCTCACCTTTCGATGATGTGGCCCCACTGGTGTGAGGACACTCCTGCCTGGTTCCTATCCCCTTGGTGATGTGGGCCCTCTGGTGAGAGTCTGATCCTGGCTGGGTTCCTCCCACTTCTGTGAGGTGGGCCCTCTGCTGTGAGGTCACTCCTGCCTGGCTGGCACACCCCGCCTTGGCAATGTCGGCCCTCTTGTGGCAGTTGGAGCCTACTGGGAGCCTCCTCCCCTCAGTGATGAGGGCCCTCTGGCGTCAGGCCCTAACTGCTGGGTACCCACATTTTCTGATACGTGCTAAGTTGTGCGAGGACACTCGTGCCATGTTCCCAACCCCATGGTGATGTGGGCCTTCTGCTCTGAGGTCCAAACGGCTGGGTTGCTCACAGTTTCATGATGTGGGCCCTCTGCTGTGAGTTCACTGTGGCCTGGATCGCATAGACTCGGTGCTCTGGGCCGCCTGCTGGGAGGTTCCCACTGCAGGATTCCTCAGCTTTTTTACGCAATGGGCCCTCTGTTTTCAGGCTCCTCCTGCCTGCCTCACTCCCAGCCCCTTGGTGATGTGTGTCCTGTAGTTTGAGGCCACGTGTGCTGGGTCCGTCACATTTCGGTGATGTGGCCCCACTGGTGTGAGGACACTCTTGCCTGTTTTCCATTCCCTTGGTGATGTGGGCCCTCTGGTGAGAGTCTGATCCTCTTTGGGTTCCACACACTTTTGTGTGGTTGGCCCTCTGCTCTGAGGTCACTCCTGCCTGGCTGGCACACCCCGCCTGGGCAACATCGGCCCTCTTGTGGCAGTTGGAGCATGCTGGGAGCCTCCTCCCCTCGGTGATGAGGGCCCTCTTGCGTCAGGCCCTAACTGCTGGGTACCCACATTTTCTGATACGTGCTAAGTGGTGCGAGGACACTCCTGCGAGGTTCCCATCCCCATGGGGATGTGGGCCTTCTGCTCTGAGGTCCCAATGGCTGGGTTGCTCACAGTTTCATGATGTGGGCCCTCTGCTGTGAGTTCACTGCAGCCTGGATCACATAGACTCGGTGCTCTGGGCCGCCTGCTGGGAGGTTCCCACTGCAGGATTCCTCACCTTTTTTATTCTATTGGCCCTGTGTTGTGAGGCTACTCATGCCTGCCTCAATCCGAGCCCCTTGGAGATGTGGGTCCTCTGGTTTAGGCCTCATGTGCTGGTTTCCTCACCTTTCTATGATGTGGTCACCCTGGTGTGAAGACAGTCCTGCCTGGTTCTGATCCCCTTGGTGATGTGGGCCCTCTGGTGAGAGTCTTATCCTGGCTGGGTTCCTCACCCTTCTGTGAGGTAGGCCCTCTGCTGTGAGGTCACTCCTGCCTGGCTGGCACACGTCACCTTGTCGACATGGGCCCTCAGTTGGGAGTTGGTGCCTGCTTGGAGTCTCCTCCCCTTGGTAATGAGGGCCCTCTGGCGTCAGACCCTAACTTCTGGGCTCCCAAAATTCTCTGATGTGTGCCCTGAGGTGCGAGTACACTTATGCCATGTTCCCAACCACATAGGAATGTGGGCCTTCTGCTCTGAGGTCCCAAAGCCTGGGTTGCTCACAGTTTCATGATGAGGGCCCTCTGTTTTGAGTTCAGTCAGGTCTGGATCCCATAGCCTCGCTGCTCCTGGCCGCCTGCTGGGAGGTTCCAACTGCGGGATTCCTCACCTTTTTTCTTCTATGGGCCCTCTGTTTTGAGACTCCTCCTGCCTGCCTCACTCCCAGCCCCTTGGTGATGTGTGTCCTCTGGTTTGAGGCCACGTGTGCTGGGTCACTCACATTTCGTTGATGAGGTCCCACTGGTGTGAGGACACTCCAGCCTGGTTCCCATTCTCTTGGTGATGTGGGCCCTCTGGTGAGAGTCTGATCCTCCTTGGGTTCCTCACACTTTTGTGAGGTGGGCCCTCTGCTCTGAGGTCACTCTTGCCTGGCTGGCACACCCCGCATTGGCGACGGCGGCCCACTGGTAGCAGTTGGAGCCTGCTGGGAGCCTCCTCTCCTCGGTGATGAGAGCCCTCTGGTGTCAGGCCCTAACTGCTGGGCTCCCCACATTTTCTGATGTGTGCCCACTGGTGCGATGACACTCCTACTTGGTTCCCTTCCCCATGGGGATGTGGGCCTTGTGCTCTGAGGTCACAACGGCTGGTTTGCTCACAGTTTCATGATGAGGGCCCTCTGTTGTGAGTTCATCACTGCCTGGATCCCATAGCCTCGGTGCTCTGGGCCGCCTGCTGGGATGTTCCAACTGCTGGATTCCTCACCTTTTTTATACAATGGGCCATGTGTTGTGAGGTTAATCCTGCCTGCCTCGCTCCAAGACCCATGGTGATGTGGGTCCTCTGGTTTGAGGCCACATTTTCTTGTTACCTCAACTTTTGATGATATGGCCCCACGGGTGTGATGACACTCCTGCCTGGTTCACAGCCCCTTGCTGATGTGGGCACTCTGGTGAGAGTCTGATCCTGGCTGGGTTCCTTACCCTTCTGTGAGGTGGGCCCTCTGATGTGAGGTCACTCCTGCCTGGCTGGCTCACGTCGCCTTGATGATGTGGGCCCTCTGTTGGCCACTAAAGCATTCTGGGAGCCTCCTACCCTCTTTAATGAGGGCCCTGGAAAAAACGCATATGCACATTTTGACCAAGTGCATCATTGTCCAGGATCTGCCTCTTCTCCTATGCTTTCAGAGCACTTCCCGTCTACGTCCTGAAATCATATTCCAGGAATACTGCCCCGCTTTCAAGTCCTCCTCGCAGCCTTACTTCAATATATTTTTGTATGATACCTGTCATTAATAACTCTGCAGGTTTGTTAAATACAGTGTCCCTGAGCTCCTTTCTTCAACACGCTTTCTTGTGAGCTGGCCGCAAAACCGCAGGATTGCTTCAGGCCGTAATCTGGTTTCGGCACGGCACGCTGAGCCTTTGGTAAATTCCTCTTTCTGGTGAGAAATGAGCATTCAATTTGCCCGTGGAGACACCTACAGCTAGTCTCTCATTGGTTCTCCCTATTCCTGTTCATCTTGTGCAGAAATTGCAAACTGTGCCAAACAGGAGGTTAAAGGCACTGACTCTCCAAGTGGGTAGAGGGTTAGTAAAGCATCTGGAATGGTGAACCCGAGTACCAGGGAACGAAACCTGAGAGCCATTTAAAATGGTTTCCCAGTCTCACAGTGGACAATACTCTGGGTTTCCCATGCATGTTTTAGCTGAAGGAAGAATTCCTTAAACCTGGAGATTATTGACCCATGGAATGGGTACCATGCAGTATGACTAAAAAGGGTCTGAATTTGCTCACCGAACCTCACCAATGCTATCAGTTCGAAGTGTCCAGCCTTATGCCTCACCCAGCTCTGGGTGTAGATGTGGTAAATCCAGGTTTCATCACAAGCCCTGAATCAATTATTTAAGAATTGCTGTCTCTTTCACTGTCATTGTGTTTTGTTTTTGTAATTTAGTTTGATAATGGGATTTATCGGATTTTCACTGCTGCGTTCATGCCGCTGTACAAACGCTTGATTCTCCTACAGAGAAATATAAATCCACGGGTTTTAAGATTCTTACTAGTCAGGTATATTCCTAGGCGTTGAATATGTGGTGTTGAGTCCATGTCGTTGAACAAGGAGTAGGTCTTGACTATTACATATTTGGCTTATGGAACGGTATCTGTGCTATTTTCAATCTCTGGTTTTATGCAGCACCCCAACTCACCTTTGCTCTTAAGCAAGCATAAGTTGGTTTTCTAAATTTGAGTCCCTGTTCTGTTTTGTAATTCAGTTCATGTGTAGCCAAGTTTACATTCCGTGTATTAGTGATATCTTATGATGTTTCATTTTCTGTGTGACTTATTTCACTTAGAATCACTGTAGCTGAATCCACTCATTATGCTGTGATGGGCCTGATGACATAGATTTCATTGCTGAGTGATATTCCATTGTACGTACGAACGACAACTTCTTTATCCATTTTTCACATTCTGGGATATTTAACTTGTACCGTAGATGAGGTTCTTGTAAACAGAGCCGTCCGAAAATTTGGGGTGGCTGTGTGTTTTTGATTTTAATTTCCCTAAGCTATAGGACCATAACTGGAAGTGCCGTAGACTCCATTGCTTTGGTTTTTAGGTGTTTCAGGAAACACCATACACTTCTCCAGGGTGGCTGTTGGCAATTTACATCCCGCCAATCAGCATAACAAGGCTCCCTGTTCTCCATGGCCTGTGCTGTCTTTCTGGATTTTACACTTTTTTTAGATGGCCCTTTTGACCAGGGGGCTGTGAGACTTCATTGTAGTGCATAATTCTTTAACATGCTTGCATGGTTGGCCAAAAAGGGCGTATGCGTTTTTTCCTGAATATATTCAGGAAAAACCGCATGTGCCCTTTTTGGCCAAGTGCATCATTGTCGACGTTCTGCCTCTTTTCCTATGCTTTAAATGCAATTCCAGCCTACCCCCGAAATCGTTTTCTTGCAATTCTGCCCACTTACAAGTCCTCTTCGCAGGCTTCCTTCAATATATTTTTGGACGATAGCTGTCATTTATAACTCTGCAGGTTTGTGAATTACAGTGCCGCTGAGCTCCTTTCTTCAACTCGCTTTCTTGTGAGCTGGCCGCAAACACACATGATTGCTTCAGGCCCTAATCTGGTTCCGGCACGGCATGCTGAGCCTTTGGTGAATTCCTCTTCCTGGTGGAAATGAGCGTTAAATTTGCCTGTGCAGACACCTCCAGCTAGTCTCTCATTGATTCCCCCTATTCCTGTTCATCTTGCGCAGATATTGCAAACTGTGCCAAACAGGAGGTTAAAGGCACTGAGTCTCCAAGTGGGGAGAGTGTTAGTAAAGGGTCTGGAATGGTGAACCCGTGTAAAAGGGGACGAAAACTGAGATGCATTTGAAAACGTTTCCCGGTCACATGGTGCACCATACTTGGGTTTTCCATGCATGTTTTAGCTGAAGGAAGAATCCCTCAAACCTGGAGAGTTGTGACCCATGGAATGGGTACCATGCAGTATGAGTTCAAAGGGTCTGCACTTGCTCATCGAACCTCACCAATGCTATCAGCCCGAAGTGTCCAACCTTATGTCTCACTCAGCTCTGGTTGTAGATGTGGTAAATCCAGGTTGCATCACAAGCCCTGAATGAATTATTTAAAAATTGCTCTCTATTTCACTGTCATTGTGTTTTGTTTCTGTAATTCATTTTGATAATGGGATTTATCGGATTTTCTCTGCTGCATTCTTGCAGCTGTACACACGCTTTATTCTCTTATGGAGACATATAAATACATGGGTTTGAAGATTCTGATCAGTCAGGTGTATTCCTAGGCTTTGAATATGGGGTGTTTAGTCCATTTCGTTGAGCAAGGGGTAGGTCTTGAGTATTATATATTTGGCTTATGGAAAGCTATCTGTGCTAATTTCTATCTCTGGTTTTATGCAGCACCCCAACTCACATTTCCCCTTAAGCAAGCATAAGTTGGTTTTCTAAATTTGAGACCCTGTTCTGTTTTGTAATTCAGTTCATGTGTAGCCAAGTTTAAATTCCTTGTATTAGTGATATCTTATGATGTTTCAATTTCTGTGTGACTTATTTCACTTAGAATCATCGTACCTGAATCCACTCATTATGCCGCAATGGGCCTGATGACATAGATTTCATTGGTGAGTGATATTCCATTGTACGTACGTACCACAATTTCTTTATCCATTTTTCGCTTTCTTTGATATTTAACTTGTACCGTAGACGAGGTTCTTGTAAACAGAGCCGTCCGAAACTTTGGGGTGGCTGTGTGTTTTTGATTTTAATTTCCCTAAGCTATAGGACCATAAGTGGAAGTGCCATAGGCTGTGTTGCTTTGTTTCCTACGTGTTTCTGGAAACACCATACACTTCTCCAGAGTGGTTGTTGGCAATTTACATCCCGCCCATCAGCATGACAAGGCTCCCTGTTCTCCATGACCTGTCCTGACTTTCTGGATTTTACATTTTTTTCAGATGGCCCTTTTGACCGGGGGGCAGTGAAACTTCATTGTAGTGCAGATTTCCATTACACGCTTGCTTGGTTGGCCAAAAAGTGCGTATGCGTTTTTTCCTGAATATATTCAGGAAAAAACGCATACGCCCTTTTTGGCCAAGTGCATCATTGTCGACATTCTGCCTCTTTTCCTATGCTTTTAGTACAATTCCAGTCTACCCCCTGAAATCGTTTTCCTGAAATTCTGCCCCGCTTTCAAGTCCTCTTCGAAGACTTACTTCAATACATTTTTGGACGATAGCTGTCATTCATAACTCTGCAGGTTTGTGAATTACAGTGCCCCTGAGCTCATTTCTTCAACTCGCTTTCTTGTGAGCTGGCCGAAAACCGCAGGATTGCTTCAGGCCCTAATCTGTTTCCGGCAGGGCACGCTGAGCCTTTGGTTAATTCCTCTTCCTGGTGGGAAATGAGCGTTCCATTTGCCCGTGCAGACACCTACAGCTAGTCTCTCATTGCTTCTCCCTATTCCTGTTCATCTTGCGCAGAAATTGTAAACTGTGCCAAACAGGAGGTTAATGGCACTGACTCTCCAAATGGGGAGGGTATTAGTAAAGCGTTCAAATGTTGAACCCGAGTACCAGGGGACGAAAACTGAGATGCATTTGAAAACGTTTCCCAATCACACGGTGGACCATACTCTGGGTTTCCCATGCATGTTTTAGCTGAAGGAAGAATCCCTTAAACCTGGAGAGTTGGGACCCATGGAATGGGTCCATGCAGTATGACTTCAAAGGGTCTGCGTTTGCTCACCGAACCTCACCAATGCTATCAGCCCGAAGTGCCCAGCCTTATGTCTCACCCAGCTCTGGGTGTAGATGTGGTAAATCCAGGTTGCATCACAAGCCCTGAATGAATTATTTAAGAATTGCTCTCTATTTCACTCTCATTGTGTTTTGTTTTTGAAATTCATTTTGATAATGGGATATATCGTATTTTCACTGCTGCTTTTAGGCCACTGTACACACGCTTGATTTCCTTATGGAGACATATAAATCCATGGGTTTTAAGATTCTTACTTGTCAGGTGTCTTCCCAGGCGTTGAATATAGGGTGTTGAGTCCATTTCGTTGAGCAAGGAGTATGTTTTGTCTATTATATATTTGGCTTATGGAACGGTATCTGTGCTAATTTCAATCTCTGTTTTTATGCAGCACCCCAACTCACCTTTCCCCATAAGCAAGCATAAGTTGGTTGTCTCAATTTGAGACCCTTTTCTGTTTTGTAATTCAGTTCATGTGTAGCCAAGTTTGCATTCCGTGTATTAGTCATATCTTATGATGTTTCTTTTTCTGTGTGACTTATTTCTCGTAGAATCATCGTACCTGAATCCACTCATTATGGCGCTACGGGCCTGATGACGTAGATTTCATTGCTGTGTGATATTCCATTGTACGTACGTAGCACTACTTCTTTATCCATTTTTTGCTTTCTCGGATATTTAACTTGTACCGTAGACGAGGTTCCTGTAAACGGAGCCGTCCCAAACTTTGGGGGGGCTGTGTGTTTTTGATTTTAATTTCCCTAAGCTATAGATCCATAAGTGGAAGTGTCATAGGCTGTGTTGTTTTGTTTCCTACGTGTTTCAGGAAACACCATACACTTCTCCAGAGTGGCTGTTGGCAATTTACATCCTGCCCATCAGCATAACAAGGCTCCCTGTTCTCCATGACCTGTCCTGCCTTTCTGGATTTTACACTTTTTTCAGATGGCCCTTTTGACCGGGGGGCAGTTAGAGTTCATTTTAGTGCAGATTTCTTAAACACGCTTGCTTGGTTGACCAAAAAGTGCGTATGCGTTTTTTCCTGAATATATTCAGGAAAAAACACATACGCCCTTTTTGGCCAAGGGCATCATTGTCGACATTCTGCCTCATTACCTATGCCTTAAGTGCAATTCCAGTCTACCCCCTGAAATCGTTTTCCAGAAATTCTACCCCGCTTTCAAGTCCTCTTCGAAGACTTACTTCAATACATTTTTGGACGATAGCTGTCATTCATAACTCTGCAGGTTTGTGAATTTCAGTGGCCCTGAGCTCCTTTCTTCAACTCACTTTCTTGTGAGCTGGCTGCAAAACCGCAGGATTGCTTCAGGCCCTAATCTGTTTCTGGCAGGGCACGCTGAGCCTTTGGTTAATTCGTCTTCCTGGTGGGAAATGAGCGTTCCATTTGCCCGTGCAGACACCTACAGCTAGTCTCTCATTGGTTCTCCCTATTCCTGTTCATCTTGCGCAGAAATTGCAAACTGTGCGAAACAGGAGTTTAAAGGCACTGACTCTCCAAGTGGGGAGAGTGTTAGTAAAGCGTCTGGAATGGTGAACCCGAGTACCAGCGTTCGAAAACTGAGATGCATTTGAAAACGTTTCCCAATCACACGGTGGACCATACTCTGGGTTTCCCATGCATTTTTTAGCTGAAGGAAGAATCCCTTAAACGTTGAGAGTTGGGACCCATGGAATGGGTACCATGCAGTATGACTTCAAAGGGTCTGCGTTTGCTCACCGAACCTCACCAAAGCTATCAGCCCGAAGTGTCCAGCCTTATGTGTCACCCAGCTCTGGGTGTAGATGTGGTAAATCCAGGTTTCATCACAAGCCCTGAATGAATTATTTAAGAATTGCTCTCTATTTCACTGTCATTGTGTTTTGTTTTTGACATTTATTTTGATAATGGGATTTATCGGATTTTCACTGCTGCGTTTATGCCGCTGTACACACGCTTTATTTACTTGTGGAGACATATAAATCCATGGGTTTTAAGATTCTTACTTGTCAGGTATATTCCCAGGCATTGAATATAGGGTGTTGAGTCCATTTCGTTGAGCAAGGAGTAGGTCTTGTCTATTATATATTTGGCTTATGGAAAGGTATCTGTGCTAATTTCAATCTCTGGTTTTATGCAGCACCCCAACTCACCTTTCCCCATAAGCAAGCATAAGTTGGTTTTCTAAATTTGAGACCCTGTTCTGTTGGTATTTCTGTTCATGTGTAGCCAAGTTTACATTCCGTGTATTAGTGATATCTTATGAGGTTTCTTTTTCTGTGTGACTTATTTCTCGTAGAATCATCATACCTGAATCCACTCATTATGCCGCTACAGGCCTGATGACGTAGATTTCATTGCTGAGTGATATTCCATTGTACTTGCATACCACAACTTCTTTATGAATTTTTTGCTTTCTCGGATATTTAACTTGTACCATAGACGAGGTTCTTGTAAACAGAGACGTCCCAAACATTGGGGTGGGTGTGTGTTTTTGATTTTAATTTCCCTAAGCTATAGGACCATAAGTGGAAGTGCCATAGGCTGTGTTGCTTTGTTTCCTACGTGTTTCAGGAAACACCATACACTTCTCCAGAGTGGCTGTTGGCAATTTACATCCCGCCCATCAGCATAACAAGGCTCCCTGTTCTCCATGACCTGTCCTGCCTTTCTGGATTTTACACTTTTTTCAGATGGCCCTTTTGACCGGGGGGCAGTGAGACTTCATTGTAGTGCAGATTTCCTTTACACGCTTGCTTGGTTGGCCAAAAAGGGCGTATGCGTTTTTTCCTGAATATATTCAGGAAAAAACGCATACGCCCTTTTTGGCCAAGTGCATCATTGTCGACATTCTGCCTCTTTTCCTATGCTTTAAGTGCAATTCCGGTCTACCCCCTGAAACCGTTTTCCTGAAATTCTGCCCCACTTTCAAGTCCTCTTCGAAGACTTACTTCAGTACATTTTTGGACAATAGCTGTCATTCATAACTCTGCAGGTTTGTGAATTACAGTGCCCCTGAGCTCCTTTCCTCAACTCGCTTTTTCGTGAGCTGGCCGCAAAACCGCAGGATTGCTTCAGGCCCTAATCTGTTTCTGGCAGGGCACGCTGAGCCTTTGGTTAATTCGTCTTCCTGGTGGGAAATGAGCGTTCCATTTGCCCGTGCAGACACCTACAGCTAGTCTCTCATTGGTTCTCCCTATTCCTGTTCATCTTGCGCAGAAATTGCAAACTGTGCCAAACAGGAGTTTAAAGTCCCTGACTCTCCAAGTGGGGAGAGTGTTAGTAAAGCGTCTGGAATGGTGAACCCGAGTACCAGGGTTCGAAAATTGAGATGCATTTGAAAACGTTTCCCAATCACACGGTGGACCATACTCTGGGTTTCCCATGCATGTTTTAGCTGAAGGAAGAATACCTTAAACGTTGAGAGTTGGGACCCATGGAATGGGTACCATGCAGTATGACTTCAAAGGGTCTGCGTTTGCTCACCGAACCTCACCAATGCTATCAGCCCGAAGTGTCCAGCCTTATGTCTCACCCAGCTCTGGGTGTAGATGTGGTAAATCCAGGTTTCATCACAAGCCCTGAATGAATTATTTAAGAATTGCTCTCTATTTCACTGTCATTGTGTTTTGTTTTTGACATTTATTTTGATCATGGGATTTATCGGATTTTCACTGCTGCGTTTATGCCGCTGTACACACGCTTTATTTCCTTGTGGAGACATATAAATCCATGGGTTTTAAGATTCTTACTTGTCAGGTATATTCCCAGGCGTTGAATATGGAGTGTTGAGTCCATTTCGTTGAGCAAGGAGTAGGTCTTGTCTATTATATATTTGGCTTATGGAAAGGTATCTGTGCTAATTTCAATCTCTGGTTTTATGCAGCACCCCAACTCACCTTTCCCCATAAGCAAGCATAAGTTGGTTTTCTAAATTTGAGACACTGTTCTGTTGGTATTTCTGTTCATGTGTAGCCAAGTTTACATTCCGTGTATTAGTGATATCTTATGAGGTTTCTTTTTCTGTGTGACTTGTTTCTCGTAGAATTATCATACCTGAGTCCACTCATTATGCCGCTACGGGCCTGATGACGTAGATTTCATAGCTGAGTGATATTCCATTATACTTGCATACCACAACTTCTTTATGAATTTTTTGCTTTCTCGGATATTTAACTTGTACCGTAGACGAGGTTCTTGTAAACAGAGACGTCCCAAACATTGGGGTGGCTGTGTGTTTTTGATTTTAATTTCCGTAATCTATAGGACCATAAGTGGAAGTGCCATAGGCTGTGTTGCTTTGTTTCCTACGTGTTTCAGGAAACACCATACACTTCTCCAGAGTGGCTGTTGGCAATTTACATCCCGCCCATCAGCATAACAAGGCTCCCTGTTCTCCATGGCCTGTGCTGTCTTTCTGGATTTTACACTTTTTTCAGATGGCCCTTTTGACCTGGGGGCAGTGAGACTTCTTTGTAGTGCAGATTTCTTTAACATGCTGGCTTGGTTGGCCAAAAAGGGCGTATGCGTTTTTTCCTGAATATATTCAGGAAAAAACGCATACGCCCTTTTTGGCCAAGTGTATCATTGTCGACGTTCTGCCTCTTTTCCTATGCTTTAAATGCAATTCCAGTCTACCCCCTGAAATCGTTTTCCTGCAATTCTGCCCCGCTTTCCAGTCCTCTTCGCAGCCTTCCTTCAATATATTTTTGGACGATAGCTGTCATTTATAACTCTGCAGGTTTGTGAATTACAGTGCCCCTGAGCTCCTTTCTTCAACTCGCTTTCTTGTGAGCTGGCCGCAAACCCGCAGGAATGCTTCAGGCCCTAATCTGGTTCCGGCACGGCATGCTGAGCCTTTGGTTAATTCCTCTTCCTGGTGGGAAATGAGCGTTCCATTTGCCCGTCCAGACACCTACAGCTAGTCTCTCATTGGTTCTCCCTATTCCTGTTCATCTTGCGCAGAAATTGCAAACTGTGCCAAACAGGAGGTTAAAGGCACTGACTCTCCAAGTGGGGAGAGTGTTAGTAAACGGTCTGGAATGGTGAACCCGAGTAAAAGGGGACGAAAACTGAGATGCATTTGAAAACGTTTCCCGGTCACACAGTGCACTGTACTGTGGGTTTCCCATGCATGTTTTAGCTGAAGGAAGAATCCCTTAAACCTGGAGAGTTGGGACCCATGGAATGGGTACCATGCAGTATGACTTCAAAGGGTCTGCATTTGCTCATCGAACCTCACCAATGCTATCAGCCCGAAGTGTCCAGCCTTATGTCTCACTCAGCTCTGGGTGTAGATGTGGTAAATCCAGGTCGCATCACAAGCCCTGAATGAATTATTTAAGAATTGCTCTCTATTTCACTGTCATTGTGTTTGTTTTTGTAATTCATTTTGATAATGGGTTTTATCGGATTTTCTCTGCTGCATTCATGCCGCTGTACACACACTTGAGTCTCTTACGGAGACATATAAATCCATGGGTTTGAAGGTTCTTACTAGTCATGTGTAATCCTAGGCGTTGAATATGGGGTGTTTAGTCCATTTCGTTGAGCAAGGGCTAGGTCTTGACTATTACATATTTGGCTTATGGAAAGGTATCTGTGCTAATTTCTATCTCTGGTTTTATGCAGCACCGCAACTCACCTTTCCCCTTAAGCAAGCATAAGTTGGTTTTCTAAATTTGAGACCCTGTTCTGTTTTGTAATTCAGTTCATGTGTAGCCAAGTTTACATTCCGTGTATTAGTGATATCTTATGATGTTTCATTTTCTGTGTGACTTATTTCACTTAGAATCATCGTACCTGAATCCACTCATTATGCCGCGACGGGCCTGATGACATAGATTTCATTGGTGAGTGATATTCCTTTGTACGTACGTACCACACTTCTTTATCCATTTTTCGCTTTCTGGGATATTTAACTTGTACCGTAGACGAGGTTCTTGTAAACAGAGCCGTAAACAGAAACTTTGCGGTGGCTGTGTGTTTTTGATTTTAATTTCCCTAAGCTATAGGAAAATAAGTGGTAATGCCGTAGGCTCCGTTGCTTTGTTTTTTAGGTTTTTGAGGAAACACCATACACATCTCCAGAGTGGCTGTTGGCAATTTACATCCCGTCCATCAGCATAACAAGGCTCTCTGTTCTCCATGGCCTGGGCTGCCTTTCTGGATTTTACACTTTTTTCAGATGGCCCTTTTGATCGGGGGGTAGTGAGACTTCATTGTAGTGCAGATTTCTTTAACATGCTTGCTTGGTTGGCCAAAAAGGGCGTATGCGTTTTTTCCTGAATATATTCAGGAAAAAACGCATACGCCCTTTTTGGCCAAGTGCATCATTGTCGACGTTCTGCCTCTTTTCCTATGCTTTAAATGCAATTCCAGTCTACCCCCTGAAATCTTTTTCTTGCAATTCTGCCCCGCTTTCAAGTCCTCTTCGCAGCCTTCCTTCAATATATTTTTGGGTGATAGCTGTCATTTATAACTCTGCAGGTTTGTGAATTACAGTGTCCCTGAGCTCCTTTCTTCAACTCGCTTTCTTGTGAGCTGGCCGCAAACCCGCAGGATTGCTTCAGGCCCTAATCTGGTTCCGGCACGGCATGCTGAGCCTTTGGTTAATTCCTCTTCCTGGTGGGAAATGAGCGTTAAATTTGCCCGTGCAGACACCTTCACATGAGTCTTCATGGTGCCACTTTGCCCCGGTTATCTCTATGGAGGTTGGAGTTGGAGGGCCTCCTCGCTCAAGGTCAGTGTGCCCATGGAGCCAACCCTGCAACTTCAGGGCATGGTTGGGTGTTAGGATCACCACGTGGAGTCCTTTTCCCTTAGGAGGGAGGTGGCCTTTTGGGCTGCTGATTTCCAGGTTTTCAGATACTGCCAGTATCTTGGCCAGATGTGGCGGTGGGCCAAGCCCCTTGGTGACCGTAGTTTATCCTACCTGGATCGCATTCTTGCATTGTTCCATCTCAAGTGGTCCCAGGTTTTGCACTAATACTCCAATGGCGATTCACCGTTCACCAGGAATGTAAAGGTCAAAGGGTTTAGCTAAATTAGGGAGTTCCAGGGCAAGGGTCTGAATTGACTGCTCTTTCCATTCTTGAAAGGCCACTTCTGCATTCTATTCAAAAGGATCATCATCTTTTCCTTTCAGTGTTTCATATAGAGGCCCAGCTAGTAGACTGTAGTTAGGGATCCAGAAGCAGCAAACCCTGGCCTCCCCAGGAACCCCTAAGCTGTCTTCTAGTTTCAGAAATGGGTAAGGCTGTAAATTGTTTCTTCCCTTTCCTGGGATGGGCTTCTCCGACCTTCTGTGAGAATGAAGCCCAGGCAGGTCACCGTAGTCTGTGATATTTGAGCTTTTTCTTGGACAACTTGTATCCTTTATTGGCTTGGTAGTTCAGAGGTCTCCTTAGTAGGGCTGGCGATCAGAATGTCGTCTGCATATTGAAGGAGTGTTTCCTTTTCCAGAGGTAGAACTTTTAGTTCTTTAGCTGAGCTTTCCCCAAAGATGGTGTGGGAATTTTTGAACCCTTGGGGCAACACGGCCCGGAAGTATTGTTTTAGTTGTATGTTGAGTCCTGCCACTCACAAGCCAAAATTTCTTGTGACTCTGGGACTAATAGAATACAAAAGAAGGCATCATTGAAGACTAATACAGAATACCATGTCCTGGTGGTTGGTAGAATGACCAGCAGGGTGTAGGATTTAGGAACTACTGGAGGTATATCCTCGGTGGCTTCACTGACTGTCCTGACATCCTTTACCAGGACTCCAGCAGCCCATGGGGCTCTCGAGGTCAGGCCAATCCCAGGATATGGAGCTCACCTGGGCAGGTACCCCACCCCCACCCCAGCCCATGGGGCTCTCGTGTTCAGGCCCCTCCCAGGATATGGGGTTCCCTGGGCAGGTTCCCCTGCAGCCCATGGGGCTCTCGTGGTCAGGCCCCTCCCAGGATACAGAGCTACCCTTGCAGGTACCATGGCAGGGCTGGGAACACAGGAACCGTGCATATCGCCCTCATTGCAGAGCACTCCCAGCTCACCTGTCACTCAGATCTGACACAGAGCACCTCAGAGCAGGACTTGAACTAACAAACAGCAGCTCCGACAGGTCTGTGACCCTGGGCATCACTCTGTGTGGCCTCCCTCCACCTGGTCTTCCAGAGACTTCCACTGCACCCGGGGCACCAGGCCTCTGTCTCCACCCACCAGCCACCCCTCCTCTCCCTGACTCCTGGGTTCCTCTCATTAGGAGAGGGTTTTCTTGAAGTTGTCTCCCACTCATGGGCCAGATAATATAATTAGAAAACAAGCCAGAGCTGCAGCCCCTTGTCTATCCTGACTCTCAGGAGCCCACACCTGTTCCTTGGACCTGGCCGATTCAGCAAGTTCCAGTTTCTGCAACTGTGAGCCCCTGAGGCGTGATTATTGGCTGGCCTGGGAAGCCCGACCGTGCCGGCCAGACCTCCCCAGGTGTGCCTGGGTTCAGATCAATATAAACACCGCTCCAGGCAGCAAGAGCCCCTGCAGCTGTGCCTGACGCCATTTTCTCTGCCCTGTCAGCAGTCTTGGGGCTGGACTGGTGGGAGGGAGTGAGAGGCCACGGCTTTGTGGGTGGCCCAGTGTGAGTGGGGCTCTGCTGGACTTTCTGCAGCAGTTGCCAAGATGCCACCTGCTAAAGAAGAGGATGTGTCACCCATACCTGCCGCTGGAATTTCTCCCTGGGCAGAGGTGAGTGAGGAAGAAAGCAGTGGGGGCCGGGACAGCAGGGGTATCTCAGGCAGGGAAATGGAAAGCTTCCAGAAGAGCACCCAGGGCCAGGACCATCCTGGCTGGCCTGCAGGCACCAAGTCGGCTGGCATGCTGTCACTCATGTGGCTCCATGGCCCTTCCTCTAGGCTTTCAAGTCCTTGTACATATTCAGGTGTTTTACCTGGGAAGGGTGGGAACATTTCAGCAGCAGCTGGCCTGGGGCTCAGCCCACGTTTACTCACAGATGCCTCGGCACGGTCCCCCAGCTTTGCAATGAGGACGCTTGTTGCGTGGGGCCTGCTGGCTGAATGGGAGATGATTCCCCACCACTGACCAACTTCAGAATTGTTTACAACTGGAGCAAGTGCCCTGATACGGTTTTCCTCTGTGTAACTGGTGGGTTCTGTTTTTTTTTCTTTTTTTCGTTTTTGGTTCAAGGTAGATTTTATTCCTCTTTTTTGTATTTACAGATATAAGCATGGAAATAATTTATTCATATAAATACATGTATGTGAAGGGAAGAATATTTTTTCTGTTTTACTTTTTGTAATTTGAATTTTATTTTATTTTTTTATACAGCAGGTTCTTTTTGGTTATCTGTTTTATACATATAAATGTATACATGCCAATCCCAATCTCTCAACTCCTCCCACCACCACCCCCCAACAGCTTTCCCCCCTTGGTGTCCATACGTTTGTTGTCTACATCTGTTGCTCTATTTCTGCCTGGCAAAACGGTTCATCTGTACAATTTTTCTAGGTTCCACATATATGCATTAATAGACAAGATTTGTTTTTCTCTTTCTGACTTACTTCACTCTGTATGACAGTCTCTAGATCCATCAACGTCTCTACAAATGACCCAATTTCATTCCTTTTTATGGCTTATTAATATTCCATTTTATATATGTACCACTTCTTTATGCATTCGTCTGTCTGTGGGCATTTAGGTTGCTTCCATTACCTGGATATTGTAAATAGTGATGCAATGAACATTGCGGTGAATGTCTCTTTTTGATTTATGGTTTTGTCTGGGTATATGCCCAGTAGTGGGATTGCTGTATCATATGGTAATTCTATTCTTAGTTTTATAAGAAACTCCATAATGTTCTCCACAGTGACTGTATCAATTTACATTCCCAACAATAGTGGAAGAGGGTTCCTTATCTCCACACCCTTTCCAGCATTTGTTGTTTGTAGATTTTCTGATGATGCCCATTCTAACAGGTGTGAGGTGATACACCATGGATGAGTCTATTTCGTTGAGCAAAGAGTAGGTCTTGTCTAGTACATATTTGGCTTATGGAACGGTATGTGTGCTAATTTCAATCTCTGGTTTTATACAGCACCCCAACTCAACTTTCCCCTTAAGCAAGCATAAGTTTTTATCTAAATGTGAGACTCTGTTCGGTTTTGGAATTCAGTTTATGTGTAGCCAAGTTTACACTCTCTCTATTAGTGATATCTTATGATAATTATCTTTCTCTGTGTGACCTATTTCTCTTAGAATCATCATACTTAAATCCACTCAATTTGCTGCTACAGGCCTGATGACATTGATTTCATTGCTGAGTGATATTCCGTTGTACGTAAGTAGCACAACTCCTTTATCCATTTTTTTCTTTCTGGGATATTTAATTTGTACTGGACTCAAGGTTCTTGTAAACACAGCAGCCCTAAATTTTGTGTTGGCTGTGTCTTGTTGATTTTAATTTTCCTAAGCTATAGGGCCAAAAGTGGAAGTGCCCTAGGGTCTGTAGCTTTGTTTTTCAGATGTTTCAGGATACACCATAAACATCTCCAGAGTGTCTGTTGGCAATTTACATCCCGCCCATCAGCATAACAAGGCTCCCTGTTCTCCATGGCCTGTCCTGTGTTTCTGGTTTTTACACTTTTTTCAGATGGCCCTTTTGACGAATGGGAAATGAGACTTCATTGTAGTGCGGATTTCCATTTCTCGAGTGCTTGGTTGGCCAAAAAGGGCATATGTGTTTTTTCCTGAATATATTCAGGAAAAAATGTTTACGCACTTTTGTCCAAGTGCATCACTGTCAAAGATCTGCCGCTTTTCACATGCTTTAAATGCAATTCCAATCTACCTCCTGAAATATGATTCCTGCAATTCTGCCTCGTTTTCAAGTCCTCTTTGCAGACTTACTTCCATATAATTTTGCCAATAGCTGTCATTTATAACACTGCAGGTTTGTGAATTACAGTGCCCGTGATTTCCTTTCTTAACTCGTTTCCTTGAAAACTGGCCACAGAACCGCAGGTTTGCTTCAGGCCGTAATCAGGGTCCGGCACGGCACTCTGAGACTTTGGTTCATTCCACTTCCTGGTGGGAAATTAGAGTTAAATGTGCCCCTCCAGACACCTGCCTCACTCCTAGCCCCTTGGTGATGTGTGTCCTGTGGTTTGAGGCCACATGTGCTGGGTTCCTCACCTTTGGCTGATGTGGCCCCACTGGTGTGAGGACACTCCTGCCTGGTTCCCATCCCCTTGGTGATGTGGGCCCTCCGGTGAGAGTCTGATCCTGGTTGGGTTCCTCACACTTCTGTGAGGTGGGCCCTCTTCTCTGAGGTCACTCCTGCCTGGCTGGCACACCCCGCCTTGGTGACGTCGGCCCTCTGGTGGGATTTGGTGCCTGCTGGGTGTCTCCTCCCCTCGGTAATGAGGGCCCTCTGGCGTCAGACCCTAACTCCTGGGCTCCCAATATTTTCTTATATGCGCCCTGTGGTTCGAGTACACTCCTGCCAGGTTCCCAACCCCATGGGAATGTGGGCCTTCTGCTCTGAGGTCCCAACCGTGGGTTGCTCAGTTTCATGATGAGGGCCCTCTGCTGTGAGTTCTCTCCGGCCTGGATCCCATAGCCTCGCTGCTCCTGGCCACCTGCTGGGAGGTTACAACTGCGGGATTCCTCACCTTTTTTCTTCTATGGGCCCTCTGTTTTGAGACTCCTCCTGCCTGCCTCACTCCCAGCCCCTTGGTGATGTGTGTCCTCTGGTTTGAGGCCACGTATGCTGGGTCCCTCGCCTTTCGATGATGTGGCCCCACTGGTGTGAGGACACTCCTGCCTGGTTCCTATCCCCTTGATGATGTGGGCCCTCTGGTGAGAGTCTGATCCTGGCTGGGTTCCTCACCCTTCTGTGAGGGGGGCCCTCTGCTGTGAGGTCACTCCTGCCTGGCTGGCACACCCCACCTGGGCAACATCGGCCCTCTTGTGGCAGTTGGAGCCTGCTGGGAACCTCCCCTCGGTGATGGGGGCCCTCTTGCCTCAGGCCCTAACTGCTGGGTACCCACATTTTCTGATACGTGCTAAGTGGTGCGAGGACACTCCTGCGAGGTTCCCATCCCCATGGGCATGTGGGCCTTCTGCTCTAAGGTCCCAACACCTGTGTTGTTCACCGTTTCATGATGTTGGCTCTCTGGTGTTAGTTCACCCAGGCCTAGATCCCATAGCCTCTGTGCTCTGAGCGGCCTGCTGAGAGGTCCCTACTGCTGGATTCCTTACCTTTTTTATTCTTTGGGTCCTGTGTTTTCATGCTCCTACTTCCTGACTCACTCCCAGCCCATTTGTGATGTAGGTCCTCTTGTTTAAGGCCACATGTACCAGTTTCCTCACCTTTATTGATGTGGCCCCACTGGTGTGAGGACACTCCTGCCTGGTTCCCATCCCCTTGGTGATGTGGGCCCTCTGGTGAGAGTCTGATCCTGTCTGGATTCCTCACACTTCTGTGAGGTGGGCCCTCTGCTGTGAGGTAACTCCTGCCTGGCTTGCTCCCATTGCCTTGGTGACGTCGGCCCTCTGGTGGCATTTGGAGCCTGCTGGTAGCCTCCTCTCCTCCGTGATGAGGGCCCTCTGGCGCCAGGCCATAACTGCTGGGTTCCCACATTTTCTGATACGTGCTAAGTTGTGCGAGGACACTCCTGCGAGGTTCCCATCCCCATGGGGATGTGGGCCTTCTGCTCTGAGGTCCCACTGGCTGGGTTGCTCACAGTTTCATGATGTGGGCCCTCTGCTGTGAGTTCACTGTGGCCTGGATCCCATAGACTCCATGCTCTGGGCCACCTGCTGGGAGGTTCAAACTGCTGGATTCCTCACATTTTTTATTCTGTGGGCCCTGTGTTGTTAGGCTACTCCTGCCTGCCTCACTCGGAGCACCTTGGAAATGTGGGTCCTCTGGTTTAGGCCACATGTGCTGGGTTCCTCACCTTTCTATAATGTGGCCACACTGGTGTGAGGACACTCCTGCCTTGTTCCGATCCCCTTGGTGATGTGGGCCCTCTGGTGAGAGTCTTATCCTGGCTGGGTTCCTCACCCTTCTGTGAGGTAGGCCCTCTGCTGTGAGGTCACTCCTGCCTGGCTGGCACACGTCAACGTGGCGACGTGGGCCCTCAGTTGGGAGTTGGTGCCTGCTGGGAGTCCCCTCCCCTCGGTAATGAGGGCCCTCTGGCGTCAGACCCTAACTCCTGGGCTCCCAAAATTTTCTGATGTGCGCCCTGTGGTGCGAGTACACTCCTGCCAGGATCCCAACCCCATGGGAATGTGGGCCTTCTGCTCTAAGGTCCCAACGGCTGGGTTGCTCACAGTTTCATAATGAGGGCCCTCTGTTTTGAGTTCAGTCAGGCCTGGATCCCATAGCCTCGCTGCTCCTGGCCACCTGCTGGGAAGTTCCAACTGCGGGATTCCTCACCTTTTTTACGCTATGGGCCCTCTGTTTGGAGGCTCCTCCTGCCTGCCTCACTCCCAGCCCCTTGGTGATGTGTGTCCTGTAGTTTGAGGTCACGTGTGCTGGGTCCGTCACATTTCGGTGATGTGACCACACTGGTGTGAGAACACTCCTGCCTGGTTTCCATTCCCTTGGTGATGTGGGCCCTCCGGTGAGAGTCTGATCCTCTTTGGGTTCCTCACACTTTTGTGTGGTTGGCCCTCTGCTCTGAGGTCACTCCTGCCTGGCTGGCACACCCTGCATTGGCGACGTCGGCCTTCTGGTAGCAGTTGGAGCTTGCTGGGAGCCTCCTCTCCTCAGTGATGAGGGCCCTCTGGCGTCCGGCCCTAACTGCTGGGCTCCCCACCTTTTCTGATGTGTGCCCACTGGTGCGATGACACTCCTGCTTGGTTCCCTTCCCCATGGGGATGTGGGCCTTGTGCTCTGAGGTTACAACGGCTGGGTTGCTTACAGTATCACGATGAGGGCCCTCTGTTGTGAGTTCATCACTGCCTGGATCCCATAGCCTCGGTGCTCTGGGCCGCCTGCTGGGATGTTCCAACTGCTGGATTCCTCACCTTTTTTATACAATGGGCCATGTGTTTTGAGGTTAATCCTGCCTGCCTCGCTCCGAGACCCATGGTGATGTGGGTCCTCTGGTTTGAGGCCACATGTGCTGGGTACCTCAACTTTCGATGATGTGGCCCCACGGGTGTGAGGACACTCCTGCCTGGTTCCCAGCCCCTTGCTTATGTGGGCACTCTGGTGAGAGTCTGATCTTGACTGGGTTCCTTACCCTTCTGTGAGTTGGGCCCTCTGATATGAGGTCACTCCTGCCTGGATGGCTCACGTCGCCTTGGCGACGTAGGCCCTCTGTTGGCCACTGCAGCATGCTGGGAGCCTCCTACCCTCTTTAATAAGGGCCCTGGAAGAAACGCATATGCCCTTTTTGACCAAGTGCATCATTGTCGAGGTTCTGCCTCTTCTCCTATACTTTCAGAGGACTTCCCGTCTACCTCCTGAAATCGTATTCCTGGAATTCTGCCCCGCGTTCAAGTCCTCTTTGCAGCCTTACTTCAATATATTTTTGGACGATAGCTGTCATTTATAACTCTGCAGGTTTGTGAATTACAGTGCCCCTGAGCTCCTTTCTTCAACTCGCTTTCTTGTGAGCTGGCCGCAAAACCGCAGGATTGCTTCAGGCCCTAATCTGGTTCCGACACGGCATGCTGAGCCTTTGGCTAATTCCTCTTCCTGGTGGGAAATGAGCGTTAAATTTGTTCGTGCAGACACCTACAGCTAATCTCTCATTGGTTCTCCCTATTCCTGTTCATCTTGCGCAGAAATTGCAAACTGTGCCAAACAGGAGGTTAAAGGCACTGACTCTCCAAGTGGGGAGAGTGTTAGTAAAGCGTCTGGAATGGTAAAACCGAGTACGAGGGTTCGAAAACTGAGACGCATTTAAAAAGTTTTCCCGGTCACACGGTGGACCATATTCTGGGTTGCCCATGCATGTTTTACCTGAAGGAAGAATCCCTTCAACCTGGAGAGTTGGGACCCATGGAATGGGTACCACGCAGTATGACTTCAAAGGGTTGCCTTTGCTCACCGAACGTCACCAATGCTATCAGCCCGAAGTGTCCAGCCTTATGTCTCACTCAGCTCGGGGTGTAGATGTGGTAAATCCACGTTGCATCACAAGCCCTGAATGAATTATTTAAGAATTACTCTCTATTTCACTGCCATTGTGTTTTGTTTTTGTAATTTATTTTGATAATGGGATTTATCGGATTTTCACTGCTGCGTTTATGCCGCTGTACACATGCTTGATTCTCTTATGGAGACATATAAATCCATGGGTTTTCAGATTCTTACTAGTCAGGTATATTCCTAGGCATTGAATATGGGGTGTTGAGTCCATTTCGTGGAGCAAGGAGTAGGTCCTGACTATTACATATTTGCTTATGGAAAGGTATCTGTGCTAATTTCAATCTCTGGTTTTATGCAGCACCACAACTCACCTTTCCCCTTAAGCAAGCATAAGTTGGTTTTCTAAATTTGAGACCCTTTTCTGTTTTGTAATTGAGTTCATGTGCAGCCATGTTTGCATTCCGTGTATTTGAGATATCTTATGGTGTTTCTTTTTCTGTGTGACTTAGTTAACTTAGAATGATCGTACCTGAATCCACTCATTATGCCGCGACGGGCCTCATGACATAGATTTCATTGCTGAGTGATATTCCATTGTACGTACGTACAACAACTTCTTTATCCATTTTTTGCTTTCTGGGATATTTCACTTGTACCGTAAATGAGGTTCTTGTAAGCAGAGCCGTCCAAAATTTATGGGTGGCTGTGTCTTTTTGATTTTAATTTCCCTAAGCTATAGAACCATAAGTTGAAGTGCCGTAGGCTCCGTTGCTTAGTTTTTTAGGTGTTTGAGGAAACACCATACACTTCTCCAGAGTGGCTGTTGGCAAGTTACATCCCGCCCATCAGCATAACAAGGCTCCCTGTTCTCCATGGCCTGTCCTGCCTTTCTGGATTTTTCACTTTTTTCAGATGTCCCTTTTGACAGGGGGGCAGTGAGACTTCATTGGAATGCAGATTTCTTTACAGGCTTGCTTGTTTGGCCAAAAAGGGCGTATGTGTTTTTTCTTGAATATATTCAGGAAAAAACGCATACGCCCTTTTTGACCAAGTGCATCATTGTCGACTTTCTGTCTCTTTCCTTATGCTTTAAATGCAATTCCAGTCTGCCCCTGAACTCGTTTTCCTGCAATTCTGCCCCGCTTTCAAGTCCTCTACGCAGCCTTACTTCAATACATTTTTGGACAATAGCTGACATTTATAACTCTGCAGGTTTGTGAATGACAGTGCCCCTGAGCTCCTTTCTTCTACTCGCTTTCTTGTGAGCTGGCCGCAAACCCGCAGGATTGCTTCATGCCCTAATCTGGTTCCGGCACAGCATGCTGATCCTTTGGTAAATTCCTCTTCCTGGTGGGAAATGAGTGTTATATTTGAACGTGCAGACACCTAGAGCTAGTCTCTCATTGGATCTCCCTATTCTTGTTCATCTTGCGCAGAAATTGCAAACTGTGCCAAACAGGAGGTTAAAGGCACTGACTCTCTAAGTGGGGAGAGTATTAGTAAAGGGTCTTCAATCGTGAACCCGAGTAAAAGGGGACGAAAACTGAGATGCATTTGAAAAGGTTTCCCGGTCACACGGTGCACCATACTGTGGGTTTCCCATGCATGTTTTAGCTGAAGGAAGAATCCCTTAAACCTGGAGAGTTGGGACCCATGGAATGGGTACCATGCAGTATGACTTCAAAGGGTCTGCATTTTCTCAACGAAACTCACCAATGCTATCAGGCTGAAGTGTACAGCCTTATGTCTCACTCAGCTCTGGTTGTAGATGTGGTAAATCCAGGTTGCATCACAAGCCCTGAATGAATTATTTAAGAATTGCTCTCTATTTCACTGTCATTGTGTTTGTTTTTGTAATTCATTTTGATAATGGGATTTATCGGATTTTCTCTGCTGCATTCATGCCGCTGTACACACACTTGAATCTCTTATGGAGACATATAAATCCATGGGTTTAAAGATACTTACTAGTCAGGTGTATTCCTAGGCGTTGAATATGGGGTGTTTAGTCCATTTCGTTGAGCAAGGGCTAGGTCTTGACTATTACATATTTGGCTTATGGAACGGTATCTGTGCTAATTTCTATCTCTGGATTTATGCAGCACCCCAACTCACTTTTCCCCTTAAGCAAGCATAAGGTGCTTTTCTAAATTTGAGACCCTGTTCTGTTTTGTAATTCAGTTCATGTGTAGCCAAGTTTACATTCCGTGTATTAGTGATATCTTATGATGTTTCATTTTCTGTGTGACTTATTTCACTTAGAATCATCGTACCTGAATCCACTCATTATGCCACGATGGGCCTGATGACATAGATTTCATTGCTGAGTGATATTCCATTGAATGTGTGTACCACAACTTCTTTATCCATTTTTCACATTCTGGGATATTTAACTTGTACCGTAGACGAGATTCCTGTAAACAGAGCCGTCTGAAACTTTGGGGTGGCTGTCTGTTTTTGATTTTAATTTCCGTGATCTATAAGACCATAAGTGGAAGTGCCGTAGTCTCCGTTGCTTTGTTTCTTAGGTGTTTCAGGAAACACCATACACTTCTCCAGAGTGGCTGTTGGCAATTTACATCCCGCCCATCAGCATAACAAGGCTCCCTGTTCTCCATGGCCTGTGCTGTCTTTCTGGATTTTACACTTTTTTCAGATGGCCCTTTTGACCTGGGGGCAGTGAGACTTCTTTGTAGTGCAGATTTCTTTAACATGCTGGCTTGGTTGGCCAAAAAGGGCGTATGCGTTTTTTCCTGAATATATTCAGGAAAAAACGCATACGCCCTTTTTGGCCAAGTGCATCATTGTCGACGTTCTGCCTCTTTTCCTATGCTTTAAATGCAATTCCAGTCTACCCCCTGAAATCGTTTTCCTGCAATTCTGCCCCGCTTTCCAGTCCTCTTCGCAGCCTTCCTTCAATATATTTTTGGACGATAGCTGTCATTTATAACTCTGCAGGTTTGTGAATTACAGTGCCCCTGAGCTCCTTTCTTCAACTCGCTTTCTTGTGAGCTGGCCGCAAACCCGCAGGAATGCTTCAGGCCCTAATCTGGTTCCGGCACGGCATGCTGAGCCTTTGGTTAATTCCTCTTCCTGGTGGGAAATGAGCGTTCCATTTGCCCGTCCAGACACCTACAGCTAGTCTCTCATTGGTTCTCCCTATTCCTGTTCATCTTGCGCAGAAATTGCAAACTGTGCCAAACAGGAGGTTAAAGGCACTGACTCTCCAAGTGGGGAGAGTGTTAGTAAACGGTCTGGAATGGTGAACCCGAGTAAAAGGGGACGAAAACTGAGATGCATTTGAAAACGTTTCCCGGTCACACAGTGCACTGTACTGTGGGTTTCCCATGCATGTTTTAGCTGAAGGAAGAATCCCTTAAACCTGGAGAGTTGGGACCCATGGAATGGGTACCATGCAGTATGACTTCAAAGGGTCTGCATTTGCTCATCGAACCTCACCAATGCTATCAACCCGAAGTGTCCAGCCTTATGTCTCACTCAGCTCTGGGTGTAGATGTGGTAAATCCAGGTTGCATCACAAGCCCTGAATGAATTATTTAAGAATTGCTCTCTATTTCACTGTCATTGTGTTTGTTTTTGTAATTCATTTTGATAATGGGTTTTATCGGATTTTCTCTGCTGCATTCATGCCGCTGTACACACACTTGAGTCTCTTACGGAGACATATAAATCCATGGGTTTGAAGGTTCTTACTAGTCATGTGTAATCCTAGGCGTTGAATATGGGGTGTTTAGTCCATTTCGTTGAGCAAGGGCTAGGTCTTGACTATTACATATTTGGCTTATGGAAAGGTATCTGTGCTAATTTCTATCTCTGGTTTTATGCAGCACCACAACTCACCTTTCCCCTTAAGCAAGCATAAGTTGGTTTTCTAAATTTGAGACCCTGTTCTGTTTTGTAATTCAGTTCATGTGTAGCCAAGTTTACATTCCGTGTATTAGTTATATCTTATGATGTTTCATTTTCTGTGTGACCTATTTCACTTAGAATCATCGTACCTGAATCCACTCATTATGCCGCGACGGGCCTGATGACATAGATTTCATTGGTGAGTGATATTCCTTTGTACGTACGTACCACACTTCTTTATCCATTTTTCGCTTTCTGGGATATTTAACTTGTACCGTAGACGAGGTTCTTGTAAACAGAGCCGTAAACAGAAACTTTGCGGTGGCTGTGTGTTTTTGATTTTAATTTCCCTAAGCTATAGGAAAATAAGTGGTAATGCCATAGGCTCAGTTGCTTTGTTTTTTAGGTTTTTGAGGAAACACCATACACATCTCCAGAGTGGCTGTTGGCAATTTACATCCCGCCCATCAGCATAACAAGGCTCCCTGTTCTCCATGGCCTGGGCTGCCTTTCTGGATTTTACACTTTTTTCAGATGGCCCTTTTGAACGGGGGGCAGTGAGACTTCATTGTAGTGCAGATTTCTTTAACATGCTTGCTTGGTTGGCCAAAAAGGGCGTATGCGTTTTTTCCTGAATATATTCAGGAAAAAACGCATACGCCCTTTTTGGCCAAGTGCATCATTGTCGACGTTCTGCCTCTTTTCCTATGCTTTAAATGCAATTCCAGTCTACCCCCTGGAATCGTTTTCTTGCAGTTCTGCCCCGCTTTCAAGTCCTCTTCGCATCCTTCCTTCAATATATTTTTGGGTGATAGCTGTCATTTATAACTCTGCAGGTTTGTGAATTACAGTGTCCCTGAGCTCCTTTCTTCAACTCGCTTTCTTGTGAGCTGGCCGCAAACCCGCAGGATTGCTTCAGGCCCTAATCTGTTTCCGGCACGGCATGCTGAGCCTTTGGTTAATTCCGCTTCCTGGTGGGAAATGAGCGTTAAATTTGCCCGTGCAGACACCTTCACACGAGTCTTCATGGTGCCACTTTGCCCCGGTTATCTCTATGGAGGTTGGAGTTGGAGGGCCTCCTCGCTCAAGGTCAGTGTGTCCATGGAGCCAACCCTGCAACTTCAGGGCATGGTTGGGTGTTAGGATCACCACGTGGGGTCCTTTTCCCTTCGGAGGGAGGTGGCCTTTTGGGCTGCTGATTTCCAGGTTTTCAGATACTGCCAGTATCTTGGCCAGATGTGGCGGTGGGCCAAGCCCCTTGGTGACCGTAGTTTATCCTACCTGGATCGCATTCTTGCATTGTTCCATTTCAAGTGGTCCCAGGTTTTGCACTAATACTCCAATGGCGATTCACCGTTCACCAGGAATGTAAAGGTCAAAGGGTTTAGCTAAATTAGGGAGTTCCAGGGCAAGGGTCTGAATTGACTGCTCTTTCCATTCTTGAAAGGCCACTTCTGCATTCTATTCAAAAGGATCATCATCTTTTCCTTTCAGTGTTTCATATAGAGGCCCAGCTAGTAGACTGTAGTTAGGGATCCAGAAGCAGCAAACCCTGGCCTCCCCAGGAGCCCCTAAGCTGTCTTCTAGTTTCAGAAATGGGTAAGGCTGTAAATTGTTTCTTCCCTTTCCTGGGATGGGCTTCTCCGACCTTCTGTGAGAATGAAGCCCAGGCAGGTCACCGTAGTCTGTGATATTTGAGCTTTGTCTTGGACAACTTGTATCCTTTATTGGCTTGGTAGTTCAGAGGTCTCCTTAGTAGGGCTGGCGATCAGAATGTCGTCTGCATATTGAAGGAGTGTTTCCTTTTCCAGAGGTAGAACTTTTAGTTCTTTAGCTGAGCTTTCCCCAAAGATGGTGTGGGAATTTTTGAACCCTTGGGGCAACACGGCCCGGAAGTATTGTTTTAGTTGTATGTTGAGTCCTGCCACTCACAAGCCAAAATTTCTTGTGACTCTGGGACTAATAGAATACAAAAGAAGGCATCATTGAAGACTAATACAGAATACCATGTCCTGGTGGTTGGTAGAATGACCAGCAGGGTGTAGGATTTAGGAACTACTGGAGGTATATCCTCGGTGGCTTCACTGACTGTCCTGACATCCTTTACCAGGACTCCAGCAGCCCATGGGGCTCTCGAGGTCAGGCCAATCCCAGGATATGGAGCTCACCTGGGCAGGTACCCCACCCCCACCCCAGCCCATGGGGCTCTCGTGTTCAGGCCCCTCCCAGGATATGGGGTTCCCTGGGCAGGTTCCCCTGCAGCCCATGGGGCTCTCGTGGTCAGGCCCCTCCCAGGATACAGAGCTACCCTTGCAGGTACCATGGCAGGGCTGGGAACACAGGAACCCTACATATCGCCCTCATTGCAGAGCACTCCCAGCTCACCTGTCACTCAGATCTGACACAGAGCACCTCAGAGCAGGACTTGAACTAACAAACAGCAGCTCCGACAGGTCTGTGACCCTGGGCATCACTCTGTGTGGCCTCCCTCCACCTGGTCTTCCAGAGACTTCCACTGCACCCGGGGCACCAGGCCTCTGTCTCCACCCACCAGCCACCCCTCCTCTCCCTGACTCCTGGGTTCCTCTCATTAGGAGAGGGTTTTCTTGAAGTTGTCTCCCACTCATGGGCCAGATAATATAATTAGAAAACAAGCCAGAGCTGCAGCCCCTTGTCTATCCTGACTCTCAGGAGCCCACACCTGTTCCTTGGACCTGGCCGATTCAGCAAGTTCCAGTTTCTGCAACTGTGAGCCCCTGAGGGGTGATTATTGGCTGGCCTGGGAAGCCCGACCGTGCCGGCCAGACCTCCCCAGGTGTGCCTGGGTTCAGATCAATATAAACACCGCTCCAGGCAGCAAGAGCCCCTGCAGCTGTGCCTGACGCCATTTTCTCTGCCCTGTCAGCAGTCTTGGGGCTGGACTGGTGGGAGGGAGTGAGAGGCCACGGCTTTGTGGGTGGCCCAGTGTGAGTGGGGCTCTGCTGGACTTTCTGCAGCAGTTGCCAAGATGCCACCTGCTAAAGAAGAGGATGTGTCACCCATACCTGCCGCTGGAATTTCTCCCTGGGCAGAGGTGAGTGAGGAAGAAAGCAGTGGGGGCCGGGACAGCAGGGGTATCTCAGGCAGGGAAATGGAAAGCTTCCAGAAGAGCACCCAGGGCCAGGACCATCCTGGCTGGCCTGCAGGCACCAAGTCGGCTGGCATGCTGTCACTCATGTGGCTCCATGGCCCTTCCTCTAGGCTTTCAAGTCCTTGTACATATTCAGGTGTTTTACCTGGGAAGGGTGGGAACATTTCAGCAGCAGCTGGCCTGGGGCTCAGCCCACGTTTACTCACAGATGCCTCGGCACGGTCCCCCAGCTTTGCAATGAGGACGCTTGTTGCGTGGGGCCTGCTGGCTGAATGGGAGATGATTCCCCACCACTGACCAACTTCAGAATTGTTTACAACTGGAGCAAGTGCCCTGATACGGTTTTCCTCTGTGTAACTGGTGGGTTCTGTTTTTTTTTCTTTTTTTCGTTTTTGGTTCAAGGTAGATTTTATTCCTCTTTTTTGTATTTACAGATATAAGCATGGAAATAATTTATTCATATAAATACATGTATGTGAAGGGAAGAATATTTTTTCTGTTTTACTTTTTGTAATTTGAATTTTATTTTATTTTTTTATACAGCAGGTTCTTTTTGGTTATCTCTTTTATACATATAAATGTATACATGCCAATCCCAATCTCCCAACTCCTCCCACCACCACCCCCCAACAGCTTTCCCCCCTTGGTGTCCATACGTTTGTTGTCTACATCTGTTGCTCTATTTCTGCCTGGCAAAACGGTTCATCTGTACAATTTGTCTAGGTTCCACATATATGCATTAATAGACAAGATTTGTTTTTCTCTTTCTGACTTACTTCACTCTGTATGACAGTCTCTAGATCCATCAACGTCTCTACAAATGACCCAATTTCATTCCTTTTTATGGCTTAGTAATATTCCATTTTATATATGTACCACATCTTTATGCATTCGTCTGTCTGTGGGCATTTAGGTTGCTTCCATTACCTGGATATTGTAAATAGTGATGCAATGAACATTGCGGTGAATGTCTCTTTTTGATTTATGGTTTTGTCTGGGTATATGCCCAGTAGTGGGATTGCTGTATCATATGGTAATTCTATTCTTAGTTTTATAAGAAACTCCATAATGTTCTCCACAGTGACTGTATCAATTTACATTCCCAACAATAGTGGAAGAGGGTTCCTTATCTCCACACCCTTTCCAGCATTTGTTGTTTGTAGATTTTCTGATGATGCCCATTCTAACAGGTGTGAGGTGATACACCATGGATGAGTCTATTTCGTTGAGCAAAGAGTAGGTCTTGTCTATTACATATTTGGCTTATGGAACGGTATGTGTGCTAATTTCAATCTCTGGTTTTATACAGCACCCCAACTCAACTTTCCCCTTAAGCAAGCATAAGTTTTTATCTAAATGTGAGACTCTGTTCGGTTTTGGAATTCAGTTTATGTGTAGCCAAGTTTACACTCTCTCTATTAGTGATATCTTATGATAATTATCTTTCTCTGTGTGACCTATTTCTCTTAGAATCATCATACTTAAATCCACTCAATTTGCTGCTACAGGCCTGATGACATTGATTTCATTGCTGAGTGATATTCCGTTGTACGTAAGTAGCACAACTCCTTTATCCATTTTTTTCTTTCTGGGATATTTAATTTGTACTGGACTCAAGGTTCTTGTAAACACAGCAGCCCTAAATTTTGTGTTGGCTGTGTCTTGTTGATTTTAATTTTCCTAAGCTATAGGGCCAAAAGTGGAAGTGCCCTAGGGTCTGTAGCTTTGTTTTTCAGATGTTTCAGGATACACCATAAACATCTCCAGAGTGTCTGTTGGCAATTTACATCCCGCCCATCAGCATAACAAGGCTCCCTGTTCTCCATGGCCTGTCCTGTGTTTCTGGTTTTTACACTTTTTTCAGATGGCCCTTTTGACGAATGGGAAATGAGACTTCATTGTAGTGCGGATTTCCATTTCTCGAGTGCTTGGTTGGCCAAAAAGGGCATATGTGTTTTTTCCTGAATATATTCAGGAAAAAATGTTTACGCACTTTTGTCCAAGTGCATCACTGTCAAAGATCTGCCGCTTTTCACATGCTTTAAATGCAATTCCAATCTACCTCCTGAAATATGATTCCTGCAATTCTGCCTCGTTTTCAAGTCCTCTTTGCAGACTTACTTCCATATAATTTTGCCAATAACTGTCATTTATAACACTGCAGGTTTGTGAATTACAGTGCCCTTGATTTCCTTTCTTAACTCGTTTCCTTGAAAACTGGCCACAGAACCGCAGGTTTGCTTCAGGCCGTAATCAGGTCCGGCACGGCACTCTGAGACTTTGGTTCATTCCACTTCCTGGTGGGAAATTAGAGTTAAATGTGCCCCTCCAGACACCTGCCTCACTCCTAGCCCCTTGGTGATGTGTGTCCTGTGGTTTGAGGCCACATGTGCTGGGTTCCTCACCTTTGGCTGATGTGGCCCCACTGGTGTGAGGACACTCCTGCCTGGTTCCCATCCCCTTGGTGATGTGGGCCCTCCGGTGAGAGTCTGATCCTGGTTGGGTTCCTCACACTTCTGTGAGGTGGGCCCTCTTCTCTGAGGTCACTCCTGCCTGGCTGGCACACCCCGCCTTGGTGACGTCGGCCCTCTGGTGGGATTTGGTGCCTGCTGGGTGTCTCCTCCCCTCGGTAATGAGGGCCCTCTGGCGTCAGACCCTAACTCCTGGGCTCCCAATATTTTCTTATATGCGCCCTGTGGTTCGAGTACACTCCTGCCAGGTTCCCAACCCCATGGGAATGTGGGCCTTCTGCTCTGAGGTCCCAACCGTGGGTTGCTCAGTTTCATGATGAGGGCCCTCTGCTGTGAGTTCTCTCCGGCCTGGATCCCATAGCCTCGCTGCTCCTGGCCACCTGCTGGGAGGTTACAACTGCGGGATTCCTCACCTTTTTTCTTCTATGGGCCCTCTGTTTTGAGACTCCTCCTGCCTGCCTCACTCCCAGCCCCTTGGTGATGTGTGTCCTCTGGTTTGAGGCCATGTATGCTGGGTCCCTCGCCTTTCGATGATGTGACCCCACTGGTGTGAGGACACTCCTGCCTGGTTCCTATCCCCTTGATGATGTGGGCCCTCTGGTGAGAGTCTGATCCTGGCTGGGTTCCTCACCCTTCTGTGAGGGGGGCCCTCTGCTGTGAGGTCACTCCTGCCTGGCTGGCACACCCCACCTGGGCAACATCGGCCCTCTTGTGGCAGTTGGAGCCTGCTGGGAACCTCCCCTCGGTGATGGGGGCCCTCTTGCCTCAGGCCCTAACTGCTGGGTACCCACATTTTCTGATACGTGCTAAGTGGTGCGAGGACACTCCTGCGAGGTTCCCATCCCCATGGGCATGTGGGCCTTCTGCTCTAAGGTCCCAACACCTGTGTTGTTCTCCGTTTCATGATGTTGGCTCTCTGGTGTTAGTTCACCCAGGCCTAGATCCCATAGCCTCTGTGCTCTGAGCGGCCTGCTGGGAGGTTCCTACTGCTGGATTCCTTACCTTTTTTATTCTTTGTGTCCTGTGTTTTCATGCTCCTACTTCCTGACTCACTCCCAGCCCATTTGTGATGTAGGTCCTCTTGTTTAAGGCCACATGTACCAGTTTCCTCACCTTTATTGATGTGGCCCCACTGGTGTGAGGACACTCCTGCCTGGTTCCCATCCCCTTGGTGATGTGGGCCCTCTGGTGAGAGTCTGATCCTGTCTGGATTCCTCACACTTCTGTGAGGTGGGCCCTCTGCTGTGAGGTAACTCCTGCCTGGCTTGCTCCCATTGCCTTGGTGACGTCGGCCCTCTGGTGGCATTTGGAGCCTGCTGGTAGCCTCCTCTCCTCCGTGATGAGGGCCCTCTGGCGCCAGGCCATAACTGCTGGGTTCCCACATTTTCTGATACGTGCTAAGTTGTGCGAGGACACTCCTGCGAGGTTCCCATCCCCATGGGGATGTGGGCCTTCTGCTCTGAGGTCCCACTGGCTGGGTTGCTCACAGTTTCATGATGTGGGCCCTCTGCTGTGAGTTCACTGTGGCCTGGATCCCATAGACTCCATGCTCTGGGCCACCTGCTGGGAGGTTCAAACTGCTGGATTCCTCACATTTTTTATTCTGTGGGCCCTGTGTTGTTAGGCTACTCCTGCCTGCCTCACTCGGAGCACCTTGGAAATGTGGGTCCTCTGGTTTAGGCCACATGTGCTGGGTTCCTCACCTTTCTATAATGTGGCCACACTGGTGTGAGGACACTCCTGCCTTGTTCCGATCCCCTTGGTGATGTGGGCCCTCTGGTGAGAGTCTTATCCTGGCTGGGTTCCTCACCCTTCTGTGAGGTAGGCCCTCTGCTGTGAGGTCACTCCTGCCTGGCTGGCACACGTCAACGTGGCGACGTGGGCCCTCAGTTGGGAGTTGGTGCCTGCTGGGAGTCTCCTCCCCTCGGTAATGAGGGCCCTCTTGCGTCAGACCCTAACTCCTGGGCTCCCAAAATTTTCTGATGTGCGCCCTGTGGTGCGAGTACACTCCTGCCAGGATCCCAACCCCATGGGAATGTGGGCCTTCTGCTCTAAGGTCCCAACGGCTGGGTTGCTCACAGTTTCATAATGAGGGCCCTCTGTTTTGAGTTCAGTCAGGCCTGGATCCCATAGCCTCGCTGCTCCTGGCCACCTGCTGGGAGGTTCCAACTGCGGGATCCCTCACCTTTTTTACGCTATGGGCCCTCTGTTTGGAGGCTCCTCCTGCCTGCCTCACTCCCAGCCCCTTGGTGATGTGTGTCCTGTAGTTTGAGGCCACGTGTGCTGGGTCCGTCACATTTCGGTGATGTGACCACACTGGTGTGAGAACACTCCTGCCTGGTTTCCATTCCCTTGGTGATGTGGGCCCTCCGGTGAGAGTCTGATCCTCTTTGGGTTCCTCACACTTTTGTGTGGTTGGCCCTCTGCTCTGAGGTCACTCCTGCCTGGCTGGCACACCCTGCATTGGCGACGTCGGCCTTCTGGTAGCAGTTGGAGCTTGCTGGGAGCCTCCTCTCCTCAGTGATGAATGCCCTCTGGCGTCCGGCTCTAACTGCTGGGCTCCCCACCTTTTCTGATGTGTGCCCACTGGTGCGATGACACTCCTGCTTGGTTCCCTTCCCCATGGGGTTGTGGGCCTTGTGCTCTGAGGTTACAAAGGCTGGGTTGCTTACAGTATCACGATGAGGGCCCTCTGTTGTGAGTTCATCACTGCCTGGATCCCATAGCCTCGGTGCTCTGGGCCGCCTGCTGGGATGTTCCAACTGCTGGATTCCTCACCTTTTTTATACAATGGGCCATGTGTTTTGAGGTTAATCCTGCCTGCCTCGCTCCGAGACCCATGGTGATGTGGGTCCTCTGGTTTGAGGCCACATGTGCTGGGTACCTCAACTTTCGATGATGTGGCCCCACGGGTGTGAGGACACTCCTGCCTGGTTCCCAGCCCCTTGCTTATGTGGGCACTCTGGTGAGAGTCTGATCTTGACTGGGTTCCTTACCCTTCTGTGAGGTGGGCCCTCTGATGTGAGGTCACTCCTGCCTGGATGGCTCATGTCGCCTTGGCGACGTAGGCCCTCTGTTGGCCACTGAAGCATGCTGGGAGCCTCCTACCCTCTTTAATAAGGGCCCTGGAAGAAACGCATATGCCCTTTTTGACCAAGTGCATCATTGTCGAGGTTCTGCCTCTTCTCCTATACTTTCAGAGGACTTCCCGTCTACCTCCTGAAATCGTATTCCTGGAATTCTGCCCCGCGTTCAAGTCCTCTTTGCAGCCTTACTTCAATATATTTTTGGACGATAGCTGTCATTTATAACTCTGCAGGTTTGTGAATTACACTGCCCCTGAGCTCCTTTCTTCAACTCGCTTTCTTGTGAGCTGGCCGCAAAACCGCAGGATTGCTTCAGGCCCTAATCTGGTTCCGACACGGCATGCTGAGCCTTTGGCTAATTCCTCTTCCTGGTGGGAAATGAGCGTTAAATATGTTCGTGCAGACACCTACAGCTAATCTCTCATTGGTTCTCCCTATTCCTGTTCATCTTGCGCAGAAATTGCAAACTGTGCCAAACAGGAGGTTAAAGGCACTGACTCTCCAAGTGGGGAGAGTGTTAGTAAACGGTCTGGAATGGTGAACCCGAGTAAAAGGGGACGAAAACTGAGATGCATTTGAAAACGTTTCCCGGTCACACAGTGCACTGTACTGTGGGTTTCCCATGCATGTTTTAGCTGAAGGAAGAATCCCTTAAACCTGGAGAGTTGGGACCCATGGAATGGGTACCATGCAGTATGACTTCAAAGGGTCTGCATTTGCTCATCGAACCTCACCAATGCTATCAGCCCGAAGTGTCCAGCCTTATGTCTCACTCAGCTCTGGGTGTAGATGTGGTAAATCCAGGTTGCATCACAAGCCCTGAATGAATTATTTAAGAATTGCTCTCTATTTCACTGTCATTGTGTTTGTTTTTGTAATTCATTTTGATAATGGGTTTTATCGGATTTTCTCTGCTGCATTCATGCCGCTGTACACACACTTGAGTCTCTTACGGAGACATATAAATCCATGGGTTTGAAGGTTCTTACTAGTCATGTGTAATCCTAGGCGTTGAATATGGGGTGTTTAGTCCATTTCGTTGAGCAAGGGCTAGGTCTTGACTATTACATATTTGGCTTATGGAAAGGTATCTGTGCTAATTTCTATCTCTGGTTTTATGCAGCACCACAACTCACCTTTCCCCTTAAGCAAGCATAAGTTGGTTTTCTAAATTTGAGACCCTGTTCTGTTTTGTAATTCAGTTCATGTGTAGCCAAGTTTACATTCCGTGTATTAGTTATATCTTATGATGTTTCATTTTCTGTGTGACCTATTTCACTTAGAATCATCGTACCTGAATCCACTCATTATGCCGCGACGGGCCTGATGACATAGATTTCATTGGTGAGTGATATTCCTTTGTACGTACGTACCACACTTCTTTATCCATTTTTCGCTTTCTGGGATATTTAACTTGTACCGTAGACGAGGTTCTTGTAAACAGAGCCGTAAACAGAAACTTTGCGGTGGCTGTGTGTTTTTGATTTTAATTTCCCTAAGCTATAGGAAAATAAGTGGTAATGCCATAGGCTCAGTTGCTTTGTTTTTTAGGTTTTTGAGGAAACACCATACACATCTCCAGAGTGGCTGTTGGCAATTTACATCCCGCCCATCAGCATAACAAGGCTCCCTGTTCTCCATGGCCTGGGCTGCCTTTCTGGATTTTACACTTTTTTCAGATGGCCCTTTTGAACGGGGGGCAGTGAGACTTCATTGTAGTGCAGATTTCTTTAACATGCTTGCTTGGTTGGCCAAAAAGGGCGTATGCGTTTTTTCCTGAATATATTCAGGAAAAAACGCATACGCCCTTTTTGGCCAAGTGCATCATTGTCGACGTTCTGCCTCTTTTCCTATGCTTTAAATGCAATTCCAGTCTACCCCCTGGAATCGTTTTCTTGCAGTTCTGCCCCGCTTTCAAGTCCTCTTCGCATCCTTCCTTCAATATATTTTTGGGTGATAGCTGTCATTTATAACTCTGCAGGTTTGTGAATTACAGTGTCCCTGAGCTCCTTTCTTCAACTCGCTTTCTTGTGAGCTGGCCGCAAACCCGCAGGATTGCTTCAGGCCCTAATCTGTTTCCGGCACGGCATGCTGAGCCTTTGGTTAATTCCGCTTCCTGGTGGGAAATGAGCGTTAAATTTGCCCGTGCAGACACCTTCACACGAGTCTTCATGGTGCCACTTTGCCCCGGTTATCTCTATGGAGGTTGGAGTTGGAGGGCCTCCTCGCTCAAGGTCAGTGTGTCCATGGAGCCAACCCTGCAACTTCAGGGCATGGTTGGGTGTTAGGATCACCACGTGGGGTCCTTTTCCCTTCGGAGGGAGGTGGCCTTTTGGGCTGCTGATTTCCAGGTTTTCAGATACTGCCAGTATCTTGGCCAGATGTGGCGGTGGGCCAAGCCCCTTGGTGACCGTAGTTTATCCTACCTGGATCGCATTCTTGCATTGTTCCATTTCAAGTGGTCCCAGGTTTTGCACTAATACTCCAATGGCGATTCACCGTTCACCAGGAATGTAAAGGTCAAAGGGTTTAGCTAAATTAGGGAGTTCCAGGGCAAGGGTCTGAATTGACTGCTCTTTCCATTCTTGAAAGGCCACTTCTGCATTCTATTCAAAAGGATCATCATCTTTTCCTTTCAGTGTTTCATATAGAGGCCCAGCTAGTAGACTGTAGTTAGGGATCCAGAAGCAGCAAACCCTGGCCTCCCCAGGAGCCCCTAAGCTGTCTTCTAGTTTCAGAAATGGGTAAGGCTGTAAATTGTTTCTTCCCTTTCCTGGGATGGGCTTCTCCGACCTTCTGTGAGAATGAAGCCCAGGCAGGTCACCGTAGTCTGTGATATTTGAGCTTTGTCTTGGACAACTTGTATCCTTTATTGGCTTGGTAGTTCAGAGGTCTCCTTAGTAGGGCTGGCGATCAGAATGTCGTCTGCATATTGAAGGAGTGTTTCCTTTTCCAGAGGTAGAACTTTTAGTTCTTTAGCTGAGCTTTCCCCAAAGATGGTGTGGGAATTTTTGAACCCTTGGGGCAACACGGCCCGGAAGTATTGTTTTAGTTGTATGTTGAGTCCTGCCACTCACAAGCCAAAATTTCTTGTGACTCTGGGACTAATAGAATACAAAAGAAGGCATCATTGAAGACTAATACAGAATACCATGTCCTGGTGGTTGGTAGAATGACCAGCAGGGTGTAGGATTTAGGAACTACTGGAGGTATATCCTCGGTGGCTTCACTGACTGTCCTGACATCCTTTACCAGGACTCCAGCAGCCCATGGGGCTCTCGAGGTCAGGCCAATCCCAGGATATGGAGCTCACCTGGGCAGGTACCCCACCCCCACCCCAGCCCATGGGGCTCTCGTGTTCAGGCCCCTCCCAGGATATGGGGTTCCCTGGGCAGGTTCCCCTGCAGCCCATGGGGCTCTCGTGGTCAGGCCCCTCCCAGGATACAGAGCTACCCTTGCAGGTACCATGGCAGGGCTGGGAACACAGGAACCCTGCATATCGCCCTCATTGCAGAGCACTCCCAGCTCACCTGTCACTCAGATCTGACACAGAGCACCTCAGAGCAGGACTTGAACTAACAAACAGCAGCTCCGACAGGTCTGTGACCCTGGGCATCACTCTGTGTGGCCTCCCTCCACCTGGTCTTCCAGAGACTTCCACTGCACCCGGGGCACCAGGCCTCTGTCTCCACCCACCAGCCACCCCTCCTCTCCCTGACTCCTGGGTTCCTCTCATTAGGAGAGGGTTTTCTTGAAGTTGTCTCCCACTCATGGGCCAGATAATATAATTAGAAAACAAGCCAGAGCTGCAGCCCCTTGTCTATCCTGACTCTCAGGAGCCCACACCTGTTCCTTGGACCTGGCCGATTCAGCAAGTTCCAGTTTCTGCAACTGTGAGCCCCTGAGGGGTGATTATTGGCTGGCCTGGGAAGCCCGACCGTGCCGGCCAGACCTCCCCAGGTGTGCCTGGGTTCAGATCAATATAAACACCGCTCCAGGCAGCAAGAGCCCCTGCAGCTGTGCCTGACGCCATTTTCTCTGCCCTGTCAGCAGTCTTGGGGCTGGACTGGTGGGAGGGAGTGAGAGGCCACGGCTTTGTGGGTGGCCCAGTGTGAGTGGGGCTCTGCTGGACTTTCTGCAGCAGTTGCCAAGATGCCACCTGCTAAAGAAGAGGATGTGTCACCCATACCTGCCGCTGGAATTTCTCCCTGGGCAGAGGTGAGTGAGGAAGAAAGCAGTGGGGGCCGGGACAGCAGGGGTATCTCAGGCAGGGAAATGGAAAGCTTCCAGAAGAGCACCCAGGGCCAGGACCATCCTGGCTGGCCTGCAGGCACCAAGTCGGCTGGCATGCTGTCACTCATGTGGCTCCATGGCCCTTCCTCTAGGCTTTCAAGTCCTTGTACATATTCAGGTGTTTTACCTGGGAAGGGTGGGAACATTTCAGCAGCAGCTGGCCTGGGGCTCAGCCCACGTTTACTCACAGATGCCTCGGCACGGTCCCCCAGCTTTGCAATGAGGACGCTTGTTGCGTGGGGCCTGCTGGCTGAATGGGAGATGATTCCCCACCACTGACCAACTTCAGAATTGTTTACAACTGGAGCAAGTGCCCTGATACGGTTTTCCTCTGTGTAACTGGTGGGTTCTGTTTTTTTTTCTTTTTTTCGTTTTTGGTTCAAGGTAGATTTTATTCCTCTTTTTTGTATTTACAGATATAAGCATGGAAATAATTTATTCATATAAATACATGTATGTGAAGGGAAGAATATTTTTTCTGTTTTACTTTTTGTAATTTGAATTTTATTTTATTTTTTTATACAGCAGGTTCTTTTTGGTTATCTCTTTTATACATATAAATGTATACATGCCAATCCCAATCTCCCAACTCCTCCCACCACCACCCCCCAACAGCTTTCCCCCCTTGGTGTCCATACGTTTGTTGTCTACATCTGTTGCTCTATTTCTGCCTGGCAAAACGGTTCATCTGTACAATTTTTCTAGGTTCCACATATATGCATTAATAGACAAGATTTGTTTTTCTCTTTCTGACTTACTTCACTCTGTATGACAGTCTCTAGATCCATCAACGTCTCTACAAATGACCCAATTTCATTCCTTTTTATGGCTTAGTAATATTCCATTTTATATATGTACCACTTCTTTATGCATTCGTCTGTCTGTGGGCATTTAGGTTGCTTCCATTACCTGGATATTGTAAATAGTGATGCAATGAACATTGCGGTGAATGTCTCTTTTTGATTTATGGTTTTGTCTGGGTATATGCCCAGTAGTGGGATTGCTGTATCATATGGTAATTCTATTCTTAGTTTTATAAGAAACTCCATAATGTTCTCCACAGTGACTGTATCAATTTACATTCCCAACAATAGTGGAAGAGGGTTCCTTATCTCCACACCCTTTCCAGCATTTGTTGTTTGTAGATTTTCTGATGATGCCCATTCTAACAGGTGTGAGGTGATACACCATGGATGAGTCTATTTCGTTGAGCAAAGAGTAGGTCTTGTCTATTACATATTTGGCTTATGGAACGGTATGTGTGCTAATTTCAATCTCTGGTTTTATACAGCACCCCAACTCAACTTTCCCCTTAAGCAAGCATAAGTTTTTATCTAAATGTGAGACTCTGTTCGGTTTTGGAATTCAGTTTATGTGTAGCCAAGTTTACACTCTCTCTATTAGTGATATCTTATGATAATTATCTTTCTCTGTGTGACCTATTTCTCTTAGAATCATCATACTTAAATCCACTCAATTTGCTGCTACAGGCCTGATGACATTGATTTCATTGCTGAGTGATATTCCGTTGTACGTAAGTAGCACAACTCCTTTATCCATTTTTTTCTTTCTGGGATATTTAATTTGTACTGGACTCAAGGTTCTTGTAAACACAGCAGCCCTAAATTTTGTGTTGGCTGTGTCTTGTTGATTTTAATTTTCCTAAGCTATAGGGCCAAAAGTGGAAGTGCCCTAGGGTCTGTAGCTTTGTTTTTCAGATGTTTCAGGATACACCATAAACATCTCCAGAGTGTCTGTTGGCAATTTACATCCCGCCCATCAGCATAACAAGGCTCCCTGTTCTCCATGGCCTGTCCTGTGTTTCTGGTTTTTACACTTTTTTCAGATGGCCCTTTTGACGAATGGGAAATGAGACTTCATTGTAGTGCGGATTTCCATTTCTCGAGTGCTTGGTTGGCCAAAAAGGGCATATGTGTTTTTTCCTGAATATATTCAGGAAAAAATGTTTACGCACTTTTGTCCAAGTGCATCACTGTCAAAGATCTGCCGCTTTTCACATGCTTTAAATGCAATTCCAATCTACCTCCTGAAATATGATTCCTGCAATTCTGCCTCGTTTTCAAGTCCTCTTTGCAGACTTACTTCCATATAATTTTGCCAATAACTGTCATTTATAACACTGCAGGTTTGTGAATTACAGTGCCCTTGATTTCCTTTCTTAACTCGTTTCCTTGAAAACTGGCCACAGAACCGCAGGTTTGCTTCAGGCCGTAATCAGGTCCGGCACGGCACTCTGAGACTTTGGTTCATTCCACTTCCTGGTGGGAAATTAGAGTTAAATGTGCCCCTCCAGACACCTGCCTCACTCCTAGCCCCTTGGTGATGTGTGTCCTGTGGTTTGAGGCCACATGTGCTGGGTTCCTCACCTTTGGCTGATGTGGCCCCACTGGTGTGAGGACACTCCTGCCTGGTTCCCATCCCCTTGGTGATGTGGGCCCTCCGGTGAGAGTCTGATCCTGGTTGGGTTCCTCACACTTCTGTGAGGTGGGCCCTCTTCTCTGAGGTCACTCCTGCCTGGCTGGCACACCCCGCCTTGGTGACGTCGGCCCTCTGGTGGGATTTGGTGCCTGCTGGGTGTCTCCTCCCCTCGGTAATGAGGGCCCTCTGGCGTCAGACCCTAACTCCTGGGCTCCCAATATTTTCTTATATGCGCCCTGTGGTTCGAGTACACTCCTGCCAGGTTCCCAACCCCATGGGAATGTGGGCCTTCTGCTCTGAGGTCCCAACCGTGGGTTGCTCAGTTTCATGATGAGGGCCCTCTGCTGTGAGTTCTCTCCGGCCTGGATCCCATAGCCTCGCTGCTCCTGGCCACCTGCTGGGAGGTTACAACTGCGGGATTCCTCACCTTTTTTCTTCTATGGGCCCTCTGTTTTGAGACTCCTCCTGCCTGCCTCACTCCCAGCCCCTTGGTGATGTGTGTCCTCTGGTTTGAGGCCATGTATGCTGGGTCCCTCGCCTTTCGATGATGTGACCCCACTGGTGTGAGGACACTCCTGCCTGGTTCCTATCCCCTTGATGATGTGGGCCCTCTGGTGAGAGTCTGATCCTGTCTGGATTCCTCACCCTTCTGTGAGGGGGGCCCTCTGCTGTGAGGTCACTCCTGCCTGGCTGGCACACCCCACCTGGGCAACATCGGCCCTCTTGTGGCAGTTGGAGCCTGCTGGGAACCTCCCCTCGGTGATGGGGGCCCTCTTGCCTCAGGCCCTAACTGCTGGGTACCCACATTTTCTGATACGTGCTAAGTGGTGCGAGGACACTCCTGCGAGGTTCCCATCCCCATGGGCATGTGGGCCTTCTGCTCTAAGGTCCCAACACCTGTGTTGTTCACCGTTTCATGATGTTGGCTCTCTGGTGTTAGTTCACCCAGGCCTAGATCCCATAGCCTCTGTGCTCTGAGCGGCCTGCTGGGAGGTTCCTACTGCTGGATTCCTTACCTTTTTTATTCTTTGTGTCCTGTGTTTTCATGCTCCTACTTCCTGACTCACTCCCAGCCCATTTGTGATGTAGGTCCTCTTGTTTAAGGCCACATGTACCAGTTTCCTCACCTTTATTGATGTGGCCCCACTGGTGTGAGGACACTCCTGCCTGGTTCCCATCCCCTTGGTGATGTGGGCCCTCTGGTGAGAGTCTGATCCTGTCTGGATTCCTCACACTTCTGTGAGGTGGGCCCTCTGCTGTGAGGTAACTCCTGCCTGGCTTGCTCCCATTGCCTTGGTGACGTCGGCCCTCTGGTGGCATTTGGAGCCTGCTGGTAGCCTCCTCTCCTCCGTGATGAGGGCCCTCTGGCGCCAGGCCATAACTGCTGGGTTCCCACATTTTCTGATACGTGCTAAGTTGTGCGAGGACACTCCTGCGAGGTTCCCATCCCCATGGGGATGTGGGCCTTCTGCTCTGAGGTCCCACTGGCTGGGTTGCTCACAGTTTCATGATGTGGGCCCTCTGCTGTGAGTTCACTGTGGCCTGGATCCCATAGACTCCATGCTCTGGGCCACCTGCTGGGAGGTTCAAACTGCTGGATTCCTCACATTTTTTATTCTGTGGGCCCTGTGTTGTTAGGCTACTCCTGCCTGCCTCACTCGGAGCACCTTGGAAATGTGGGTCCTCTGGTTTAGGCCACATGTGCTGGGTTCCTCACCTTTCTATAATGTGGCCACACTGGTGTGAGGACACTCCTGCCTTGTTCCGATCCCCTTGGTGATGTGGGCCCTCTGGTGAGAGTCTTATCCTGGCTGGGTTCCTCACCCTTCTGTGAGGTAGGCCCTCTGCTGTGAGGTCACTCCTGCCTGGCTGGCACACGTCAACGTGGCGACGTGGGCCCTCAGTTGGGAGTTGGTGCCTGCTGGGAGTCTCCTCCCCTCGGTAATGAGGGCCCTCTTGCGTCAGACCCTAACTCCTGGGCTCCCAAAATTTTCTGATGTGCGCCCTGTGGTGCGAGTACACTCCTGCCAGGATCCCAACCCCATGGGAATGTGGGCCTTCTGCTCTAAGGTCCCAACGGCTGGGTTGCTCACAGTTTCATAATGAGGGCCCTCTGTTTTGAGTTCAGTCAGGCCTGGATCCCATAGCCTCGCTGCTCCTGGCCACCTGCTGGGAGGTTCCAACTGCGGGATCCCTCACCTTTTTTACGCTATGGGCCCTCTGTTTGGAGGCTCCTCCTGCCTGCCTCACTCCCAGCCCCTTGGTGATGTGTGTCCTGTAGTTTGAGGCCACGTGTGCTGGGTCCGTCACATTTCGGTGATGTGACCACACTGGTGTGAGAACACTCCTGCCTGGTTTCCATTCCCTTGGTGATGTGGGCCCTCCGGTGAGAGTCTGATCCTCTTTGGGTTCCTCACACTTTTGTGTGGTTGGCCCTCTGCTCTGAGGTCACTCCTGCCTGGCTGGCACACCCTGCATTGGCGACGTCGGCCTTCTGGTAGCAGTTGGAGCTTCCTGGGAGCCTCCTCTCCTCAGTGATGAATGCCCTCTGGCGTCCGGCTCTAACTGCTGGGCTCCCCACCTTTTCTGATGTGTGCCCACTGGTGCGATGACACTCCTGCTTGGTTCCCTTCCCCATGGGGTTGTGGGCCTTGTGCTCTGAGGTTACAAAGGCTGGGTTGCTTACAGTATCACGATGAGGGCCCTCTGTTGTGAGTTCATCACTGCCTGGATCCCATAGCCTCGGTGCTCTGGGCCGCCTGCTGGGATGTTCCAACTGCTGGATTCCTCACCTTTTTTATACAATGGGCCATGTGTTTTGAGGTTAATCCTGCCTGCCTCGCTCCGAGACCCATGGTGATGTGGGTCCTCTGGTTTGAGGCCACATGTGCTGGGTACCTCAACTTTCGATGATGTGGCCCCACGGGTGTGAGGACACTCCTGCCTGGTTCCCAGCCCCTTGCTTATGTGGGCACTCTGGTGAGAGTCTGATCTTGACTGGGTTCCTTACCCTTCTGTGAGGTGGGCCCTCTGATGTGAGGTCACTCCTGCCTGGATGGCTCATGTCGCCTTGGCGACGTAGGCCCTCTGTTGGCCACTGAAGCATGCTGGGAGCCTCCTACCCTCTTTAATAAGGGCCCTGGAAGAAACGCATATGCCCTTTTTGACCAAGTGCATCATTGTCGAGGTTCTGCCTCTTCTCCTATTCTTTCAGAGGACTTCCCGTCTACCTCCTGAAATCGTATTCCTGGAATTCTGCCCCGCGTTCAAGTCCTCTTTGCAGCCTTACTTCAATATATTTTTGGACGATAGCTGTCATTTATAACTCTGCAGGTTTGTGAATTACACTGCCCCTGAGCTCCTTTCTTCAACTCGCTTTCTTGTGAGCTGGCCGCAAAACCGCAGGATTGCTTCAGGCCCTAATCTGGTTCCGACACGGCATGCTGAGCCTTTGGCTAATTCCTCTTCCTGGTGGGAAATGAGCGTTAAATATGTTCGTGCAGACACCTACAGCTAATCTCTCATTGGTTCTCCCTATTCCTGTTCATCTTGCGCAGAAATTGCAAACTGTGCCAAACAGGAGGTTAAAGGCACTGACTCTCCAAGTGGGGAGAGTGTTAGTAAACGGTCTGGAATGGTGAACCCGAGTAAAAGGGGACGAAAACTGAGATGCATTTGAAAACGTTTCCCGGTCACACAGTGCACTGTACTGTGGGTTTCCCATGCATGTTTTAGCTGAAGGAAGAATCCCTTAAACCTGGAGAGTTGGGACCCATGGAATGGGTACCATGCAGTATGACTTCAAAGGGTCTGCATTTGCTCATCGAACCTCACCAATGCTATCAACCCGAAGTGTCCAGCCTTATGTCTCACTCAGCTCTGGGTGTAGATGTGGTAAATCCAGGTTGCATCACAAGCCCTGAATGAATTATTTAAGAATTGCTCTCTATTTCACTGTCATTGTGTTTGTTTTTGTAATTCATTTTGATAATGGGTTTTATCGGATTTTCTCTGCTGCATTCATGCCGCTGTACACACACTTGAGTCTCTTACGGAGACATATAAATCCATGGGTTTGAAGGTTCTTACTAGTCATGTGTAATCCTAGGCGTTGAATATGGGGTGTTTAGTCCATTTCGTTGAGCAAGGGCTAGGTCTTGACTATTACATATTTGGCTTATGGAAAGGTATCTGTGCTAATTTCTATCTCTGGTTTTATGCAGCACCACAACTCACCTTTCCCCTTAAGCAAGCATAAGTTGGTTTTCTAAATTTGAGACCCTGTTCTGTTTTGTAATTCAGTTCATGTGTAGCCAAGTTTACATTCCGTGTATTAGTTATATCTTATGATGTTTCATTTTCTGTGTGACCTATTTCACTTAGAATCATCGTACCTGAATCCACTCATTATGCCGCGACGGGCCTGATGACATAGATTTCATTGGTGAGTGATATTCCTTTGTACGTACGTACCACACTTCTTTATCCATTTTTCGCTTTCTGGGATATTTAACTTGTACCGTAGACGAGGTTCTTGTAAACAGAGCCGTAAACAGAAACTTTGCGGTGGCTGTGTGTTTTTGATTTTAATTTCCCTAAGCTATAGGAAAATAAGTGGTAATGCCATAGGCTCAGTTGCTTTGTTTTTTAGGTTTTTGAGGAAACACCATACACATCTCCAGAGTGGCTGTTGGCAATTTACATCCCACCCATCAGCATAACAAGGCTCCCTGTTCTCCATGGCCTGGGCTGCCTTTCTGGATTTTACACTTTTTTCAGATGGCCCTTTTGAACGGGGGGCAGTGAGACTTCATTGTAGTGCAGATTTCTTTAACATGCTTGCTTGGTTGGCCAAAAAGGGCGTATGCGTTTTTTCCTGAATATATTCAGGAAAAAACGCATACGCCCTTTTTGGCCAAGTGCATCATTGTCGACGTTCTGCCTCTTTTCCTATGCTTTAAATGCAATTCCAGTCTACCCCCTGGAATCGTTTTCTTGCAGTTCTGCCCCGCTTTCAAGTCCTCTTCGCATCCTTCCTTCAATATATTTTTGGGTGATAGCTGTCATTTATAACTCTGCAGGTTTGTGAATTACAGTGTCCCTGAGCTCCTTTCTTCAACTCGCTTTCTTGTGAGCTGGCCGCAAACCCGCAGGATTGCTTCAGGCCCTAATCTGTTTCCGGCACGGCATGCTGAGCCTTTGGTTAATTCCGCTTCCTGGTGGGAAATGAGCGTTAAATTTGCCCGTGCAGACACCTTCACACGAGTCTTCATGGTGCCACTTTGCCCCGGTTATCTCTATGGAGGTTGGAGTTGGAGGGCCTCCTCGCTCAAGGTCAGTGTGTCCATGGAGCCAACCCTGCAACTTCAGGGCATGGTTGGGTGTTAGGATCACCACGTGGGGTCCTTTTCCCTTCGGAGGGAGGTGGCCTTTTGGGCTGCTGATTTCCAGGTTTTCAGATACTGCCAGTATCTTGGCCAGATGTGGCGGTGGGCCAAGCCCCTTGGTGACCGTAGTTTATCCTACCTGGATCGCATTCTTGCATTGTTCCATTTCAAGTGGTCCCAGGTTTTGCACTAATACTCCAATGGCGATTCACCGTTCACCAGGAATGTAAAGGTCAAAGGGTTTAGCTAAATTAGGGAGTTCCAGGGCAAGGGTCTGAATTGACTGCTCTTTCCATTCTTGAAAGGCCACTTCTGCATTCTATTCAAAAGGATCATCATCTTTTCCTTTCAGTGTTTCATATAGAGGCCCAGCTAGTAGACTGTAGTTAGGGATCCAGAAGCAGCAAACCCTGGCCTCCCCAGGAGCCCCTAAGCTGTCTTCTAGTTTCAGAAATGGGTAAGGCTGTAAATTGTTTCTTCCCTTTCCTGGGATGGGCTTCTCCGACCTTCTGTGAGAATGAAGCCCAGGCAGGTCACCGTAGTCTGTGATATTTGAGCTTTGTCTTGGACAACTTGTATCCTTTATTGGCTTGGTAGTTCAGAGGTCTCCTTAGTAGGGCTGGCGATCAGAATGTCGTCTGCATATTGAAGGAGTGTTTCCTTTTCCAGAGGTAGAACTTTTAGTTCTTTAGCTGAGCTTTCCCCAAAGATGGTGTGGGAATTTTTGAACCCTTGGGGCAACACGGCCCGGAAGTATTGTTTTAGTTGTATGTTGAGTCCTGCCACTCACAAGCCAAAATTTCTTGTGACTCTGGGACTAATAGAATACAAAAGAAGGCATCATTGAAGACTAATACAGAATACCATGTCCTGGTGGTTGGTAGAATGACCAGCAGGGTGTAGGATTTAGGAACTACTGGAGGTATATCCTCGGTGGCTTCACTGACTGTCCTGACATCCTTTACCAGGACTCCAGCAGCCCATGGGGCTCTCGAGGTCAGGCCAATCCCAGGATATGGAGCTCACCTGGGCAGGTACCCCACCCCCACCCCAGCCCATGGGGCTCTCGTGTTCAGGCCCCTCCCAGGATATGGGGTTCCCTGGGCAGGTTCCCCTGCAGCCCATGGGGCTCTCGTGGTCAGGCCCCTCCCAGGATACAGAGCTACCCTTGCAGGTACCATGGCAGGGCTGGGAACACAGGAACCCTGCATATCGCCCTCATTGCAGAGCACTCCCAGCTCACCTGTCACTCAGATCTGACACAGAGCACCTCAGAGCAGGACTTGAACTAACAAACAGCAGCTCCGACAGGTCTGTGACCCTGGGCATCACTCTGTGTGGCCTCCCTCCACCTGGTCTTCCAGAGACTTCCACTGCACCCGGGGCACCAGGCCTCTGTCTCCACCCACCAGCCACCCCTCCTCTCCCTGACTCCTGGGTTCCTCTCATTAGGAGAGGGTTTTCTTGAAGTTGTCTCCCACTCATGGGCCAGATAATATAATTAGAAAACAAGCCAGAGCTGCAGCCCCTTGTCTATCCTGACTCTCAGGAGCCCACACCTGTTCCTTGGACCTGGCCGATTCAGCAAGTTCCAGTTTCTGCAACTGTGAGCCCCTGAGGGGTGATTATTGGCTGGCCTGGGAAGCCCGACCGTGCCGGCCAGACCTCCCCAGGTGTGCCTGGGTTCAGATCAATATAAACACCGCTCCAGGCAGCAAGAGCCCCTGCAGCTGTGCCTGACGCCATTTTCTCTGCCCTGTCAGCAGTCTTGGGGCTGGACTGGTGGGAGGGAGTGAGAGGCCACGGCTTTGTGGGTGGCCCAGTGTGAGTGGGGCTCTGCTGGACTTTCTGCAGCAGTTGCCAAGATGCCACCTGCTAAAGAAGAGGATGTGTCACCCATACCTGCCGCTGGAATTTCTCCCTGGGCAGAGGTGAGTGAGGAAGAAAGCAGTGGGGGCCGGGACAGCAGGGGTATCTCAGGCAGGGAAATGGAAAGCTTCCAGAAGAGCACCCAGGGCCAGGACCATCCTGGCTGGCCTGCAGGCACCAAGTCGGCTGGCA